>NC_135721.1:105094902-105755145 GCF_964656455.1 Halichoerus grypus
GGTTTTTTGGTAATCCATGTTTTTTTAAATTTTATGCATTTAAAACATCATTCTGAATGAACTACTGATACATGCTACAGCATTATTATTTTTTTTTTTTGAGAGATAGAGAAGGCGCACAGGTATGTGCACATGGGGAGGGCAGGGGGAGAGGCAGAGAGAATTTTTTTTTTTAAGATTTTATTTATTTATTTGACAGAGAGACACAGCGAGAGAGGGAACACAAGCAGAGGAAGCGGGAGAGGGAGAAGCAGGCTCACTGCTGGAAGCAGGCTCACCGCTGAGCTGGGAGCCCGATGCAGGGCTTGATTCCAGAGCCGAAGGCAGACGCTTAACTACTGAGCCACCCAGGCGCCCCGAGGAAAAGAGAATCTTAAACAGGCTCCATGCTTAGCTGGGAGCCCGATGTGTGGCTTGATCTCACGACCCTGAGACCAGGACCCTGAGATCATAACCTGAGCCAAAATCAAGAGTCGGACTCCTAATCGACTGAGCTACCCGAGTGCCCCTGCGACAGCATTATGTTAAACGAAAGTACCCAATCTTAGAGGACTACATATCGAGTGATTCCATTTCTATGAAAAATCCAGAAGAGGCAAATCTGTAGAGACAGAAAGCAGATTAGTGGTGGCCAGGGACTGGGGGACGGGGAGCTAAGCAGTAGCTACTAAATGGATACGGAGTTTCTTTTTAGGGTGAAGAAAAATGTTCTAACATTAGATTCCAGTGATGGTTGTACAACTTTACAATTATACTAAAAACTGTTGAATTTACACAATGTATGAACTTTATGGTATGGAAATTATATCTCAGTCAAAGTGTTTAAAAAAACAGTATTCAGAGAAGGGGCTTGTAGGCTTCCGCAGGCTGCTTATGGGTCCATCAGCACAAACACAAAGTTTAGAATCTTGTTCTTGATAAATATGCAGAGAGCTTCTGATTTGAATGAAAAAAAAAAAGAAAGGCAACCGCTAAGTTTTGTGAGTTTAAGGAACTAAATTTAGATCATGAAATAAAGCAATACGGAACTGCCAGGATGGAATGTGAATATCAGGGAAAATTTTTCTGGGTCACTTTCAGAGGACTATAGTAACAAAACAAGGGGCTTGGAGGTCAACATTTGATCCTTTGCTCCTTATTCTGGGGTATCACATTTTCCTTCCATTTTCCCAGTGAAGTCCCTGCTCTCAGGAAACCCCAGAACAGGAAACAGTAGCAGCAACTTGCTTTCATTTTCTGCTCCCCTCTTCCCTCCGCTCCACCCCCTGCCCCGCCCGAGGAAGACACCTCTGTCATGCGTGCAAACAATTCCCCTTCCGCTCCTTGCTTCTTTCGTGGAACCATCATCTTTGCCCACAAAGAGCTGTCTTTTGTAGCCTGTTGCCTAGGATGACTGGTGGTGAGATGTGAAGGACAGATGGTTGTTTTTGGGGTGTCTTTGCTTCAGATCTCTCTCCCTGGAAGGCTCCCCCTTCCCAGCAGGGGCCTCACCTTTTCCACGAAGATTCTCTGATGACCAGGTCCAGCCTGCGATGGTGTGAAGGGTGCCCTCCCCTCCTCCCTCACTGCTCATGGGGACCCCACAGTTCAGCATCACCGCAGGCACGTGGGGGCCCTGCCTGGGCTCCACTGCAGCTTTGGGGGGCACTTTTTTGGAAAACTTGAGTACAGTTGACACACAGTGTTACATTAGTGTCAGTGTACAGGCAGTGATGCGACAGGTTTATACCTTGTCAAGTGGTAGCTAACATCTATCACCATGCAACGCCAGCCATTACAGTACCGTTGACTCTATTCCCTATGCTTTGCTTTTTATTCCTATAATTTATTCATCTCATAACTGGAAGCCTGTACCTCCCAATCCCCTTCACCCATTTTGCCCAACTAGGGGACACTTTCTATTCATGCAGACAGCTTCTTATCTGAAGGACCCGCCACACCGTTGGTCCAAAGTGTTTCCTTGGCTGGAGAGGGGTGCTCAGCGTGGCTGTGCTCAGCCTGGATGAGCCAGGGATTCAATGAGCCAGGGACAATCTGCAACCAATGACGGACAGCAGTTAGCGGATAAATACCACGTTTTCTTCATCATTCAAGGGGATTATTCTGGGGGGTGTACTCCCAGAAGGATTGAGCCTCAGGTGTGCAAGTGGTCACTTGCTCAGCATTACACTCTTTATTACCTTGCCTTCATTCCCTGTCTAACTCCAATGGCCCTCTCGCTTGTGCTTGTTGAAATCATCCCCCAAATAAGCTTGTGGCACTCATGTTCTTGTCTCAGGGTCTAACTCAGGGCGATCTTCACTTGGGCAGGCATGCATGAGGTATGGATATAGCAGATCTTTAAACATGAAGGACCCCTCATGTAACACGCCCAAGGCCAAGCAGATCCACTGGGAGGCCGGCTCCTCGTTCCACTCTCTCTGCCATTGCTCAGAGATTTTTGGAGCTCTTCTTTTTGAACTGCCTTCAGTGTTCACTGAATATTGGATTCAGATCTCCAGAAATGTTCATGTGCTGAGTGAGCATTAATGGAATTGTTTTAAATTGCCAAAAGCTAACCCAGGATAAGTCTAAAATGTAAGATTGATTCAGGTAGGTGACAGAACTCTCTTTCCTCCCATTGATCAAAATTCCAAAGGAGGGGATTCCAAGAATGTGTTATCCAATTCACGAGAGCCATGAGGTGGAGACCATCTGAATGTCCCTCAAGTGATGAACGGATAAACAAATGTTGTCTAGCCATATGACGAAATATTATTCAGCCCCCCAAAAAGAGTACTGGTACGTGCTACAAACATGGATGAACTTTGAAACTATTAAGTGAAAGCCATCAGGCACACAAAGCCACACACTGTATGATTCTCTTTACGTGACACATCCAAAAGAGATAAATCCATAGAGAAAGAAAGCAGATTAATGGTTGCCAGAGGGTGGGCAGAGGTGGGAGTGGGGAGTGACTGCTTAACAGATGTGGGGTTTCCTTTTGGGGGCAAGGAAAATGTCTTGGAACTCAATAGAAGTGGGGGTGTGTAATACTGTGAACGTACTAAATGCCACTGAATTGTAGACTTTGAACTGTTTAATGGTTAATTTTATGTCATGTGAATTTTATGTCAATTTTTTTTAAAAAGCATGTATTAAAGTATGTATTAGTCAGATGGTAATGTCCTTTTCTTCTTTTCCTGTAGGCAGGAATGCTATTCTAACTATTATCTGGTACTGGAGAGAAGGTCTGGAATAGGCCAGAGAGGCAGGATGTCTATGGCTGGATCATAGAGGCTTAGGAAGCTGGGGCCATGAAGGGCCCCTCTGGGGGTTCAGGGCAGTGGTGGTTCACCATCTGATAGGGAGGTGTTTCAAGATCATGACAACTGGATAGTCTTTCTGAGCTATACTGGCTCAGAATACTGGGAGACTGACCTCTGTGTTTGCCCAGTGAAATCTTTGTCCAAGAACAATCCCTCCTTCCAGCTCCACGGTCCAAAGTGGGTGGGGCTAGCACAAGTGACCCACCAGCCTCTTACGTGGCAGCCACCAGGCCCTGATGCCATTAGGACAGATACTCTGGAGCAGGATGCTCATCTCCCTTCCATCCTCCACCCCTTCCTACAGGCTGGGAAAAATCCATATTTTGGAATCCCATGGAAGCACAGATGGGAGGCTGGGCTCTACAGCCTTGCTATTCAAAAAGTGGTCTGGGATCAGCAACTTAGGTGTCACTGGGGAACTTGTTTGAAATGCAGAAACCTGGAACCTACCCCAGTTCTGCTGAATCAGGACCCTCGGGTAATTTTTATGCACATTAAAATTTCAGAAGCTGAACTTTAAGAAATAGTGCCTTAGGATCTCTTCCTCTCTTGTCTCAAATATGTAGGTTTATGTCTCCCTCCCTTGCAGTTCTCTTACTGTCATCATTTGGGGGGGAAAAAAAAACAGGTGTTAGATCTCTGGATACTGTGCAGGGCTTTTCTGGACAAAACCAAATGTAGCTCATAGAAAGCCCATGATTTCTTTAAAGTCTCTTGTTTCATCTTAGAAATTCATATGAATTTTGCATTCTATTTCCTGGTATATTGGTGTTAACTTTAACATAAAATTGTTTTTTTTTTACCTCCCAAATGTCTGAATGGAACTGAGGCTTCAGGAAGGTGCAGTGGATTTTTACTCCCCATGGCTTTGTATCTCCCAGAATCTTGTATACCCTGTAGACTAAAAAGCAGATGTAAAATGATTCAGGAAGTTTGTGATTCCACAGGGAAACCACTGGCCATTTTAGTATCCAATTATTTGGATAAACACAATGAGGCAGAAATATGATTAGAAGAGAAGACCTTTCTTTGGATTCTTCACTCTAGGTTCTGACTACAGAATAGAAATAAGAAATTTATGTGAGGTCTTCACCTAAAGCAGGAGAGATTTAGGATAGCTCCAGGAAAGATTCCTGGACTCAGTGATGGTCTTAGGATGAGTTCCCTCAAAGCAGAGCCTAAGACAAGGGTTTGGGTGTATCTGATTTATTGAGGAGTCCTCTCAGGAGATAAGGATTGAGGGAAGCAGGGCAGGGCTGGGAGCTGAGCAAGGATGTGGCCTTAGGGAAAGCCCAGCCTTGGTTTGATTCACAGGAAGCTCTGGAGCATAAATCATACCCCAGAGTTACCTCACTTGAAGCAAGAACACTGGCATTTTGTTTCCCAGTGTCAGGCAGTCATTGGTGCATCTGGGCAGCCTGGCATCTGTTCATACCAGGGCAGTTCTCTGGAGAAAAGGACCTTCTTTGTTAGCAGCAAATCCTCAGGGCAGCCCTGTCTGGAGATCTGGGTAGGCCACCACAGCCTACTATCCATGACGGTATCTAACATTGACCTTCCCATCACATCGTGCTTTCACTTAGAGAGTGCATCCTGTTTGATTGAATACACGTCACTGTCATTTTCTCTTGTGAATGGTCGCTGGGCATGACCACTCTGGACAGCCACTGGTTTCTGCTCTTGAAAAAATTCCCAAAGGTCCCTGGTGATTCCCACCCAATGCCTCACCCCTTTGTCATCTCATTCAGGTGAAGTTCCTGGGGTGGCTCCTTTCCTTCCCACTTTTGATTTCTGTGTAGACCTGCCCCAGCCACACCCATCAGTCCAGGGGAGCTTTTTCCTGAGCACAGAGGCCCAAGGAAATAACAAAAGAGCAGCCCTGGCCTTATCTTTCTAGCTGATTATTTAAACAGCTGCCAGAGAGCCGCAGCTGCCTTGGCAAGGGTCCAGGGTAAGGAAGGGAGTGAACCGACATCCAGTGAGCATAGTCACTGCCGCTACCATGCAGGAAGGCACCCTTGAGTTTCAAGTGGCCTTTAGACACGGAGATTGCAATCATCTTGTAATCACCTTGAGTCACTGGGATTTGGGGAAGGTGGCCTTCTTTCAGACTGCAAAATCTGGCAATGGCTTCAAGAATGCAAACCATAATCAGGGTTCTTATATCAAAATTATCTAGAGGCAGGGGCGCCTGGGTGGCTCAGTTGGTTAAGCGACTGCCTTCGGCTCAGGTCATGGTCCTGGAGTCCCGGGATCGAGTCCCACATCGGGCTCCCTGCTCGGCAGGGAGTCTGCTTCTCCCTCTGACCCTCCTCCCTCTCATGCTCTCTGTCTCTCATTCTCTCTCTCGCAAATAAATAAAATCTTAAAAAAAAAAAAAAAAAAAAATTAAAAAAAAAAAAATTATCTAGAGGCAGACATAGTACTTCTCTTCACTCGTTCACTTCTGTCCCAGCCCATTCCCCACCCCCCAGTACCCTTTCCACTCCCCAGGCAGAGAAGGCAGGTGCCATGACTGGTGGGTTACGCTCCACGAGTGGAACCTGAACTGGTCTAAGCAGAACTGAGAAATTCAGAAATAATTCCTGAGAATTTATGGTAAAATTTACTCCCAATGCAAAAATTTTATTTTTTTATTGTTCCAAGAACTAACTCTAAGTGATAAATAGTATGTTTGTTATGTATGTAGTATGCAGATGTTCTTTCTGGGAAGAGCAGCCTTTAAAAAAAAAAATCATAGGGAGTTCCAGGTTCTTTGCTATGTTGACTAATAACTAATAACACTTGGTCGGAGAGTTCTTTTCCCACGGGGTCTCTCATGATTACTGCTTCAGAATGTATTTTGGGAAGCCTAGGATTTTGAATCAGTCTGGGTTGTCCATAGAAACAGAACCAATGGGAGATAGATAGATAGATAGATAGATAGATATAGATAGATAGATGGATACTATATGGAATTGGCTCATACAATTATGTTGGCTGAGCAGTCCAAGATCTCCAGTCGGCAAACTAGAGCTCCAGGAAAGCTGATGGTACAGTTCCAGTCTGAGTGCGAGGGCCTGGCACCCAGGAGAGCCAGTGGTCCTATTGTGAGCCCAAGTCTGAAGGCAGGAGAAGACCAACGTCCCAGCTTGATGACAGTCAGGCATCCTCTTCAGCCTTATAGTCTATTCAGGCTCACCCACCTTGGGAGAGCAGTCTTCTCTACTCAGTCTACCAGTTCAAATGTTAATCTCATCCAGAAACACCAGAAAAATGTGGAACCTTATATATGGACACCCCATGGCCACATCAAGTTGACACACAAAATTAACCATCACAGATTGATTACAACCTCCCCCAGGTTGGAGTATCCCAGGTTTGCTCCTAGTCAGCTCTGTCCTCCATAGACATGAAAATCTACCTCTGGGGGCCCTAGTTAGTTCATCTGTGAAATGAAAAGCTTGAATCAAATAATCTATGAGGTTCCAACCATATGATTTAAAATTCTTTCATAAAATTCATAAAAAATGCACTCATGATCATATTTGACCTTTCTTTGGGATATAAGAGTTTGACCCTGCTTTATATTTGGATTTGTGTGCATTTATATGGAAGAAGGCCTGGGATTGTGATGGCAGAGGAAGTAAATTGCCTCTCAATAACTAATTTTAATCCAAGCAAAAGACTGTATTCCTAAACCTCTCTTAACTATGAGTGGCCAAAAAATATAAGTGGGAACTGGTAGGTGGGACTTCTGGAAAAATTCCTTTAGAAGGATACAAACAGCTAGAGTAGACCCTACCTTCTATTCCCCTTCTTCCTGCTTCTTACCTGGAACAGACGTGTAATAGCTGAAGCTCCAGCAGCCATTTTGAACCATGAAGACATCTTGAGATTGGAAACCATACACTAAAGATGGCAGAGCAGGAAAAAGAAAGAACTTGGTTTCATCTGACACCATAGAGCCTTCATACTAGCCATGAACATCCACTTCTGAACTTCTTTTGTATGTTGGAAAAATGAACTTCCACCTTGTTTAAGTCACTAGTATTTTGAAAGTCTTTAAATAGGAGATGAATTTAATTTTGAACTGCTATCAGAGAAAGCCTAGCTTCTGATTTCTTCAAAATAGTATTTCTCAAACTTCAGCCTGTGTCAGAGAAAACAGAATCCTGGTTGCACCCCCAAAGTTTCTAATTATGTAGGTCTTGAGTAGTGTTAGATAATCTGCATTTCTAACAAATTCCCAGATGATGCTGATGTTGCTGGCCCAAGGAACACACTTTGAGAACCACTGTCTCAGCACACCTCTAACCTATTTGGACAGAGGGAGAGAATCCTTTGCCTCTTGCAAAATGATGTCACGATCTGGATTATAGAGTGTCAGTGAAATACTGTCTTATAAAACACATTTAAATTTTACTTCTGAACTCATGATGAGGGGCTCCTGGGTGGCTCAGTGGGCTAAGCGACTGCCTTCAGCTCAGGTCATGATCCCAGAGTCCCAGGAAAAAATTTTTAAGATTTTATTTATTTATTTGAGAGAGAGGGAGAGTGAGAGAGAGTCCCACATCGGGCTGCCTGCTCAGCAGGGAGTCTGCTTCTCCCTCTGACCCTCCCCCCCTTCGTGGTCTCTCTGTCACTCTCCCTCTCTCTCAAATAAATAAATAAAATCTTAAAAATAAATTAAATGCAGAGGAAATGATGGGTCCTGCGTTCTTTCTCCAGAGCAAAGTGCTGAGCAGCAGAGTTAACATTATTTGGCCTCTAAGTATATAGGCCGAGAAATGGCTATATGGAATGTTGTGGGTGTCGCCATTTTAAATGTGTGGTGTTGCTGTTTCCTGTTCTCTCAAAGAAATATCTATCAATGTTTATCATGGTCTCAAATGCTCTCTTTATTGGTATCAAGAGCTGGAGCTTGTTTTTTTCCTGCAGAGAGCTGAAGAAGATAAACAATCAGGCCCAATTTAACCCAAGTGTTTTGGAAAAATCACCTCATGATGTCATTCAGCCTGAGGAAATGTCACTTTCCCAAGTGTCCTCAGGGCAGCACTCTGTCCCTTGTTTCCGGAAGGGAACAGTGTGCCTGAGGAGGTTTCCTTCTCCCTCTGCTCGCGTTCTCCAGTGACAACTGGGAAACTCAGTAACCGGTGCAGAAATCTGTCAGAACGGCCCCCCCGGGGTGGGAGTGCTGCCTGTTGGTGCCCAGAGCAGCCTGTTTCCCTGAGAATGGCTTCCCAAGCTTAGCATTACAACAGCATTAGTCACAAGCACCTTTCACGGTGATTGCGGCAGGAAATCCTGGGCTTCAAGACTGTGGTTTTTGTGTTCAGATTTTTAAGGAGAAAGAGAAGTGTAAGCACAGGTGGATTCAGGTCTCAGCATTCCTGGTCTCTCCAGCCCACGTGCCCCTGTGTTGCCTCTTCAGACCTTTCCCACGAGCACAGCTCCTTCCCTCCAGGCAGAACGACTGCCGCCCAGGTCTGAGCTCTGTGTATTGAACATTTTGCTTCCACTCTTCTGCTCTCTGGCCACTTGGCACGGATTAGGTGCTCAGTAAAAGTTTGTGGAACAAATGGGTGGCAAATGTGCAGTGGGTATGAATCAGCTACGGCAGCCTGAGGTAACTGGTCTCACCTTTGCCTTCTTTTCTTCCTCTATTCCTCTCATTTTTCCTTCTTTTCTTCATGGGATACTATGGGAGCTCCAAGTCACTACTTTATTTTTTTTTTATTTTTTTATTTTTTAAGATTTTTATTTATTTATTTGACAGAGAGAGAGAGACACAGTGAGAGCAGGAACACAAGCAGGGGGAGTGGGAGAGGGAGAAGCAGGCTCCCCACTGAGCAGGGAGCCCGATGCGGGGCTCGATCTCAGGACCCTGGGATCATGACTGAGCCGAAGGCAGCCGCTTAACCGACTGAGCCACCCAGGCGCCCCTCCAAGTCACTACTTTAGTAAGACATAATTACATCCAGTGAATAGACAAATCTTGGGTGGATTGTCTCCTGAATCCAGAGAAGAACATTTCTATCACCCCAGAATGTCCCCTCCGCCCCTTTTTAGTCACTTGCTTTCCACCTCAATCCCCAGAGAAAATCTCTGTTCTCATCTCTACCACTATAGATTAGATTTCCCTGTTTGTGAACTTCATGTAAATGTCTGATTTCTCTCCTACAATGTAGTGTCTTTGAGATTCAGATGGCACCTTTCTTAATTTTCTTAGACATCAAATTGCCTGACCTTGAGCCCCTGTGACATTGGGCTGCTGGACATTCATCTGTCGGTGTAAGGGCCCTCTCGCCCAGTCTTAGCTACAAGGTCATGGCAAATCTGAAGTGGGGAGGAGGGGACAGAAGCCTTTGGTGAGGGCCCTCCCTTCCTCTTTCCACATTGGTTGGCCCGTTGTCTGAGCCTGCCGAGTGCCTGGAAACTAAGAGCACTGGGAGCCCTGCAATTCTGAGATGAGGAACCTCTGCTGAGGCCCAGGGCCTCCGTGCCTAGAGAATGCCTCCTAGGTGTCCTCGCAGCTGTTGCCTGGAGGTTCTGCCCCACCTCAAGGCTCCATCTTGGATCCTCAATAGTGGGGGCCTCCAGACCTCCACCTGTTGTCCAGTCTAAGGGAATCTCCTCCTTCTTCCCCTCCTCCCCTTCTCCCAACCCCAAGAGTCTGCCTCTGTGTCCCCTCCTCTTCCTTTTATAAAAGCTGTGAATGAAATTGTTTTCTTTCAGCAGCTTCTCTATAGCCTGGCTGGGGCCTGAGAAAAAGGAATACAAGGCCATCTCTGATGGGTACTTCTGGAAATAGTACCCCAGGACTTCACTTCAGCTGCTCTTCGACCTTTCAGAAAAATCTCCAGTCCACAATAAATTGTTCACTTTGGTGAGTTATTCAAGTCACTCCCTTGTGAGCTATTTTAATTCCTGCTTCTTCATACTCACCAGGGGAAAAAAAAAAAAAAAAAAAGAGGAAATAACACAAAGCCTCCCTTTAAGCTAAATACCTGCCCAATCCACACCAGCACCAGACCCATGGAATGTTTCGTGAGGAAAATGCACAAACATGCTGACTGGTCTTACTTCAAAGTGAAGGCCACAAAACTCAAATGGGTCTGGAATCCTTTAATACTTTCCAAGAGTGTTCAATTTCCTGATTTCCAAAACAACTCCTCCGGATCCTCTTCTCCTCAAACTTCCTCCCCAATCCCCTCCCCAGCGCCACACACCATCCATCTCCACCCCCTCAGCCGATAACCTGCTTCAGATTCCTGTGAGGAACAGGAAGCAGCCAACCACAACTCTAACATCTTGCTATTTCCGAATTTGCAAGTCACTGGCACCCACTCCCGCGGCCTCCTCGCCTCCTACCGAGGAGATCCGACATCTTCTGGATCTCTTGTCCTCTTCCTTTCCTTAAAAACTTGACTCCTGAAATTGAGTCTTTTTTCCTCCTATATCACCAATTTCTCCTTCTTTAGAGGTCTAGTCTCTTCAGCACACTGTATCTTAACAAACATGTTGCTTCCCAGAGCTGTAAAAACAAAGTACCACAAATGGGGTGGCTTCGAATAACAGAAATTTGTTCTCTCAGTGCTGGAGGCCAGAAGTCTGAAATCAAAGTGTTGGGAAGGCTGCACTCCCTCCAGAGTTTCTAGGGGAGGCTACTTCCTTGCGTCTTCCAGCTTCTGGCAGCCCCAGGTGTTCCTGGGCTTGTGGTAACATAACTCCAATCTCTGCCTCTGTTGTCACGTGGCCTTCTCCCCTAGGGTGTGCCTGTCCTTGTCTCTTCTCCTTTTCTTATGATTTTTAAAAAATTTTAATTCCAGTATAATTAATATACAGTATTATATTAATTTCAGGTGGACAATACAGTGATTCAACAATTCTATACATTACTCAGTGCTCATCATGATAAATGTGCTCTTAATCTCCTTCACCTATTTCACCCATCCCCTCCCCTCCCACATCCCCTCCAGTAACCATCTATTGTTCCCTAGAGTTAAGACTCTGTTTTTTGGTTTGTCTTTTTTTCTCTGTTGTTTTTTTTTTTTTTTTTTTTTTTGGTCTTTTAAATTCCACATATGAGTGAAATCAAATGGTATTTTCTTTCTCTGACTAACTTATTTCACTTAGCATTATACTCTAGCTCCATCCGTGTTGTTGCAAATGGCAAGATTTCATTCTTTTTGATGGCTGAGTAATATTCTTGTGTGTGTGTGTGTGTGTGTGTGTGTGTGCCACATCTTCTTTAGCCATTCACCTATCAATGGACACTTGGGTTACTTCCATAATTTGTCTATTGTAAATAATGCTGCTGTATGCATTGGGGTGCATGTATCTTTTTGAATTTGTGTTTTCATATGCTTTGGGTAAATATCCAATAGTGGAATTACTGGATCAGATGGTAATTCTATTTTTAATTTTTTGAGAAACCTCCAGACTGTTTTCCAATAGTGCACAAGGGTTCCTTTTTCTCCACATCCTCACCAACACTTGTTGTTTCTTGTTTTTGATTTTAGCCATTCTGACAGGTGTGAGGTGATATCTCATTGTGGTTTCAATTTGCATTTCCCTGATAATTATTGATGTTGTGCATCTTTTCGTGTCTGCTGGCCATCTGTATGTCTTCTTTTGGGAAATGCATATACATACCTTCTACCCATTTTTAAACTGGATTATTTGTTTTTCTTTGATGTTGAGTTGTATAAGTTCTTTACATATTTTGGATACTAACCGCTTATCAGATATATCGTTTGCAAATGTCTTCTTTCATTCAGTAGGTTGTGTTTGGTGTTGGTGTTTGTTTTGTTGATTGTTCTTCCTCTTTTCTTTTTTTTTTTTAAGATTTTATTTATTTATTTATTTATTTACTTACTTACTTATTTACTTAGAGAGAGAGCATGCACAATTTGAGGAGGGGCAGAGGGAAAGGAAGAGAGAGAAGCTCAAACAGATTCTGCGCTGAGCACAGAGCCCAACGTGGAGCTTGATCTCACAATCCCACGATCATGACCTGAGCTGAAATCAAGAGTTGGATGCTTAACAGATTGAGCCACCTAGGTGCCCCTGTTCTTACCTTTTTTTTTTTTTTTATTCATTTGAGATAGAGACAGAGAGAGAGACAGAGAGAGCACAAGCAGGAGGAGAGGGAGAGACAGAGGCAGAGGGAGAGGGAGAAGCAGACTCCCCGCTGAACTGGGAGCCTGACATAGGGTTCAATCCCAGGACCTGGAGATTATGACCTGAGCCGAAGGCAGACGCTTAACCATCTGAGACACCCAGGCGCCCCTGTTCTTACCCTTTTCTTAAAGACAGTAGTCATACTGGATTAAGAGCTCCCCTTGCTCCAATATGATCTCATCTTAACTAATTACATCTGCAAAATCCCATCTCCAAATAAGTTCACATACACAGGAATCAGGAGTTAAGACTTCAACATGACTTTTTAGAGGGCACAATTCACACCAAAATAATCACCTATCTTCCTCTAGCTATTGTACAATGTTTCTATAGTGTCTCCCTTTTGTGGAAGAGTGGTTCACTGGATCCCCTCATTGAACTCACTTAACCTTCTCACACAATCCATGCTTGCCCTCCATTCCATGGATACTGCTCTTGTCCAGGCCACCACTGACTCCAGGTTGCCAAATCCACCTGTCACTCCACTGATCTTGAACTTGACCTCTCAGCACTACTGCAATTTTGATAACTAGTTTCTCTGGTCTCCCATGCATAGCACTCTCTTGATCCTTGCTTCCCATCTTTGCCTCTACTTCCCAGCCTCCTTTGCTGGCATCTCGTCTTCTGTTTTTGTTTTTTTTTTTAATTTAAGTAATCTTTACACCCAACGTGGGGCTCGAACCCACAACCCAGAGATCAAGTATTGCATGCCCTTCTGACTGAGCCAGCCAAGTGCCTCTGGCATCTCTTCTTCTTGACTTCTATAGGTTGAAATCCCCCAGAAATCATTATCAGTCCCCTTCCCTCTCCTTCAAAACATTCTTCTTAGATGTCCCCATTCATTCCCATATTTCTAAACTACCTCCATATCTACAGCCTAGTCTGTTTTCTGGACTTCTGAACTCACATATCCCACACATTTTTTTTTTTTTTTACATGTCTACTTGGATTTATAATAGGCATCTGAAACTTAACATTGTCGGACTAGAATTCTTTGATTTTCCTCTCAAACCGGTTCTTCCCCCATTCTTCAAAATAAAAGGTATTACCATTTACCTAGTTATTCACATGAAAAAAATCTAGGTTTGAGTTTTTTTTTTCTCTTGTGCCTTTCTCTCCCAACAATCTCTAACCCACCTCCATGTTCTACCTACTCCATCTTCACAGTTTAAATCTTATATGTCAACCTTTCTCTGGTCTGGAACAAACTGCCATCATCTCTCACCTGATGACTAACATAACCCCCCTAACTGGTCTGCCTATTTCCAGTCTTGTTTCTCAGAATTCACACTCCTTAAGGAAACCAGAGTGATTTTTTTTTTTTAAAGATGAAAATGAAAGAATTCCCATGGCGTTTGAGTGAAACCTCATCTTTTTGTTTGGCTTACAAAACCTCTTGTAATTTGGCCTGTCTCCTTTCTGGTCTTATCTTGTGCTTGTCTTTCCCTCATTCCTCATACTCCAAGTCCTGCAACCTTTCTCTGTTCCTTGAACCCTCCAAGTTTATTCCCTCTTTAGGAGTCTGGCACTAGCTAGTCCCTCTGTCCAGAATGCTATTTTTCCTGGTCTTTGGCTGGCCGACTCTATTCATTCAGACCTTAACCCAAATGTACCTCCAGAAAAAGGTCAAAATCAAGCAGCTGTGCAGACCCTAACTAATCCTATCTCCCCACCCTGCTTTTAAAATAATTCTCTGATATCACTTACCACCAGCTATTTTCTTCTAGTCCATTTGTTCATTCATTCATTCATTCATTCATTGTCTCTTTCCCCCACTGGAATGTAAGCCCAGGGGAGCAGAGACCTTCTCTGTCATGTTCATTATGTGTATCTATGATCTATTGCCACAATAAAGTTGTATGACAAATAGCCCCCAAAAACTTGCGTTAAACAAATAGCATTTATTTTTCATACATTTATTTGCATGTTAGCCATTTAGGCTACTCTTGGTGGTGCATTTCTTCGGGCCTTGGTTGGGATTACACATCTGGCCTTTAGCTGCCTGTCAGTTGGGATGATTTGAATAACTGGACTAGCTTGGCTTGCTCATAAGGCAGTGGTTAAGTGTGCAGCAGTGAGAACAAGCCCCAGTGAGCAAGTATTTTACAAGCTTCTCATTATGTCATGGTTGCTAATATCCCATTAGCCAAAGCAAGTCACTCTGACAAAGCCCAGGGACAGAGCAGATGGGCAGTAGAAAGTTATATAACAATAAACAAGGACATAGGGGAGGGTGTAGTATTGAGATCACTAATATAATCAATCTACCCCAATATGGTATCCCCAGCCCTTGGTATCCACATCTTGCTTAATGAATGACTGAATTATTCTTTCACAATGAACAGAAGGGAAAAAAAAACATTTAATAAGAAAAGATTACTCTGGTACACATAGTTATAATACCAGAGTCCCAATGAAGGATTCTCAAATGAGGGTTTCTGAATGGGTTTCAGAGGGCTGGGGAATCTCTGAAATAGTATGTAAAATTGGGAAAGGGTTCTCCTTCTGGGCAGAGAGCAGCTCATATTATAATCCAGGCCATACCCACTCCCTTGCCTGGGTGCCATTGTGCAGTACACAAATCATACAACTGTATGCAACTGCTCTGAGAACTCGAATCTTAGGATAATTTTGAGCCTTTCTCTTCTATCTTTAGTGTAGTTTACTGGCTTGACTAGGGCTGTGTCTGGGTGTTTGGATATCCCCATCTGCCTACTTTCAGTGTTGATTCTCACAAGTTGATTATTTCTTGCCATGTCTATTAGAGGAAGAAAGTGGAAGCTCATTCTGTCTGGAAAACACCCAGCCTCTTGGTGTGTCTCCTGGGGCAATTCCTTCTCAACTTCTATCTGGAAATCTATCTGCATCTTACTGTGGCCTTTGGGGGAATTTATTCTTTAAGCTCTGAACAGGGATCAATCTGCCTCATCTTGAGAAGGCACCTTTGGACCAACACCAATCCCAAATGAATCACCAAGACAGACACACTGAGGTTACTGTAAGTAACACCAATCAAACAAGGTGGCGTACATCGGCCTCCCTAATTGCCCTGTCTATTTAAAACATTTTTTTTTACACACTCAGAAAATCTCTAAAATGACTGGTTCTTGTTTGGATCATGGAAAGTCTCATTCCTAGGGAGATAGTATCGAATCTATTTCTGTGGACACATAAATGATGTAAAGGGATTGTCTTCTCATTTATAATAAATATAAATAAATGTAGCTCTTTTCAAGTTTCAAAGGGAGGGAAATCCAAACCATAGTAATGGTGCAAAAATCGATGTTTCTGAGAGACTATGGACTCTGAGAAAGAAACTGAGGGTTCTAGAGGGGAGGGGGGATGGGTTAGCCTGGTGATGGGTATTAAAGAGGGCACATATTGAATGGAGCACTGGGTGTTACACGCAAACAATGAATCATGGATCACTACATCAAAAACTAATGCTGTAATGTATGTTGATTAACATAACATAGTAAAATAAAATTTTAAAAGAAGAATGTTATAAAAAATGGTAGTAGGATTGATTATATAAATTGTAGTTTATCTATCCAATGAAATACCACATAAATCATGCTATTAAAATATATGCTTCGGAAAGTTAAGAGGAATAGAAAAAAAATGGATGTTTCTATGACTTTACAAGATATCTATCTTTTCATATAGTTTCTAAATTAAATTATATCATGGCATCCTTCTTTTAGAATATTTTCTTAATTTGTTTGGACACTCTAACTTCTTTTAATCACAAATAATCAACATGACAAGAAAGTGTAAATAAGTAAAAGACAAGAAAAAGTAATATCACTGATAAACATACCAGCTAAATCAGACATCTGATTTTTATAGTATTGAGTATAGAGTTCAACTTCAGAGAAGAATATTTTTCTAGGAGGTTTTATTCTCCCTGAGTTCCTCATGGCCCTAGAATAATTATAGCTATTGATTATGCAGGACGAATCTGGGAAGCTACAGAAAATAACTGTTTAAAATGCTAAATGAAGCAGCAAATGATGAACTCTGTTCTCCAGGGTCAAGCGGTGGATAATGTGTTTATGGAAAACTTTCCATGAAAGAAGACTGGGGTGTTGCTAAGATGTGACTTCAAAGACACGCAACTCTATTAAAATTTCCAATGCTAATCCTGGGATTATCAACCTAAACCCTTTTAGATTATTGTAAGCATCCAGTGGCCTTGAGCGCCTTGTCTGGAATTTTAATGTTGCTGACTATTGTGATTTGTTGGAGAACTGACACAGAGTGATCTGGAATCAGAGAAAAAATTATCGGGTTTCTCTGGACCACTATCTCACACCATATGCCAAGATTAACTCAAAATGGATTAAAGACTTGCATGTAAAACCTGCAACTATAAAACTAAAAGAAAACATAGGTGGTAAGCTCCTTGACACTGGTCTTGGCAATGAGCTTTTTGGATTTGTTACCAAAAGCAAAGGCAACAAAAGCAAAAATAAACAAGTGGCCTTCATCAACCTAAATATAAAAAACTTCTGTGCAGCAAAGGGAATCATCAACAAAATGAAAAGGCAACCTACTAAATGGGAGAAAATATCAGCAAATCATATACCTGATAAGGACTTAATATTCAAAATGTATAAAGAACTCATACAACTCAATAGCAAAAAAAACCCAAACAATCTGAATAAAAAATGGGCAGAGGATCAGAATAGACATTTTTCCAAAGAAGACATACAAATGGCCAACAGACATACAAATGAAAAGATGCTCAACATCATTTATCATTGGGGAAATGCAAATTAAAACCACAATGAGATATCGCTTCACATCTGTTAGAATGGCTAAAATCCTAAAGACAAGAGATTAACAAATGCTGGCAAGGATGCGGAGAAAAAGGAGCCCCTGTACAATGTTGATGGGAATGTAAATTGGTGCAACCACTTGGAAAACAGTAAGGAGTATATAAAATATGGTATGATATATATTCACACAATGGAACATTATTTAGCCATAAAAAAAAAAAGAATGAAATCCTGCCATTTGTGACAACATGCATGGATCTTGGAGGTATTATGTTGCAGGAAGTAAGTCAGACAGAGAAAGGCAAATATCATATTATCTCAGTTATCTTTGGAATCTTAAAAACAAAACAGGACAACCAAGCTCATAGATACAAAGAACAGATACATGGTTGCCAGAGATGGGGCGTGGGTGGTGGCTGAAATGGATAAAGGGAGTTAAAAGGTACAAGTCTCTAGTTATAAAATAAGTAAGTCATGAGGCTATCCTGTGCACATGGTGACCGTAGTTAACAATACCGTATTGTATATTTAAAAGTTGCCAAGAGAGTAAATCTTAAAATTTGTCATCACAAGAAAAAAAAAAAATTCTGTAACTATGTATGGTGATGGGTGTTAACTAGACTTACTGTGGTGATCATTTTGTAATGAATTCAAATACTGAATCATTATGTTATACACCTGAAATTAATATAAGGTTGTCGGTCAATTATGCCTCAATAAAAAATTTTAAAAAAATTATCAGGTTTCTGCTTCACAGTTCATTTTTGAAAAGAGCCATAAACAGTGTGGAAAATATTGATAGACTTTGTCCCAGTAAAAGCTTACTTTGCTATTTCATCTATCTAGAATTACAGGTCATTGCCAGCAACAATCCATGTGATTGCATTTTCAACAGAAACACTTGTTCTGAAAGCTATGCTATTTTCTGAGACAATTTTTCCCAGTGACATAAAGTAATTAAAAATTATTACAGAAAATCAATCTGCCCAGTTACTCTTACCTCTTCTAAACTCAGAACAATCTTCAGGACTGCTTGCTTCTAAACCATGCCAGGAGCCATCAGAAGCAGATTCTTACCGACTAGGGATTGGCAAAGGTTTTTCGTAAAGGGCTTGATAGTAAATGTTTTTGTCTTTCTGGACCATATGGCCTCTGTCTCAGCTCTTCAGCTCTACCTTTGTGGCCCCAAAGCAGCTGTGAATATTATGTAAAACTGTGGATGATGTTGTGCTCAAATTTAACTTGACCTAAACTGGGGCAGCCTCAGCTATAAGCTGCTAACATTTCTTTCAGAGTCCACCAGTCTTGGTGGGTTCTTTGTAGGGAGAAAGAGTTAGAGAATATCAAGGTTGGAAAAGACAAAGGTAGAAGTTTTTGGACAAAAAAAATGAAGACCCAAAGCCAAACCAACCAAACAATAACAACAACAACAAAAACCTCAAAATGTCAAAAGTTATGCTGGCTTTACCAGAAAAACAGTGACTTTGCAAACTTATGTTTTAAAATATGGGAATAGGGGTGCCTGGGTGGCTCAGTCGTTAAGCGTCTGCCTTCAGCTCAGGTCATGTCCCAGGGTCCTGGGATCGAGTCCCGCATCAGGCTCCCTGCTCCGCGGGAAGCCTGCTTCTCCCTCTCCCACTCCCCTTGCTTGTGTTCCTTCTCTCGCTGTGTCTCTGTCAAATATAAAATCTTCAAAAATTAAATAAATAAATAAATAAATCAAGGGAATATATTTTTTCCTCAATGAATATTTATAGAAAATTTCAGTATAAAAAAAAGAGATTAAAAATGAGTTGCTGTGTTTGAAAGGGGGGTTATGACCCTTCATCTTCTCTTTCACCCTCTCAGCAACCTTGTATTGTATTTCCAGAAAGTTCCAGGAACTCTTGAATGGAATTTAAAATCCACTGCTTCAGTATAGGAGAAGAAGCATCTTGCCTGTGATTAGGGTTACAAGATTTAGCAAATAAAAATATAAGATGCCCAGTTAAATTTGAATTTCAGATCAACAACATGGATTTTTTTAAGTATAAGCATGTCATATGCAGTATTTGGAACATACATGCACTAAAAAGTTACTTGGTGTGGATCTGAAATTCAAATTTCACTGGGCATTCCTACATTTAACTGGCCACCTTACCTCTACTTTTTTTATTTAAACTCTCTGTGCCTCAATTTTCTCATCTGTAAAGTGGGGGACATGATAGTACCTACATGGCAGGATTTTAAAAAATAAGTTAATACTTGTAAAGTGTACAGAAGGGTTCTTGGCACATAATGAGTGTTCTATTACTACACATTAACTATTCCTATTGTTATATTATTAGCTAATTAACCATTTTTTACTAGTGGTATTGGTTCTAAATGGTTGTAATAAGACTGACTGATGTAATTGTTATGGACTGAATTATATCCCTCCCCCCAAATTCATATGTTGAAGCCTTAATCCCCCAATGTGACTGTACACAGAGATAGGGCCTTTAAAGAGATAATTAAGGTTAAATGATGTCATAAGGGTGGGATCCTAGTGCAATATGATTGGAGTCCTTATAAGGAGGGAGAGACACCAGGGGTGTGGGTGCACATTGAAAAGGCCATGTGAGGATGTAGTGAGGACGTAGCAATCTACAAGTCAAACAGAGAGGTCTCAAGATAAACCAAACCTGCTGACACCTTGATCTTGGACTTCCAGCCTCCAGAATTGTAAGATAATACATTTCTGTCGTTGAAGTCACCCAGCCTGTGGTACTTTGTTATGGCAACTCCAGCAAACTAATAGAGTCATCATGCACATGACGCTTTTTTTTTTTTTCCTGAACCCAAAAATCTTATTTAATGATTTTAACAAATATTTATTATTTGAAGGAACAGTGCATTATGATTGGGGCTAGGAAGATAGGGGATTTTAAAAATTCCTTTTAAGGAACTAACCCTTTTAGAAATAGAAGAAAGTATTTGGTTAAATCTCTTCATTTCTAGTGGAGAAACAAGGTATCTTACTGGGAAGAGGACCCAAGGCAGCCTGACTTCCACTGGAGAATGAGCCTATTGGACCTATTATAGGACCCATTCCCAAGCCAGTTTTCATTGGTGGGAAGGATTTCTCAGGATCGTCTTCTTTTCCTTGGTATCTAACTCAAAGAAGCATCTTTGCTACATCCCCTTAAAGCAGAGAATGACATAGTCACTCAAGGATTTGATGTAGCTAGGAAGGCTAAGAAATGCTTCAAGTCAGTCTCCCATTCACTTTAGGGAGACCGTACAGATCCAGGTACTTCATGACAGCCCTGTACTCTTCCATGGGCATCCCCCATAATCTGGGCCACCTGCTAGAGAGAATCATCATCCATGACAAAGAGCAAGCAGTAGCATTCAGACACGGCTTCACATCATCTTCATCCTGGACACCAAGGCTGGCCTGAAAACACTAAAGCTATTCTCTTCTACAGGGAGGTAGCTTTGTCTTTAATGATCTTCTCACAGGTGTGGGACAGGTTTTCTAGGGGACATGGCACCAGATATCAGAGAGGTCCCTGTGCAAGGTGTCCTTAGGCTCTGGGAAGTCATGCAATAAGGGGTCAAAGCTAGAGACCAGGAATATGATGTGTTCATACACCCACTTCTTCTGGAGAGTTTCTGGGATATTCTCTGGATATCCTGCAGGACCTGTTCCGCCCAGAGGGCACTTGTGCCGAGGCCCTTGTCCAGCTTGGTCCAGACAATGTAGAACCTCTTTCCCAGGCCCTGGATGGTTTGGGCGAGCTTCACGAGATTCATGCTGAATGTGTGGCTGCAATGATGATGAAGAGGCATACTGGCTAAATGGCATTTCTTCCAAATAGTTCTCTAGGGTTTGGGCAGCAGCCCTTGTGCTGGGGGCAGGTTGTCCCACACATTGGGAAAGTGGGAGAAGGAGTAGCAAGTGTGACTCTGGGCGGTCCTCACCACCCCAGTGGGAGCCGAGGCTTCCGCCTCATGCCTAATTCCCCACAGTGCGTTGATGAAGGAGCACATGCCGTTGCCAGGTTCCCCAGTCACAGCAACGCTCACTTGGGCACTGGACGCTGTCTCCAGGTTCTCTCTGATCACAGAGACCACCACCTCCAGCTACTTCCCTTCTCCTAAGGCCTTTTCAATGTTCAAGGGACCCACCTCATATAAAATGCTCTGGCCCATATGGTATCACACAGCAGAGGTGAAGGATGTAGATAATGGGGCACGGGATGACAGGACCGGCTACAACACGCTGCTGACCAGTGGAGTAATCCCACAGGACTTTAAAAATATATTTCCATTGGCCACTTCAGAAATTGAGATATTATTTTATTTATTTATTTATTTATTTATTTATTTATTTATTTGAGGGTAGGGGAAGGGGCAGAGGGAAAAGGATGGAGAATCTTAAGCAGGCTCCATGCCCAGTGTGGAGCCTGCCATGGGGCTCGATCTCACCACCCTGAGATCATGACCTGAGCCAAACTCAAGAGTTGGACGCTTAACCAACTGAGCCACCCAGGCGCCCCAAGATGTTATTTTAAATATGGGTTAAAAGTGATAGTTTGATAAATTGATGTGATGCTTCTTTTTATTAAACACACTCTGAAATATTTATTTTTGTACTCATTGAAGTTTTGTGCTTCTTTGACATTTGTAACTCACTTGAAGTTTATTTTTGTAATAGTCTCATATTATGAAACGTTCCAATAGATGAAATAAAGTAGCTCAAGGAAGCCAGGCTTTGGCCAAAGTGATACAATCCTCATGCACAGATAAAGTAACTGGTTTGCATCTTAAAATGCTGTTATTTCAAATTTTCTTTTCTTCTTCCTCCTCATCTGTTGCTAGGATTCATGAACTAGTTAAAGAGTAGGTATTTACTTTTAGAGTTTGGTGGTATTCATTATTTTAGCTAGACCAGGCAGTTAAATATAAAATACATCAATATTCAGTGTAAAGTGTCCATGACAGCATCTTGGAATTAACTCTCAATGTTGTTGAATATGTTCTTATGCTTTACTTCATATCAAGTTAACTTACTAGTTAATCCCTTTCATTGTTTTGTAAATTCTTTGAGATCTAAATAATGTCCCACACCCTGCAAAAATATAGATTTACTTTCTTCCCTTAAAAGACACTCATCCAGGATTTGCTTCAAAATAATGAAGGAGTGAGGGGGAGTGAATAAGATTAGTAGTGAGATGACTGTTGTAGCTGCGTGATAAGGATTATTATGACATTCTGTCTCCTTTTGGCTGTGTTTAAAATTTTCCATATTGTGGTAGATTTCCAATTTTTCATTCCTTTAAAGTAACAGGATTACGTATGCTTGCCCTTGGCTGTTGTGCAGTACTTCCCACTCTGCTAGGCATAGTACATGTCCCTTCTCCTCTGATACTGCACTCAGCCCAAGGACATTCTTCGGCCAATGGCATGGAGCAGACTTGACATGGATGTCTGAGCAGGGCCTTTAAATGTACTAGCATTTTTTGCATGGTTTGCCTTGGCCTCTTACATTCTCACCATATGTCATGAGAAGAGGGTGCCCTGGGTACTGTTGTGCCTTCAACCATAAGTCCTGTAAAGAAGAATGTACAGGGGTGCCTGGGTGGCTCCGTCGGTGAAGTGTCTGCCTTCGGTTTGGGTTGTGGTCTCGGGGTCCTGGGATCCTGTTGGAGTCTCTGCTCTGCAGGGAGTCTGCTGCTCCCTCTTCCCCTGTGTTCTCTCTCTCTCTCAAGTAAAGAAATAAAATCTTAAGAAGAAGAAGAAGAAGAAGCAGAAGAAGGGAAGAAAGAGGAGGAGGAGGAGGAGAAGAAGGAGAAAGAGAAGAGCAGATCTAAAACTGATTCACAAATTGGGGTCCAGTCTAGCTCAGCTCAGTCCAGCTGAAAATGGCCAAACCACAGCCAACCAGCAGACCTGTGATAGTAAAATCAATGTTTGTTGTTTTAAACCACTAAAATTTGGACATGTTTGTTATGGAGCATTAACACCAGAGAAACCTGACTTTTTATACATAACTAATTTTTCTAAGTAAAGAAAAATACTATTAAAAATCTGTTCTACGCTGAGAATTATATGCCACATGGTGGGTTGGTAGAATTAAACTTGATTTCAGTCGTTGAGCTGGTTTCCTATCTAGAGTTCATCAGTATCCATTTAGCAAAATTTAAAGCTAGTAACTGATTTCTACCATTAGCCCCAAGTGCAGAGAGCATGCTTCAGATTTGTTCCCCGTGAAGGTTAATTTCATGTATCAATGTGACTAGACCACAGGATGCCCAGATTTTTGGTTAAACATGATTACTGGTGTGTCTCTGAGGGTGTTTCTGGAAGGGATTAGCATTTAAATCAGTAGACCAAGTGAAGCAGATTGCCTGGCCCATTGTGGATGGGCCTTACCCATCCATCCATACCTGAATAGAACAAACAGGTGGAGGAAGGGAGAATTTGTTTTTTTTGCCCGACTGTGAGCTGGGACAGCAGGCAGTCTTCTGCTCTTGACTGAGACTTATTCTCAAGCCTTCAGACTCAGACAGGAATTAAACCACCGACTCTCCTGGCTCTCTAGCATGCAGACAGCAGATTGTGGGACTTCTTAGCCTCCATGACTGCATGAGTCAGTTCCTTATAATAAACATATACATATATATATATAAACATAAACATATATATAAACATAAAAACATATCTATATCTGTATCTCCTATTGGTTCTGTTTCTCTGGAGAACCCTGATGAATATACCTTAGGAAATGAAGAAGCTGAGGTGTTTATCTACTGATTTCAGGTTCTCATCGGTTGAGGGCTACTCCTGGGGGCATTAAATCCCCAACTTGAGCTGAGCAATTTTCGGAGGCCCTGAAGAAAGCCCTCAAACAGTTTGAAAGAGAGACACACCTGCTTCAGGTGGGGAGCTGATGGAGTGTCAGGAATGGTCCCCCTGCAGCTGCAGATGACTCAGTGTTGGGGTGAGGGTACGTGGGAGGGGGCAAACAGCTGCTGTGATAATTATTTGACTAGACCCAGAATAGAAGTAACTTGGGAAAATATTCTTGTACCCAGGGTTTCAGATGAATTAACATTGAGGCTTTATATTCTACCACCTGCAGAGTCTATCTCAAGTCCTGAGGGAAAGAGAAAAAGAATTGAAAGGTAAAAAAAACCAAAAAACAAAAAACCCAAAATGATGGTATTCATCCCCCTGGTCCTCCTCTCTTTCCCTGGTGCCCCTCTGCCTGGCAGGAGCAAAGAAGCAAAATGAAGGTCTATGCAGGGGGAGGCACAGCTGGGAGCATCTTCCACACCCACCCCCAAATACATGTTAAGATGGAGTAAACACATTATGGGATGTTGAGTCAATGAAATGGGTTCCAGAGGACACCCATCATGACATTCCTATCTATTCATCATTGAAGCAGGGGCTGTTATCCATCAACTGAATTCAGAGATATTTCTCAGAGAACTGTTTCTTGGCCCCCAGGTGAAGAGAACAGTGGGATAGATCTGGGTCAGATGGGGTATAGCACTTCCCTGAAATGTCATTGCTGGAGTGAGGCAAGTGTTCGAAAGAAGGCGATGGGGAAGGAGCCCTAAGTGGAGGAAGTTGAAGGTATAGTTTCAACAGAGGAAGCTAATGACTAGCCCAGGTCAAGCCAGACCAGAAGGCAAGGGGTGGAATGTAGTGAGGATACTTGAAGGCACAGACCCAAAGATGAACCCTTACTGAGCGGAAGGTAGCCAGGGAATGCCTGTTACCCATATGCCTCCTCCAGCCGTGCATTCCTCTTAAAGCTGATTAACAGATTACTTCAAGAACCTACACTTGACCATAATTCTTTCAATTCTTCCTTCGTAGACCTCTGGTTTCTGCCTAAGTGTAGACAACTGTTTTGGAAGTGAGGTTGTAGCCACGTGCTCTGCACAGAAACTTCTCGATCAGAACATTCAATCAAGCCAGTTGATAAAGTCAGTCTGCAAGGTGGCAGGGAAGTGGAAAGCACAAATATTGGTCTCCCAATTCCGTGCTTGATGAGACTGCAAGCATGGAAACCTGCTGCCAACTGGTTGGAAAGAAAGCTGTGTTTGTAGCACTTCCGTCAGAACACACAGACATTGCCAAGCGAGGTGTTCTTAAGATCCGTTTGTTATTATTGCAGGGTCTGGGCTCTTTTGTTTTCTTTACTGTGTTATATCTGACGTGCAACACTGCATAAGTTCAAGGTGTACAACACTGATTTGATCATTTTTGTTGCAATATGATTGCCAGATAATGTTAGCTAACACCTTCTAGGGTCACATAAACTATCATTCTTTCGAGCATTGGGAAAAATTAAAATCTAGTCTTTTTGTAAGTTCAGTGTTTAAAGACACAATTTGTTGTCTAATCACTGTACTGTGTATTAGGTCTCCAGGACCAGGCTCTGTTTTTCATTTAAGAATAATTTACTAGGTGGCCCTGGGTGGCTCAGTCGGTTAAGCATCTGCCTTCAGCTTAGATTATGATCTCAGGGTCCTGGGATCTGGCCCTGAGAAGGCTTCCTGCTCAGCATGGAGTCTTCTTCTCCCTCTCTCATTCCCCCTGCTTGTGCTCTCCCTCTCTCTCTCTGTCAAATAAATAAAATCTTAAAAAAAAAAAAGAAAGAAAGAATAATGTACTAAATTATTCACGACACCCCATAGACAGAAGTGCAAAAGTTCTTTTGGAGTCCTTGTATGGACTCCACTTCTGGCTCCCAACCCAGGTGGCCTGGGGTGTCCCACTCTCTAACCTCTACAGTTAGGAAGGAAGCTGCTCTGCAAAATAAGTCCACACTCTGAATGTTACCTGTGCTGGAATGCCTGAGTCAAATTTCTTTTCTCCTTCTTTTTTTGTTTAAAATATCTTATTTATTTGAGAGAGAGAGAAAGAGAGAGAGAGCATGAGCAGGGGAGGGGCAGAGGGAGAGGAAGAAGCAGGCTCTCCACTGAGCAGGGAGCCCAACTGTGGGCTCGATCCCAGGACTCTGGGATCATGACCTGAGCCGAAGGCAGACGCTTAACTGACTGAGCCACCAAGGCACCCGCCTGAGCCAAATTCCTAAAAAGCCACTTTCCTCAAAGTCAAGATGGCATGGCCTTAATTTCCTAATCTGTACAGTGGTTACCAATAAAGATCGTATCTGGCTCAAAAAACAATTCTAAAAGTTAAGTAAGTCAACGGATTAAAAGACAAACAGAACAGTCCAGAGTGTGCTGTAAGAATACGAGATCTTATTGGATCTGCTCCCCAGAGGAGTCCTTTTTAGGACTTTACAGAGGGCAGTATTTTCCCCCAAAGTAATTTGCTAATCATGGAATTTCAAGGGCTTGGAAATAGGGCAGCCCCAATAGTTCTTCAGATTGTGCTATATACCTGAATTTACCTGTTTCATCTCTGCTTGTAGCTGAGTCTGATATTGTCATGGCTTAAAAGCCCACAGGGATACTGATCAGCTCGTTAAGGCAAACCAGCTGCTACACCAGCAATGTGTTGGTCGGCTTCATAACAAAAACTTGCACACTGGCTTCACGTCCAGCAAACATTTTTTTTTAAGCACACACTCTATGCCAGATATTATTCAAAGCTATTTGGGCTTGAAAGTCAGGGGTGGTTCTCAATGATCTTTCCATTCTGGCTTACTGTAGGCTCCTACCAAATCTGTAGCAATGAAAGTGAGTCAGATAATGTCTCATCAGACTGTAGGCGAGGGAAGAGGAGATGAAGCAGAATGCAAGCGCGGGCCAAGGTGGAGGGAATGTCCCCCGTTTCTGAGACCAGCCGACACTCCCTGCCACCGACCCCGTAGGGGTGCTCCCGGCTTGTGCTTTGGTGCCCACCCAGCTCTTCACAGACTCTCTTCCTGGCACGGGTTTGATGGCAAATTGAGGTTAGCACCTCTGACAACTAGAGAAATACGGATTCATTTTCTGAGGTTTTGCTAAACCTTTCATTGCTGCGGCTGGAGCACCCCATTTCATGGGGATGCTCCTACTTGCGGGGACAGTGAGAGCTGAAATGAAAGCAACTTCTGGTTCATCTTACTTTGGATATGAAGCCTTGGCCATCGTAAGTTAGAACTAACCTGCCCCCACCAATCTTATTAATAAGAATAGATCAGATGTGCTCTTTGTTATATGAAGCTGTCAGTTATCTTTGGCAAGTATGGCCGAGTGGGGGCGGGAGGGGGGTGGCTGGGGAGGACTGAGTAAGTTCGGTCAAAGGCTGATTCCTGCCTCTTGCTTGTGTTTGGACTTCTTTCCCCACCAGACCTCTCATAGCAGATGCTAATTAGTAGTCACATTGGACAGATCTTTCTTGTCATTGTCTTTCATTGTCTCTGCCTTTTTTCTTGTTTCACGGCAGAATGGGGCAGACAGGGGATGCTACAGCTAGGGACTTATATAATTCAGAGGCTTGGAGAAGAGTTGATGGAGTTACATGACTCTATCTTAATTATTTCCCCCTTGGGTTCCAATTACATGTTAGGAACTTTCAGGCTCTCCACAGATTTATCATCTTCAAATTCCCATGGATTATAAAAACCAAAGGGCCTGATCCTGAAGCTTAACATTGTTCCCGGTGCCAGCAGAAGGCTTAAAGGATTAGATCACGAGGAACCCAGAGAGGATAGTTTCTGTCTTAAGTGGGTAAAAAACGACCTCAAATTTGGCAGGGCCTCTCTTGCTGGAAAATCTCCCCTTTCTCATCATCATCAAAGGGCCTACAACATTATTATCTTTTATGATGACACTGTGACCTTTGGACACAAGACAAAGGCCACCAGGGAATCAAAATTATGATTGCTTCACACACATATGGCCACTTTACATTAGCATTTTGCAGAGTCCTAACTTTCTTATCCTCTTTTGATGTGTCCTTAAAACTTTTGGGGAAAGTTGGGCTACTCCCCACTCCAATATGTTTTCAGCTTGTGGGAGGGGGTCATAGATATTTTCTGTGAAATGGCACAAATCAAAACCAAAGTCTTACTTGGATCACATCAGCTTCTGCTTACTGAGTGCTTATTTAGGGCCAGGCATTGTTTTAAGGTGCTCTGGTCAAGGCACATGGTATATTCAAAATGGGTAGTTGAAAGATGTTTAGTGAAGGGATTATTTGGGGGGGAGAAAACAGTGGAAGTTGCCCTGCTAGAAACAGCCTTACTGCTGACTGGCCTGAAGGAGGTGGGGTTTTATAGCTTGAGAGGGTTCTAGGAGGGCTGCCAGGGAGGAGAAGTTGGCAACTGCCAAACCTTTGGGACTTCCAATCTCCTGGATGTGCTTCCCATAGGTCAAATCCAATCGGAAGCCAGAGGCAAGAGAAGGGGGTGGTATAGTCATCAGAGATCAGCTTCCTGGGCCATGGGGCTGGGCTGGGCTGCATCTCATATTCACTTTATCGTTATCATCACTGAACAGAGCAACAGAGAGGTTACATAACCAGCCTAGGGTCACCCGGGTAGGGAGGGGCAGACCCAAGATTTGAACACAAAGAGTCTGTCTAGAGCCTGAATTCCTAGTTACCATGCTCACCTGCCACGCAGTGCCTCTGGGCACAAGACACTTAAAGAAGCCCAGAACTCTTCTAGATCAATGCTGTTCTGCTTATCTATCACTTAACAATTGTACTTTCATCTGCAGGCATCCCAACAGATCCTATGTTACAGGAGGCCAAGGACCTCTGTCCATTTCATTCAGAGCTGGATTTCTCAGCACGGAGCTCATAGTAAACACCAACTCAGCATTTGTTCCTAAGGTCTTTTCTAATGAATGAAAGAATTTGTGGAGAACCTCCCATAGGCCAGATTCTTGCCAGCTCCTGCCCTGCCCCTTTCTTTAGAATGACTTTCAGTAAAGGGAACACAATCCTCTGGAGAGGGTTTATGTCCTCTGTTTGCTTCACCTTTGTTCTCTGCCTCCTTCTTTCCACATTTTCCTTTCTTGGCCCCAAATCTACCGCTGAAAAGTGTTACTCGTGCTTAGGCTGGGCCATATGTGGCCTTCATTTCTTGCACTTTTCCAAACTGGGAAAACCCCAGCTCATTGAGCAGCTGGACTTCATTAACCACGGCTCGGAGGGAGTTGGTTGTACTTGCGGGAGGAAGGCAACCAGGGCAGCACAGAGAGTTTCCAGGGGCCAATTTATCTGCTGCAGAACAGAATGCTCGAAAACACAGATGCTGTATCCCTCATTTCCATTAGCATCCTGTGTGGATACAGAAGAAATCAGTAATGTGATTCCGTCTCCCACTTTGGGAGCTAAGAAAATACTGCGGTTCTTTGACACATTCTGGATTATCAATGGCTTCCTAAGTACCCCTAGAAAGGAGAATCCCTTGCCTTTTGTTTTGGGGGAAACCCTTCAATTTCCAATATAGTATACTACAGCTGAGAAGTGTGTACATGTGTGTTGTGGGGGGCGGGGATGGATCTTAAAGTGTCATTTGGTCCATTTCCCTGTCTCTGGGCCTTTCCACGTCATCCAAGATAGGTCTCCTTTTAGTTTTCAACGAATCAAGCGTCCGGACACTTTCTTTAGAGCATGCATGATGAACTGGTGTTTTAGAACCTTTGTCTAAGCAACTTAACATGGTTAAAACCTAATTATTTTAACTCTGAAAAACAATTTTCACATCATCTTCTTCTTATGAAGTTTTCTAAAATATACAAGGTAGCATGAATCATACAATCAACTCCCATATACCCACCCCCAGATTCAACAATTACCAAGATTTTGCCACACTTGCTTTATCTATTTATTTTTTCTTCTTCTTTTTTTTTTTTTAAAGATTTTATTTATTTATTTGACACAGAGAGAGATACAGCAAGAGAGGGAACACAAGCAGGGAGAGTGGGAGAGAGAGAAGCAGGTTTCCCGCGGAGCAGGGAGCCTGTTGTGGGGCTCGATCCCAGGACCTTGGGATCATGACCTGAGCCAAAGGCAGATGCTTAACGACTGAGCCACCCAGGCGCCCCTATTTTTTCTCCTTAAAAATAGTTTTATTGTGAAACTATTCTAAAGCAAATCCCAGAAATGTCATTTCATGCCTACGTACTGCAGCATGCATCGATAAAAACTATGACCATTGGCTACCACAGCAACAGTGCCAATTCATACTAATTTTTAAAGTAATAGTAACAGCAACCGTTACATTGTTAAACAACAATTAGGCACCAGGAACTTTACATTTTGTTTCAGTTAGGGCATGTTTGTGACAAGAGACTGAAGTCCATTGGAACTAGTTTTAAAAAGCAGGATTATCTCCCTGAATGAAGGGCACAAAGGTAATGAGGTTGAACCCAAGGGAATGAAACTTGGAAATAGAAAGTTGTTGGCATTAGGGGCTTTCCTAAGCTGTCATGTGTTTCTCTACAAATCTGTAGCAAAAGAAATCTTGGGGCCCCTCATTTCTTTTCTCTCTTCTATATTCCTGCCCATATCCCACTCTTGGAAAGCCTCCAGAAAGACTCGAGTGTCTGATACACAGCCAGGGAGTTGTTAGATCAACTTCGAGCTGAAGCTCCATTTTTAACAATATGTTCCCAACAACACTTCCTGAGACTTGCTGGTCTTGATGTTCAAGTTTCAAAGTTCTGGTTTAGCAGGAATGGGGTTGCCCATTCTGTGTGTGGTTGTTTTCTTTCCCAGTCTCATCCTCTGATGCTGGAGGATTCCAAAGAAAAGGAATCTGCAGCAATTGCTTAGCCCATACAGTGGAAGACAAGGGATCCTTTATCTCCCCTGCCTCTGTGACTTATCCATTAGGGGGTGTGGATGTTTGAGGGACTGGGGTGTGTATGCGGCTTGGAAGCAGAGGTAGGGTGACTCCGTGGGCAGGACTTTAGACCTGTACTCATGAGTGGGGAATGCCGGCTGCCATGAAGAATAGGTCCAGGAGGGCTCTGTACCAATAGAGCGGGATTGCTTTCACTCTCTCCACATAAAATATCTTGCCATGTGTTCATTATGCTCAGTCTGCAAACCAGTTTCTCCCACCTTTGCTTGTGGTCCAAACAGGTGACTCAAATCCAAGTGCCTTGCATGCACTAACTAGAGTTTCCATATTCCATTTTCAATATTTCAGGGGGGAAGATCCAGTTGGCCCACAACAGACTTTGCATCAGGTGTCCCTGCTTTGTCCAGTCAGTTGTGGCCAGAGGAGGGGAGGCCAGGTCTGTGGACAGACCTGCACAGGTTGCCCCTGCAGTTGGGGGAATGGGTCTCAGAGAAAGGATTTCTAGATGGGCAAACACACCCAAAAGGTGTCTATCATATCTAATTTAATCCCCACAGTATCCTCCAAGGAAGAAAATTTTATTCCCATTTTACAGGAAGGTTAGTTGAAGCTTAGAGGATTATATTGCCTTAGATTTCATGTCTAGAGGATGTGAACCCAGCTCTACATGACTCTAAAACTCATAGGCTTGCCAAACCCTGCTCTACATGATTCTTATCTTAATATTTATTGATTCAGTCAATCAGTGTTCCCCTAATTCTGGAGAACAGGGCAGTTCCTTTTTTATAACCTTCATCCTATTAGAAAACAGAATCACTATTTTGTATGTTTCAATGTAAGGTCCACAAAAATCACTTTTCCCATTAGGTTTCAGCCAAAGCTTAGGAATGTGTCCCCCATGTATGGGAGCCCAGGAATGATAAAAGCCAGATTTTATCAAGGAGGTCAGCAAACTTTTTCTGTAAAGGGCCAGGTAGTGAATATTTTAGACTTTAGGGACCATTTAGTCTCTGTTATGTACTCAATGCTATCATTTTAGCATGAAATCACTAAAGCACAAAAGTTACATTATTACACAGACACTATGTAAGTGAATGAGCATGGTTGTGTTCCAAGGAAACTTTCTTTGTGGACACTGACACATGAATTTCATATAATCTTCATGTCACCAAATACTATTCTTCTTTTGATTTTTTTTTAACCATTAAAAAAGGTGAAAACCATTCTTAGCTCACCGACCATACAGAAACAAGTAGCAGGCCACATTTGGCCAGTGCGCCATAGTTTGCTGACCCATGGTTTACATTATACTCATCCTAGTATTAATTTATTCATTCAATACACATCGAGAGGACAGTAGCTATAAATGAGGTGACAAGCATGACATGTATAATAGAACCAGATCCAGAACTTGCTTTCATGGAACTGACCATTTGTAGGAGGATGATATTTGTCAAATAATCACACCAAAATTTTAAAAATTGCCATAGTGATAAAGGCCACTAAAGAAAAGACAAAGGAAATTTGAGTGTGCATTACAAGGAGATGTGATCTTGTGGGGCGGGGGGGGCTCCGAGATAGCTGCTACGTACTGAGGTAATACTTTGTAGTCGTGCTCATGAGCTCCCTAGCTGGAATAAACATCGCTGACATGATGCTCACCAGCTTGGGTATGAGTGTCTACTCTCGTTGTGGTCCAGCCAGTCTTACTTACCTGTCTAGACATGTGGATTTTCACTGGGATGAGCCATCCTACGTTTGTCCCCCACCCCACCCCCGTGTTTTATCTCCTTTCTAACAAGCTGCCTTTTTAATTTGCTGAGGATCATACTGAATTCTAGTCTGGTCCCTTGAGCCCTTAGGAACTCCATCTAGTTTCATTTTGCTTGCCATTTTAATCCTTATTAATCCTCAATTCCTTCAGCCAGGCGATTGATAAAAACATGCTATCCCCAGAATAAAATTTCCTTCCCTTCTGGTGCATGGTTTTGCTGCAGTTCTAGGAATCTAAAGATGGTTGATTCCATTTTCTTTGCCCAGAAGAGCAGCAAATACTCCTTTCAGTTGGCACTGGTGCAATGCTCAGCCTAAACAAGTGGGTCAGAACATCTCAGGATACAATTCCAGGATGTAAGATATACTCATCTCCAACGGTCCAGGTACTCGATGCAGAATATGTCACTGACGTGACTGAAGTTCATTTAAGCTCTCACCTCTCAGAGTCATAGCTGCAGATATCAGGCTTAGAGTCAGAGAATGAATGGTCAATGTTTAGCCCTGAAACTCACACAGCTAAGTGACTGCAAGTCCTACTAACTTTCAGTATCTTCACGTGGAGCAGGTGGAAAAACAATGCTTCTCCTACAAAATTAGAGGGTCAAGATGCACAGAAATCTGTTTTTTTTTTAAAGATTTTATTTATTTATTTGAGAGAGAGAGAGAGAGAGAGAGAGAGAGAGAGAGAGCGGGTGGGGGAGGGGCACAGGGAGAGGGAGAAGCAGGCTCCCCGCTTGAGCAGGGAGCCTGATGCGGGGCTCGATCCCAGGACCCTGGGATCATGACCTGAGCCAAAGGTAAACGCTTAACCAACTGAGCCACCCAGGTGCCCCAGATATCTGTTTTCATTAGATGGGAGCCTCTTGAGGCTTCTGCGATAATAAATCTAGCCAAGCCATTTGATTAGATTTGCATTTCTATGACTACTTGTAACATTATAGGTGAAGACCCCAGAGAACATCAGTATAAGGAAGGCGATCACATTTAATTTGGTTATTACATTGGTCACAGAGCGTGGCAGTTTTAGAAAACAGTCCAAATATCTTTGCTATTCCTTCCATTGAAAGGTGGGGTCTAATCCCCGTTCCTCAAATCTGGGCGGGCTTGTGTGTCCCGTATAGCAAATAGAATGCAACAGAAGCCGAGCTACGTGACTTCTGAGGCAATATTAGCCAGTCTCCCGCTTTCTCAGGGAACGCTCACTACGGGAAAGCTAGAAGTCAGGCACCTTACCGGTAAGAAAACCAACAACCCTGAGATCACCATGCCGGGGAAGCACGAGTCAGTGCTTCCAGTCGTCAGCGCTTCCAGTCGTCAGCACCAGCTGAGCCCAGCTGATAGTCCACACTACCTGCCAGCCATACCTGGTGAACCAATTTGGATGTCCAGCCCAGTTGAGCCTCCTGGTGACTGTAGCCCAGCCGACATGTGATTGCGACTGCATGAGAGACCCCCAGAGATCACTGTCCAGCTGGGCCATTCTCAAATTTCTGACCCAGAAAACCAAGAGCAAAAAAAAAAAAAAAAAAGGAAGCTGCCGTGTTCTGGGGTAATTTGTTATAGAGCAACACTACCAGCAATCATAACCGGAACCTGTAGTCACAAAAGCAAGGGGATGTGACTGCAGACCAGAGTGGTTGGTAGAGATGCTGCTGGTGGTGACAAGGCACAACTTTAAAGTGTTAGGTTTACATGTATTGACTGTGACTTCTTTGTGTCACTAGGACAGAGTCAAGCAGGAGACACAGTGGAGACCATGGGTTGAGGTCCAAGCCTTGGTTAACTCCCATTCCTGTTGTGTTGGAGATGAGGTTTTAATTGCAATAGTGATTCTTTTGAGCAAGTAACAATCATGACTGCTTAACAGTATCAGGCAAGGTCTGCTTTTGCTTCCATATATTATCTATGAAGGACAGACCACATCTGAAACTTAGCCCATGCTTTAAAGTGTGTACATTTGCTTATGATAAAAAACACAAGCAGGGGGAGTGGGAGAGGGAGAAGCAGGCGTCCCATGGAGCAGGGAGCCTGATGCGGGGCTCGATCCCAGGACCCTGGGATCATGACCTGAGCCAAAGGCAGACGCTTAACGACTGAGCCACCCAGGCACCCCTCCACACAGACTTTAATTTATCTTCCAGAAAGCCATAGTAGTTCCTTTTCTGGTAAACTTATTTTTTTTAAAGATTTTAAAGATGGAGAGAGAGAGGGAGAGAGAAAGCACAAGCACGGGGATCAGCAGGCAGAGGGATTGAATGGGGTTCATCACAATGTTTTTTGCAGTATCAGTACAGTCAAATGGAAAGATTTTTAAAAATCTAGCATTAGAAACTGTTCATTAAAAAATATATATAGGGGAGCCTGGGTGGCTCAGTCGGTTAAGTATCTGCCTTCGGCTCAGGTCATGGTCTCAGGGTCCTGGGATCGAGCCCTGCATCAGGCTCCCTGCTCCGCGGGAAGCCTGCTTCTCCCTCTCTCACTGCCCCCTGCTTGTGTTCCCTCTCTTGCTGTGTCTCTCTCTGTCAAATAAATAAATAAAATCTTAAAAAAAAATAAACTTTTTAAAAGTATTGTTTGGATGTATTGTTTTGTTCTGGTGGCTTTTGCTCAATATTATATTTGTGAAATTTGTACATGCGGTCAGATGTAATTGGCGTTTGTCCATTCTCATTGCTGTATAACATTCCATTGTGCCAATATATCATAGATTTACTTATTCATTCCTCTACTGATGGTCTCAATAATATTTTATTCAACTTAATGAAGAATTTGCAGCTATCACTGGAATCAGTCCACTGAAGATCTTGAGCGTCCAATGTGGTAGCTCTTTGGAATATGGTCTCACTGTGATCTTCCTCTATGGAGACTCTCTAAACTGCAACCATTATCTCTGATGAGTTTTTTAATGGCAAAAAGAAAAGTAAAGTTGTCTCTAAACCATGTTAATGACTTAAAGTGAGTCGTTGAAGTCCTTTGGGACTGTATCCTTTGGGATGTGGCTCTAAAAAATGTCAGTTGTTCCTGTTGAAGGTAAGTTTACGGCAAGAAAAATGTTGAGTCAAGGACATCATTGTGCTCAGGAGGTTTTCTTTCACAGGAACAGCCAAATCAAATTTCTAATGACAGTTTGCAGTTTTTGTGGGCTTGTGAAGGATAAGTTCATGTCAGCTTCAGAAGCCACTCACAACTCTTTTTATGTGAAAATAACAAGTGACATTAGACTCATTAGGAAATAGAATCCGTGCAATTCACGCCTGTTTGAGAAAAGCAAGCGCATTAACACTTTCCAACAGCAAAGCTAAGGGTGGAAAACAAAGGAGATCTTCTAGCATCGAGGAGGGTTTGGGGCAGAAACAGGCTATGACATCTGGCTACTACTTAGATCCCTATCTAACCAGGTGATTCTTCTTCTGTATGAAACTTGGGGACTTTCTGTTAAACCTAAAGATTCTCTACTTAGATTCCTTAACACACACCTTTCTGCAATGCTATTTTAGGGAGATTTCTACCCCAGAAACCTCTAATTAATCCAGCATCAATTCTGCATGTTGCCACAAGAGAAATTCTTTTTTTCAGTGTCTAGGTTTTAAGAAACCTAGATTTTATTTCCTATAACTTGAAACAATCTGCTTCTTGCTTGGCTCAGTTTTTTTTTTCATTTGTGGGGATGATCTTGTATTAATTGAGGTAATACTAACTGATGTAACAGTGGTTACAAACATCAGTGGTTCAACACAAGACACATTTATTTGTTGCTCTCATAATGGTCTAATGCTGGTCTTCCCGGTCAGAGATGGCCTTCAGGTGACATTCAGGAGTTCAGTTTCCTTTCATTTTGTGTTTCTGCCTCACCAGGGCCTCAGTGTCCTTTGCGATTTATTTATTTATTTATTTTTAAAGATTTTATTTATTTATTCATGGGTGACAGAGAGAGAGAGACAGAGAGAGAGAAGCAGAGGGAGAAGCAGGCTTGATGCAGGACTCGATCCAAGGACCCTGGGATCATGACCTGAGCCGAAGGCAGACGCTCAACCACCTGAGCCACCCAGGCGCCCCTCCTTTGCGATTTAGATAGCAAATGAGGGAAGAAAAAATAGAGAGAAGATACTTAGGTCCAGAAAGGACACGCATCACCTCTGTTCATTGGGTGGGAACTGATCACATGGGTCTACCTAATGCAAGGGGTTCTGGGAAATGTAATCTCCTGCTGGGCAGCTGCTTTCTGGTAAATACCCTATCACAGTGCAGGGAACACACATTTTGGTGGAGAACTAACCGTCAACTACAGAAAGTGTTGGCTATTACATTTTACCTTATTTTATAAGAGATGATTACAACAACAACTAACACTTGTTGGATTTTAAGTAAAGTACATAACTCAAAGGCTTCAAAATTGGGTTGCAAAAATATATGATTTTATTTCTTATAACTTGAAACAATCTGCATTTTGAAGCTCTATCCTTCTAGTACAGCAAGATGATTTATTTGGAGTCCCTAAGGTATTCCTTTCCCAGAATTTATGCCAGAGTTCTAGAATGCATTTCTGAGATATTGGGGCAGGATAGGAATCTTGTCATTGATCTGCCTGTTGACATAGGTCCTTAGAGATGTCTGCTAGAGCAGAAGTTATACCCTTTCATTCTACTGATTTTGTCATGCTATTCTCAGGGCATGGAGATTTTCCCATGTCTTCCCCCAAATGAATCCTCTAGAAAAGAAGTATTGAAGTCATAGGGTGCTGTTCCCCTTTGTTCTGAGATCGCAGATCCCTTTCGAGTACCACTCTCTGAATCCTAACCCCAAATGGAGGAGTTTAGCTAGAAATTCTAAGAAGAAAAATCCTTCTTCTTTCATGTTTCTGATCAAGATGTTTTGTCTAACCCCAAATCCTCCTTTTTCTTCCCGTCAAAGAATATGACTTGGAATATGAAATCTCCTTGATTTGCTATATTTGTGACTTTGGGTAAATCACTTAATCTCACTTTCCCCATCTGCAGAGTAAAAATAATGACACATCTTTTACAGATGATTGGGAAGTTTAGCTGATGATGAATTGAGCACTAAGAAGGTAGGTAATTAAGTCAGTTATCTGTGGTTGTAACAATACACAACAGTGTAACAGACAACCACTGGACCACAGGGACATACAGCAATAGATTGATCACTCACACATCTGAGGTCAGCTTGGGGTTCAGCTGGGCAGCTCTGCTGATCTTGACTGGACTCTTTTATGTATCTGGGGTTAGGCTGGCTGTCAGCTGATCTAGGCTGGCCTTGGCTGGGATGGCTGGGTGATTCAGCTCTGTTCCATCTATGTCTCATCCCCTAGCAGGTTAGCCTGAAAATGTTGTCATGGTGATAACAGAGGCACAAGAGAGCAATGGAAGCACATAAATTCTCTAAAGGCAAGGCTCAGAAGTAGCACACCATCACTTCTCCTGCATTCTGTTAACTGAAGCAAATCACATAGCCTAGCCCAGATTTAAGGACTGGGGGAATTGACTATCTTTCTTTGTGGAAGAAATTCAAAGTCACGTGGCAAGGAACATAGAAATAGAGGTAAAATAAATGGGCCATTAACACACTCAGTCTTCTACATTAATCAATAAATTTTAGTTCAATCTGAGGTACATTTGGGCATATTAAAACAGAATTCACTTAAAAATCCCTCTGGAATCAATTTCATCAGCTCGGCCTCTTCACTTCTGTCCCATAGGATGAATCTCTAGCTACCTTCTGGAAAGGAAAATGGTGAATGGCTACCTCTCAGTGGAGAAAGGCCTGCTTTCTAGCCAGGGATGGTCCCTTACTGCCCAAATGTCCACAATTCGTAGATTAACAAGGTCTAGCTCAACTTCCCTTCTCCCCCAGTGAAAGGAAAGTCACCTTCTGGTCTCCAAATAAAGTTTAACATTTCTATATTCAGAGGGATGGGCAAAAAAAAAAATCCATCAGTATAGTGATTGCACACCTGCCAAAGTCCTTCTAGTATGGTCTCTGGGTGTGGTAGGCATGGCCTGGGTGTTCCCGTGGACCTTCACTTCCTAATTTATGTTCATTATACTGACTCTGAGGATGAATACAGGATTAGATGAGCTCAGAAGTCATGGTATGGTGGGAGAGGCAGTGAGGAACTTCTCTTGGGACTCCTGTTTGTTCTCCCCCAGAATATCTGAAAGAAAATATTCCCCATATTACAAAGTTGATTTCCTTCTGAAATCTCCATGTCATCTGCCTGTGGTATTCATAATCCTTCTAGAAATATATCTGTGACTGTTTTTTTAGTAAGCAAATTGCTCTGGTCCTGTTTGCTAAAAGAGTATTTACCTTCTACCTGTTTGGAATTTCAGTATAAAGTTTTTTTTACACTAATTTTCCTAATAGCCTTGAGGTCTATGGGTGAGTGGCCTTGGTGTATAGCCTTCCCATAAAATTCCTTTCCATACAGTAGGACTTCAATACATACAACCTCCTGTTTAAAACTTAACCTATCTTTTTTCTTTATATACTCCACCATGTAATTTAGAAAGATGTGTCTTGATGTGCATGCTTTGTTGACTTAACATATAATGAACAATTTCCCTTTCTATTACATTTACATTTAAAATGCTATTTTTAGTCCTAACAAAACATCCCATTGCATATATGGACAGAAATTCACTTAATGAAATCTTTTTGTTGAGAAACTAGATGTTTCCTGGTTTGTCATGATTATAAACCAAGGAGAAAATGCTGCATCTCATATTTCCACAACAGATTCTTGCTGATACACGACTGTAACTGTATTAGATATTTCAACCATGCAGGTGACAGAGTTAAGAAGCTATTATAACAGATTCCTGGTTATTACCCCAGAGCCTCAACTCATTCTAACCATACTAAGCTATAATCCTCTACACAGGGGAGTCTTGAAAATCTATATCCATGTGAAGAGAGGGCGGGTGCCCTCCAGCTTATTTCTATGGTCAAAATTTTCGATAATTGTACCTTATTGGATTCCCACAATGGTGTTGTGAAGACAGGAAGACAGATGTGATAAGCACTTGGCCCAAGTCCCATTCCTATAAAGTGGGGCGTTGTCCTCCGGCTCAGGCTTTCTGACTCCCAGGCTGGGATCTTCCACTGCAGTGTGCTACGAAAACTTATTTGTACTAACAATAACAGTCATAGGTAACTTTCATTGGGCTTTTATTATATGCTAGACTGTGTTCTCAGTGCTTTACATGTACTAATTCAGTCAGTCTTCAAAACAACTACATGTGGTTGGGTGTTACTATTTTTATCATCACCATCATTGGTATTTTAATGAGGTGGCAACTGAGAGAGATTAAATAATTTGTCAAAGCCACATGGCTGGTGAGTAAAAGAGCTGCTATTTGAGCTCAATTTGAACTCAATTAAGAGCCCAAGCTCTTGACCTCAGCGATACATGGATAGATATTGACTGATATGTATAACTTAAGGTAAACACAAAGTCAACCTGGAACCTCATCTATCGATATCATTGCCATGTTAAATCCTGGTAAATTCATCATCTTCTTGTTTTCTCGATAGCTCTCCGTTGTGCATGCTTGTGCGTGTTCCTGTGCATGCACATACGCACACACACACACACAATTGGAGTATTACTTAACCTACCACCAGATTACAACCCAAAGAATGTTCTTATCATCAAAACAAAGTAATCCTTTCTGCTAATCCTTCTCTCCCCCTACAAATCTCTTCTGTGCCAATCCCCCTCAGTCTTAGCGTGTTCAGCCATAAACGATAAATTAATTGTTCATTTGGATTTTATTTCTACTTTAAAATATCATTTATTATTTCCTTCTTATTGCAAAAGTAGTATACATTTACTGAAAAAAATCAGGAAAACAGGAAAGTATAGAAAATAAAGTAAAACCACCCATAATCTCTCCGCTTCCCAGAGATAAGCACTGTTTACATTTTTTCCCTATCTCCTTCCACACATTCCTTCATATAAGGAGATCATACCACAGTTCTAGTTTGTACTGGCTCTTTTCACTTAATGTATCATGAATGTTCTCATGATTTATTAACTGCATTGTGACTCCTCACATCTACATACTATCCCATTGTATTAATTAATATAGTAACTTAATAGATGAGCATCCTTTCACACATATATGTGTCCCATTCCTGCTCATGTCTTTAGGAATGATTCCTAGAAGTAGCATTGCTAGATCTAAAGTGTCTGTTTTTCAGCTCTAAGCGACAGTTGTCAAATTCTACTCTAGAAACACTTCTAAGTTGACACTTCCATGAAGATTGAACACTTGTTGAGACCACCTCTACAAGGACCACAGCTACTTCATACTCTCCTGGTCCACTTCGGGCTGCTCCAAGCTGTGTGGATAACCCATGGAGCTGCTGTGGGATCAATGACACCCACCTCCCCCCAGGCAGACAGACTCATGCCTGCTCATTTTGAGGGTGTTATTGATCCCATTTTTACAACAACAACAAGAGAAGACCTACTGTTAGGAAATGATCTCCTTCCCACAGGCTCCAGGAATCAAACCCTCTTTCCTGACCCACTACTTTGGAAGCGGCCAGGTAAGGCTGCCCTGTCTGATTCTATCAGCACCACACAACCAGCCTTTGATTTTCCTAAGAACACATTTCTCCTGACTTGACTTTTTGCAAGTTCGGAAATCCCTACATAATTAGCTCTTCTTAGAGCCTGCGTCATAAAGACCCGGCTAAAATGAAAAGTGGCAGTGAAGATTTCAAGGTAAATGAATTTAATCTTAAATTGTTTGCTGAAATATTTCGGGACATGTTAGATGCTAGATGGTAAGACACAGTGTCTGTTTTCAAGAAGGTCACAGTCTAGAGGGGAGGCAGAGAATAGACCAATACACAGAGTACTTGGGACCCATGCAATAAGCAGAATGTTACACGGGAATTTTTCTGTTGTCTTTGAATGATGGACAATAGCAGATAAATATGCACAGGAACGAAAGTGTTGCCATACACCTTTCAGAGGGGACAGGAGCAGCTTTGCTCCTCCAAGCATCTTATTCCGCCCCTGCCAGCCCATATAAAAGGACTTAGTGGAATTTGTTGGAGAGTCTGGAATTGAGTTTCCAGGTGGAAAGTCCCTCCTTCCTGTGGGAAATGGGAAGGGGCATTCTCCCTTTCCCCCCCCATTCAAGTGAGAAGGGCTCACAAGCCTGGTTACTGGGAAGACAGAGGGGTCACTCTCTGTGCCTGAATGCCGTGTGCATTTGTTGTTCTGCTCACTGGACGTTTGGAACAAGTTAAAGTAATGGGTGAGAGATGGCGAGGTGGCGGGGGGGGGGCGGGATGGAACAGCCCCACCTTCACTCTGGGGGCAGGGAAGGTTCTTGGCTTTCTGGGTAGGCCAGTGGCATAGGAGAACCTGATCTGGAGCCCAAGCTCCAGGGAGGCAGATGGACAACAGGTACAGGAGGCTAGGAAGTATTCCCTTGGGGGCTGGAGATGAAGAGATGGAGGAATGCTGATGAGGTGCCTTGGAGCAGAGAGCTTCTTCCTGCCAGACAACTGTTCCCTTGGAACATCTTCATAGGCACCCCTCCAGAAGTCAGCATTTGGAAACCTGACACATCAGAGCAAGAGTGCAGCAGTGCCAATTAAGATGCGTTGCCCCGCCCAACCCTGCGCCCCAATTCCCTGGGTGTCTGGATCACTGACTATATTCTCCACCATTCTAAATGACTGAGTGGGGTGCCCAGGTGGCTCAGTCGGTTGAGTCTCCAACTCTTGGTTTCAGCTCAGGTCATGATCTCAGGGTCCTGGGATTGAGCCAGGTGTGAGGCTCCAAGCTCAGTGGAGAGTCTAAGATTCTCTTCTTCTCCCTTCCCTCTGCCCCTCCCTCCTCTCACAAATAAATAAATAAAACTTTAAGAAAAATAAATGAGCAAAAACGACTCATCGGAACTATGTATTTCTATGTCTTATCCAAAGCTATGGCTGGAGCCTTTGTCTAATCTACAAATATCAAGATGGTAGAGTTTGGTTCCTGGGAAGAGTTTGTTTTCCTTTTTGTCTTAACTGCTAGTAACCTCAGGACCAAGTCCTTGCCCAATGGTGGTAATTAGTCTGTCTCTTGCATCTAGACACATCACCCTTTGCTCCCATTAAGTGGCCTCTGCCCTTCTAATTTTGCTATTTGACCATTTGTTTCATTTTGCAAATGGCCCCAGGCCACTTTGTGAGTGTTGAGGCAAACTTGAGGGGGGTGTGTGTGTCCCAATGTGAGATGTGAGGAGTCACAAACTGACTGTGGTCCTAAAATCCAGAACAACGGGGATCTGCGGTCCAAATAAGCAAATGACTGTAGCTGAAAGCAGAAGTGTATACAGGACTCTAATCAGTGGACTGGCTAAGCAAGCATAGTTCCTGTTTTTAGGAAATTAGCCATCGTTTACTCATATATTTTTATGTTCTGAGATCTCTGTCGTTAGAAAAAGCCCTAATTTGTGGTGCTGGTTTTCACTTTCACCCAAAACATCACCCCTTGAAGCCAGTCAGGGAATATTAATAAAAATTTATTTATTTATGGGATTTTTAAAAAATAATTAAAGATAATTTATTTGAAAGTATAAGAGCAATACAGTGTTTTTCAAATTTCTTATAGGGCATCATTTTCTTATGACTCAGTGGGCGCCTGCTATGGGCCTGACCCTGGGGATATAAGAGGGAATACAGTGGATGTGGTTTTGCCCTGGCAGAGATTATGGTCTGGCAGGGCTGTTTGCTTGTTGTACAATGGTTGTTACTATTACTAGTAATTCATGAACAATAATTCCTTTGTTTTGTCTTAATACCTCAGTAACAAATGACCACAAAATGTAACAACCTAAAACTGCTACTTAAAATTCGTGGGTCAGAAATTTCAGAAGGGCTCTCTTATATGGCGGACATCAAACCTCGGCTGGGCTACCATCATCGGGGGGCTTGACTGGGTTGCATGGCTGACAGTGAATGCAGGCTGTCAGCTAGGAGCTCATCATGTAGGCTGCTGATGGAAGCCCCTTCCCACGGCATTTCCGGCATGGTGGTTTCAGGGTAGTTGAGTTTATCATATGATAACTGGCTTTTCCAGAACAAGCATCCCAACAGAAGCAGCACAAGACACATGGGCTTTCTGCATGGCCTTTTTCTTCTGTGACCTAGCTTTGGAAGCAGCATCACTTCTGCTGTATTCTAGCGGCTACAACAAGTCACCAAGATCAGCTCAGATACAAGTGGAGAGGACACAGAACCCACTTTTTGATGAGAGGAGTCCCCCAAAATTTGAGGTCATGTTTTAAAACCACCAAGAGAGATTTTTCAAGTGGCATCTGGTCCTGCAAGACTTATGTGATTATCTAGGGGACCTAGGGCAGATAAGGCGGAGGCCATTCTTAAATATGAGGGGGATTTGCAAATACACCAACAAAGCCTCCTCCGCTTTACTTCCTCCTCCAGTTTCTATAAAGCTAATTGAGGTAAATACCCAGTAGGTGTAATTGCTGGGTCGTAGGGTAGCTCTATTTTCAGCTTTTTGAGGAACCTCCATCCTGTTTCCCAGAGTGGCTGCACCAGCTTGCATTCCCACCAACAGCGTAGCCGGTGATGGGTATTAAAGAGGGCACGTTCTGCATGGAGCACTGGGTGTTGTTCGCAAACAATGAATCATGGATCACTACATCGAAAACTGATGATGTAATGTATGGTGACTAACATAACATAATAAAATAAAGTTAAAAAAAAGTTAATTGAGGCAACGGTTTCCCTACTCCATTTCCTTATTCCATTGAGTATCAGGCTTCTTCATAGTTGTTTTGGGACAAGAGCCTAGGCTGCCCCGAAAACCACCTGCCTTTAAACACCAAACGTGATTTTCAGAGACTAACCAGGTGCACAATGCCAATGCCTAAAGGATTCAGACCTGCATCCCACAGCAGTGGGCAGGTGTTGGTGGGGCTGTGTGAGACTCATGTTCAGCAGTGACATCATATGATAGCTTAGACTGGTCCAGATCTCCAGTCTCCTCTCTGCCTGGTGGCAGGACCTAGTGTTGACCCTTTTGAACTGTCTGCTCTAGGAAATTATACCTTCCTACTTCATGTCATCTCAGCACCCAGACTATGCTGGGGGGAAGCTGCTGTCAGAGGAGAAGCTGTCCTCCCTGAACTATTACAGGAGAGAAAAGCTGCTGTAAGGCAAGGGTGTTCTTGGTCCCTTACTAGCCCCAAGTGCCGATGTATAGCTCCAACGGTAGTTATTCTGAGTGTGACCTGTCTCTAAGGGGTGAGGGGGTGGGGAGGACGGGACAATGACTTAGCATAGGGAACTCTCAGCCAAGCTGACCAAAATTCCTTGGGTTCAACCCAGGACTGGGGAGATGGGCAAGAATGCGGTGCTTACTGCCTCATAGGCTAGGATGGATGACGGACACTGAGTTTAGGAACCACTTGAGGGGTGGGTTGGGGATGGGTTGTTTGTGAGTTTCTCCAGGGAAGGCTGGCCCCATCCTTGCTGGCAAAGCTGTCTGTAATTTTGGATCAGGAGCACTGGTGGTGGCACCTAAATCCCTGTTGCCCAGCTTTGAGGTGGACCTGGTGTTTCTTAGGCCAAGGACTTTGAACCCTTAGATTTGTTCCAGCACCGAGGGTTATAGCTCCTTTCACATTGGGGCAGGACCAGTCTTTCTTTGGGATCTCAGCCATGACTCCCTTTCATCTCCTACCACAGGGCATACAGGAGTCTCCCCTCACCACCTTTTAAAGTTATTCCTTACAGGGGGCGCTTGGGTGGCTCAGGCTGTTAAGCATCCTGCTCTGTCCCTTCTGCCCCTACCCCTCCTCCTGCTCACGCGCGTGCACAAGCTCTTGTTCCCTCTCTCAAATAAATAAATAAAATCTTTTTTAAACAAACTCTCTTCCTCTCCCTCTGCCTCTCCTCCCTCTCTAAAATAAAAAAAAAAATCTTAAAAAAAATAAAGTTATTTAAAACATAGTAGGTTTTTTAATCCCCACCCCCTGTGCTCATCACCACTTTGATCTAATGGTGCTAAGGTGGACACTGTTAATTTTTATCCTTATATGGCTATTTCTTCCTGTGTTCCCAGGGCTCAGCTACTTCTCTCACATCTTTCCTTTTGATATGTTAATACATTTCGTCAAGTCCTCATGCCCTCAAGCTAGTCTGTTCAGCTCTGGTGCCAAGATGAAATTTTCTCTTGGGAGTTTTGAGTGCTCAGGAGAGCACAGGAGAAAGTGGAACTCAGTTTTAAAACCTAAGATCTCAAGCAGAGTCTATGAATAAGTTTTAGGGACTTAACAGAATTGTATACAAACTTCCAGATTTGTCTGAGCTTTTTTCTAGGGACAGAGTCCAGATTTAATTAGGTTCTTAAAAGGGTCAGTGACCACAGACTAGTTAACTTTATAGGATGCTGTTTCTTTCCATATAATCTCTAGCCCATGGGTATCTTGTGCTGCTTCCTAAGAATTTTGACTAAGAACCACAGAATCATATGGAATTAATTTATTAGGATTTTTTTTTTTTTTTAAGTAAGCTCCATGCCCAGCACAGAGCCCAATTTGGGGCTTGAACTCCTGACCCTGAGATCAAGACCTGAGCTGAAATTGAGTCAGTTACCCAATCATCTAAGCCACCCAGGAGCCTCTATTAGGCTTTAATTGAGCACCTACTGTGTGCCATTCACAATAGTGTTTTAGTCAGTTTTGGCTACTATAACAAACTACCATAGACTGAGTGGCTTACAAACAACAGAAATTTATTTCTCACAGCTCTGGAGGGCGGAAGTCTCACATCAGGATGCCAGCATGGTCAGGATCTAGTGAGAACTATCTTCTGCGTCACAGACTGACTACTTCTCATTTTATAGTCACATGGCTGAAAGATAGCAAGCTGGTTCTCTGGCCTCTTCTTCTGAGAGCACTAAGCCTTTTCATGAAGGCTCCACACTCATGGTCTAATTACCTCCCAAAGGCCCCACTTCCAGAGACTCTCACACTGGGGATGAAATTTCAACATATGAATTTGGAGAGGTGGGAACACAAACATTCAGAGCATAACAACTAAGCACTGAGGTATGAATGATAAACCAGTATGGTTGGTAAGGAGCTTGCACTCAGGTAGGGGAAAAAGCAAATAAATTAACTGATACTGTCCAGCATGCAATTAGACAGAAGTGCAATTAGAGATAAGAGAAATATTGGGTGCAAAAAGGAGAATTGAAACTATAGCACATGATTAAGGGAAGGCTTCTAGGAAGAGAAACTCTTGGGAAAATATTTTACAGAGTTACAGACCATTATTTAGTCTGAGAAATGGGGTTGAGGGATGAAGCCTATTCTGGAAGAGAAAAATAATAGATATGTAAACACGGAGTAGTGAAATGATACCACATGTTTTGATTAGGGCAGTGGGAGATGAAGTCACAGAGGTAGTTTGAGCTTTGCTAGCAAAACTAAGAGTCTAAGCAGATAAAGGTATCATAAGACTTGTGCTCATTCTACAAGAAATATTAGACAGATTGGTTGGATGTGCAGTGGGCCTGCCTTCTTGACCTGTGGTGTGGCAGTGGGAAGGAAGAGAATGGAGACAAATGCAATGCTTGGGTGATGTTGATAGAGAAGAGAAAATGGACTTGGAGATTCTTTGTTTGTGGGTGAAGGAAGTTTCGAGTCCCTGGTGAGTCCCAGTTTCTGTGTGGAATAGCTTGGATGATAGGCAAAGATCTCATTCACTTAAATAGGTTTGGGAAAACATTGTGAATTTAATTATAAACATGTTTAAGGAGGTTGAGGAGCACATAGATATACAGGTAGAGAGATGTTCAGTAGACATTTGCATATGGATCTGGAACCCAGGAGACAACATAAATATGAATCCTTAACATATTTGTGAGAGTTCGGTTTCAATGAAGGACCCAATGAAAATCTATAGTGAGAATAAGGAAAAACGATCAGAGAGTCCTGAGGAGTGCTGGAATTTAGAGTTTGAGGGAAATATGAAGATTCTGAAAAAAAACAAAAAACAAAAGAAGATAGCCAAAGATATCTAAGGGGTGATAGGGAATCAAGAGGCCAATGGAAAAGAAGACATCATAAGGGAGTGGTCATCCATGTCCCACCTTGCAGAGATGTCAAGAAAGCCAAAGGCAGAGATATTGTGGGTCAGGTAACTAACCTACTGGGACTTAGCAGGAGCATTTCCTTTTTTCTGGTGGAAACCAGACTAGAGAAGTTCGAGGCATAAATGGGAGATAAGAAAGCAGAGAGAATGAAGAAACTTGGCCAGGAAGGGAGGAAGAAAGCAAGAACCAGTGGGAGAAGTTTGACTGATGGAAGGAAAGCGTTTTATTGTAAAGATTGGTGTTGAAAACTTATGTTGGGTGAAAGAAGCCAGACCCAAAAGGCCACATAGTGTATGGTTCTATTTATATGAAATGTCTGGAATAGGCAAATCCGTAGAGACAGAAAATAGATTAGTGGTTAATCGGGGGCTGGTGAGAGGAGAGAATGTGGGGTGATTGCTAATGGTCAGTCTTCTTTGTTTTTTAGAAATAGATCGTGATGATGGTTGCAAAATTTAATAAAAATATTAAAAGTCATTTGTACATTTTAGAAAGGTGAATTTTATGGTATGTGAATTACATCACAATTAAAACAAATTTTGAAAAGAAAAAAGGAATGCTCCTTGAGTAGAAGGAGAGACCTCTTAATCGCCAAGGTAGAAATGCCAAAAAGAATATAAATGACATGTTACCACTTTGCAGGAGGGGAGTAACAGCCACATGATTTGTGGGGCCTGTTGCAAAATGAAAATGTGGAGCCCCATGTTTACAAATTATTAAGAATTTCAAGACAGTGACAGCAGAGCGTTAAACCAAGCTTTGGGCCCTGTGTGATTGAACAGGGCACACACCCATGAAACTGGCCCTGCAGAAGGGAGATCTCACAAAATGGATTGTCTCATGAAAATTGGAAGTAAGAGGAGGCACTGGAGTAGCTAAAATGAGAGAATGGGAGAAATTTGGAACTGTCCTTGAGGAGAATTGTAGAGAGAACTAACCATGGATTTGAATTACTGGGCAGGGCATTGGTCAGAGACCCTGAACTTGTAGTAATATGATTGTGATTTTTCACTGTTTAATCTCAAAAGACTAGCTATAGGGCTTAAAGCAATTGGAATGGTAGAGGTGAGGTTTTTCAAAGCAAGTGTTATTGAAGATCAAAAAAGCAAAAGAATAAAAGTTAATGATTAGACTAACTGAGATTGCTGGATCCCTGAAGATGGGTTAGGGAAACCACCATGCATAGAAGGTGCTCATATAAAGCTTGGAAGTAGAATGGCCTATGAGTCATGGTCTAAATGAAGTGCAGACTCAGAAAAATGAGGAGAAAGAAAGGAACATTGAAAGATCATGCGCAGAGATGGGGTTATTGGAATTTAAGATTTTAGGTGTGGAGTTTTGGGTTTTGATAAGTCCAGGATGCAATTCTGTTGAGTTGAGGCTGCTTCACATGGTAATGACTTGACTCACAGAGCTTCAGGCTTCAAAGCATTTTAATCTTAAGATCTAATTGGGGCAAGTTATTCTCCTCCATGGAAGGAATGTCCTCAACCACACACAGCAAATTGTGTGTTGATAGAAACTGCTACATATGGCATGACAGATGGGAAAAGTGGGGGAACATGTTTTTCCCTTGTCACAGAAGTGTTTTCTCTTGATGGCTTTGCTCCTTTATGGGGGTAGTTGTGCTTCTCACAGTTCTCACCTCTACTACAGAGAAAGGATGTGCCAGGCGTAGTGCTCAGAGGGAGACGACAAACCTGGCTGGCAGACAACTGTCCAAAGGACCAAAAAACTATTTCTACTCCAATTTCTTGGAAAAACTTTTTCATAAAAATATATAAGTGTGCATGAACCATGAGTTGACACACCACGGAGTTGATACAGAAAGCCCCAGTGTCCCCTTCCAATCACAGCTCCTCCACGAAGGCAATCACTATCCTGATTTCCAACAATGGTTTGTGTTTTTCAAATAAAATCATACAATATGTACACTTCCGTATTTGACTTGTTTTGCTCAACTTTATGTTTTGAGATCTATGTTGTTACATTAACCGAAGTTCAGTCATCCTCATTGCTGTATAATATTTCATTATATGGACACACTACAACTTAACTTATCCATCCTACTGTTGGACATTTGAGTTGTTTCTAGCTTGGGACTACCATGAATAATGTTCTCTTAAACTTTTGTTGAACTATATTTGCATTTCTATTGTGACTGTACTTAGAGTTGGAATTGCTGGGTCCTAGAGTATACATTTAGAGTAAAAATTTTGTTATTTTAGTCATTTTAGTCATTGTCTTGGGTTGTGTGGTATCACATTGTGTTCTGTTTGCATTTATCGTGTATTTATTTCATAACCTGTGGTGGGCCTAGCCCTGTGCTGGATTCTGAAGGATATGCCTAATGTATTTGTCAGGACCCTGCTTGCGAGCAAGAAGAACTTGAGCTACAAATTGAACTACAGTAAGTGAAACAAAAGAAATTTGTTGTCCATATTACTAAGCTGTGGGAAAGAAGCCGAAGGAGGGAACTGAACCCCTTCTGGACTCCCTTGGTGTTTCACCTCTGCTTTGCTCTGCATTTGGGTTTCATCCTTCTCTACAGAGGGCAGGCTCCTTGCCATGGCCAGTCATGTGGGCAGTGGCAGGACTGGCCTTAGTGCAAGGACAAGGAAGGAGAAAAGTAGCTCTTTATCATCAGTTCCACGCATAAAAACCCTGGAGAAGTACTCTTATTAGATTAGCTTGGGTTTTGTGCCCATCTCTGGACCAGTCTTGAAGGTCAGTGGCAGGGGATATGGGAGGGAAGGTAGCAGATGAGTGACTACAATTCACACATTTGGATCAGGAACTCAATCTTTACCCAATTACTTCACTCGGGGAGGCATTGATTATGGAAGAAGATATAATTCCTATTCTAATGACATAGCTCAGATTAAGGAAGGAGCAATTCCCCACAATGAGAAGGATAAACACATGTGGTCCGGGAAGAATCCTTAGGAGCCAGGCCAGCATTGCTTGGTGGGTTATTTATAACAATGGGTGCAACTATTCTCTCTGTATCTGCTCCCTTTTGCAATGCAATGCTGTAGCTCCTCCTAGAAGTAGATAGAATCTATATCCTCAGTCCTTGGATCTAGGCTGGCCATATGACTTCCTAAAGAATTTCCTTTAGGATGTGATTTCCTTAACCTAAGTAGAAAGCAAAGAAGTAACAGGGTGACAGTTCTGACTCTACACTCAAGAAGACCTGTGAGCTTTCCCTCATTCTCTTGCCATTCTTCCCAGCTACCATGTGAACAAGCCTGGGCTAGCCAGCTGGAGGAAGAGGGACCACCTAGGGCAAGGACAAATCTCTCTATTTATCCCTTTGGAGGCCCCAGACACGTGAGAGAATACAACAAAATTAGTAAAGCCAGCTAATGGGAGAGTCGGGCCATGACCAGATAGATTATCCATCTATGTCTACCCTAAACTGCCAGCCCACAGACCTGTGAGCTAAATAGATGATTATTTTTTTACTATGTATTAAGTTACTTAATTAGGGGATTATTATTAAATGATTCACGATGCTATTATTGTTAAGTTATTGTTCTTGTTAAGTCACTTAATTTGGGGATGGGCACTGTGCAGTAGTAGTTGATGGTGACATACACCCCAATTTGTGATTCTTAGGCAAGAAAATATGTGTTTCTTTACCCCAGAAACAGAGTTTTGGTGTGCAAACAAAGCATTCACAAATGAAAATGCTAAAGAACAATATGAAATGGTGCCAAAGTATAAATAAAGAAGAGTTCAGGAAACAAGTACTAATGTCATGAGTGTGGTGAGAATAAGTTGGGTATACTCAAAGCATGCTGCATGGAGATACAGGAATGTAAGTTAGTTAGCCTTGGAAGCAATGAAAGCGTGAGGTACAGAAATGGTGATGAAAGCCATTCCAAATGGATGTTTAAAAATGAACATGAGCAGGGGGCGCCTGGGTGGCTCCATTGGTTAAGCATTGGACTCTTGATTTCAGCTCAGGTCATGATCTCAGGGTTGTGAGATTGAGCTCCATGTCGGGCTGTGCACTCGGCATGGAGTCGGCCTGAGAGTCTCTCTCTCCTTCTCCCTCTGCCCCTCCCCCTGTGCGTGTGTGCACGCTCTCTCTCAAATAAATAAAATCTTAAAAACACCAAAAACAAAAAAAAAATGGAGCAGGACAAGTATGGGGGACAAATGAAAGACTTGCATGGAAGTGTGTGTGGGGCCAGCGGGTTAAGAGCAAGAAGAAAGGGGAGGATAAGAGAAAAGCGTTGCTCCATGAGTAAGGGCAGAAGAAGGAAGCACAGGTGGCCAAATGAAGATGTAGAGTTTTGACCCACATTCTTTTTAGTATGAACAACATTTTATTTTGTTTTTTTTTTAATTTGATTTTTTATCTGGGGGGGGCACAGAGGGAGGAGAGAGAGCATCTCAAGCAGACTCCACGTTGAGTATAGAGTCCAACTTGGGGCTCCATCTCAGGACTCTAAGATCATGACCTGAGCCAAAATCAAGAGTCTGACGCTTAACTGACTGAGCCACCCAGGTGCCCAGCATTAACAACATTTTTAAAGTTAAAAAAAGTATTTTGGTAGAATGCAGAAATGGCCCTAATTCTTTTCTCCTTTCTATATCCATTGCCTTTTACAATGTAATGTTGTACTTCCTCCCACCGATAGATGCAGTCAGTGTCTTTACTCTGAATCAGAGCTAACCTTGTGATTTGCTTGGACAGCAGAAAACAGAGGAAATGATTGTGTGCCAGTTTCAAGCTTAGGCTTCCAAAGGCCTTGCAAGTATTCACCCTTGGAGCCCTGCCTCCATGGTGGGGAGCAATCCCAGGCTAGCATTCTGGAGATGAGAGACATATGGAGCAAAGGGGAGCCCCTTAGCTGATCCCATCCTAGAGAAACTAGGTCCCCATCCAACCTGGCAGCACAGTGCAAATCCAAAAGGGAGCCCAGCTAAGATCAGAAAAACTGCCTGGATGAACGCAGCCCAAATTGCTGATTCACAGAACTGTTAACTTAGTAAAAGACTGTTGCTTTAAGCTACTTAAATCAAATTGGTGATTTTTGATAGAAATCTGGAGAAATGTCTTCCCTAGGAAAAAAATCATATGATGTGGAAATATTGGCCTGCATGCCTGCTTAGCAACAATTGGGACTTGAGTGCATTTACCTCTGTTAGAGAACTGCAGAATGCAATTTGCTACGATTCTTACCACTCGCTACTGTCTTACATCTGGCCTGATTTACTCATTTACAGGACCCGACTGGCCCCTATCAGCATATTCATTTGCAACTCTAGTATAAGTAGTGGGACTATTGAAGGGGTGGAACTTGGGGGCAATAGAATAGCAGAATAAATGTGATTTTTTAAAAAAGACTATCTGGTGGCAGCCTATAGAACAGGAATATGAAGACAGAAGGCTAAGGGGCTGAAGTTGTTAGAGGAATTTTAGCAATTTAGAAGACATTTGCAAATATAAAGTATCAGAAGACCTTGATAACTGAATGGTTAGTCATGATGAAAATGAGAAATTAGTCAAATTAGTTACGAAGGTAGAATGACATGTGCGGTTTATGAGAAAAGGCCAAACTGCTCCCTTAGGAAATGAAAGCGATTACAATATAGCCTAAAATTAATAGCATCGACTTCTCATGATGAATTAATTATTTAGGGCAGACAATTTAGTTGATCAATCAGGACCACAGAGTCTTCTGTCCTAGTTGACACAGTGTGTTGAGTATTTTATCTCTTGCTATTTAATATATTACCCACACATTAGTGGCTCAAAACAACCACAAGCATTATCTTATTAGCTTTAGGATGGTTGACTGGACTTAGCTTGTTGAGATGTCTCACAGCACTGCTGTTAGACCGTGGCGGGGCTGGAGTCAGCTGAAGGTTTCCTCGGGCACATGGCTGGTAGTTGATGTCGGTGGTTGGCCAGAAGTTCAGCTGGGATGGTCAGCTAGAACACCTGCACGTAGTCTTCCCATATAGTGTGAACGTCCTCACAGCATGGCAGCTAGGGATATAGTTCCTATTTCTTCTTATTTCAGTGTGTTTCTAAGAATTGACAAGATCATGAACCTCAATGAGGGCAAAAGGAATGGACAATGGAACAATTGGAAATTTGGGTTTATTATCAATGCAATTTAACCTACCAGGTTTGTGGTTCTGAGTAGAAATGGCTTTCTCCCCAAGGAATAAAAGAGTAAACTTAGAGTCATAGAATTACTGTAGTGGTTCAGGTCACTAGTGAGTATCTAACACATATTTTTGACTCCAGACAAAACTGAATTTAACACACTCCAAGGAGTTTTGTTTTTTTTTGTTTTTTTTTTTTTAATCACCCTGCCCAGAATGTACCCATGCAAGGAGACTCTTCTATGAAATTTCTCGGTTGTATGTTCTAGGTTCTTCAAAGAATTCAGGATCTTTAAAATTTTTTTAAATGTCATCAGTGTTGGTATTTCCCTCATCATAACATCTCATGGTATTGCTGAAACCTAGGTCTGAACCTGAAAAATGCAAACAACTCCTACCAACCCCCATGCACTGAAAAATATGCTTCGAACCAAAACATAGTTTTTCATTCTCTTAAATGTTTCTCTTTCCTTTCCAGAAAAATTTTAATACTAAATATTCCAGGATCTACTAACTTCAGGACCTCAGCAATTATTTAGGTCAGGGCTGCATACGAATCTTATGTCCAAAGAAAATTTATGTTAAAAATATCATCAGACTCTAATACATAAAAGCAAAGTAAAGATGGTTAAGTATGTATCACCCAGGGCACCTGGGTGGCTGTCGGTTAAGCATCTGACTTTGGCTCAGGTCATGATCTCAGGGTCCTGGGATCGAGCGCACAGTTGGGCTCCCTGCTCAGCGGAGAGTCTGCTTCTCCCTCTCCCTCTGCCCCTCCCCCTGCTCATGCTTTTTCTCTCTCAAATAAATAAATAAAATCTTTTTAAAAAAGTATGTGTCCTCTAGATATTAACCTCAGCCCATGTGGGTATGCCAAGTCACTCAGCTGCCTCCCCCAACCCTCCTCTCCCACTGTGTTATCAACTCCACAGAACTTGGTTTGAGAATCATCAGTTAGTTAGAATTCTGAGCGGACTGGGAAGCATGATTAGAAGAGAGCTTTTGCAGTGCTCTTAGCATAACATTACCATTGCTGTCGCTATCATTATTATCATCATCTTTAGAAAACACAAAAAACCCTGAATGTTCATAAATGCTCTGTGCAAGGTCAAGTGAAGAGTAAGCTACATAGTTACTTTATTCTAAGAAAGACAGCCCAGGTGGACAAGGCACAGAAAACAAAGCACAGGATGAAGTAATTTCACAGCTTCAAAGAATCAATATTCTGTGTTACCCATTCTATCCAAGCACTTATTTTGCCACAGTAAAGTTTTGAGAGAAGAGGATGGGTTTGGGAATGGACTGCCTCCCATCTATTTTAAATTCAAGCAGAAAGATTCAGGAGCTGGGAGGCCCTGGGGCGGGGAGGGCCTCCTCTTCATTAGAGGTCCAACTTCCTTGTCTCAAGCATTGGCCACCTCACCAGGTATAGTTAAATAATTCATCGTGGAGGCTATGGACTTTGGTTTAAGCATGGTCTTCCAGCCCAGAATCTTGTTAAAATGCAGATTCTGATTAGGTAGGTTTGGGGTAAAGACAACATTCTACATTTCTATCAAGCCCCCAGATGATATTCACAGGCCACACTTGGGGAAAAACGGTCTAGAGAAATACCTGTACTGTGTTTGAAGGTCTAGATTTACATCTTCCTGGATAGGAAAGATGATATTTAGGAACTTCTAGCTCATCATTTGGAAGCAATGACAAAGTCTACCTATTTCCCAATCCTTAATGGTAGCTAGACAAATCTATTTATTTGTTATGGATGCTGGTAAAGAAATGGAAAATATTCTGTATTGTATATGTATATAATCCAAACACATATATAAAGCATACAACAAATAATGTATTATGATACATTATATACATGTATATTTACATGAAGTACACACACATGAGTGTATATGTAAACATTTTCATCAAGCAAGAATATATCATTTAAACATTCCTGTTAGACTACCATAGAACAAATTTCACATTGAGATTTGAAAAGAAAGACTATGTAACTTCTTAACTTTAGTTCATTCATTCATTTAATCAACAAAAAGAATTTTGGGGTATCTGTTGTATCTCAGGCATTGGAAGAGAAAAAAGATAATGTTCCTACCCTGGGATGAGAGATGGTGATTCACAGTCTACTGCAAGGGACAAACAAATTTCTAAGTGATGTGGCAACTTTTACAACAGATATCTTTACTGAAGTTCTCTCTCTGTATTGAAGGAAGAATCTTGACTCATTATCAAGCCTGAGAAGACATTTTTGTTTACAGACTTGTTATTGAAACTTTCAACAATGCAAGTGCAAAATGAGAAAGAATTCTGGTCCTGGCAAGCGCATGACTCCAACAGATGACTGTTTTTGTTTTTTTTTTTTAATAGAGGAGATTGTCTGACAGCGAGAAGTCAGAATTCCTGTTATGTTAAATAGCTTAAGTGAATGAAATGAAACCACCAATGCTTGACAACCTGCCAGATTGAATTTCCTGTGTTTCAACTGACTTTGGCATTTTTTAAAATGTTGACTTCTTTTTTTTCTGAAGACTTCTACTCAATATGTAAGTTTGGTCTTGGCCGTTAGTCTTCTCTGGGGCAGGCAATGGCTTCTTTGAAAGGCTTGAAAACAATTAAGATCTTGTCCATATAATAGCATCTTTCCTCTAAGGAGTTCTAAGTTTCAATCTCCCCCTAATATTCTCAGATTAATAGCCAGAAGGTTCATCAAACTCTCCAGGACTGCAGCCAATTATCTTTAGAAACTTTGTGAGAATTAAACAAAAAATTCACCTCCTCCATGCAGTTAAGTTATGAACACAACATCCCTTCTGCCAACCTACAGCCCTGTGCTATGACTCAGGGCTTAATTTCATCCTCCATTACCCCCTTGGTGGGGTCCACATGCTGCACAAGCCCGCACAGCAGTCCCGAATCTTCCTCAGTTCAGAAGACTTCCCCTTGGATTTTACACCAAGTTGGATAAATGGCAATCTGTTCCATACTCCAGATAGCTTGGTTAATGCTCTTGGGGGACCAGACATTTCCGGCACTGTTGAGATAGTCCATAAAATTAGGCAGAGACAAACTGAAGCTCAATTAGGTTTCTAACAACTACCAACATAGCAAACTTCTGAATGGGACTGAGGGGTGAAGGGCTTGTCTCAGAGAGCAGGTACCTTGTTCTTTGGGGTTTGTTAATCTTTCCTGACAGAGGATGATGTTGGGCAGTCCAACTCATCCTCTGCCACCTTTTTATTTATTTTTTATTTTTTTAGAAGATTTTATTTATTTATTTGAGTGAGAGAGGGAAATGGGGAGAAAAAGAAAGAGAGAGAGAGCGTGCAGGAGCAGGGCAGGGAAGGAGGGGGCAGAGGGAGAAGCAGACTTCCTGCCGAGCAGGTTGCTGATGCGGGGCTTGATTCCAGGACCCTGAGATCATGACCTGAGTCCAAGGCAGATGCTTAACCAACTGAGCACCCAAGCACCCCCTTATTTGTACTCATGTAGTACACAGAAAGCAAATCTCCAATATTGGATTCCCTGTCTGTAGAAACTGTACCATTTCCCAAAGACCACTTCAGTGAATGGACTGGCACTCTATGAGTCTGGAAGCTTTCATATTTTCCTAAGAGATAAGACATAAATGAGGAAAATGGCCTCTGTAGGGGATCAAGTCCCCTCTCACCTTGACTGCCTTTCAGAATTGGCACAGGCTATGTGAGTACCCATTCCTTTCCAGATTTTATTCATTGTGTCATTTAATCTTGACAATAATACTGTGAAGTTGGATTTTTTATTCCTTTTTGATAGTTGAGAAAATAGGTTCATAAAAACAAAGTAACTTTCCACATTCAAACAGTTAGTTAAGTGATGGGACTGAGTTTTGAACCTTGCAAGGTCTTTAGACCTCAGTTCTGTTTTCTTAATCCCACAGTGTGCCTTTGAACATAATGCCTGACCAGGAGAGCTTTAGATCCGGTGTAAGAGCCAAAACCTGTCTCAGGTATTGAAATTGACTGAAGAAAGTTGACCGGACATAGATTCTCCTGGTATGTATCCACTGCATATGTACCTTCCAGGGCATCCCTTGTTTGTCTGCTTCAGTTCTAGGTCTTTTTTGTGATTTTTTGAGAAACAGAAGGGAGGAACTGGAAGGAATTAGTTTGGTTCAGTAGTTGGTGTGATAGGACTTTGAGGAGATAGATGGAGAAGATGAGTGTTTCATGTTATGCATAAAATTTACCTCCACTTCCAACATCTTTTTGAGTCTTCTTGGAAGATTTATTTATTTTCTTTAAAGATTTTATTTATTTATTTATTTGAGGGAGACAGCAGGGGGAGGGGCAGAGGGAGAGGAAGAGAGAGAATCTTAAGCAGACTCTGCACTGAGTGTGGAGCCTGATGCAGGGCTAGATCTCACGACCCTGAGATCATGATCTGAGCCAAAATCAAGGGTCCGATGCTTAACTGACTGAGCCTCCCAGGCACCCCTGAGTCTTCCTGGAAGATTTAAACTACCTTACTTTTTTTTTTTTTTTTTTAATGAGGGATTTGTATTCCTTTGGAATGTGACTACATACCAAGATTGGCCATGAAGTGGCCCAGTTATCTTTGGATTCTACAGTAAATAAGGAATCAGAGACCCCGGGAAGGTCTCTCCTGTCAGTCCACTTCTGACTAATATTTACTTCCTAGGTTTTTCATACGCTTGGGTTTTTGGGTCTGCTACCAAACATTGGTGTGTGTGTGTGTGTGTGTGTGTGTGTGTGTGTGTATGAGCTTCTACTCAGGCTTGAGTTGGCAACAGGTTCACCTTGCTTCCATGGTTTCTTTAGGAAAGGATATTTTAACAGAATTTGTGCCCTATCCCCTGGTCCCCTGTGGCTCAGCCTTAAAGAAATAACTCACCATGACAGTGGTTGGCTTTTATCCTTACAAGGCATCAAGACAGCAGAGTCAATAAGCGGTGTTCATAGCAAGGAACCCTCCCCCGCCAAGGCACCACTTACTGCAGATTTCTTACATTAGATTGGTGTCTGTTCATGTGCTTGAGAAGTTTGCCTGCACAGATTACAACAGCAGAACTGGCCTGAGGAATGTGTTCTGTGCAGTCCAGCCTGTATGGGAATAGGGACATAAGATGAGGGGAAAGAGAGACCTCAGAGGCAGGGCACAGATGGGATGGAAAAACCTTATGGTAACTGCACCCAAGTAATTACTTGAACATCTTAAATGAGGCATTTTGAATGTCTTCACCAAGGTCATTAGCTGTGTATGGAGCAATGGCTTATTTTTAAAGTTTGACGTAGCCCAAGGAATGCTTTGTTCCTAATTTAGAGCACTTGTACTGAGAGGTTCCAAGTCTTCGGCATCTGCTGCCACCCACCACGTGCTTTGGAGCAGGCCAAAGTCCACTTGTGGTGAAGTCCCAGAGTCAGTCAGCTCCATGGGGAGCCAGCAAGGCCTGGGAGAGAGGTTGTTTGGGGGATTATTTAGAAAGAAAACTAGCTTTTTTAAAAAGACATTTTGGGTATGAGAGTTTGGATTTTATTTCAGGAAGTCTTCACTTCTCTGACCTTTCTATTGTGAGTAGAGTATACTTCCTGGTCCTTTTGATTTGGGGTTGGGCCATGTGACTTGTTTTGGCCAATAAAATATTAGCAGACATGTGGTGGACAGAGGCCTTAACTGAACTTTGGTCATTGGTTTTGTTCTTGCACTCTGGTGATCTGCTGTGAGTTCTGGGTAGCGGCCACTCCTAGGAAGAGCAAACCTGAATTCAATTCACAATGTAACTGGCCCACAGCCCAAAGCAGAGTGATCCAGCAGAGCCCAACATAGATCAGCCAACCCCCAGAACTGTGATTATGATATTAATCTGTGATTCTTATTATAAGCTGCTTGAATATTTGTTACACAGCATGATTATAACAATAGTTGACTAGTACATGGAGTTAATGATTTGTACGTTTTTTCTGCACCTGGGTGGACATTTATGTAAATCGACATGATAGAGTTAAGATTCCTTTAGCACAAAATATAGAAAAGGAGCTTTAATCAGCTTCAATCTGGAATTCTGAGACAAGAGAAAAGAGTGGTCTACCTCTAACAAAGATGACAGCTGCCCCCAAAGTCAGCCTATGGAGAGCCAGAATTAACATATATCTAAGGGTGGCAGTATTTAAGTTAATTTTGACCCAAAAACCTGAAGAGTTCAATGAAATCCTCTAGCCCATAGAGGCTACCTGAAAAATTGTCTACAAACTTTTGAACTTAAATCGAAGATTTTAACTTATTTAAATTAAATTTAAGTTAAAAAAAAGTAACTTATATTTTCAGATTTCTAACTTCTCTTGAAAAAAACCAGAATGTCAGGAAATGTTGAGCTCACATTTATTTCTGATAGTAAATATGGGAGCTGAGCTGTTCCCTCTAGACTGGGTGTATGCCTTTCAGCTTGCTGAGGTGTCTGCCATGTTCTTTACTCACTTTCAGATGTCTGTGTGTTTTTGTCACTTGCTTAATCCTTAAGCACTGGGGTTTGTGACATCTATGAGGTCAACAACTCTCTTCCTATTTTAAAGAAATCCACAGAGGTAAAGAAAGGACCAGGTGCCCAGAGTTGATGCTCAATAGGGTGATCATACATTACTTTTGCCCAGGACGGTCCTGGTTTGATGCTTGTCGTGGGCAGATTTATCAATTTGCATGAAAAAAATGACAGGGTCCTGTATGGCAGTTGATACTGGCTTTCAGTACCCCAGGAGCACCTCACATGGCCTCACCATATGGTCTGGGTTTGCTCACGACTTGGTGGCCTCTGGTACTTAGACATCTTATGCTTATGCCTCACGGTATCCCAGGTTATGTTACTTGACTGACTTGACCTTTGAAGTCCCATAACATTACAACCATCTCATTCTGTTGGCCACAATGCTGCCCAAATTCAGGGCAGGGGACACAGATACCACCCAGGACTGAATGACTAAGTAGTGGCAAAGCCAAAACTAGAGCCAAGTCTACTTACTTTACCCAATATTTATTCTTCTGTTCCAATAAGCCCTGTCTCCATTCTCCATCCCATTTTTAACCTCTCCACCTGTATTATATCATTATATGTATTATATTATTAATGTATAAGTGCCTATGTATTCTAAGAGAGCTAAACTATGAATGGTCTTCAGATGGTCTTACAAAATCTAGAAATTACATGCAAAATCTGTTTTTTATGCAGGCATCAATCAGAATTCTCTGTTGAAAACATGGTTAAAGAATTTATTTAAAGGCATTAGATAGTTCACAGCATCCCTGAAAGGGCCTGGAAATCAGGTTTGGCACAACTCCAAAGTTAGACTGTGGACAGTTCCTGGTAAGAACTGCTGCCTCTGCACCTCACCCAGTTGCCATAGAGCATAGTGTGTCAACTCATCCAACCACTCCAGCTTCTGAAATCCCAGTGTCTTCACCTCTGACCTAGCCAGAAGGGATCTGTGCAGTGCCTGCTTCCAAATGTCTTGTGCATTTGTACCTGAATGGTCAGTCCTAAGCCATGTCTGTGTCATAGGTACAGTTATAGGAAGTGATTTCTAGTGTCTACTCTGGGGATAAGCAGATTAATAAAGTGAAAAAATTCTCAAGCATAAGGACAACATTTATAAGGCGCTAAGAAGGCAAAAAGCATGAGAAAGTCTACTATGTGAATGTGGCACAAATGTGTGCTTTTCTGAACCATGGGTTCCTAGTTTTCATCAGATTTTCAAAGAGGTTCCTAATCCCCACATATCAAGAATCACTGACACACCAATTCTTATATTAACATAAAACTGTGTGTTTGAGTCCATTTGTGTATATATAAGTCTGATATACTTTTCAGAAGTGAAGACTGTGAGGTCCAATGATGTATATCTCTCTACTCCAGTAAATCAATCAGTTAAGAGAAGCTAGATGGATATTGAAATGTTATTTTTGTTTTTGTTGAATCTGTTTTGTGTCCTTCTTTTGGGATGATGGAAAAGTACAAAGTTCACTAAAGCAACTGATTAACAAGGACACTTATTTTAATAGATTTTGTTTGTTTGACTTCTACTTCGAGAATAGAATGGCAAAAACAAAAGAAAACAAAAATCATTGAAAGCTTCCAATAAAAAATTGTTTTAAAGGATCTAACAATACATTAAAAGGATCAACCACCACTACCAAGTGGGATTTATCCCCAGGATGCAAGGGTGGTTCAACATTCGCAAATCAATCAATGTGATAAAACACATTAATAAGAGGAGAGAGAAGAACCATATGGTCCTCTCAATTGATGCAGAAATATCATTTGACAAAATACAGCATCCTTTCCTGATCAAACCTCTTCAGAATATAGGGATAGAGGGAACATTCCTCAAGCTCATAAAATCCATCTATGAAAAACCCACAGCGAATATCATCTTCAATGGGGAAAAGATGAGAGCCTTTCCCTTAAGATCAGGAACACATCAAGGATGCCCACTCTCGCCACTGTTGTTCAACATAGTACTAGAAGTCCTAGCCACAGCAATCAGACAATGAAAAGAAATAAAAGGTATTCAAATTGACAAAGAAGAAGTCAAACTCTCTCTCTTCACAGATGACATGATACTTTATGTGGAAAATCCAAAAGACTCACCCCCAAACTACTAGAACTCGTACAGCAATTCAGTAATGTGGCAGGATATAAAATCAATGCACAGAAATCAGTTGCTTTCTTATACACTAACAATGCAACTGTAGAAAGAGAAATTAGAGAAATGATTCCATTTACAATAGCACCAAAAATCATAAGATACCTTGGAATCAACCTAACCAAAGAGGTAAAGGATCTATACTCTAGGAGCTACCAGAACACTCAGGAAAGAAATTGAAGAAGACACAAAAAGATGAAAAAATATTCCATGCTCATGGATCAGAAGAATAAACATTGTTAAAATGTCTATGCTGCCCAGAGCAATCTATACCTTCAACACCATCCCAATCAAAATTCCAATGACATTTTTCAAAGTGTTAGAACAAACAATCCTAAAACTTGTATGGAATCAGAAAAGACCCTGAATCGCCAAGGAAATGTTGAAAAAGAAAAACAAGGCTGGGGCATCATGTTGCCTGATTTCAAGCTATATTACAAAGCAGTGATCACCAAGACAGCATGGTACTGACACAGAAACAGACATATAGGTCAATGGAACAGGATAGAGAACCCAGATATGGACCCTCAACTCTATGATCAAATAATCTTCAACAAAGCAGGAAAAAATATTCAATGGAAAAAAGACAGTCTCTTCAATAAATGGTGCTGGGAAAATTGGACAGCTATATACAGAAGAATGAAACTCGACCATTCTCTAACACCACTCACAAAGATAAACTCAAAGTGGATGAAATACCTCAATGTGATACAGGAATCCATCAAAATCCTAGAGGATAATATAGGCAGTAACCTCTTCGACATCAGCCACAGCAACTTCTTTCAAGATACATCTCCAAAGACTGGTGCAGCAAAAGAAAAAATGAACTTTTGGGACTTCATCAAGATAAAAATCTTCTGCACAGCAAGGGAAACAGTCAACAAAGCAAAGAGGCAACCCACAGAATGGGAGAAGATATTTGCAAATGACACTACAGACAAAGTGCTGATTTCCAAGATCTATAAAGAACTTCTCAAACTCAACACCCAAAAAACAAATAATCAAGTCAAAAAATGGGCAGAAGAGATTAACAGACACTTCTCCAAAGAAGACATACAAATGGCTAACAGACACATGAAAAAATGTTCATCATCATTAGCCATCAGGGAAATTCAAATAAAAACCACATTGAAATACCACCTTACACCAGTTAGAATGGCAAAAATTGACAAGGCAAGAAACAACAAATGTTGGAGAGGTTGTGGAGAAAGGGGATGTCTCTTACACTGTTGGTGGGAATGCAAGTTGGTACAGCCACTTTGGTAAACAGTGTGGAGGTGCCTCAAAAAACTAAAAATAGAGCTACTCTATGACCCAGCAATTGCACTCCTGGGTATTTACCCCAAAGACACAGATGTAATGAAAAGAAGGGCCATATGCACCCCAATGTTCATAGCAGCAATGTCCGCAATAGCCAAACTGTGGAAAGAGCTGAGATGCCCTTCAACAGATGATTGGATAAAGAAGATGTGGTCCATATATACAATGGAATATTATTCAGCCATCAGAAAGGATGAATACCCAACTTTTACATCAACATGGATGGGACTGGAGGAGATTATGCTAAGTGAAATAAGTCCAGCAGAGAAAGTTAATTATCATATGGTTTCACTCATTTGTGGAACATAAGGAATAGCATGGAGGACATTAGGAGAAAGAAGGGAAAAATGAAGGGGGAGAAATCGGAGGGGGAGATGAACCATGAGAGACTATGGACTCCAAGAAACAAACTGAGGGTTTTAGAGGGGAGGGGGAGTGGGGGGATGGGTTAGCCCAGTGATGGGTATTAAGGAGGGCATGTACTGCATGGAACACTGGGTGTTATACGCAAACAATGAATCATGGATCACCATATCAAAAACTAATGATGTATTGTATGGTGACAAACATAACATAATAAAATAAAATAAAATGTAAAAAAAATTAAAAATAAAAAAAATAAAGCTCCTGGAAAAAAAAATATACTCTGAAGGATGGCTTAGACTAAGGACACATTCAGCTTAAATTTCTATAATTTCTAATACTTGATGTACAAGAAAATTCCCTGGAGACTTGATAAATTCTCAACTATTTAAAAGAACAAACTTTTGTCAGAAATGTATAGTAAATCATTTTGGGGGTTTCCACATAACATATAAGATTAGAAATTAAAGGAATCTCAAATCTGAGGCAGAGAGAGTGTGAAGTGCTTTGTGCAAGATTAGCAAGCTTATGGCAGAGATTTAAGTGGAACTGAGGACTTATTTCCAACTTGGCATCCTCTCCTCTAAAACACCCCCAGGAAACGCTTGCAAAAAGATTTTGTACAAGTTAGTTACTGCTGTGTAATAAACCACCTGAAAATTGAGTAGCTGAAACCAAAAACAATCCATCAATGCTTACAAGTTTGGAGGTGATTTTGGGACAACGCTGCTACCTCACCTGGGCTCACTCATGCTCTATGGTCAGCTGCTGGTTGGCTGGGTGGCTTAGCTAAACTTGATTGGGGTCTGTCTCACATTTGGTCTTCAGTTGGGGAAATGAGCTCTGCTCTGCTTCATGAGGTTTCTCATCCTTCAGCAGGCTAGCACAGAACTGTTTTTATGGTGGTGTCAGTGTTCCAAAAGTTAGAAGTTTAGTCTGGGAACTGGAATAATGGAGTCATCTCACTCTCTTGGTCAAAACCCATCATAAGAGCAGTCCAGATTCAAGGTGGGGAGGAGACATGACCTCTCGATAGAAGAATCGACAAAGTCACATTACAAAAATATAAAGAGGCTGTGAAGAATTAGTGCCATTTTTTCAATCAACCAAGGGTTAATTCATTCAACCTCTGTTGATTGTCATCTATTGCACGTGGCTCAGTACTACACTAAGTTCTGGGGAATGAAGTAAGGAATAAGAATCAATCTTGTGCTTATTTCTTAGTGAAAAATATCATGTAGCCAAAACATCTGTTTCCTCAGGCAATTTGGTGACTGTAGGATCAGGTTTTACATCATTGTTCTGAAAGCCAGTAGTCCTTAAATTTGATATTACACCTTCCATTAAAAAATCACATAAGAAATTCAGAAGTAATTTGGCATGCATAAATTAAAATTGGCTTTGGTGAGAATAATGGACTTCTCAGAGGTGCAGCCAATAGGGAACTGTCAGGTTAGATGAGTTTTTACATATCTCAGAGAGAAATTGGAGCTCTAAATGTTAAATTTAGCTTACAAGGATATCATACATACATTTGACAACTTGAAGGTCTTTAGATTATAGGGAGAGTTCTTGACATCTTTATCGGACATTTTCCTATTTAGTTGCTATTTCAGCTGAAATATATGATTGAGGCTGTACAACGTCCCCAATAACAAATGAACCGCTTCATTTTTAGACTTTGGTTGCCTACTTTCATGGGTTATTGACAGTAATATATTCATGCTATCTAGATGAAGGACCTGGTCTAGGAAGCATCAAAGGTGTTCTTTGGGAAAATAGTTTAAAAATTTCAAAATCCACCCAATAGAAATTGTGTAAGTGTCCTCCAGAAAACAACTAAAATGGTAGATGAAATAGGAACCTAAATATTTTCTTAAAGGTAATGAAGAGATGACAAGATAACAAGTAATTAATGGACCAAAATCTAAGGGAAAGCTGGAATCCAGTGAAGTAAGCACAATACTCAAGCCAATTTTATTCTGAGAATATTTATCTATTCGGGCAAATTTGAACTTCAATTTTGATGGCCTTACAGATTGAGAGAGATAAAAATGAAAATCTAAGAATTTATTCATTAGAGAATCTGACAGGAGACCCTTCACCCATTAGGCTGGTGCCCCAAAGGGTTTGATGTTAGAATAAAGGAAAACCAGAGCTAATCCTAATAATGTATTTATTATAAATTCTCAAAAAAAGTTTCTTTGAATCTCGGTTGGAAGAAAAAATACCAAAGAGGTTATATCTTCAAATAAGCCTAACAAGAATTTTCATCTTTAAGTGGACTATCACATACATTAGTGGTTCAAAACATTAAAAAGAACACTAAACGTATCTGGGTTGGATACTCTCCTAGGCACCATGCAGAAACAAACACCAATTCTTTCTGTCAGAAACTGTCTCATTCCTAGGTTTCTGAGAATTCCTATAAATAATTTTCTCAAGGAAAATAAGCATTATACAGTAAAAATTAACTATGTACACAAGAAAATGAAGTACCAACAGAAGAACCAGCAGAAACAAAACTGACTGTGACAGATATGAAGCATTTACTATACATAAGGGGAAAAAAGACAGAAATGATCTTCAGAGAAGAAACACTGTAAAAAATGCCCTTAAGAGTACCAAATAAAACATCTAGATATAAAAAATTAAGTAGCTGGAATAACAAACAAACAACTCAACAGACAGATTTATCAGCAGATTAGACCCAGCTGAAGAGAGAATCAATGAATTGGAAGATAGGCCAGAAAAAATGTAAATTAGAAAGTTAGTTGAAAATGATAGTTTTCTCAGAGGCCATTATAATAAGACCAATGTGCCTAATGGGACATGAAGGATCTCAGAAAGAGGGGATTTGGGAGGACACAGAGAGCTGAAACAGCTAATTTTAGCCATGTGGCTTTTCAAACTCCCTTTGAGTTATATGGGGCTTAGGCAAGTAGTAAGTAAGATAAACAGCATAGAGGACAGCTTTATATCCCCAGAATTAGAATCCCCGCACATGGCAAGATAGAATAATCCAATATACTGAACCACAGACCATCATGGACCATTGGAATAAAAAAGGCAGGGTGTGACATCAAACATATTCAAGTGAAAATTCAGGTATGGCTGGTCTTAGAAGCAGAGAAGAGCAAATTTGGAGATTAAAGGAGACATTATCACCAAAGTTTCAAGCAATGAGATCAGAATGGATGGTGAACACAGGAATCTCTAAGGGAACACTTTCTTCACCATGGTTGGCCAGTTGAACAACCTGTACCTTGCATATCATAAAATTAGTGTAGTCCTCTGGTCTTAAAGGACATTTTAGATGAGCTTAGACCTTTGGGAGATAAAGAATTATCTTCATTAATTCAGAAGCCTTTGGTAGGGTGTGCATTATTTTTATATAACTCAACTTAGTTCATTTTTTTGAGCACCCATCTGCTAAAAAATCTCAGTTAATTGTTTTCAGTTGCAGCTATGTTCCAGAAGGCTTGTATAGTGCCAAGATATGCCAGAAGGAGGACCCACCTGATCTTCAGTTCATCTTTCTATGCAGGCATCCTCTGAATCATCTGTTGTCTTGCTTTGTTCTTGTGCTCCTGGTCCATTTATATCCAATGGTTCTGCTTCATCTGTTCCATCCTTGGGAGTCCTGTAATTTTTTTGTTGTTTTTATGCTACTCTAGGATATAGGAATTTCCTGAAGCTTTCAAAGTGCAGTTTGATAAGGTTGACCGTGCTCCCTCCAGGGTCTTGTTATTTCTTTGGTATTTTGCATAGGAGGCAAAATTCCTCCCTTAGTATTCCTCTGACATCTATACTCTTAATATATCTCCTATATCTCTTTATTTCTCCCAGCTCAAGGAAAAGCTACTTTGTCTCATGATTTCTCCCAAAAGTTTTGTCCATAACTGAAATCGTTTCCATTCTCTGAGGGTACAGGTTTTTGAATGACAAAACCTAGGAGAACAGAATGACAGATTTCTAGTTTTCCATCTTGCTACCCCCCCTTCCTTGATTTATAGAACACAGAAAGGCTTAGACTTTTAAATAAATGGAAGAGCAGCTGGGGAAAGTATTGGGGGAAAGACTACATTATTTTATATTTAAAAAATTATCCAGTTGCTTATATTTGAAAGCAGTACTGCCCTAGATCCCGCCAAAAAGAGTCCCTGCTGTGTGCTCTATGATTTAGAGGGCTTCATTGTGGCCTTTTTCTGTTTGTGCCCTGCCCACCCCCACCCCCACCACCATAGAAGGCATTTGGTGAACCTAGGGCACCTGCCAAACTGGAGGCCACAACCCCTTTTTGGCCAAGCTTGACATTTCAGAATTCCTGACCTAAATACCCTCAAGCCCAATTGTCGGGCCAGCACAGGCCTCTCTCCTGGGTCCATCCCTCTGAGGGGTGGGAAGGTCAATTTGGGTTGAGATTATGTTCACTTATAGGTCTGAGACATGGAGAAGGGGCAGTTCAAAGTTTACCATTTAAAAACTGTTATAATTCTGACTTTGTAGGTAGCTTTATAGGAATCAGTTTACCTTCTCTTCTGTGTATGTTACTTACAGATAGAATGGGACCTATCTGGATGTGTTGGGTGTTAGGATGTAGTGGTTAGCTTGCCCCAGATCACCTGAGATCATTGTCTATCCACTTAAGAAATTGTCTCTCTCCCTGAAGATGCTTTCTGGCCACAGGAGCATGTTTGGTCAACAGATAAGACGGCTGGAAGTACTAGACAACCAATGCCCCACAAGAGACCCCCAACCAATAAGAGATGGGCATTTGTGGGTAAATATCTCAGATTGTTCATGCTTAATGGGTCAATTTTGAGCAATGCCCATGGGGAGTGATCCCAGTTGCTTACAGTGATTACCTGCTTATCAAAAATAACTCATTGGCTTTCCTCATATCCTTGTCTCACTTTAAAAAAATAGAATAAAGAAAGAAAGAAAGAAAATAGAATAAATCAAGTGGGAATTGAGACATATTTTGGAGGCAGATATTTTATCTGTGACAATCATATACAGGGAGAGAAAAAATGGGAAAAGTATTTTTAAGACACTTTGTACTATACTGTGAATCAAAAACCACTTTGCCATTTTTAATAAAGATTTCAGCAAAGTTTGTCTCCCAAATAAACTACTTGGACTTAGACATTTTCTCTCAGTGGCATATGACCGTGTATTAGGTTCAATAAGTTGGGGTTGCTCCTTGCTGCAGATAAGGGGAGAATCACTTAGGGAGACTACTCTTAGAGGATACAAAGGTGTTGTGTGCCTTCTGATGCTGAAGACCCTCTGTCCAGGCTAGGTGTGTGTGTGCATGCGTGCACATGTATAATGCTAGCTTTGTCACGATAAAAGGGAAATAGACCTTTCCTCTTAACTGTGTTGGGGTAGAGACATGTAATATGAATCATTTTGAGGGAGTAGCCTGAAAGACATATTCCATCTGGGTGTGGTTATGACCAAGAAACCTGGACTTCTAAACTGATTGAGCCTGTGCTAGAACCAGTGCTTGGAACATAGTAGGTATTTATTAAACATGTGTTGGCTGGATGTATTACTGGAATGATGTTGACAAGGGAATATTTATAGCCTCTACCAGTAAAAGAATAATTCTGTTTTGCCTGCTTAGCTTGTGAGCCATTTGGGGGTGAGCTGGGCAATACTAGAGCATTCAGGAAGGATAGAATGTTTTACTTTGGAAAAGTTAAAGAATTTAAAGAAAATAGAATACATCCAGGAGGGGGGAAAGATGGCGGAGGAGTAGGGGACCCTATTTCAACTGGTCCCCGGAATTGAGCTGGATATCTACCAGACCACTCGGAGCACCCACGAAACCAGCCTGAGATGTAAGAAGATCTGGATCTCTACAAACAGAATATCGCAGGCGGTTGGTTTTGAGGTACGAAGTGGAGAGCTGTGATTCCGAGGGCAGATATCGGAGGATAAACGGCAGCGGGAGGGTGCCTGGACGTGGGGATCCTACACCGCCGGTGAGCGACAGCCTCATGCGCTGCGGACGGGGCACAGACTCACAGACCGGTAGTGTCGGGAAGGGACTTTAGGGCAGCCCCAGGGGTGGAAAACCAGACCAGCGGGGTTGCGCGCACCCGAACCGCAGCCCCCCGGGACAGAAACTGGAGCGGCGGTCGTGCGCACGCGAATTGCAGCCTCGGAGACAGAAACTCGGTGCGCCGGGGTGCCGCCGATGAACTGCAACCCCGGGGTGGAAACCCCGAGCGGCGGAGTCGCGCGCACACAAACTGCAGTCCCCGGGACAGAACCCCAAGCAGCGGAATCGCGGGCATGCGTGAACTGGGAGCGGCTGGCGGTTTTAGAAGCACAAAGGGCAGAGACGTGCCCCAACCTGGAGGCAGGACTGGGAGCGCTGCGGAGGGGCGCACAACCCAGGCTGCTGCAGTTTATAGCAGCAGGGACAGAAACGGAGACGGTGTGGCCTGGAGAGCTCACTGAAGAACAGACTGCAGTCTCTCTGCTCTGAGGCAGAGGGTTGGAAACGGTCTCTTCTGCTCTGACTCGCGGAAGAGACGCGGAAAGCCGCCAGGGAAAGGCGCCAGAGAACAAAAGCCCCAAAGACTGATTCCCGCTGAGCCCATCCCCCGCCACAGGGGCGCAGGGCAACTCCGCCCAAACAGGGTTGCCTGAGTAACAGCGCGGCAGGCCCCTCCTGCAGAAGACAGGCTGGGAAAACAAGAGGCCAGCAACCCTAAGGTCCCAAGAAAACAGGTGCATCTTGCTTGGGTTCTGGTCAATAATTTGGACTCTATACATTCCCTCAAACACCCATCAACAGAATGACTAGGAAGAGGAGTCCCCAAAACAGAAAAGACTCAGAGATTATGACTTCTGCTGCAGATTTACAAATGGATGCAGATATAACCAAGATGTCGGAGATGGAATCCAGGCTAGCAATTGTGAAGACAATGGCTAGAATGGAGAAATCAATTAATGGCAACATAGAGCCTCTAAGGGCAGAAATAAAAGGTGAATTGGCAGAACTTAAAAATGCTATCAATGAGATCCAATCCAATCTAGATAATCTAACAGCTAGGGTAACTGAGACAGAAGAGAGAATAAGCGATCTGGAAGACAGTATAATAGATAAAAAGGGAAAAGAGGAGGCCAGGGAAAAACAACTCAGAATCCATGAAAATAGAATCAGAGAAATAAGTGACACCATGAGGCGTTCCAATGTCAGAATCATTGGAATCCCGGAGGGAGTGGAGAGAGAGAGAGGGCTAGAAGATGTATTTGAGCAAATCGTAGCTGAGAACTTCCCTAATCTGGGGAATGAAACAAACATTCGAGTCCTAGAGGCAGAGAGGACCCCTCCTAAGATCAAGGAAAGCAGACCAACACCCCGGCACGTAATAGTAAAACTTGCAAATCTTAGAACCAAGGAAACCATCTTAAGGGCAGTTAGGGGGAAGAGATTCCTTACGTACAGAGGGAGGAACATCAGAATAACGTCAGACCTATCCACAGAGACCTGGCAAGCCGGAAAGGCCTGGCAAGATATATTCAGAGTACTAAATGAGAAGAACATGCAGCCAAGAATACTTTATCTGGCAAGGCTTTCATTTAGAATGGTTGGAGAGATGCAGAGCTTCCACGACTGGCAGAAGTTGAAAGAATATGTGACCAGTAAGCCGGCCCTGCAAGAAATATTAAGGGGGGTTCTATAAAAGGAGAAAGACCCCAAGAGTGATCTACAACAGAAGTTTACAGGGACAATCTATAAAAACAACGTCTTCACAGGCAACATGATGACAATTAATTCATATCTTTCAATAATCACTCTCAACGTGAATGGCCTAAACGCTCCCATAAAATGACACAGGGTTGCAGATTGGATAAAAAGACAGGACCCATCTATATGCTGTCTACAAGAGACTCATTTTGAACCTAAAGATACATCCAGACTGAAAGTGAAGGGATGGAGATCTATCTTCCATGCCAGCGGACCTCAAAAGAAAGCTGGGGTAGCAATTCTTATATCAGACAAATTAGATTTTAAACTAAAGTCTGTAATAAGAGACAAAGAAGGACACTATATTATTCTTAAAGGGTCTATCCTACAAGAAGATCTAACAATTGTAAATATCTATGCCCCCAACATGGGAGCAGCCATCTACATAAGCCAACTATTAACCAAAATAAAGAGTCATATTGGTAACAATACGTTAATTGTAGGAGACCTCAATACTCCACTCTCAGCAATGGACAGATCATCTAAGCAGAAAATCAACAAGGAAACAAAAGCTTTGAATGATACATTGGACCAGATGGACCTCATAGATATTTACAGAACATTCCACCCTAAAACAACAGAATACTCATTCTTCTCGAGCGCACATGGAACTTTCTCCAGAATAGACCATATACTGGGTCACAAATCAAGTCTCAACCGATACCAAAAGATTGAGATTATTCCCTGCATATTCTCAGACCACAATGCTCTAAAACTGGAACTCAATCACAGGAAAAAATTTGACAGAAATTCAAACACTTGGAAGCTAAAGACCACTCTGCTCAAGAATGTTTGGGTCAACCAAGAAATCAAAGAAGAACTTAAACAATTCATGGAAATGAATTAGAATGAAAACACATCGGTCCAAAACCTATGGGATACTGCAAAGGCGGTCCTAAGGGGGAAATACATAGCCATCCAAGCCTCACTCAAAAAAACAGAAAAATCCCTAATTCACCAACTAACTCTACACCTTAAAGAACTAGAGAAAAAGCAACAAACGATGCCTAAGCCACGCATTAGAAGAGAAATAATTAAAATTAGAGCAGAAATCAATGAATTAGAAACCAGAAACACAGTAGATCAGATCAATGAAACTAGAAGTTGGTTCTTTGAAAGAATTAATAAGATTGATAAACCACTGGCCAGACTTATCCAAAAGAAGAGAGAAAGGACCCAAATTAATAAAATTATGAATGAAAGGGGAGAGATCACGACTAACACCAAGGAAATAGAAACAATTATTAGAAATTATTATCAACAACTATATGCCAATAAACTGAGCAATCTGGATGAAATGGAGGCCTTCCTGGAAACCTATAAGCTGCCAAGACTGAAACAGGAAGAAATTGACAACCTGAATAGGCCAATAACCAGTAACGAGATTGAAGCAGTGATCAAAAACCTCCCCAAAAACAAGAGTCCAGGGCCTGATGGATTCCCTGGGGAATTCTACCAAACATTCAAAGAAGAAATAATACCTATTCTACTGAAGCTGTTTGAAAAAATAGAAACAGAAGGAAAACTTCCAAACTCATTCTATGAGGCCAGCATTACCTTAATCCCCAAACCAGGCAAAGACCCCATCAAAAAGGAGAATTTCAGACCGATATCCCTGATGAATATGGATTCCAAAATCCTCAACAAAATCCTAGCTAATAGGATCCAAAAATACATTAAAAGGATCATCCACCATGACCAAGTGGGATTTATCCTCGGGATGCAAGGGTGGTTCAACATTCGCAAATCAATCAATGTGATAGAACACATTAATAAGAGGAGGGAGAAGAACCATATGGTCCTCTCAATTGATGCAGAAAAAGCATTTGACAAAATACAACATCCTTTCCTGATTAAAACTCTCCAGAGTATAGGGATAGAGGGAACATTCCTCAAGCTCATAAAATCCATCTATGAAAAACCCATGGCAAATATCATCCTCAATGGGGAAAAGCTGAGAGCCTTTCCCTTAAGATCAGGAACACGTCAAGGGTGCCCACTCTCACCACTGTTGTTCAACATAGTACTAGAAGTCCTAGCCACAGCAATCAGACAACAAAAAGAAATAAAAGGTATTCAAATTGGCAAAGAAGAAGTCAAACTCTCTCTTTTCGCAGATGACATGATACTTTATGTGGAAATCCCAAAGACTCCACCCCCAAATTACTAGAACTCATCCAGCAATTCAGTAATGTGGCAGGATATAAAATCAATGCACAGAAATCAGTTGCTTTCCGACGTGGATGGAACTGGAGGGTATTATGCTGAGCGAAATAAGTCAAACAGAGAAAGACATGTATCATATGACCTCACTGATATGAGGAATTCTTAATCTCAGGAAACAAACTGAGGGTTGCTGGAGTGGGGGGTGGGTTGGGAGGGATGGGGTGACTGGGTGATGGACACTGGGGAGGGTATGTGTTCTGGTAAGCGCTGTGAATTGTGCAGGACTGTTGAATCTCAGATCTGTACCTCTGAAACAAATAATGCAATATATGTTAAGAAAGAAAAAAAGAAGAAGAATGTAGCAGGAGGGGAAGAATGAAGGGGGGGGAAATCGGAGGGGGAGAAGAACCATGAGAGACGATGGACTCTGAAAAACAAACTGGGGGTTCTAGAGGGGAGGGGGTTGGGAGGATGGGTTAGCCTGGTGATGGGTATTGAGGAGGGCACGTTCTGCATGGAGCACTGGGTGTTATGCACAAACAATGAATCATGGAACACTATATCTAAAACTAATGATGTAATGTATGGGGATTAACATAACAATAAAAATAATTAAAAAAAAAAAAAGAAATCAGTTGCTTTCTTATACACTAACAACGCAACTGTAGAAAGAGAAATTAAAGAAACGATTCCATTTACAATAGCACCAAAAACCATAAGATACCTCAGAATAAACCTAACCAAAGAGGTAAAGGATCTATACTCTAGGAACTACAAAACACTCATGAAAGAAATTGAAGAAGACACAAAAAGATGGAAAAATATTCCATGCTCATGGATCAGAATAATAAACATTGTTAAAATGTCTATGCTACCCAGAGCAATCTGTCCTTCAATGCCATCCCGATCAAAATTCCAATGCCATTTTTCAAAGTGCTGGAACAAACAATCCTAAAATTTGTATGGAATCAGAAAAGACCCCAAATCGCCAAGGAGATGTTGAAAAAGAAAAACAAAGCTGGGGGCATCACGTTGCCCGATTTCAAGCTATATTACAAAGCTGTGATCACCAAGACAGCATGGTACTGGCACAAAAACAGACATACAGACCAATGGAACAGAATAGAGAACCCAGATATGGACCCTCAACTCTATGGTCAAATAATCTTTGACAAAGCAGGAAAAAACATGCAATGGAAAAAAGACAATCTCTTCAATAAATGGTGCTGGGAAAATTGGACAGCCACATGCAGAAGAATGAAACTCGACCATTCTCTAACACCACTCACAAAGATAAACTCAAAGTGGATGAAAGACCTCAATGTGATACAGGAATCCATCAAAATCCTAGAGGAGAACATAGGCAGTAACCTCTTTGACATCGGCCACAGCAACTTCTTTCAAGATACATCTCCAAAAGCTAGCGAAACAAAAGCAAAAATGAACTTTTGGGACTTCATCAAGATAAAAAGCTTCTGCACAGCAAAGGAAACAGTCAACAAAACAAAGAGGCAACCCACAGAATGGGAGAAGATATTTGCAAATGACACTACAGATAAAGGGCTGGTATCCAAAATCTATAAAGAACTTCTCAAACTCAACACCCAAAAAACAAATAATCAAGTCAAAAAGTGGGCAGAAGAGATGAACAGACACTTCTCTGAAGAAGACATACAAATGGCTAACAGACACATGAAAAAATGTTCATCATCATTAGCCATCAGGGAAATCCAAATCAAAACCACACTGAGATACCACCTTACACCAGTTAGAATGGCCAAAATGGACAGGGAAAGAAACAACAAATGTTGGAGAGGTTGTGGAGAAAGGGGAACCCTCTTACACTGTTGGTGGGAAGGCAAGTTGGTACAGCCACTTTGGAAAACAGTGTGGAGGTGCCTCAAAAATTTAAAAATAGAGCTACCCTATGACCCAGCAATTGCACTCCTGGGTATTTACCCCAAAGACACAGATGTAGTGAAAAGAAGGGCCATATGCACCCCAATGTTCATAGCAGCAATGTCCGCAACAGCCAAACTGTGGAAAGAGCCGAGATGCCCTTCAGCAGATGAATGGATAAAGAAGATGTGGTCCATATATACAATGGAATATTACTCAGCCATCAGAAAAGATGAATACCCAACTTTTACATCAACATGGATGGGACTGGAGGAGATTATGTTAAGTGAAATAAGTCCAGCAGAGAAAGTTAATTATCATATGGTTTCACTTGTTTGTGGAACATAAGGAATAGCATGGAGGACATTAGGAGAAGGAAGGGAAAAATGGGCGGGGGGAATTGGAGGGAGAGCTGAACCATGAGAGACTATGGACCTGAGAAACAAACAGGGTTTTAGAGGGGAGGGGGGAGGGGGGATTGGTTAGCCCAGTGATGGGTATTAAGGAGGGCACATACTGCATGGAGCACTGGGTGTTATACGAAAGCAATGGATCGTGGATCACTACATCAAAAACTAATGATGTATTGTATGGTGACTAACATAACATAATAAAAGTAAAAAAAAAAAAGAAAATAGAATACATCCAGAAATGAAGATGAGGGGAAGAGAAGGCAAGAGTCTGTACAGATTGGGATTTGAGGGATATTGGGGGGGGATGTGCCCTTATCTGTGACAATCACATACAGAGAAAGAAAGAGGGAAAAAGCAGTTTTAACAGACTTTGTAATATGTTATGAATCAAATCCTATTTTGATACATTTTATAGAGATTTCTGTACAAATTTATCTCTCATTTTCAACTACTTTTTTGGTCTTGAACTGGTGTTAATGCTTCCTGGAGATTGGGCTTTCTATTGGTTTTAAATAAATGAATGTATAACTTTAGATTCTCATAAAAGAGATATTTCTTTGAAATTAAAAAAGGGAAATTATGGTATTTCATTGACTGTAAGATTTACGTTTAGTCTTTCTGAAATCAGGATGCACCTTTATGTTTGATGAGGAGTCATAGTTTAATTGGCAAGATTTTTTTCCTTTGTTACTGATACATTCCTTTTTGGCACGTTAAACTTTTTGACAGCCTAGGTTCAATAACATGTTCTGAAATTCACTTCAACTTTTAAAGGCTATGTGATGAATATTTTCCATGGCAATATTCAGAATTTCACCTGTCTTTAGTAAGTTTCCTTCCATAGAAAATACACAGGATTCTAGTGAATTCAACCCACATTATGAGACTTATTTTGCACCGTTTTTAGGAGGAAGAGAGAAATCTGGGAAAATAAACAAATGTTTGACATTTAGTAAAAAAAAAGAAAATAAGCAAATGACTTTTTGGATTCACATAGAAAATAACTAGTACCATTTTCTAAACAATCTCCAAATATTCAGTGGCCCAGGGGAAAATGATAATTGCAAAGACAGAGATTTAGGGTAGAGAGGCACAAAGGGGACTGAAGGACAAAAAGCAAGAAAGGGGGCCCAGATTTTAAAATAAATATTTACCCAATTAAAAAATGGGCAAAGGATTAAAATAGACATTTCTCCAGAGAAGATATACATGTGGTCAAGATACACAACATCATTAATTAGGGAAATGCAAATCATAACCACAGTGACATACTATTTCCTACTCACAGAAAAACAAAAAACAAGTGTTGGCAAGAATGTGGAGAAATGGGAATGCTCAGACATTGCTGGGAATGTAAAGTGGTGCAGCCACTTTAGAAAACCATTTGGTAGTTCTTCAAAAAGTTAAATGGGAAGATTCCACGTGACCCAGAAATTCTATCCCTAGTATATACCCAAGAGAACTGAAATTATACATCCAAGCAAAAACTTGTGCATGAGTATTTATATCAGTATTATTCACAATCATCAAAAAGTGGAAACAACTCAAATGTTCATAAAGTGATGAATGAATGAATAAAATGTGTACACAATGGCATATTATTCAACCATTAAAAGGAGTGAAGTACCGATATATGCTACAACATGGATGGACCTTGAAAATTTTACGTGAAGTGAAAGAAGCCAGCCCATAAGGCCACACATTGTATAAATCTAATCATATAAAATGTTCAGAGTAGACAAATCTATAGAGACAGAAAATAGATTAATGATTTCCAGGGGCAAGAAAGAGGAGGTGAGGCACTGGGGAGGGAATGGGGAATGACTGCTAATGAATATGGGATTTCTTTTTGGGAAGACGAAAATGTTCTGGAATTAGAGAGTAGTGATTGATGAACAACTTTTGACTATATTAAAAATCGCTGAAATGTGTACTTTAAGAGGATGAACTTTATGGTATGTGAATTATAGCTCAATAAAAGTGTTATTAAAAATATATATGCAGAATGTTCAAAGTAACAGCTGGACTGTGTGTGGATTCCAGGGAGAAAGAATGGCTCCTGGGTTCTCTCTTGTGGGCAAAATAGACTGCTGTTACCCATGGAATGCAAGGTGAGCCTCGTCTTCTCTACCTGTGTCCCAGGACCTAATATCTGGTGATTGACCTACTTTAATCACTCACTCGCTGTTTTATGTTTTGGGGTCGGTGCCATAAGTCAAAGGTCAAGAGTGTGGGTCTTGTGTGGTCTCACTTACTGTTACAGAGTTGCAGACCCATGAGGTCCTTAAACAAGACTGTGGTTTTGAGTTAATGACACTTATTATGTTTATATCAATTGTTTATTTTTCTCTACCTTAGAACTAATAGCTAGATGAGCAAGTAAGAGCATTAATAGGTAGATGAGCAAACCAATTTATTCAACATAAATGCAATATTTATTGAAGGATTACATCATGGTTGATGAGGGATTCATTGGTGAATGAGACATGACACCTGGTATCATAAATGTCAGTGAAGGATGTATCTAAGTAAGAGGGCCATTACATTAGAGTCGGCATGTACTCTATATGGAGAAGGAAGTACAAGGTGTTTGGTGGATTGATTGCATTAGTGGGCACCATACAGAGCACCCTATGTCCATATCCTTTTCCCCATAATATTGCAGAGCCTTTCTACTCTTTATCAGGACTGGTCTTATGACTTACTTTCACCAACAGAATGTGCTAGAAGTAATGGTGTACCAGTTCTGAGTTTAGACTTCATGAGGCCTGAACACTCATTCTTATTCTCCAGATCCTGCCTCTGACATGTGAAAAAGCCATTGCTAGCCTGCTGGGGGGTAAGAAATCATATAGGACAGAGCCAAGTCAGCCCAGTCATTCCAGCCACAGTCCCAGACATGTGAAAGAGCCCAGGTCGGATCAGCCACCAGCCAAGTCATGGCTGGATGCAGATGTACACATGAGCCCAGCTGAGATCATTTCAGCCCAGCCCAGATCTGCAGAAACATCCACCTTCCCCTAGACTCACAAAGAATAGAAAATGATTGTTTTTTTAAATTTAATTTAATTTTATTATGTTATGTTAGTCACCATACAGTAGTACAACATTAGGTTTTGATGTAGTGTTCCATGATTCATTCTTTGTGTATAACGCCCAGTGCACCATGCAGTACATGCCCTCCTTAATACCCACCACCGGGCTCACCCATCCCCCCACCCCCTTCCCCTCTAAAACCCTCAGTTTGTTTCTCGGAGTCCATAGTCTCTCATGAAAATGATTGTTTAAGACACGAAGTTTTAGTGGTATTTGTTATGCAGCGATAGATAATTGATATAGGATGCTATGAGAACACAGATGATGAAGCCTGGCAAAAACCTGGGTGAATGAAAGAAGGCTTTTTAGAGGAAGTAAAACTTATGCTATAAATCTAAAGATGAATAGGAGTTAGCCAGGGAAAAGAGAGAATCTGAATGTGTGTGTGTGTTTTGAAGAGGGGTTCAAGGAAAAGAGAAACAGAAAGAAAGGGTCTAAGTAGTTGAAGGAATAATATTCAAAAAGTCAAGGAAGCAAGATGGCCCAGAAGGCTGGAATGTGGTGTGGGAGAGGAGTATTAAGAGACAAATTTAGAGGGGTGCCTGGGTGGCTAGGTCAGTTAAGTGTCCAACTCTTGGTTTCCGCTCAGGTCATGATCTCAGGGTTGTGAGACTGAGCCCCGAGTCGGGCTCTGCACTGGGTGAGGAGCCTGCCTTAGATTCTTTTTCCATCTCCCTCTGGCCCCTCCCCCACTTGTGTTTCTCTCTTAAAAAAAAAAGAGAGAGATAAAGTTAGAGAGTCAAGTAGGAACCAAATCATGTAAGATCGCAAACATTTATTAAGGAGTTTAGACCTTAGCCTGAGGACAGTTGGGGTCAATAAAGGCTTTTAATCCCAATTTTGGTTCTGTATGATCAGTCTAGCTAGAGTATAGTATACTAGCATACTAGTATGGTACAATCTAGTATAGTACAGTCTAGTCTAGTATAGTATAGTAGCACAATTTGGGACTAGCGCAAGGGAGACCATTTAGGAAAACCTTGGCAGGTGGGAGGGGGTGGTAGCTTGAATTTAGGGAGTAGCAGAAAGGACAGAAAGTGAATGAATCTGAGGGCTGTCACAGGTCAGAATTGACCCAACCCATGATTCACTGGAAGGGGGATGAGAGAGCTGTCAAAGATGATGCCAACGCTTCGGTTTGGGTGACTGAATTGATACTGATTTTGTTCACTGATGTAGAACACAAAGGAGGTGGAGCGGGTTTGGGTGTAACTACACACTCAGTTGGGGCATACTGTATCAGGCAGATTGTATTTTCCAAAAAAGGCCACACCTGTATGTTTGTTACGCTCCTCATGCTCTTGGGTGTGATCCACCGCCACAGTGAGATGGGGCCCATGTTTGTTCCTTCCTCTTGCCTCTGGGAAGGGGCTTGTGAAACGAATGGGGGTCTTGCATAAGTGATAGTATGTAGCTTTGAGGCTTGGTCATAAAAATTTGGAGACAGCCCCTACCTGGCTCACCTTTGGAATCCAGCCACCATATCGTGGGAAAGCCCAGTCCATGTGGGGAGGACATAGGTGGGTGTTCCAGCCCAGCTGCCCAGTTAGTCTCTCAGCTGACATATCATCAATGACCAGACATGTGAATAAATTAGTCTTCAGAGGATTCCAACCCCCAGCCTTTTAATCTTCCAGTCGAGGTCCTGGACACTGCGGAGTAGAGACACATCATCTCTGCTTTGCCCTCTCTGAATTCTTGAGCTACAAAACTATGAGAGATAAGAGATAATTCTTATTGTTTTAAGACCCTGGGTTTTGGACTAATTGTAATATAGCAGCAGGTAACGGATATACTGTAGACAGAGTGCCTACGGGACATTCTCATAACTCACATGTATATTCCTTTTTTTTTTTAAAGATTTTATTTATTTATTTGACAGAGAGATATAGTGAGAGAGGGAACACAAGCAGGGGGAGTGAGGGAAGGAGAAGCAGGCTTCCCGCTGAGCAGGGAGCCTGCTGCGGGGATACGGGGCCGTGTATTCCTTTTTTAAAAAAAATCAATGTTGCAGGGGGCCTGGGAGGCTCTGTGGGTCAAGCGTCTGACCCTTCATTTCAGCTCAGGTCATGATCTCAGTGTCGTGAGATCAAGCCCTGTGCTGGGCAAGTGGTCTGCTTAAGATTCTCTCTTTCCTCCTGCCCCTCCCCCCTAAAAAGAAAGAAAGAAAGTAAGAAGAAAGAAAGAGAAAGAAAGAGAGAACGAAAGAAAGGAAGAAAGAATGTTGCAAACTCTTTTTATGTTTCATAAGAAAAACTTACATCAAGCACTCTGTCAGTTCATCTCCACTATTTGTTAGCAATCTTTGACTGTTTTGCTTTCCTTAGCTTTGGTGAAGGAAGGGAGGGAGGGTCTCTAAAACGGAAGTAATGGGCAGGTGTACCGTCATTCCTGCACGGGATGGTGGAGCGATAGAGTAATGAGAGCTGTGTCCTCTGGCACATGCATTGCAGCACATCCCGATTCCCTGTATGGGCACAGGTGGGCTGTATCAGGGTGGGCCTTCTGTCCCTAATGACTGGTACAAAGCATACTCCCACCATCTGGTCCGTCAAAAAAAAAAAAAAAAAATGGTTGGCTCTGACACCAAGAAATGACACACCTGGGTTGTGTTAAGAAATTTTTATTGTTTCCTTTGGAATCGTGATGAAAGCACATAAAATTACAAGTGGAAGAAACATCATGCCACAAAATTGCATAGAATTATTACAAAAATGTGAATTACGCATTTTAAATAATTTGAGATCGAAGAACCAAAATATGTACACTTTAAGAGTTTCAAATACTTTGTCCTATCTTTTATTTTTCTTCTGAAAAGGCAAAAGTCACAAGGTCCAATCCATCACAAACAATATTTATACAGTGCACAAGCGCAACATTAAATTCAAAGTAACGCAAGCAACGGCCCTTTCTTTCAGAATTATTTAATGACTGCTTATCTATTACAGGAGCATTAATCAATTAATGTATGGTGAGGTTGAAATGTTCAAGTGAAATGCTGAAAACCAAAAACACACGGCATGTCATTAGAATTTTGAAAATTGGTGTTCACGGCCAATACCACGCTATTCTCAGTAATGTAAGGGTATTGGAGGGGAGGGGGCTCTGTCTAATTTACTACACAGCTCTAACGCTCTATTACAGGGAAATCCACAGTACAGAATTTCACACATTCAACACAGAACAAGGCAAATACATAAAGGCACAAAACTGCACATCATATAGACCCTTTTTCTTTATCTTACTCTATTTCAAGTAATCTTAATATTGTTAAATGATAGTATCGCTGTAGTAGGTTCAATGATGCAAGATGGACAGTGTAACACACTACCCCACAACTGCAAAAAGTGTCATTGTACAGATATAAAAATGTGATTACAGTAAATGGCCAAATACAAATGTATTGCAAAATGACTAGAGTCACTAAGAGAATGAAATCCAACTAACAAAAACAGTTTTGTGTAAGTCAAGGTTTTTCCACTTCTGTCTATCTCTAGACTAAAATGTGAGACAGTGTTCTGTAATAATCATCGTTGCATTTGGTTATGAATGCTATTATTAGTTCATTCTTCTGCAATGTTAGACAGTCTGTTATTTTATTTATAAAAATGCAGCATTCAATTGTGCCCATTCTTGCTTCCTTACGATTAATGCCTTTCTTTCAAAGTGCAAAAGTTGAATGATTTACAAAAGATTTATCTTTCAGTGGAAGATATGTTTTATTAAGTGTCTAATTAATACCCTAAATCCTTCAGATCAAAATATAATCATCTCCAAAGAGGATGGGATTTTTTCCTCTTGAGTCTTGCTAGATGTGTTTTGTTTTTTTTTAATCAAACACTCTTGCCTCATGTTTGAACTAAGCCTTCGTTTTGATTAAAACTTAATTGTGATCCCTAGTTATTGCTTAAAGTTAAATAAAATAATTTGCATAAAAATATTAAATTCTTGAAACACAATTTTCAGGACACAACCGGTTTTTGCACTTTAAGACGTTTCGCTAAGCTACAATCAGACAGGTTTATTTTAAAGGAAAATAAAGCTATGAGCATCTTTCTTCAGCTCTTTAACTTCAATGTCCTTTGTGTTACTCTCTAAATTATATTGTCCTCTATATAATTATTCTCTCTTACTTAAGTTCTTTCAATAATATTTTTGATCAGTTTTCCCATGATATAATTTGTTTTTCTTATGCCACCCAACATAGAAACTTAACAAAAAGACATAGTTAAGTGAATTAAATGTACATAGTAAATATATAATGAAAGATTTTTTTATGTTAGAATAAAATCGAAATCTGTCAGACTTAAAAATTATGAAAGATACTAATAAATTTCCATATTGCTGTCCTATACATTTTTTGTATATTCTATTAAAACAAGCTTAAAATCTGAACCTTAAAATCCAGTTTTTGATCCTGCAAAATATATATCAAATTCATATTCTAAGCTCTAAATCTACCTCAACTTGCATCAAGTTCCATCAACTGTTTCTTAGAATTTCAACATAATTTAATAGCCACATAATATAGATAGATGTTTGACCATTTTCTTCTCTAGGCATTTACCCCTGAATTTGGTTTTAAGTCTTGTGGAAGAGATTTGGGTCATTGCCAATTAAAAAACACACATCTACACTTGTATGTGCGCACATGTGTGTGTGTGTGTGTGTGTGAGTGTGTATACACTTACATGGCTGTGTGTGTACATATATACATGGGGATACTATATATCATTTATATGTGGGTCTGTGTATTCTCTAGATAAATATTCAATCTTTATCTCTATAGTAAAAATAAATGAACCATAAAAAATGTGAGACAGCGAAATAACTACTGGAACCTGTTCACTCTGATTGAATCTCTGCTCAACATCCATCAGCTTAACTATTTTTATTCAACCAGACAGACTCTTCGTAGTTATTTAATAATTTCAGGCCAACAACCAATGAATACCCAGACTTTGAGTGCAAATAGTCAACTCAGAAAGCACGGTGGGCCTGGAAGTGTGTGGCCAATTTGCTCAAGCAACCAAATGTTATGAGCCATATTGCTAAGTCTTGGGATAGCTTCCCTGGGCAAGGATACAATCAAGTGACTTTTTTTCAAGAAAGAAAACCAACTTAGTCGAATCACTATGGTACCTAATAAAGCCATGTCAGCAACAAATACATTGATGCCTCTATGATAAATAAATTAGCAAACTGCAAGCCACCTGTGCTTGCAAAGCAAAGGATAAAACAATTTAATATGCACGTTAACTTGAAAATATGATAGTTGAGGGGCAGTTAGGAAAATGAATGCTCAAAGTTGGCTGTTTGATAGTGTTAAATAATACTATGCATTTCTCAAACTATTTCTATTACTTTGAAATACTTTACACCAGAGCTTCAAATAAAAACATGAGCTTGATTTTCTTCAAAAAAGACACTGTCCTTCGTTAAATGTCCCATGGAGCCTGGAAGTTGCCTGCTTTGAATTTACTATTGGAAAGAAAACAAAAATCCCACATACATGCACTCTCCGCAAGCAGACCTGCAGTAGTGTCCACATAACGCATGGAGCCTGGGCATGAGGATGTTTGCATGGATCCTTCTAGAACTCTCCCTTTGGTGTGGATTTTAGGCTAAGGGATGCTTCTCAGGAAGATGCTCCTGGGCAGTGATTTTTGTAGTAAGAGAGAGTCCGATGAAGTGGCCATGCATGCTTTGAAGGCCTGGCAGGAACAATCACAGAGGAGTATCAAACTCTTTTCCTGGGTTGTCTCCTTCTAGCTCCTCACTGGAGGGAGGCTTGTGGTTCATTTTTCCAGGCTCCGAGGCCAGGGAGGGAGGGGCAGAACTGTGATTGCTGTCTTCGCTGATCTTCCCTTTCATGGCTTCCTGCACGAACTCCAAGATCTCCAGGGGCAGTCTTTTGAACTTGTCTTGGTACTCTTGCTCCAGGTCCATCTGCAGCTGGGAGACATCAAGAGAGGAGGATGGTTTTAGGTCATTTAGTTTTCTATAACCACCCACGTGGAAGCTCTTTGAAAGAGATGTACAAAGATGGGGGAGGAATAAATTAAGGTAAATACCATCCACTGGTTACCTATGGAGAAGATGTAAAACAGACACATCACTTGTCCATGGCTGAAAGTCAAGTTCAGATTATGTGTGGCGTAATAGGGCTAAAGACCTGCAACAGTATAAATAAATACACACACACGCACACACACACAGGCGAATCTTTTGAAAAAGTTTACAATGCAGTGATCTGAAGTTCTTACGTGAAGGGACTGGAAGCTACTGATAGCTGGGAGTGCCAAGGTCAGCCATGCTTCAGGCTGGGGAGAGGGAAGAGGGGGCTGGAGAGGACAGGAGAGGTACGAGCGGGCTTCATGAAGTGCCGCCGAGTAATTCTAGAGAGGAGCTCAACGCAATTTTTAAAAAGATTTGTTTATTTATTATTTTAGAGGAAGAGAGAGGGTGGGTGAGGGGCAAAGGGAGAGGACTTCCAGCAGGCTCCCCTCTGAGCGCGGAGCCTGAGGCGGGGCTCAATCTCACCACCCTGATATCATGGCCTGAACCGAAACCAAGAGTCAGACCTTTAACTGACTTCACCACCCAGGCACCCTTCAGTGCATTTTTATGAACTGAACATACTCCTGTAACCGACTTTAACTTCTGTTTTGACTTCTTTTATCACCTCTTTGATTCTTTTTCTTCTCGTTCTAATTTTATTTGCCTTGTACATTGCTTTAGCTACCTTATAAACTGTCTTTTAACTTATCTGTTTAATGTTCTGGAGAATGCCCAGACTTTTAAAAGTCACAGAACCGTTTCTTCAGACTTAAATGGAAGCCATAATCATAAAACCAGTGAAGGCCGGGCATCTTCCGTAGCTGGGATGAGGGACGGCTGGCGGTGGGCGCTGCCTCTGAAAAGCTCTGCTGTGCTGAGCCCCACTGAAACGCAGAATTTTATTTTATTTTATTTTATTTTATTTTATTTTATTTTATTTTATTTTATAAGATTTTCTTTTTTAAAGATTTTATTTATTTATTTGTCAGAGAGCGAGACAGTGAGAGAGGGAACATAAGCAGGGGGAGTGGGAGAGGGAGAAGCAGGCTTCCCACTGAGCAGGGAGCCCGATGCAGGGCTCGATCCCAGGACCCTGGGATCATGACCTGAGCCGAAGGTAGACACTCAAGCATCTGAGCCACCCAGGTGCCTTGAAACCTAGAATTTTAAATGAAGTTCTCTTTCCTTATTGAATGGTAAGTTGGGAGTCTAGTCTTAGAAACAGCATGTGAGACTAATGCTTTTTCTTTCTGCTCTTAGTAGCCTCGAGGCAGCTTTTCTTGAGACATGTCCTTAAAACCTTTATGGAATTTTTTGTGTGTGTGCTTCTCAAACTTCTAAGCTTCACACAAATCACCTGGGATCCCGACTTTGCTTCAGATTCAGGAGAACTGGGTGGGGTCCAAGATCTTGCATGTCTCAGTGACTCCCAGGTGATGCCAATGAGGCTGGTCCACTTTGGACACCCTGCTTGACTTCCTGCCCTGGTTCAACTCTGAACTCCCCGTTCTACTTTTTGTCTTGATCCTGGCTGTATGTCCTCCATTTGAGGCTTCATGCAGTCTCTGGTACTTGCCCTGAGCCCTGGACCATCCAGGGTAAAGACAGTGCTCAGGGCATCTGTCTCTAGGTGCTGTGACTCCCTTTCCTTACTCACGTTCTGGACAGTGTCAGCAACATAAAGAGAACACCCTCTTTAAGTTCAACCCCTTTGCTCTTGCTTTTATGCTAGAGAAATTCTGTCAAGACTTAGTTATATAATATAGGTCCAAAATCCCTTATCTGCCATTCTAAAACCCCCAAAGTTCTGAAATCCAGAACTTTTTTGTAAATTTGGTGCAAACACATAGACATTAATTGATATAAGGTTATTTATAATTCTTATATATTTCACTGAATGTGAATATCCATGCACAGTACTGTAGGTACATTACTTTGTATGACTATGAGGATGACCAAGCACCCCTCTAGAGTATTATGCTCACAGTATATGCATTATATAACACTTTCTAAAATCAGAAAAATTATGAGTTCCAAAAAACAATGATCCCAAGAGTCTCAGATAATGGATTGTGGATCTGTTTGAACAACCTTCCCTCCCCCACCCCACATCAAAAAGTGCCTGATAGGGGCGCCTGGGTGGCTCAGTCAGTTAGGCGTCTGCCTTCAGCTCAGGTGATGTTCCTGGAGTCCCAGGATCGAGCCCCGAATCAGGATCCCTGCTCAGTAGGGAGTCTACTTCTCCCTCTGCCCTTCACCCGCTTTCGTGCTTTCTCTCACTCTCTCTCAAATAAATAAATAAAATCTTTTTTTTTTTTAAAACGTGCCTGATAAAAATGACTTGCCCTAAGTAGTGGAAGTTAACTCTTCTTCCCAAATATAAAATGTAGGGTATTTATGAAGATGTTGTGCCGGCATATGAATTCTAATAAGCCAAGGAGAAAACATGCTATGAGAAGGGCACTCATGGGGCTCCGAGATTGACATGACTACAGCGGAGCAAAGGCACCTGCGCACACAGCTGCTCCCTTCCTCTTGGGAACAGGTGAGCCATTGGAGCATCACAGACAAGATGACAATGGGCAATTCTTTCCCAGGTATCGCAACCAGTTAGAAGGGAGTGGGGCTTTTACAGGAGTGAAATCTTAGCCTGGTGTTTGGCAGTTCTCAGTAACTACCATCCAGGTCTCATCATTCATTTGTCTCAATTTTAATTCAGCAAAGCATGCTGTTCAAATTTTGTTTCCAAGGAATATAAGGAAAGGAAGAAAAGCAAGGGGCCTCGTGTTCAGCAAACAGTAGATTTCTGTTTTCCTTGAGGTTAGTGTGGGGGACCTTCAGCTTTAGATACATTGTATGTGACCTAGTAGTCAAATACTCTTAGGTCAGTGGGAGACAAGACCCCAGAGTGCTTGATAGTGCTGTTTCTTTTTAAAATTTATATATAAAAAAGGATGTGAAATGTGAGACAATGTCAAATACTTAAACTAACATTTTTGAATAATTTTTAATAATCCAATTTTTAAAATAATCTATTTGAATAATTATGATTCTGCACCCAATTCGAATGTGTGAGATCTTTTCCCCTCATACCACAAAGCAATTCCCTAGGACACCAGCTGGATGTCCCATAATTTAACTCAATTCTGATATTATCTACCTGGAGATAGCATCAGATCCTACAAGTTAAGAGCTCAGTCCTATAAGGCTGTCCCCCACCCCCACCTCATGTCAGATGTCAGTTGCAAATCCAGGTTGTCACCTGTGATTCTGACTAACTGGATATAGATTGGAGATTCCAATGATTCCCCCCACATTGGGTTTGATTAATTTGCTAGAGCGGCTCAAGGAACTCAAACATTTTACTTACTAGATTACTGGTTTGTTATAAAAGGGTGTAACTCAGGAGCAGCTAGGTGGAAGAGATGCACAGGGCAAAGTATGGGGGAAAGGGTGCGAAGCTACCGTGTTCTCTGAGTGCCCATTCCCCCTGCATCTCCTTCCACAAGTTCTCCAACTCCTAAGGTCTTCAAACCCCATCCTTTTGGGTTTTCATGGAGGCTTCATTACATAGGCATGGTTGATTACATCACTAGCCATTGCCTATTGATTCACCTCTTGCCCTTCTCTCCCTGGAGATTAGGGGTTGGGACTGTGAGGTCCAACCCTCGAATTGCAAGGTTGGTTCCCCTGGCAATCAGCCCCCATCTTTAGGTTACCTAGGGGCTTCTGAAAAGTCACCTCACTAACATAACAAAAGACACTTTGTTGCTTATCATTTAGGAAATTTCAAGGGTTTTAGGAACTCTGTGCCAGGAACTGGGATGAAGACTAAATATATATTTCTTATTATAAATCACAATAATAATAATTAAATAATTATTTAAAATAATTTTTAATTATTGACCCAGTTGTGGCTAAATTACAATTTTAGTGGACTCTTCTTTTATCATGGGTTAGTGGTAGATTATACTGTATTCTAAACTACTTTAATAAACTAAAATAATTTATTAACTAAATTAATTTTATTTAATTTATATTACATGCCATACTTCACTCTTTAAAAAAAAGTCATTCTGCTATTAACAATTTAATTACAAATTTGCATTTATTATTAAATTTCAAGTTAGAGCTTTTCTTTTGTTTATTTTTTCTTATACATGGAATACTTGTTCATTGTAAGAAAATATGAAGGGCAAAGTCTGGCTCTGTTCCCAAAAAGTCCCACCCATCAGGAGCCTAGAATTATTCCAGCCTAAGGGTCACAAACTCAGATGTTTAGGGGGGCCAGGCAAGTCATGAAAATAAGTGGGAGTGGTGGGGAGAACATGCTCAGTCTAAAGGGGTGGCAGAAACCCAGCTCTAGCTAATGTTTGCAAGACTTTTGTTTTTCAGAAGTCAGAAATTTAAATTTTCATGGAGGACCTGATTTTTTATTGTTGGCAGTCAATTTGAACCACTCGTGAGTTCTACTGGGCTTGTGGAGGGTTTCTAACTTCGGTCTTAGCAGATTTAAATCTGGCTTAGACCAGGAAACTCGAGAGATTGGGTCTAACTATGGACTTTCAGTTTGGATCCCTCCTCGTTTTGCCTCACCACCATCCTGAGCTTCAGATGGTTCTCCACTGAACACCAGGACTTGCTCTTGATCATCCTTCTGCTGGGGTTCAGTGCTATCCCATCTCATTTTCACATCCTGGTTCACATCCTCATTGAGTATTGAGTGTCTACTCTGTGTAATTCAAGCTGTAGGTTCTGGGGGAATGGTAGATTAATTGCACAAGTGATAGCAATGTCTCACCCCTCCTGGTACTCATGGCCTTGGCAGTGTTTCCCATGAAAGAGTAGAGTGTACGTTTCATCTCCCTGAATCTAGGGAGGTTTTTCTATGACAGCAGGCAGTTCTGAGCCTAGACCTCAAAAGGCTTCATGTGGTTCTGCTCTCACTGTTGGAAGCTCACTGAGCCATTCCGTGAAGAGACTCAGGCTAGACTGCTGCAGGAGGAGACACATGACCCAGTTATCCCCCTCTCCATCACTTTGAATGACTATCAGACATGAGGGAAAAGCTATTATAAATAGCCAGCCCTCAGCTGACCCACCAGCTAAACAGGCTTGTGTAAGGCTACTGAGACCAGCTGAGCCTTACTCAGACCAGAATTGCCCAGCCAGTTCATAGACTCATGAGCTTAGTAAATGCTTAATGTGTTATGCCACTCAGTTTTGTGGTTTTTTTGTTAGGCAGCAGTATTGTGGCAATAACCACCTGATACAGTAGGGGAATTCAAAGGAGTGTCATATATGGCCTGGTTCCACGAAGCACTCATAGTTTAATTCAGCTGGCCCCATCTTTCCATTGCTATAATTTTAAAACACATTCTTGAGGGACAATCACCATAGGACTGATAGATCTTCATGAAAAATCTGATTTTGGAGAATATGCTTTGGAGCTTTTCTATAACATTAGCAAACGTGAGCTTGCTTGATCTTAAATTTATAAGATCTATTTTTAGGAAATGGGCAAAAAGAGGGAAGGACATGGTTGAATTTGATCTCTAATTTTAAGGCAAATTGTTACATTATACTCAGATATTAATAAATAAGAGCATTGCCAGAGTTTGTTTTATTATAGGCTGAGTTCTCCAATTTGACTAGTCAGACTCAATTTCTAAATTTCTCAGTTAACTCACTTTTCAAAACATGTTGCCTACTCATAGCTTCTGTGAACTCTGGATAGTTAAGCAGGAAAAGGCAATACAGTCAAGTTCAAATGTTTTTAGCTCTGCCTGATTATAATGTCCAAGGTTTTTGCACTTGGGATGCTTATTTTGCCTCTGACAGTTTTTCAACTGCCTTAAAAAAATAAGGTAGAGATTTGATCTAGTTATGCAAGGTTTTTAGATTCATAAATGTAAGCGAAGACCAAGGAGAAAGTAAAGTTACTTATGAAGGTTGGTTTAAAAGCAGGGGGGAAATACTCAATATAATGTAAATGTGGCATAAATATAAGATAAGACAGGTACTGACTTAGTAAAGAGATATAATCAATACCAACTTTCTAAGGAAACAAATTGAAAACAGAGTGTAATAAGCTACTGTGGGATAACAAAGACACAACTGCTAAAACTTAAAAAAAAATGCTACAGAGAAGGCACAGAGATATTTAAGGAGAATTTTCACTTTGAGCTCAGGTCCAACTCGAGTCATTTTGCCCAATGAAGTATATTAAAGACCTTAATATAGAACACAAAGCAGGGCGCCTGGGTGGCTCAGTTGGTTACGCATCTGCCTTCGGCTCAGGTGATGATCTCGGGGCCCTGGGATAGAGCTCCACATCAGGCTCTCCGGTCAGCAGGTAACATACTTCTTCCTCTCTCTGTTCTCACTCTCTCTCTCAAATAAATAAATAAAATTTTTTAAAAAATAAATAAAACACAAAGCAAAAAAATCTTAGGAAAAATTCTGGGTGAATAATTGCATAATCATAGGGTATAGAGACCTTCTCAAGCAAGATAGAAAAACTGTAAGCTACAAAGAAAAAAATTTATTAGGTATGTAGTTGATCCTTAAACAGTGTGGGGAGGGAAGGGGCGCTAACCCCCTGCAGAGCCAAAAATCCAAGTCAAATTTTTGACTCCCCCAAAACTGTTAATAGCCTACTGCTGACTAAAAGCCTTGCCAATAACATAAACAGTTGTTTAACACATATTTTTAACACGTATTTTATGTTATATGCATTATATACTATATTCCTACAATAAAGCAAGCTAGAGAAAAAAGTGTTTTTAAGAAAATCATAAGGAAGAAAAAATACATTACAGTACTATACTGTATCGAAAAAAATCCATGTATAAGTGGACCTATTCAAACCCATGTTGTTCAAGGTCACTGTATTTAGTTAAATGAAAATAATCCTTTTTTGGTGAAAAAATGGACGAACCTCAAGCAATTCATAGGAGAAGTGAAAATATCCAATATATATTTCAGAAAACGCTCACTCATAGACAATAAGGGAGATTCAATAGCACATTTTTTAAAGGGACATATTGGTAAGAAAAAAAAGGTTTGTTCAAAGGAGCAGTAACATCTGGGGAGAAGTGGACATTTTCAAACATTGGGCAATAAAATGGTATCCATAATATTTATAAGGAAAATGTACATAGCTTTTCACCTAGCAATTTCACATTTGGGAAGGGAACCTGGCCCAGGGAAATGAAAGCACCAACATATAAGATGGAAACGTCACCAAACTTACTGCAGCATTGTTTGCCGAGGCAAAACCAAAAACCACCACCACCACCACCACCACCACCAAAAAACAACAACAACAACAACAACAACAAAAACAAAACCCCTAAAACCAAAACAAAATAACAGCAACAACCACAAAAACCCTGAAAGCAACTGTAGTAATAATCTTGATATTTTGCCACATGTGCATTCTTATTGTTTATCACTCTATTTTTTTTTTTTTTTTTTTGGTGAATCATTTGAAAATAAATTTCAGATATCACAGCACTTGACCCCCACACCGCTTAAAAATAAAGACATTTTCCTACATTATGGCAATACCTTAATCATGTCAAGGGAATTAATATTAATTCCTTAATGTTACCCAACATCCATCCATGTTCAGATTTTCCCAGTATTACCTCTTCCAAATTTTCTAGCTTTTTTTTGGACCAGAATTCAATCAAAGTTCTTGTATTGCATTTGATTGTGATACCTTCCTCTTTCTTCCCTGTTGAGTTATTTATTGTTTTAAATTGTTTTATGACTTGGATTTTTTGAAGAGTCCTATTCAATTTTCTTATAGAATGCCCACATTTTGAATTTGTCTGATTATTTCCTGGGGGTGTCATTTAAGTTGGTCCTGGAAAACCTGCCTTTCCTGTAAACTAGAAATTAAGCCTGTAAGCGTGATCAGATGGGGATTAAACAAACATTTGTTTGGGCGAGAAGAGTGAACAGGTACTCTTTTCTATCTATATTGTAACATATTAGTGAGCTCTATTATCATGTGGTTGCATTATCAGCAATGCTAAATTTGATCACTTGGCTAAAAGTAGTAAATATCAGACTTCAACTTTGTCAACACATTTTTTCTTTTGGCTATTGGCAATTATTCTGTGGGGTAAAGCTCTAGGTCCATATAAAGTTTCCTTAGCACCTTTTCATGAAATTGATGATTTTCACCTATCTTACTAGGGGTGAATGGCAATTATATAACTCTTTTTTTATTTAGCTAGTATTCTTCTGTAAGGCAGAGCCTTCCCTTGTCAGGTGGAGATGAACCAGAGTTCCTCCTAAAAAGGCAGAGCAAGCATTTAATTCTTTTCCTTTGATTCACAAATATTCTGAGTAAGGAGTTGGGGCAATAATAATTTCAAACGATAACCAATGAGTTTTCTTTTTCTTCTCTCTCTCTGAAAATAACTGCAGACAATATATTTTTATTTCCATTTATTCCCTTTGTTTAAATCAGTTGCAGTCATTATTCTTTTTTGAGCTCAAATTGTCACATGTAATGCCAGCAGAAGCCCTTTGAGGGCATGATCCTGGGTCCTTTTGACATGCCCTCATTGGTTTTTGAGCACTTGCTTGCTTTTCTAGGTAAAATAAGGTAACTCAGGCACTTCTTGTGCTTTCTCTGACTCAGACTTGGAATCAGCTACTTTTCCAAAGAGCCTTTATTGGAGAAGGCATTGGGTGCTAAAAGTGCTCACTGCTACCAGACAGTCATTGTATTTAGGCCAGCAGTGGACATTAGGACATATATTTTTGAAGAATCATTAGTACGTATTGATATCTCAAATTTAAATGTAATATTATAGAATTTTTTCTTAACTCCTTTGATTTTTATATTTCTATATTTCATTTTTTAAATTTTATTTTATTATGTTATGTTAATCACCATACATCATTAGTTTTTGATGTAGTGTTCCATGATTCATTGTTTGTGTATAACACCCAGTGCTCCATTCAGTACGTGTCCTCTTTAATACCCATCACCAGGCTAACCCATCCCCCCATCCCCCTCCCCTCTAGAACCCTCAGTTTGTTTCTCAGAGTCTATATCTCTTTTATTTTGTAACTAATTTTGTATATTTTGCTTTCTGGTAACGATGTATTTACTTACTTGCTTTACATTTTCAAATATATGGAAATAGTTTCAATATTGTGACCTAACAATAAAATAACCACGTGAAGTGTAAGACATTCTTGAGGTTTTGTTTTTCACAGAATATATCCCACCAAGGATACAAAATTATATTACTCTGCAAAAGTTCCCTGAATTAATTATATTCTTTGTATAGTTACATTACTTTTTCTAAAGATTTTATTTATTTATTTGACAGAGAGAGAAAGAGAGCATGTGCACAAGCAGGGGGAGCCGCAGAGAGAGGGAGAAGCAGACTCTCTGCTGAACAGGGAGCCCAGTGTGGGGCTTGATCCCAGGACCCTGGGATCATGACTGAGCTGAAAGCAGACACTTAACTAACTGAGCCACCCAGGCTCTCCTTGTTATGTTACTTTTTATATACACATAAAGCCATTTGTTTCAGTTTGTTTTCTCATTAGACATTTTAGATTATTTCACTTTTTTTTTCTTTCTCTGGAAGCATCTGCTGTATTTTTAAAAATGTAATTCCTCACAGTCTCTTAACCCTTTTAAAAATATTTCTGGCCTTTGGGAAATGCAAGTGGTAATATGGTACTGAAATTATCTTGCTCAATTTTAAAATTTACTGCTAAAGATTAGGGAAAATAATAAAACAAACAAGCAAAAAAAAAAAAACAACCAACCCCCCCCAAAAAAACCCCAGCAAAAACATCAATAAAACAGAGTTTCTGTGAAAGAAAACATAAGGCTTCTGCTTGAAGAAATGAAATGCAGCCAATAAATGTAAAACAATAAATGGCTATGAAAATAAGGGAACATAATTGTTACTGTGATAAATGAAGTAAATCTACATACAGTTTTATATGTACTGTGATTACAACCATGAGAATATTTTCTAAGAATATAGAATTACTTTGAAAGAAAATACTAAAATATAAACTGTGTTGGGACTGAGTACTTTTACATTTCCTATTTCTCATTTTTATGGTAATGTGATTATTTTACTTTTAGCATGAAAATAGCATTCCAGAATAAAAGCAAATACTAAACAAACAAACAAACAGAAAAGCATAAAACACTGAGTGTGGGATAGAGTGACCGGGAAAATTTTATGAAGAATTAATGAGAGTATTTTAATGTCAACATCATCAATTAATCAGCTAAGAGGTTACTGAAAATAGTGGGAAAAGCATTAAAATACACACATAGAATGGGTGGTTTCAAAATCAGCCTGAGCCACCTTGCAGACTCATCTTATTTTTAGAATAATCTCATGAATTTTTACTTCAATCAAGAATAGAAATAACAGGATCATATAAAAGATACAGAGGGAGGTCAGTCAGGTTAGCAGGGGATTGTTGGAAAATCGCATGTGGGAAAATGGGACCACATTAGATATCCCAAGCATTACAGATTGTGTTGGTTTACTTGTTTTCCTCTATATTTCTTTAGAATAAATTGCAATGGGACTTCAAGTCAAAATGTCTGAGTGGAGATTCCTTCTACTCCAAACAGGGAAATGCTGAGTAAAATAGGACACATACATTTAATTTAAATTGATAACTGAGTTGTTTTTTTTTTAAAGATTTATTTATTTTAGAGAGAGAGAGAGCATAAGTGGGAGGGGCAGAGGAAAGAGAGAGAATCTCAAGCAGACTCCACGCTCAGTGCAGAGCCCTACCTGGGGCTCAATCTCACCACCCTGAAATCACCACTTAAGCTGAAACCAAGAGTCAGATGCTCAACCCATTGCGCCATCCAGGAGCCCCTGATAACTGAGTTTTAATACTAGAAAAAGAAATCCTTAAGACACAGGAATAACAAAGGAACTCAAAGACAAACGGTCCGCGGTGGCAGAGTAGATTCTCCATCTTAGAGAACTGGGGTTTTAATGTTCTAAGAAGATGGGCTAGAAGGCCTAAGAATTGGGGGTATTAAAATGGTGAAGTCATAGTCTCTGCAGAAAGCCACTGGTTTCCACACTTGAAATGCCGACCAGGAAAACTCAATCTATAATATCAGGGACAAGGTGAAGAAGCCAGCAATTCATGGGGCCCATTTAAGGAAAAAATGTCAACTATGAAGACTCAGGAACCCAAACCAGCACCATGAGGGAGGGCAGTCCCCAAATTCATAGTACCCTTGTAGATGGGTAATCAGTTCCAATAAATCAAAGCCAAAACTTAAAAAGGGATACAACCAATAAAGTCCTAGCAGAGGCCCAGCAAATTCAGACTGTTTGGATTTGCCACAATGCAAGGTGGTCGTGATCCTTATAGATTGACAATTCCCAATGAACATGAACTCAAAGTTCAAAGTTACAAGCCACTCAAGTAAAATGCAGCATTTGTTTAACCTTGTAATTTCAGGTTGCCATTGGCAACTGAAGTCTAAAGAAAATGAGTAAAAGGTGAGATGAGTGTATTTCTAGGTCAAAATGAAAAACAGTCCAGACCTAAACAGAAATAAATTGGATAGTTCATGCCAATGTGGAGGAATACAATTAATTCACAATGGGTATAAATTCCTGACACTTTTAATCAAGTCCTGAAATATGTTGCATGCCTATATTTTTGGCAGATTTTTCCTAAACGATTATATTTGCCTGAAAATGATATTAAAATGAAGTTTCATCTTTTGAACAAAGACCAACTAGCAATAGAGTCCATTACAAAGGGCTAGGAAGACAATCACAAATTAAACTGCTTTCATCGATCTATACAATTGGATAATTCATTGAGGGATAGATAAGATTCTTTTTCCATGAAAGATGCTTGCATCATCCAGATATGACCTTGGGAAGCTCATTTACTATCTTGGAATTGAAATCTCCTCATCTATAAAATGGGGATAATAATGACAGTTTCCACAGGTTGTTGTTACAAGGTTTAAATGAGATTATATGTGCTAAAGTAATTAGCATATTGTGCTTGCTTATTAATTCTGGATAACTTCATTTCTAAAGGGAGAGGAAAAAACATAACTTGCTGCTGAGAACATCTGGAACCCTGTCTAAGTGGTCTTTGTTCTTTGTAGTTACATCATTTAAGTCATTATTGGGTCAACGCAGTGCAATTATGGCATGTGTTGGATCTCACTTTTAGACTATGTTCTGGGCTGTTGTTGATTTGAAGCATTTATCAACAAATAATATTTTTGAATACTCTGATTGGTGCAAGGCCCTGTGTTTGGTGCTGTGAAGAATGAAAAATTTAGAATCTGTCCAGGGTGATAAGCGATAGTTATGTGGAAAATAACAAGTTGGGCTGAATGGGTTCTAGGACAAAATATACTATGGATGTTGAAAATGAAGGTTGTATTGGGAAATACTTTGATATGGGAAATACTTTGTAGAGGAGATGGGACTTAAAAAGTTGGGGCCTTGTAGGATCTGCCAATATCCTTGCTATTATCATTATCCTGGGGCAGAGGTTTTCAACCTTCAATCTATGGCACATATAATAGATGATATTTACTAGGGGGATGGAGTTTTCTAACTGTAACTTCCTTCTTCCTTGCGCTTTTTAATGGTATATAGCACAAGAACATATCTTTGAATCTGCTCTAATACATAACAATTAAATCATTACCAGTGTCTTTCATCTATAATTAACCACAGATTATAATAGAGGGGACCTCACAGTCTATGACTGAGAGCGCTTTTTTAAAAGATGGTTGCATGTTAAAAGTGAAAAGATGGGAAAGCTTTACATCAGCACTTCTCAAAAGTTAATGTAGACATAAAGTACCTGGTGATTTTGTTAAAATGCAGATTCTGATTCAGTAGATCTGGGGTGGGTCCTGAGATTCTGCATCTCTAACAAGCTCCCAGGTGATGTTCTTGTTGTTCGTCTAAGGACCATTTTCTGAACGGCACCACTTTAGACAAAGGGCTCCCCACAAAGTGCTCCTTTTGTATATCCCTCCTCAACATTTTTTTGGGGGTTTGATTCATATAATAGGATTCTTTTTATAAATCTCATCTCTCTGGACCTCTGGAGGTTGCTAATGTTCAAGTTTGGATTCAAGGTGTTTGATGGAGGCTGTTGTGTGAAGGCAGAATGAGGGTTAAGTCTGCAGAGATGAAAGATGGAAGGATCCAGGATAGGTAGGCAGTGGATCCAAATACTAAATGCTAAGTAGATCCAAATACTGAATCAAAAGAGGAAATATAGAAGCTAGAGATCATGTGATTTACCAAGCATAGTCCCTACACGCATTTGCATTTTAAATTTTATTTCATGTCAAAAGCCAAACGCATTGTGACATAGGTCTTATGTGTCAACTCCTCTACACACCCATATACTCCGTGAAATTGCCCATGGAGGAAATCTGCTCTTAATACAGCAAAGAACATAATCAGATTCCTGTGACTTTTTTCCTAGCTACATCCCCATTCTTTCTTCACTGTCATTTCCCCAATATACCTCTCTTGAAATGCTTCAGTATCTTAGCTTAACCCATAATTTATACCTCCTTTGATTCTTAAGATGTATTACAGAACTTCTTTTGTAATCTTCTTACACGTGTCTAGAGATTACTGTAGAAACCTTTGAAAGGGACATTAGCAATTATATTGTCAACCTCTCTAAGACTTAGTAGTATTGGAAAGGGATTTTAGAAATTATATAGTCAAATCTTTTCCTTTAACTTAGTATAAAACTGTGGCTGAAAGAAGTTAAGCAGCTTTCTCAAGGATACAGCTTGCTAATAGTAAAGCTAGGACCAGAACCTAGTTGATTCTCCTCTTTTGTAAACTGACTGGATTAATGGCCTCAATGCCTCATCTCTCTCTCTCTGTATCCACAGCCTTTGCCTTCTGAGCTTAAGTTGCTCTTATTAAAGCGGTACAGGCTACTTCTCTACCTTTTGAATATGAGGTGGTCATGTGACTTATTTTGGCCAATAGGGTGTTAGCAGACATGGCCCAAGGAGAGGCTTGAGAAAGCACTTGTGCATTTCAACTTTCATTCCTGTTACTCTGGTATGGCCATGGGAACATGCCCGGTCTAGTCTGGTAGAGGAACATAACTGGGTCACTCCAGTCATCCCAGTCACACAGCCTGAATTGTCCAAGATCAACCAGCAAGTGGCCAGTATACTGATATGGAAACAAGTCCAGCTGAGATCAGTAGAGTCACCTACCTGACCTATACCTAATCATAAATGTATGACCAAGCCCAGCTAAGCTCTACTCAGTCCGGATTGGCTGAACTCTGCAAATTCATGAACTACATAAATATTTATAATTGCACACCAGTGAAGTTTTGTGTTTTTAGGCAGTGTTATTGTAGCATGTCCCCCATGACCTCCATAATTTCTTTCAAAATTGTGCATGAAATTCTGGGGCGTTGACATGGGATGAATTGTTTGTCCTGTCCCAAGAGCCATACTCTTGCTGCTTTGTATACATACCACCACCATTCAGCATCTAAAAGCAAATAATACTATAATGGGAGTCAATAATTTTGCTACCTGGCAAGCCACTTCATCTCAGTGAATGTATGTGCTCCGGGCCTTGAAATTTTTGTGTCTGTCCTGGAGTATTCTCCCCTTAGAGGTGCCTACTATTAAGGCCTAGGAGTTTTCTATTTTTAGTGAAGTGCTTTCTGTAGGATGACTCAGCTGGGGTCTATCAGAGCTGGGAATAAAAATAATTGTGAGTGAGGGAAGAAATTTTTATTTTACCAAAATGAGTAATCACAGGCCAGTGACCTCTTGTCAAACTGAAAGTTACCACTGTACTTAAAATACCAAAAGATGGTTTAAATCTCTGAAGACCCGTGCTCTGGGCCAAAGAAGTTAAGAGACTTATAACTTTGAGTGAATGCACATTTAGCACATTATTAACTGTCATTCCTTAACTAAGGAAACTGAAGCTTACCACTCCAGCGTTTTAGTGCAGAATCAAGATCTGAACACCAAACTCTTGCCACTTAATCCAGGGCTCCATCCCCCCCATTCAAAGCCAACTCCCATTCTGTAAAAATAGAATTCGTGATGATCTCAGTAACCTGCTCTGCTGTATGTTGAGAGTAGAATCACAAATAACTCCACTGTATTTTTGGGGCATGTCTAAGATTTTAGAATGCTTTTACAAAATAATTGGAAATTGTCTTTTACTGAAAAGTGATGATAAGGAAGGGTTCCATGGCATAGGGTCTTACTAACATGCTGCCCGTTTAGTAACAAGATACAGGCTATTGGAAACAATAGGGACTCTCACCCAGCTGCAATTAGCCTGGTCTATTTCTCAGCCTTCACTGGGTTTTTCTATTTGCATCTGTCATGCTTAGAAGACACTGGCTTTTCACCCCCCACTATGTAATTCTTCAGCTTAGGATCTGTTTATTTGGTCAGCTGGCTGTTTTCCTGTTTGCCATTAAGTGCAGTCTAATTTAATCAGATTATTTCTGTAAAGAACCATATACTACAAGAAGGAACAAACAAATGAAAAATTGGAAGAAGAAAAACATCCCAGTTTACAAGAAAAAAAATCTCTTGGTAGAACTGATCTAGTAAATATTGCTAGTAAATTGTAATGAAATATAGAACAGTAAAAATAATGATGATTTAATTATAATTTACTGAGTTCCTATTATGTGGCAGGCACTGTTCTTAGGACCTTTTTTTTTAAGATTTTATTTATTTATTTATTTGAGAGAGAGAGAACATAAGCAGAGGGAATAGTAGAGGGAGAAGCAGACTCCCCGTGGAGCAGGGATCCTGATGTGAGGCTCCATCCCAGGACCCTGCGATCATGACCTGAGCTGAAAGCAGACCCTTAACCAACTGAGCCTCCCAGGTGCCACAGGACTTTTCATGTATTAACTAGTTTAATACATGTTCATTAATTTCAGAATCTCCAAATTCACATACCTATGGAGCCCAAGAATCAACATAAATCTGTGAATTACATTTGGTATAAGGCAGTAGAGAGGCACCAAGACCTGTGGCCAACTGGAATAGTATTTCATGTTTAAACACTCAAATTCAAAAATGTATATAGGTACCAAGAGTCAAGTAAAAGGCTCAATTTAGTTTGCAGGTCACCAGTTTGTGGCTCCTGATTAGCTGCACTATAAGGAGCAAGGGTATGACAGTGAAGGATGATCTACGCCCATCGGTAAGAAGCTAAGAAAGACCACACCAGGAGAATTCTATTCTCTCTACCACATAAACCCTAAAGGAATCAATAAAAAGCCTCAAGTCAATTGAAATAAAAGGCCGTTCAAAGGCTAATTATTTTTAGATGAAGTGTGTATTTCTTTTCAATCAAGTGGAATGCCACCAGCAGGGAAGAATTGAATTTACATTATGAATTCAATTCCTGTACTGAGTCACATTAGAAACAAATGTCTATAGTGCAGATGGTGCACATAGCCATCTCAGATAAGGGGGAGCTCCGGAAAAACATTCTCTGGGGGATGTCTTGGGCTGGGATCCTTTGAGATATTCCAGAAGTGGTCGCTGACACCTTATTCTCACAGAGGGTCCAGCCCCTGTGTGGGTCCTCCTTTGGACCAGAGTCTCCTCATAGGCACACACCTTTGTCTTAACTCCTTTTAAGACTTACCAAAAGCATCAGTAATTATCCACCTTGAGCCCTAGCTAAGAACGTTCTCTCTCGAATTAAAGCCTGTGCATTTAAAAAAAAAAGAGACAGGCTATGTCAAACGTCCTGGAATGAACTCAGCCATGTCCCTGGAGAACGCCCTTCTCCTGATCACCTAAAATTAGTTTTGGTTTTTTCTTTTTCTTTTTATAATATATTCAAGAGCGGTTAGCAGTCCTAGGGTTTTATCAGGATAATTGATTTTGATTCTTAGGGAGACAGTATTTCCTAATTATATAGTCACTCCTTCTAAATATAATATTTATGTCTTCTGGCTAAATCACTGTGGTTTTATGTTGGCTGTTTCCAACTTGATTTGAGAATAAATGAGACATTTGTTCTCCTGGCCTCAGGGGTTTTGAGAAGTCTGATTGTCATTCCTGAATTCTTCACCCAAGGTGAAGTTGGAAAACTATGATGGAATTTCTCAGAGAACAAACTGACCCAGGGCTGGGTAAAAAGGTAAATGAGTGTCTGGGGCTGGGCTGGAACGTGGTGACCACAGAGGGCGTTCCTCGGCTACAAAGAGCAGCCACCCAATCTTGCCACCTAGATTGCTGCCACATGCATGCCAGAGGTTGCTACATCTGATTTTTTCAAAAGAAGTTAGCAATCTGGATTTTCATGTTAAATCTTCTGGTTTGTCAGTGTTGGCACCTAAGTTAGAAATGTATAAAACACTGTACAGGTCTGGGGTGCTTGGCTGGCTCAGCTGGAGGAGCCTGTGACTCTTGATCTTGGGCTCATGGGTTCAAGCCCCATGTTGGGTGTAGAGATTGATTAAAAAAATAAATAAATAAACTTAAAAAAAAACCAACAACACTGTGCAGGTCAATTTACAACCTTTGAAATATCTGGGTAGTATATTCCATGAATCTGTCTTTGTACTTGATCTAAAAGTCTCCTGAGGCCTCTCCACTCTGGGATTGGCCTCCAACCTCTTTGCTGAATAAATGGAAACATAACTACATGGCCCTGGTGTCCTGAATCTTTGATAAGGCACCAATCACTGGGAAGGAGAGAACACTTCACTTAGCTCCTCTGGAAGGCAGTTGCTAAATAGTTTGGGATGTCTCCCTATTCTCCCATTTCCTCATTTGCCAACTTGTGGTGATGTGACTGTGCTAAATGCATAGGGTTTGGGATGGGAAATCTGATAAACCTAACTGCAAGGTGTTTTTATAGAAATGTCTTTTTTAAGTCTTCTAGTCTAGATCCTTCTGCTGATGGATCCCTTTTTTCCAAGAGGTCTGCAGAGGTGATTTGGAACACAAAGTGGTTACTCCACGGACTTTATCATTGGGGTCTTATACAAGGGGCAGTCAATTTAGAGTAATTCTAGGTATAGCAGATTTGAATTCCATTATCTTGGTCAACAGTGCAGAAAATGACTAGTTATCCCCCAATCCATTCCTCCTTCCATGGGGTCTGTTGTGCTTGCATGGCACTGCCTAGGCAGGGACAATGTTTCCAAGCCCTTCTCGCTATCTTTGCACCCAGGCGTTGACCGTTTGACCAGTTCTTGCCTCTAGAAGTCAAGGCAGGACTTTTTAGAGGCATGCGAGGGATCTCCACTGTTTCTTTCCCTTTTCCAGCAAGGTTCTAGAGGATGGTGGAGTCACATTATGAAAAGAACTTGGTGCTCTGAATTAGCATGTGGAAGCATGCTATCCACCAACCAGAAACACCCACACTGGACTTTGTTACATGGGAAAAAAAATAACATTTTATTGTATGAAGCAAGTGACATTTTGGTACTGTTTGTCACAGCAGCTAATGTGACGCTAACCAGTACATACTTGCATAAATAATTTATGTTGCATGATTTACATTAAGTTTAGGGGAATGCTGAACATACATGTAGATATTATAAGTGTTTCTCCTATTTATGATTCATCTTTCTTAGCCAATTTTTATACCATAAAGATGGCCTCTTAAAGGGGCTTATTTGATTATTATGAATTTAAAGTAGCATGAGAGAATAATCCTAACAATAAATCTTGAGTACTTTATAGCTATAAGAAAAAAAGAGCTAGTGCTATGAAACCCAGGGGCATTATTACTTTCCATCACTCTTGATCTATTTCTCTTCTACGAGGAAAATGCAGGCATGAAAAAAAAATCTCCCTTTTCTTCTTTTGTTATCACTGGATTAAAAGTGTCTATAGAACCTATAGTGTATGGCTATAATGAAGTTACTCTTGTAAAGGCAGCCCTGGGTGACTTCAATTAAGTGCTACTGCAAATCAATGACAAAATATGATTCCTTTTTCTTTGCTTAGACAACAAGGCAGAGCTAGTCAGCTAAATCTTACTTTCTGCTTCCACCTTCTCATCAATTAACAATCTCCTGGCATGCACAACCCTGAGGTTGCTTCCAAAAACTTGGGTGATTTCTTCAGATTATCCAATATAGAGTACTAAAAGCCCTTCTGACAGATCATCGGCATCCTTACTTAGACAGGAATAAATGTCTTCAGGGAAAGCTACTGGTGACAGAAAGTCTAGTAGGTTCTACCACATCTGTTCTGGTTCTTGGTTGGCCTTGCCAGCCAGAGAGCCCCCATAATCTCAGATCATGGTACACAACCCGATGCTTGCAGTATAGTTCTGGATGGCAAATGCCACTGAATCATGGCTCAATCTCAACCTTTACTCATTTTTTGGCCTTTACTCTCTCACACATTCAATAATTTATTCACTCATTTATCTAAAATGTAGTGAGTACCCTTCCATATACCTGGCACTGTGATTAATGCTAAGTGTAGAGATATGAATGAGACATAGCTCTAGTTTCAAGGAGTCCCCAGACCAGTGGGAGGATATGAAGCCTTAAACAATGATGTGATACGCTGAGATAAGTACCAAGATCAAGTTATAAGCAACATGCAATAATAGCACAAAAGCGTTTCCCTGTCCTTGGTGTCACAGAGTAGGAATTACCTAAGACTCTAAGTACCGGACATCATTAAACTCCAGTCCTTTTGCATACTTGTCCAAGTGACTGCCACCAAATTTTATCAAGGGCCGACCTGTGTCACTTTCCCCTTACTCTCTGTTGCACATACAATTACATTACAAAATAATTTAAAAAGGAAAAATATAAGAACTCTGAATTATGTTTTAAAGACAGAGCCATTTTATCTAATTGTATGCCAAGTAGAATAAAACATCTAAAATTTGAAAATATCCCATGATGCAGCAGAGATCAGTGACCTAGGAATAGTGGAAAACATGATTACATGCATAAGTTTTGATAGTGCTATCCAAAACCCCACTCAGAAACCTATCAACCTAATCCTTACCTATGAGTCCTAATTATGAATGACCATCTTTCAATACATGTCAATCAAAAAGATACGACAGGGCGCCTGGGTGGCTCAGTTGGTTAAGCGACTGCCTTTGGCTCAGGTCATGATCCTGGAGTCCCTGGATCGAGTCCCGCATCGGGCTCCCTGCTCGGCGGGGAGTCTGCTTCTCCCTCTGACCCTCTTCCCTCTCGTGCTCTCTGTCTCTCATTCTCTCTCTCAAATAAATAAATAAAAATCTTAAAAAGAAAAAAAAAAGATACGACAGAATTTTCAGCCATGGGTAGAATATTTCAGATTCCACTCCTAAGTTGTTTGACTTCTTCCGGGGTGGGAAAAACGTCCTCTGCTTAGCTCTTCCAGTTAGAATTAGATTGAAAATATATTTCAACATTTTTTATCTGAAGAATATAACATACTTCTTTTGGTAATAATGATAAACACAGAAATGATTAGGGCAGGGAGAAGCAAAGTGTGTGAGGTTACACAGGACATCAGCATCACCTGGGATCTTGTTAGAAATGCAAGTTCTCAGGCCCACACCAAATGTACTGAATTTAGGAACTTTGGGTGTGAGGACTCAGGCATCTGTGGGTATCATTCATGGCTGCTTCTGATGAATCCTAAAGTTTGAGAACCACTGATTTAGAACATAAATAAGTTGCAGGCGATTCCTATATACACATATTATTGATAATCATTCATATATTTAATTATTAAGTTTTGCCAAGACAGTAGTGTCAGATTTAGAAAATATTTTGTAAACAAATTTAGAAAATATTTTGTAAACACACTTGACTATTGTCAAGGTACTTATATCAGATACAAGGTATTGGGTTCAATGCCATCAAAAGTTGAATTATTAAGGCTATAACAATATAATCTTGGGGGGCTTTTCACTCAATTCTGGAGGCTAACTATAACAGTGAATATCATTGCCCAACATAGAACTCTGCAGAACAACCACTGCAATGCAGACTGCCCTATTTCCAACTGCCTGTTTTCTCTAGTGGAGAGCATAGCTGGCTAGAAGTGCCACCCAGGAGGTGGCATATGTATACCCCAAGGGCCCTAACCCTTGGATGGAATAACTCTAAAGTGCATGTTCTAAATACTCCTCCAGAGTTCCCTACTAGGACTGAGCACCAGTTGCCCACAGTCGTAACTTACTTGATAACAAACACACATTTTTATTGGCTGCCTTCGCTTTCCTACTTCACTTCCCTACCCCCTACTAGTTTCCTGGGATCACTTCTCAGGCACTCATTTTTATTTGATATTTATTTATTTGTTTACTTAGTTATTTAAATTCCAGTATAGTTAACATACAGTGTTATATTAATTTCAGATGTACCAGACCTTGAGGCAAGGGTGTGTGTTCAAGGAATGTTTCTGAGAAGTGATCCCAAATGAGATCTATTCCTCACTTCTCAGAAACACTCCTTGTACTCACATCCCTGTCCCAGGGTCTGCTTCTGGGGGAACCCAAACTAAGACATTAACTTAATTTGAGTTTATTAGCTGACATATTTTAGGTGTGTGCAAATTGCAGGGATTTTGAGATGGATGTGTCCCACTGTCTGATGCATGTTGGTATTATTTGACTTGCTTATAAACAGGAGTTCAAACTGCTGTGAAATTATTTCTGTGAGAAGAGAAATTGATGTACCAGAGAAAAGAAAGGCTGAAATGTGCCCAGCATAGTGATGATGCACATTTATTTCCCTCTTCATCCAGCAGCATATGGAACAGTGGGATAAACCCAAATGCCAATTGGTTCTGCTGTTTTTGTTATATAACATTTCAAGCGAAAGAAAGGCTATCAAGAAAAACTATGCTGAACACTGAGATGAATAAATAATGTGTGGTATAGTGAGCATATTCAAAAAGAGTTTATCCCATCAGAAGACCCAATGTATTCCAAATCTGTTACTGCACTGGATTTAATAACAAAAATATAACCATATCCTTAAGAAAATTGCTTTTGCATAATAATTGAATAATAACACCAGAGATATAATTAATGTATGTTTAAAGGAAAAGGCTTTTGCTTTAAAATAAATTTTTAATATCTAACGGTCAAAATGCATTTTCAATGCTTTTCAAATAACTAAAAAGTTAATTGGCATTTCTTCTCTTTAGCCTGTCTTTTAATCAAATGCTCTGTCTCAAAGAAAATGGCCCATCTCAACAATTAATGACTTTCCATCATTTATGTCTCAAACAAACAGAGTAAGTACATGATTCTTTACTAACAGTTCCTGTGCCTTGATCAAATGTCATTAATACAAATACACAAATTAAACTTGTTTGCTTTATGCAAGTATGTTTCATTTCATACTTGTGAGCCAAATGCAATCAATATTTTCAAGTAGAAATGTCACTGATTGAGACATGAAACCTGATTTAAAATATAGTCTTTTGGATTAAAATTTAGCAGAAAAATAACTGGCAATTTGGCTTTCTTTCCCCTTTACTCATCCACAAAGTTTTGTTCACCTTCTTCTCTTACTCCCCTAAAATATTTATTTTTATGTCTAATATTTATTTAATAAATCAGTAACCAACTTGAGAACCATATAACAGAATACAATTAGAGATTTGTCTGTCAAGTCAAACATGGACACCATGATGGTATGGACTCTTTCAAGAAAGTTAGGTCTACTATGAGGTCAAAATAATGTGTTGAAAGTCAAGCAACTGATTGGAATTATTTAGTTTCTAATTGAATTTGGAAACTCATTGATGATTATCCTATCAGCATATGAACTCTTCTTGTGAGTTCTCTTAAGACATCAGGAAAATCATGTTCAAGAAACAAATGTGAACACACTGATAATATACCAATTTCTTGAAGAGAATAAGCCTTAAGATGCTTTTCCTGATTCACCCAGCATGGGTCCCTGTGGAGGTATGTGGATTACTTCAACTAATCACTGAATTGAGGAATGAATAGTTATTGAGCACCCACTAATGTATATAATTGGCTCTAGGGAGTTGCTTGGGGAATCTTGAATCGTATATAAGTTGTTTCTAAAGGGTTAGAAACTTAAAAAATATATAATTGGTGAGCCAAGGCAAAATCCTATAATGACATGAGCTAGTCATGCAAGATGAATTGCCAAATCAGTGAGTATTATTGATTTGGGAATTGTGAATCACCGTAGAGAGACTTGACTCTGAGTTATTCCATGAAATCAAAGTCTACAGTTACCACACATAAAACAAACCAATAGCCAATGCTTTAAGCACAGGGTTTTCTTCTCCTAGGCCTTTAGTAACTGTTCTGTAATGACTATGACTATGAATATTTATTGAACATTTACTATATGCTGGGTACTAGGTTAAGTGACTGGCATGGATTATCTCTGCGAATTGCCTCTTTGAAGTCTCCCATTATTCTAGGCAGTAAATACTATTATTATTTAATGGCTAAGTGACACAGCTAGTCACACAACTGGTAAATAATGAAGTCGGAATTCAAACTCAGTTATTCTTTTTTTTCTTTTTTTAATATATTTTATTCATTTATTTGATAGAGAGAGACACAGCGAGAGAGGGAACACAAGCAGGGGGAGTGGGAGAGGGAGAAGCAGGCTTCCCGCCGAGCAGGGAGCCTGATGTGGGACTCCATCCCAGGACCCTGGGATCATGACCTGAGCCGAAGGCAGACGCTTAATGACTGAGCCACCCAGGCGCCCCTAAACTCAGTTATTTTTAAATGACAGTCTCCAATTACGTATAATGACCTCCTCTCCTACCAAACACTAGCAAGAAGCTTACATATTTGTATTCCCTCAATGACTTGCTAGAATAAAAAGTTGGTGGGAGCTTTTTTGTAGAATAAAGGAGGAACAAAGGGAAAATTGATATATATATTATCACGGTAGGTAGACTGGAGAACAGGATATTATGGGTTTTTTTTTCTTTCCTCTCCTATTCCCATTGTGTTATCCAGGTCTTATCACATTCAAGTAGATATTTATTCAGTTGAATAATCCATAACCTTTGCAGGAAAATATTTTATTTGGTCTAATAGACATCAACTTGAGCCTATACTGGAAAAAAGACCTCAACAAGAAACAAGAAAGGTTTTTGACTTGACCGAAGACTGAGGTAAAAAATTCAAAATGTTTTCAAAAGATAGCTAGAAGGCCATCTCTAGAAGAAAAAGTTCTGCAACTCAGCTGTGTGGGATAAAATCACTTTATAAAGCCTCGATCCTCATAGTGTGGTTCTAGGACCAGCGGTATTGCCTCCATTCACCACAGAATTTGCATTTTTAACAAGATCTCCAGGTAATTCACATGTATATTAAAGTTTGAGAATCATGGGCTTAGAGATATTTGTTATGATTTTCATAATGTGGAAAGAAAGCTGAACAAGTACAGGCTGGGTTATTTTGAAATATTTTCTATTTGTCAGCAGATGATATTGACCAAAAAAGTTCCAGATTTGGTGCTTCTTTAAGATGAATTAAAGCTATTGAGCCAGTCAAGAATGAGCTCACTTTTCTTAACTGCTGGCCTCAGAAGTGCATGAGCCAGTTAGGAATAGGGAGGGGCATCTTACCAGAAACAGGCTGTGTTTTGGAGTTACAGTAATCAAGAGATTGGTTCAGACACAAGGATAGACAAGTTCACCAATGGAATAGAATAGGTAGCCCAGAAATTAACCCATGGGTGTATGGAACTTTGATATATGAACATGGTGGCATGGCAGACCGATGGGAAAAAAAGAAATTATTTAAGAGATGCAGTTGTATTTTTATTTTTTTTTTTAAGATTTTGTTTATTTATTTGACAGAGAGAGAGAAAGCACAAGTAGACAGAGTGGCAGGCAGAGGGAGAAGGAGAAGAAGGCTCCCCGCTGAGCAGGGAGCTGGATGCGGGGCTCGATCCCAGGACCCTAGGATCATGATCTGAGCCGAAGGCAGCCGCTTAACCGACTGAGCCACCCAGGCGCCCCAATAGGTGAAGTTTTAAAAAGATGGCCATCTATTTAAATAAATATGAAATTTGATCCTCACCACACACTATGTACAAAGATAAAATTCCAACAAAGATTTAAAAGCCAAAACTAAAACTTTAAAACTTTTAGAATAAGTATAAATAAATATATTTCAGACCTTGGGGTATTTAAGTGTTGCTGAACCAAGCCTCAATAACTAACATTAAAGCAAAAATTAAATGCTTTAAATTAAGAAATTTGTTAATCCAATGACACCTTGAATAAAGTGAGAAACAAGTTGTGAACTGACAAAGATGTTCACAACACACACATCTGACAAAAGCATAGGATTGAGAATATATAAAAATTGCTATAAAGCAATGAGAAAAATAACCTAGCTTAAAAAATAAGCAAAAAATACAAATAGGTATTTTACTTAAGAAACACATATGGCTAAAACCAAAGCAACAACAAACAAAAAGAAACGATCATTTTCTTCATTCTCTTCATCAGAGAAAGGCAAAAAAGGCTTCAATGCTATACCATCTTATACTTATTTATGGGAAATAGTAAGAAGACTGACTTGAATATCAACCGTTGACAAGTGTCTGAATCAACAGGGTCTCTCATATACTACCGAGGGAAGTGTAAAATGGTGCAATTACTTTGGAAGACTATTTCGTATCATTTTGTAAATTCATATTCCCTATGACATAGCAATTTCACACTTTGGTATACAGCCAAGAAAAACTCTTGAACAGAGTTTGCATACTAGGGGATATGTGCAGGAATGTTCATAGCAGATCTGCTTATAACAGTGATAACCTGGAAATCCCTAAAATGCCCATCAACAGGAGAGTGGATACACAAACTGTAATATATTCATGGAATAGAGTGTTAGAAGTCAAAGCAAACTGGGATCACACCTAGCAATGTAGATAAATCGTATAGACATATAGTTAATTTTATTTTATTATTATTATTTTTTAAAGATTTTATTTATTTATTTGACAGCAACGCAGTGAGAGAGGGAACACAAGCAGGGGGAGTGGGAGAGGGAGAAGCAGGCTTCCAGCGGAGCAGGGAGCCCGATGAGGGGCTCGATCCCAGGACCCTGGGATCATGACCTGAGCCAAAGGCAGATGCTTAACGAATGAGCCACCCAGGCGCCCCTTAATTTAATTTAAAAATATGTATTAGTATCTACATAAAGAAAAGTGCATATATCATAATTGTAGTAGGTCAATTTTTAAAAAGACTGCATTTCCTCACTCCTCACTTGCGCCCTTTTTTTTGTGTGAATATAATATGGCAAAAGTGACACTGTCCCATTTCTTAAAATGCCTCCTGTGCTTCCACTCTTGCTTTTTGAACCCTACTACCAACATGTGAACAAGCCTGAGCTCACCTACTGGCAGACGAGAGACCATTTGGAGAGATCCTGTTGTTCTAACTGAGGCCATCTTAGATCGGCCTAAAGCCAGCTGACCCCCGAACTTGAAAGACAGTCTGGCCAAGATCAGCAAAGCAGTGTACCTGGCTTTTAGCTAACACATGTTTGAGTCCAATCAAGAGCAGAAGAATTCTCACCAACTTATGACTAATATTGAATACTTACTGTTTTAGGTTACTGAGTTTTGGAAATGGTATCAACAATAACTGGTACAATAAATGTATAGATTTATGGGTAGTTGTTTTTTTTTTTTTTCCCACGAAGTGACCACATCCATTTAACCAGCACCCAGATCAGGAAAAAGAATATTACCAACACTCCAGAAGTTCCCTTCTCACCACCTTCCAATCACTAGCCACCCTGTCCCCCACCCTATCTTAGTAGGATAGATAGCTATTCTTTTAACTTCATATACATGTAATAAACCACATATACTTTTTTTGTATCTGGCTTCTTTCATGTAATATTTTGTTTGTGGAAATCATCCATTATTCTGTATGCCATTGTGTCCATTTTCATTGCTGTATAGTATTAAATTGTGTGAATATGTTACATTGTATTTATTGATGTAATGCTTGATGGACATTTGGCCAGTTCCAGTTTGGGGCTATTATAAAGAGTGCAGCTATGACCATTCTAGTACATATCTTTTGGCGAATATATGTGCACTTTCTGTTGGTCTATCAATATATTTTTAAGTGAAAAACAGGTCTCAAAAGATTATATATGGTATAATACTTGATCATGATAAATTTACATATATTCTCATAGTTCAGTAGATACTTTTAACTTCATTTGATGCTATTTTATGAAGTTAAAAACAACTAAAACCAAAAAATAAAATACCACAGGAATGTCAATAAAATGTCAGGAATACACATGCATATGATGTATATACATGTATATATATATGTATGTGCATATATATATGTATAATGGATGTGGATTCATATACCTATGCAAATATAAAAGTACAAGAATTATACATACAAGATTGAGATTTACCTTGGAGGATAAGAGGGTGGGGAGAGAGAGGCAGGGATACCAGAGCAGGGAGAAGCCAGTGTTCTTGTTTTTGGGTTGTATAATTATTTCACTGGTATTAATTATATTATAAATATATGACCAATATCATCTTGTGTGGACCCATTTGAGGGGTGTATCCTGGACTAAGGATTATTATTTATTCAATTCCGTTCACCTGATGTCTACTTAAACTAAACACGTCTAGGGCTACCAAAATAAAGTATGTGGTTAGCACCGAGGGGTCCCAAAAAGTCACCAATCCATGTGGTAATTTTATATTTGAAAAGACTGAAGACCATAAAGTGTAAGTGGCTTGGCCAAAGTCATTCATATATTTTCATGACATGAATACAGTGTGAATCGCTTCTCGGCCTTTTGGCTAAGATCGAGTGTAGTATGAATCCAGTGTGAAAAAAGTACATTTTAAAAGTAAGGGATTTTCTCCTCTATTCTTTATGCTTGGTATGAATTCTGTTTCCTTACAAACGCCGAGTTCTGACGTTGGAAACATTGCCATCATAATCTCCAATCATACATTACTCACTTGCTTCTTAAAATAAGATGTTCTTGCTTTCCCCCATTTGAAGAAGTATTCTTTCTTTGGTGAGGTTCTGAACCTTCCTATTAAACTTGCTAGAATGCAGAATGGAGAAATTAGAAAGGTGGGTTGTTTTGTCTTGTCCTGTTTTGCAGGAAATGTCATTAATTACAACACATTTCTTGTATTTCTTAGAAGTTGGAGGGAGTCCTGAGTCAGGAAGAGCTGGTGATTTGGAATGTTCTGTTACAGCTGGGTGAACTTGACCTTTATAGACTTCCCTCCCAAGTCTAAATCAAGAGAGGGATTTGGCCACAGAATTACAATAGAAATACTAGCATCGTTTCCCCATTTCTTATTGCTTACCTAAGAGCACAACTTGAAATATATTCTGGCCTTCATTTCTCTTATGAGCAATACTCTAGAATTGATGGCGGTGGGGAGGACTTGAACCTCACCTCACCCGCATTTCTGAGATGTCTGAATCTTCCTCCCTTCCAAATCACATGCTCAAGAATGTCAGGAGGGTAAGATTTCCAGATCAATTCTATATTTTGGTCACATCTCCTTATTAATCAGATGTTTTTGCTACTTTCACAACAAAAAGAAATTCCAAAGTCACTGTGCACACATCATTAAAATTTCCCCTTTCCCTATTATGTTATTTAAACTTCTCCTACATATCAATTAGTTTGAAAAAATAAGTCTTTAGGCTATCCATTAATTGCTGCGCTGTAGACATGATCTGTATTTAAAATTATGAAAGGAAAATTAAGCTGCAGCGGGAAGGAGCCTTGGCTAACACTGAAGGCTTCTTAGCCCTTCAGAGAAGCAAAAGGAGATAATGGGGACAGGGAATACACAGGAGGCTCCTCTCTAAGTTTGTCATTCGCCAGCGTGGGATGTGAAAACAGACTGCTCCAGCTGTAGGCTCTTCTTCCTTGCTTTTCAGTTTTCATTTTGAATTCTTACTGTATTTGGTCATGCCCAGGCAGAAGAAAACGGTTGTCAGCCAAATGTCCTTTTCTAGTAGAAATTTATTATAAATAGTCTGAAGGCAACTGGCTTCATAATGAATTTCCCTACCCTGCCTCCCCCTTTCCTGCCCCCCCCAACAAAAGCAACACATCTCAGTCTGTAATCTTGGGTAAGTCTGTGGGAGGTGAGAGGGGGTGGATGGAGGGAGGGGGGGAGAGATGAGAGGTGTCACAGCTTACCCACCAGTGTCTTGACTTCAGTCAACGCTGTGGTTTTAGTGGAAGAAATATTACTTGTAAGGCAGAAGAGGTGGCAGGATTCCCTGTTGCTTGCCCAGAACCCCTGGGTTTTGAGGGTTCATAAGCTTCCCTCCCTCCCTAATCAAGGCTCTAGGCTGTGCTGAAAAACATCCTTTGCGATCTGTCTGACCCAGTCCTGCCTTGCTAAGTGGTGGTTTCAACAAGTGAGGACCCTGGAACTGATTTTTAAGAACTGGAAGGAGAAAGGAAAGACGGAAAGAAAGAAAGTGACTCATGGGTGACATTTTTCATACCCTCCCTACCCAGAACAGTTTAAGTTTATGGATGTTTATTTTGCCTTCCTGTGCTCTTCCCCTTTTCTGTCTGGCTTCTTGTTTTTGCCTAGCCGTGATTAATCATTTTGACTCCAGGTCTGGCAAAGCCAAGCATCACGGAGTCGTTCTTGCCCTCTAGTGGTGAAATGCTAGAAAGTACTAGAAATGCTTTGTGGTAAGTCAACGTTTAGAGCTTTGGGGAAGCATTTTCTTTGCAGAAGACTTTGGCCATAGCCCACTCAACCATATAAAATGTTTCAGTGTAGGAGACTGCTGAAGGGGCAGAAAACATCCCATTCTGGGTGTCATCATTTAGGAAATTCATATAGAAGAGAATCTTTCTAGGGAAATGCTTTGTTTTCCTTGATTGTATTGAATTTTTATTTCAGAGGCAGTTATTCTTAAGTCTTTACATTTCTCTCCACAGTACAAGTGTTCATAACATCACTACTTATTATAGTCATACGCTGGAAACAATCCAAGTGTCTATCAACCATGGAATGGATAAATAAATTGTAATGTATTCAAATACTGTATAACAATGAAAAAAAAAAAAAAAGCCCAACTATGGCTATATACAACAACAACAAAAATGAAGCCAGATGCAGAAGACTACAGACTGTATGATTCTGTTAATATAAAGTTCTGAAACTTCTAGAAAAACTAATCTCAATATTGACTGAAGTTAGAATGGTGGTTACTTCAGGATGAAGGTGATACTGATTGGACTGGAGCATGAGGGAAGCTTCTGGGATGTTGATAATATTCTGTATCTTGATGTACGTGATAACTTTATAACATTTTAAAAAATTGTCAAACTATGCAGTTACGACTTGGGCATTTAATTTTTTCCTCTCAGGTGTTCACCTATGGACTAATATTCTATTTCACTGCTTACTATTCCTTTGATAAATGCTCTTTTTTCCCCTAGATAAGCCACTTCTAAGAAACTTCAACATGTATATGTGTTTTTGTGTTGTCTTTAAACTCACACAGTTGTTAGAGGTTGTTTTTTTTAAAAGACTTACTTATTTTTGAGAGAGAGAGAACATGGGGGAGGGGCAGAGGGAGGAGAGAGGAGCTCAAGCAGACTTCCCCATGAGCGTGAAGCCTGACACAGGGCTCAATCTCATGACCCTGAGATCATGACCTGAGCCAAAATCAAGAGTTGGACGCTTAACTGAGCCACCCAGGCGCCCCTGTGACAGGTTGGTATTAAGGATACTTCCACTCAGCAGCTGCGTGATGCTCACCTTACCTCCAAGGCCCTTGTCCCCCCATTGGTCATAAGGACTGTTGCACTATAAAGACAGTGTAACTTCTGCCCACCATCCAGGAGCGGTGAGAAAATCAGAGCCCACCTCCAGACACTGGGGGCATCCAAGGATGTGATTGTGCTGTTGTACTAAGTTCCCATTGCCTATAGGACCTAGCACTGGGGAGGTAGAAATGGCAGGTGAACAGTATAAGAAAACTATAAACATTACAAGGGAAGAAAGAGCAGGGGAAATCAGAGAGCAAACAATGCTTTTGGAGGTTTGTGGTGACTTCTGGCATGTTCCAATCTTAGTCTGTAGAAGTGACCCTGCCCACACTTAACCATCAATCCCAGAACACAGGTAGGTGATTCTTTCCTCAGTTTGCTTTTTGTTTAGGACTGACCCTCTGCTCATATGACTTCTGAAGATAAGGAAGAGGTGAGTAGAGTGGGTTTCCTGAACACCCAGGCCCATCCTGAGAACACTGGGAACACCAGGATACAGTCAGCTGGGTCCTGCACATTGAGGATTCCCTCGACTTCTTGGGATGGGCCCCGACATCGGTTCCAGAACAAGGGGAATAAGGTAGTTGAACAGCATGGGCAGTGTGGCTGTTCTCCCTTCCAGGGGCAGAGCCCAAGCCTGACAATAGACTCTTGCCTGGTGAGAGGGGGTTGGGTTTCCGTGGCTCAGTCCTGGAGGATAGCTTCGTTGTTCATGAAGAAAAATACCTGTAATGGGGCAATTTTCTCAAGTTCTTCAATTGGGGGTTAGAAAAACATTCAACCTGTCTTTTGCAAGATGTAACAAGAAGACATTCACTAATGTTGGTAGCTACAGCTTAGGAGTGACACATAGTAAGCTCAGACGTGGCTGAAATGCCAGAAAAATTAAGAGGCAAAGAAGAACTACAAAATAAAGAAAAAGGGAAATGGGATGGAAGCATGGGGCTGATGGGAGCAGGTGCAGCGACCATGGCAGACATCACTAATCAATCATGGCAGTCTTTCAGGAGGAGCCTAGATAGCCACGGAATCCTGATCAAAGTCCCAGACATCTACCACCATACATTGGAACTGGCATGCATGAAGCAAACCATGCCATCGGGGTAAGGCACTTAGGGACTGCAGGTCGGGTGGGCATTCAGGGTTATTTTGCAATCTGGTATAAATCCCCAAGCAATAATCATCTCCTAGGTATGACCTGTGGAGGCAGGGCTTATACAAGCATATACACATAAATTACAAGGGACCTTGAACAACAGGATGTTAGTAGTTATTAATGCTAATGCCTATAGGAGGAAGCAGTGTTGGTGGTGGTACGTGGCTGTGGTGGTGACTGGGGCTAAAGGGAGTGCATACGACCATCTAAAGGGGGAGCTCATTCCCCAGCTCCAGAGAAGTACTGCCAAGTGGGAACTTGGACGCAAAATGACTAGGTCTTCCAATATTCAAAAGAAGCCAGGAAACATCTTAAAATGGGAAATTTCCCAATTTTTAAAAGTTGAGATCCAATTCAAAAAGAAAATAAAAGAATAACAAAGGGGCGCCTGGGTGGCTCAGTCGGTTAAACGTCTAACTCTCGATTTCAGCTCGGGGTCATGATCTCAGGGTCGTGAGTTCAAGCCCCACACTGGGCTCCACACTGGGCATGGAGCCTACCTACTTTAAAAAAAAAAAAAGGAAAAGAAAGAATAATAAAGATTAAAAACCCCACTATAACAATGTGTGAGTCAAATACATTGTGTCTGCTGGTTATTTCAGCCTGGCTGCCAGTTTGTAAAGCTCTGGTTTATAGAATTTGGTTGGAATAGAACTGCCAGAGACAGGGCTCCTGGAGCAGGCTGGGGAATTCTTATTCCCAACTTCTTCAGATATTTAGGATGAGAATCAGCGATTAACTGCTCTGAATAATTTAGCCTTTTATCTTTTCCTGACCGGGTAAGGGGAGTCCAGTCTGGTTTCTTAGGAATATTGACCCCTGGGAGTTCCTGTATATCCATGATTCATGAGCACTACTGGTACAATGACAGCCCCTTAAACACTGAGCACATTTCCCGGCTTTGTAAGAGGAAGTAGGAAATGCGCCCATGGGTATTTTTCAGTGGTTTGTTTTGCCCTGAGGCCGCAGGGCCTGCTAAGGCTGTGACAAACATTAAAGGCATAGCCCTTCTCCTTTGCACTCAAGAAAAGAAGGCTCCGCTGGGAGTTTCAGTGGAAAGCTGCGGGACATTTACACACGTGTTTTAAAGAGACCATGTAGGCTAGTGGTTTCAAGAATATGAGTCTAGGGCCGGGTGCCCTGCTTCACTTCTCAACTCTGGCTGGTGGAGAGTTGCATGAGCTTGGGCTCCTAGCCAGTTGTCCTATCTCGGTTTCCTTGCATAACATCAAGATGGTAGAGTCAACCCCACAGACACCGCTTGGACACCCAGAAAGAACTCAATCAAATAAGCTCCCATTATCTCAAAATCCTGAAGCCAGGGCTTAGATCGACTTTCTGGGGGGAAAACCTGGATGGAGGCAGTGCCTGCTTGAATGTCTGGCTTCTCTTTTATTTCTCAGGCCACATATGACAATAGCATTCGAGTGGAAAGAGCTCCCAGAAGCAGAGGGTGCAGCCAGCCTAAATCTCTCTAATTTTCTCAAAGCCTGCAGCCATTCTCTCCTGGGATAGACCGTTTGGAAACTCCAAGTATTTGGCTTCCAACTTCCCCAAACATGATGCATCTGCAAAAGCATGACAAATTCCCCATTCGACGTTCCAAGTGCAGTTTCCAGGATCTGACTAGCACTGAGAACGGTGAAACAGAGGCCGGGGGCGGGGTGGGTGGGGCCGTGGGGGAAGAGAGGAAACTTTTCCTCTTTGGTCCTGATTCTCTTGCAGGGTTTGTCTTTCCCAATGAACCCTGTGGATCGTCTGCTTCAGAATCTCCTGGGAGAGACTGTGAATGAGGCTCTCAGGCCCACCCCAGACCTCCTAGGAGACCACTCTTAGATCTGGACAAAGGGCTCCTCACAGCCCCCTTCTGGCCTCCTCCATGCACACACTCCTCACAGGGCAAGCTCCTCTGGAAACACAGCCTCTGGAATGCTATGACACCCCAGGTGGGGTGTCATAAGATTTGGTCTTTGTGTCTGGTTCCTGGCACAGAGCTCCTAAAACCCTTAGAATTTTCTCAGTGATAGGAGTGGGGGTTTTTGTTTGTTTTTGTGATTCATAAGGAGTCCCTTTCATCCCATCTGAGTTTTTGCCAATGAGGTGACTTAAGGTAGGGCCCCTGGATAGCCTCAGGATGGGCTGATGGCTAGAAGGACCAAGTGATTAGAGCACTGGAACTTTCAGCCCCCAGTACCACTCTCTGGGGAAGGCGGGTAGCTGGAGACTGCGTTATAAAAACTCTTGAAGAACAGCATTGAGCGAGTTTCTGGGTTGCAGAACACATCCACATGCTGGGAGGTGGCACACCCCAACTCGTGGGGACAGAAGCTCCTGTGCTCTGTCCTTCCAGACCCTCTAGACCATGCCCCACATACTTTTCCATCTGCTGTTCATTTGCGTCCTTCATAATAAACCAGGAAGCATAAGTGCCTTTCTTAGTACCGTGAGACATGCCAGCAAATGATCAAACCTGAAGAGGGGGTTGTGGGAACCCCTGATTTGTAGCTGGCTGGTCAGAGGTACGGGTAGCCTAGCATCTCAAGGGGGGCAGACTTGTGGGACTGAACACTTAAGCTGTAGAGTGGGTGCTAACTCCCAGTAGTTAGCATCAGAACTGAATTGCATTGTAGGACACCCAGCTGGGTTCAGAAAATTGGTTGGTGTCAGAAAACACTCTCCCGGAATACCAGAATTCCCTTCTAACTGGCCCCAAGCCGCCTTTCCAGTCCCTCACAGTCTGCTTCCCATGGTCAGTCCTCTTGAGAGGTGACCTTGCAGTCATTTTGCACATACCTGAGTCTAAGGGGTCACCTAGGGGTGGACATTTGAAGGGGAGGAAGGACAGACCTTGGATATCCACACCTATGCACAGACGATCCTTTATGGCACAAGAAAGAACAGGGGTGAGGTGGGGGTGGGAAGAAACAGGGTTTTACTTTTGCCTCTGGTCCTGCAAATATTAGGGGATGGGTGGTCTTGACTTTCTGAATCAGAATTTCTGAAGATGGTGGCTAAAAATCTTGCTGCAGTGGTCACTAAATTGATTTTTTTAAAAGATTTTATTTATTTACGAGAGAGCACATGAGCGAGGGGGAGGGGTAGAGAGAGAGGGTGAAGCAGACTCCCCACTGAGCAGGGAGCCTGAGGCAAGGCTCGATCCCAGGGCCCTAAGATCATGACCTGAGCCGAAGGCAGCCGCTTAACTGACGGAACCACCCAGGTGCCCCTCACTAAATTGATTTAAACAGAAATTCTCTACCTTGGCTTCACATTAGAACCACTTGGGAGCTTTTAGAATGTCCAAGCCTCACCCCAAACCAAAGACATGAGGATCTTTGGGGATGGGACCCAGCCATCAGTACCTCGGAAAGCTTTCCCAGTGATTCCAATATTTAGGCAAGATTGAGAGCCCTTGAGATTAGGAAGGCAGATGAACAAGTACCATGGATTATGCGCAAGGGGTCAGGGTGATAGAGGTGGGGCTTATGGCAGAAGATAAATCATGGCCTTCCTGAGTCAACAGCCTCTACTCCTCTCCAGCTGACTTGCCATGCATGGAAGCAGGCCCACTCTAGCCAGCTCTTCCCAGAGTTTAAGGGAAGCTTCACATGCTTACGTGAAACTTCACACTTCATAAATGTTAGTAACTAATCCTGAACTGTGTGCACCAACACTACACAAGCCAGGTGAGACAGCCATTGTCAAGATGGAGTGTTTGGGCTGTTAGCTCTGGCTTCTGAGTTAGAATCCTCCTACTCAGTACGGTCCAGGGACCGGCAGCATCAGCATCGCCTGGGAGCTTGTTATAAAGTCAGATGATGAAGGTGGACGTGTTACTAAGTCCACCCAGTCCTCCTCACTTAGAACCTGCTTTTCCACAGGATCCCCAGACGATCTGCATGCACATTAAAGTTTGAGAATCACTAATGAGCAGGTTACACCACTATGGTGATAGCAAAACCCAGACCTTAGGTGTGACCCCAGTTCCTCTGAGTTTCACGATTATGGAGTTACATAACCCCCGGTGCGTGCCTTCAGTAATCAAAGCCTCCCCTACAGGGAGACTTGGCATGAAGTGGACCTACCACTTGCTCTGTCCCCACTGTTAAAATCAATATTTGTGACTTGTCAATCATTTTCTCCTACCTTTCTGAACGGTAAAATAGAGGAGATGTTCTTTCTTCATCTTTTTAAAAATGAAGACTTAATTGTCCCTCCCTCTCTACACTGTCCACTGAAGCCCTTGAAAGACTCATTTTAATGTCACCTCCTTGAGTTCACAGATTTGCTTTCTCTCAATGTTCTCCCTTCCCTCAGCACTTTTATTATCCTGATTATGCTCTGATTATGATTCAACTTAATGATGAAAAGCAGGCTTTTAAAAAGCCCAGCATAATGGAAAGAGAATGGACCTGCATGGAAGTTCAGCAAATTACTGTTTCAAAGTAAGCTTCTTATCTGAGCGATGAATGCTATTAAGTTCATTAGAGAGAAATCAGTGTTACAGTGGGTTTTATCAATTGTATTAATCATTTTCAACTAATAAACCCAACTTGTAGCCTTCTGGATTTTCTGTATTATTGCCTATTTTCTATTTCACTGATTGCTGTTCTTGTTTTTATTTTATTTTATTTTATTTTGAGAGAGAAAGAGAGAGCACATGCACAGAGCCCACTGAGGGACTCCATCTCACAACCTTGAGATCATGACCTGAGCTGATACCAATGGTCAGACACTTAACTGACCCAGCTATCCAGACACCCCTCTGTTCTTTTTAGTGTTTGCTTCCTTCTACTTTCTCTGGGTTTAATGTGCTGTTTCTTTTCTAGTTTTTTTGAGATGGAAGCTTAGAACACTGACTGTCACCCTATTTTCTTTTCTAATATATGCACTGAAAGCTAGGCTTTTCCTTCCAAACACTGCATAAGCTTCATTCCATATATTTTAATATGTTGTATTTTCATTATTGTTCAGTTCAAAATACATACATTCTCATTTTAATTTTTATTTCTTCTTTGACCCCTGGGTTATTTAGAAGCATGTTGATTATTTTCCAAATATTTGGGGATTTTCTAGTTATCTTTCTGTCATTGATTTCTAGCTTAATTCTAGTATTGACAAAGAATATACTCTGTATGATTTTAATAATTTGAAGTTTCGAGACTTGCTTCATGACCTAGCACATAGCCTATGTTGCTAAATTTCCAATATGTGCTTAAAAGAATATGTATGGTACTGTTGTTAGAGGTAATGTATTAAATGTATGAATTAGATTATGTTGGTTGTGTTACTCAAATCCTCTGTATCCTTATTGATTTTTTCCTGCTTTTTGAAAGTATGTTAAAATCTCCATCTACGATTATAGACTGGTCTAATTCTCCATGCATTCATCAACTAAAAGAAAACGTAGTTGTTTTAATATCAGATGAAGTAGCTTTAAGCCAGCTCTGTGCAATAGAAGTTTCTGAGATAATGGAAATGTTTTTTGTGCTATCCCATAGAGTAGCCACTAGCCATGTGGCTTGTAAACACTTGAAATGTGACCAGTGCGACTGAGGAACTACATTTTTTAATTTGTCTGTCTTTAATTTAAAATGAAATAGACACACAAGGCTAGTGGTTACTATATTGGCAAGCATTATTTTAAGGTTAGAAAAATTAAAGGGCAACATTTCATATTGATAAAAGGATCAATTTAATAGGGGAACATAGCAATAGTAAATATGTATGCACCTAATAACTATATCTTCAAACTATATAAAGCAAAAATGGACAGATCTAATATGCTTAGATACGTTTGAAGACATAATGCTTACAACATGGGCACTTGAAGTATCTTCCCTGCCTCCAAAATACCAGAACTCTCTAGTCACCAAAAGAACTCATGATCTATTTTCTTGGAGAGAAAAAATGATCTAGTATCCTCCTGTACCCTAAACCTGTACTCTCCAAGGAGGCATGTTTATGCTCAGAGGATACATAGAAAAACAATCCACTGGAATATGAGGAAAGAATACTAGAACTTCCACTTGCAAGAAAATGTAGCTTTACTCATACTTATTATAAAGTTTGACACTGGTACCATGTTAGTGTTTGTCAGATGGTTATGGGTGCCACATGGTGCTCAAGGCCTTCTGAGGAAAGAGGAGGGTCCCATGTCTTCAAGTGTTAAACAGTGGTGCCCTTGCTTATGTGTTCAGTTTTGGCATCCTGTAACCTATTCAGTTCCCATGTGGCCATGTTAAATGGATTTACAGGCTACTTTGCTTATTTTCACTAAACAAACCCTCATCAAAGGAATGAAACCCTTGCAAAAAAAAAAAAAAATGAAGATGGACCATATTAGCAATTATGCAAATGATAACCAATAAAAAACTGGCAGAGTTGACCTTTCCCTCTTTCCTACATCATGAGATAATAGTAATCAGATACTACCAGAGGATCAGTCTAAAAAATAATATTATTAAGAAGGCTCTTTGAAATATGGATTACCTCTCTGTAGCCAACAGCAAACCTTGCCCTAAGTGTATACCTATAGCATGTTAATGAATGTGTGAAGTCACTATAATTAGCAGAACACTTAAAAATTAAGCAGCCATTATAAAGTCAAACCTTTACAGCTGGTGGATGGGATTGAATGAGAAGGAATGTAATGATGCAATAAACACAGCTGAGATGCATTCTTCCATCTCAATCTTCAAATCTGTGCAAGGAATCTTTTCTTCCACCACTGACAGTTATTAAAAAAGCATTTAGGAAAAAATACCTAAACTCAGAGCCAGCGCTTTGAATTTCTGAATCACAGTGTCAAACCAAGACATTTGAAAATCATGAAGTCTATTCAAACACACGTGCTCTCACTTTGAGAGCAGAGAGGTTTTTTGAATCATTAATAAATAAATTACTATTTTCATCTTTATTTCATCCTTTTACATTGGTATTTCATTATAATTGTAAAACATATTTACATATTATGTATACATTCATTTATAATGAATGTATGTGTTAGTCTAATAATACCTACAATGAATAAATAAGTAAATGAATATGCCTAAGGTGGGGTGAATATTCAATTTTTAGGGGCGTGAAATCAAAAAATTGGCCCTCAACTACTGGCCTAATATTTAATTTTGTTTCAGCAGGAAAGTAAAAGTCATTGGTTGCCAATGTCTAACTTTAACTTTCACAAAATGAAAATTTCCAAAGCCAGGAGGTCCTGATTTTGAAATAATGCCTAACAGAGGTTCCGTATATTCATAGTGCAGAAGTTCCTCAGACTTTTTGTCTAGATGATGCTATCAGGTCATGATTTAGCCACAACTTGGTAAAACACAAAAGGGTGAAATATTGTCATTCTCCAAATTCAAATACTCATAGTTTCATCTCAGTAAATTTTGTGTGTTTTCTGATATTAAAAAAACCTTAATGTGCAATTTAACCAATTAAAGAATACATATTCAGAATTTATGATTTCTTCTCTTTCATATTTTGGCCTGTTGTTGTTCTGAAATCATTTCACTGTCAAGTCTACGAATCAAAACTGTTAGGTACTGAATCCACATACTCTTTAGTTCATTCAATATGAGATAATTAAAAATACTTCAGTAGGAGGTTTTGCATTGCCACAAAGCACAATATGTGATTCAAAACCACTTCTGAATAAATTGTAAGGCTAGATTGACAAATAGTCAAAGCCAATAGTCATTAGCAGGAAATGATAACAATAATTAGCTCTATTTGATATAAAGTTGACAAAGAACACCAAATTTGATCCAAATGTCAAAAATCCATATTAAAAATATCATTATTCACTTACGACGTAAGCATTTTTACTGATCAGTTGCCTATCCCTGTGCATGAGTAAGCTGGCCCTTGCCATTCTCTCTAGGCTTTCAGAATATGGTAAAGCATGGCATTTGCAATGGTCAAATTTCATTCTATTTTACATCGATGTCATCATTTCCTTGTTTTGTTTCAATTTTATTACAGTTTGCAACAGTGGCCACATAAGCCAAGATATTTTCAGAACTACAGATAAAGCTATCAATTCTAACTCTGCTAGTAACTGGACAATGCTAATGTCTTATTTACATTTACTCCCTTCTTACTCCAAACCTCAGACCACATCAGATAACTAGCTCTTTGCACAAAGCTAAAGAATCAAATTAAAGCCCCTCCAAACAAGTTCAACATCCCTAAAAAAATGACTCCGAGAAGTTACCACAAGTATGAGTCACACATTCAAGGACGTGAGCTCAGAGTCAGTGGAGAATTTGAATTTGGAACTGCAAAGCCTGATAGTTTCATGCACATGAATAAAACTGTCAGAAATTGTGGCCTGTGTTGTTCAGAACTTATTTTGTTTATTAGCATTTACCCTGGAATTCTGATTTTATTTTTTTTTAAAGATTTTATTTATTTATTTGAGAGAGAGAGAATGGGAGAGAGAGAGAGAGAGCACAAGAGGGGGGAGGGTCAGAGGGAGAAGCAGACTCCCTGCTGAGCAGGGAGCCCGATGTGGGACTCGATCCTGGGACTCCAGGATCATGACCTGAGCCGAAGGCAGTCGCTTAACCAACTGAGCCACCCAGGCACCCTGGAATTCTGATTTTAATATCAATTAGCACAAGCATAAGAGCAGAGATTATAAATCGGGAGGTGCACGCACATGCTCACCAATACGCTTGTTACAGAGCCCCTGCCAGAAGAAGGATTTGTCTTATGGAAGGATAGCGCTAGAAAGGCAGTAAAAGCTCAGGAGTAAACTGAACACAGAATGAAAAGAACCGTTGATCTCAATTAGTCTGACTGTGCTGATCTTTTAATAAAGATCTATTTTAGAAGGAAAAAGGCAAACACATTAGCCTCATGATTCCCACAAGGGGAAAAAGAATTTGTCTTATAACAATCATGATAAGGGGTTCTGTTCTTTAAAATATAGCTACAGCTAAAGGTAATTAAGGTAACATGACAGAGTGTATTGTTTTAGAAATGACTCCATAAAATGACTTAATAGCCATTACTCACACATTTGAAGGAAGCTGCCTTGTGAGATAACACCAGGCTACTTCAGCAGATAGATTGCAATCATAGAAAATGCTGATGGAAAGTGTTTTATTAGTTAGTTGCTTGGTTTTTTTTTTTTTTTTTTTGCTTATAATTATTGTGGGATGCTATGCCTGCATATAAAATAAAAACTGATTTCAAATTTCAAAATGGGGAAGTCATTTGGTATGATGGATGGATCAGGTCACATTATTCTTGATGAGATTCAGTATGAAGTAGTATCTACAAAATTAAAAAGAAAATTAAATCAATGGAGGGTTCCGTGTTGAATTTGCTTTTATAGCATTTATGAATTTATTGCCTCCAAAAAAAAAGCATACTGGCCAAAGTTATAGGGAGTTATGAAATCTTGGAACTTTTGAAGAGGGTGACATGTTTTCTCTGAGATAATTTGCTCAAGCCTGGCCTTTACAGACTTTCCACCTTCCCCAGACCTCTTGCCATATCTTCTTCCACTCAACTCACAGTGTCCTTTTCCTGGGTACTTTCTACAGACCAAGTATTCTTTTTTCTTCTCTCTCTCTTTTTTTTCTCTTCTTCTTCTTCTTCTTTTTTTTTTTTTTTTTTTTTTTTGAGCTCTTGTCTACTTATGTCAATGTCACAGATCCTAGCCCTTATCTTATGTCATCACTTCACTTGGTTATATCGCCCTAATGAGATTACCGGAGAACTTAAAGCAAGGACCATGTCCCTTTCATCTTTAAAACTTCACACTATTCTTGGACAGGCTGACTGTGTTTCAGCTCATATAGGAGGAGACCCACTATCGCTGCTTCAATTCAGTCTTATGGGCCCTTACAGCGGTCCTGCAAATGCTGGGGAATTCTCAGTGGCTCTAGGAGATGTGAACAGAACACTGGGGAAAATATGTTAAAAAACAAACAAACACAGATCAGCCCTGAATACTTGGGAGTCCACAGCTCAAGTATCTTTTTTTTAGAAGTACTAAAAAAAAAAATCTAATAAATAAATGAAAAGAAAGCAGGCTTTGGAGTCTTCCATAATCATATTTGATGCTTAATTTCTCAGTGAAACTACTTACTTATCTTTTTGAGCTCTTTCTTAATTTTAGGTGAGTGCGTGGATGACACATACTATTAAACCTAGCCACCCCTGGAGCTGCTTGATCATCCAATCAGTCGAATAGAACAAAGGGCTGAACCTCCTAGTAAGAGAGAATTCTCCTAATGGCCTTTGAAGTGAAGTATTTTCCTGGTTCTCCAGCAGCTTCTGGTTTTGGACTTGAACTGTGACATCTGCTCTGAAGATTTTGGATTTGTCAGCCTCCATAGGCATGTGAACCAGTTCCTAATAATAGCTCCTATTGGTTCTATTTCTCTATAGAACCACCTCCTTAAGGTCACCTTCTCAACAAAGTCTTTCCTGATCATCCTTTAAGAATGGAGAACTATGTTCTGCATGGAGCACTGGGTGTTATATGCAAACAATGAATCATGGAACACTACATCAAAAACTAATGATGTAATGTATGGTGATTAACATAACATAAAAAAAATGGAGAACTAAAATAAAATAAGAGGAAAACAGAGAGGGAGGCAAACCATAAGAGACTCTTAACTATAGGGAACAAACTGAGGGTTGCTAGAGGGGAGGTGGGTGGGGGGCTGGGGTAACTGGGTGATGGGCATGGGGGAGGGCACTTGAAGTAAGGAGCACTGGTGTTGTATACAACTGACGAATCACTGAATTCTACCTCTGAAACTAATAATAAAGTATATGTTAATTAAGTTGAATTTAAATTAAAAAAAAATTTGAAAAAAGAATAGAAAACTTCCACTCTCTATCCCTCCTTCTTTTAATTTTCTCTGTAGTTTTATTTCCTCCCAGCATGCTATACATTTTATTTCTTTATTTTACCTATTGTTTGCCTATGAAACTTTACGGGAGTGGGGTTTCTTGCCCATTTTCTTCCACACTGGATCTCCGTTACTCAGAAACAATGCCTGGCACATAGCGAACGCTCGACAAATATTTGTGGAATGAATGAACTCGAGAAGAAGGCAATTCACTAACTGAAGAGTTACTTTTGATCAAATATTTTTTTGAGCTCTGCAGATTTCACACATACAATCTACAAGAAATGTGGTTGTAATGGTTTGTACTACTGCCACAAAGAATATTCCAGAAGGATGTGCAGGAGCATGGAAGGGGAAAGACTTTTAAGATACCTCATCCAGAAATGCAGACTTTAGGAAGGGTACCAATAAATGGAGGGAACCGAATCCACTGTTGATGTATTAGTTTCCTGTGGCTGTTGTAACAAATCACCACAAATCGGTTGGCTTAAAAGAACAAAAATCCATTCTCTTGCAGTTTTGGAAGCCAGAAGTCTGAAATCAAGGAGTTGGCAGGGCCATACTCCTTCCAAAGGCTCCTGGGGAGAACTGGTTCCTTGCCTTTTCCAGCTGTGGTGGCTGCCAGCATTCTTTAACTTGGCCTGCACTCCTCCAGTTTCTGCCTCTGTGCTCACGATCCCTCCCCCTCTGTGTCAAATCTCTCACTGCTTCATTCTTATAAGGACACATGCCATTGGAATTAGGGCCCACTTGGAAAATCCAGGATGATCTCCTCATCACAAAATCTGTACCTCAATTACATCCTCAAAGGCCCTTTTTCCAAATAAGGTAATATTCATAGATTCAGGGAATTAGGATGTGGATATTACCTTTTGGGGGACCACCATTCAACCCACTAGAGCTCTGATAAAAAATTGGGAGTTTGCTTTGATTCCACAATGACAGTTCTTGATTGCGTTGTCCAGCTGCCAACATGGGGTGCTTTCTGAGGAATGTGGGTCTTTGTCATCAGATAACTAAGCCCTTTTGTGTTTCCCTAAGGACTCAGACTAATCCATGTGGTAAAGTTGCAAACAGTTACTTATTATAGTAAAGATCTTTGCTCAGGAAGCCATGCATTGAAAGCAAGATCAAACATTTTCTTTAAACAAGAGAGTCATCTCTGGGTCAGGCTTTCAATCCTGATACTTCCCTCTCGTTTCTCATAATCTTATGATAGGGATTCTTATAATCTGGCTCAAGAGCTATCATGTGCTTTAATCCATGGCAAAGGAATACAGTGTACTTTGCACTCGAGCTTATAAAATGTCAGTGGTCATCAAGATCAACTTTTAAGTGATGATGTAGCACAAGGACATGCAAAGAAATCCAAGTTCAGAATTTCTGGCTGTTTTTCCTCGTGCCAGTCTCTACATCCCATGACCGCATTTTCACCTTTTCTGACACTCAGGAAACTTGAGACTTCTAAATTAAATTTAATCTGTTTAAAGTATCATAATGGGCACTATTCAGGACCAAGTGTTCCACAATTTATTTAAATCTCCTATGTAACTCTCCATTTCCCTGAGTAAGTATAAACAAGTGTTCTCTTGGAATTTTAAGGCCACACAATTTTATTACAGCCAGTTTCTTTTTTGCTGTTGGAAGTCTCAGTCCTTCCAATCCTAGGTCAATAAAATGTCGATTCAAAGGTCATATGCAAATGGCAAGCAATATCTACTAGGTGAATTCGTAAGTCTGAATTTATTTCATAAAAATTCAGTTATCAAAAACTAAGTTGCCATTTAAACTTTTTACTTTAGGGCTTTGTTTTCAAGAAAAAGAGGCATATTATAACAAAAGGAACTGGTGGGATTTATTCAGCATCTTAATATTGAAGGTATGTCCTGAGGGCATCAGGATGACCCCACTCTTTTATAATGACCAGACCTTCATAGTGATGATTCTAAGGCACTGGAAGCCAAGGCCAAATCATCCAGTTAGAAACAAAAGCAGGGAAATTTTAAATGAGACTTGAGAGACAGAAAGGTCACTGCTGAACTTGTGGTTAACACTCTAATGAAATCTGATGTGACTGTCCATCATGTGGCAGATAGTTTCGTGGGCCAGTGACAAAGCAGGACTGCCCTCACCTCGCATTCAGTTTGCTCCGAACGTGAGTATATGTTATATACTCTGAACATAGTGGAGGGTTCCACCTGCGGAAAACAGATTTGCTTCTAAAGTTTATGTCTGGGACTCCCAGTGTTACCTGTGTGAAATCTGGGCTAGAACATATGCTCTACCTAGATATACTGATGCCAGTCTTTGGATAGATTTGATAATAATTAATACATGCAGACTCACATTCAGTAGCTTCTCATGAGACTCTTAAATATTAAAAAAAAACTGTAACGTTGAGTTTCATTTAGACAGGGTACTTAATATGATACATAAAAAAAAAAAAATACATATAATGGGTTAGTGGGCCTAAATTGTTTTTTTTATCATCCTGAACCATTGGATGGGGAATATTTTTATCTATCAAACAAACATTGGATGATCCTTACCAGTCCAGAATATCACTATTTTATAGAATAGCCTTCTAACTGGTTTCCTCGTTCCTCTTTCCAATTCAGTCCCCACATCACAGAGAAATTCTACTAAAACACAAATTGGACCATGCATCTTCAATGGCTGCTATTGTCCTTCGAACAAAGCTCTAAGTTCTTATTGCCTCTTGCAGTGATCTGCCAGTTCTGGCCCCATTTTCTTCCTCAGCCTCATTTCTTTCTTTTTTTTTCAGTTTCTTTTATTTTTCTTCTTTTTTCCCCATCTCTCTCTATTGTAATAGACTTCCTTCATTTCCTCCAATGGTCACCTTGCCTCTGGGCAGCCACACTTGCTGTTCCCTCTGACTGGAATCTCCTCTCGCAACTTCTAGAGTTCTCACTCCTACTCACACACCTGTTATTGTCTTACACCTCACATCCTCGAAAAATGATGCCTGATGAAGCTAATATCATTTGTTGGTCCAGTGGTTATAAATCAAAGACCACTGACAGTACAAGCATTTAAAAAAGAGACTTCGGATTATATATATATGTAGAAAATTTGAAGCAATTATCAAAGACTGATGGGCTTCATGATATTTTCTGACAAAACCATCTACCTGGCATTAGATACTCCATGGGGTGAAAAAATACTTTTTGCTCCCAAAACTGCCACTATGTGCTTCAGGGATCTTAATCATAACTTCAAAACCCATTCAGTGATGCAAAATTTTACACAAATATCTTTTTTTGTTTTGTTTAAAAACCAAGTGGTGTATACATTCTCAAACATTTTATTCTACCTTCCCATTCATTAACATTAAATTAAATTAAATCTGATGCATGTCAATAAGAAAACTAAATGTCAAAATGGCTGATTTTCAGGTCCTTTTACTATGGAATTACTGGTCCAATGACTCCTTCCAGGCATGCATCAACATGAAATTCTATACTGAACCAATTGGATGTCCTCAAATCCCCCTACAGAATACTCTGAAAACCTCTGTTTGCCAGAGGACGTAAACAAAGACAGTACAAACCAAAGTAGGCTCAGAAATCTTAGAGATTGGAAGTATATGAGCTCCTGTTCCTTTTACCACATCATGGTATTAACCTGAAATACCCCTAGCAGCCAGTGATTGGAACTGACACTGGGGGGTCAAAGGCACACACTACTGAGGTGGGGACTAGAATTTGTACCTGAACTTAGCCATGGACAATCCTTTTGGTCACAGATTTTCCTGATGATTTACTCCTTTGAAGTCAGTTAGGCTTAAGGCTAATGCTGAGGATTTAGAGGCTTAAACAAGAAATACATTTCCTGAGGGTTTTTTTCCCCAGATACAATCTTGTACATCAACATTATCAATGGGGTGCCTGGGTGGCTCAGATGGTTAAGCCTCTGCCTTCGGCTCAGGTCATGATCCCGGGGTCCTGGGATCGAGCCCCGCATCGGGCTCCCTGCTCCGCGGGAAGCCTGCTTCTCCCCCTCCTTCCTGCTCGAGCTCTCTCTCACTATCTCTGTCTCTCTCAAATAAATAAATAAAATATTGAAAAAAAAAAAAAACAAACATTATCAAATGGGTCAGCTGAGCTCCTTAGGGTGCTTTGCATGGCACAGGTCAATGCACAGGTAAAGAAGATACAATCCTGGTCCTGCAGGAATTCTCAATAGCCTTGTGGCATTTCTGACAGGGAATGGCTTAACGAAGTTCTTGCATGTATTTAATCGTGGCCCAATAAGAGGTAGCATATTCTTATTAGTGAGCCCATTCTCAAGAGATGAGGAGACATGATAATAATGAGAACAGATTGATGCTGACTTGGCTCAAGTCCCACTGCAAAATAATTTTTCATTGTCTCAGCCATTCCGCCCAAGAGAAGGTTAAGAAGATAATTGGCATTGCTGTCAAGAGGGTAAGTGGATTTCCTTGTTTCATACTGTCAAACCTTCGAGAGAACTTAATTTGCATTTTGACAATGGGGAGGAGAGCACGTTATAGAGCGAAGCGAACTTTTAGACGGTATCTTTAAAAAGTTACAAAAAGACACTGAGAAAGCTGAGGTTTCGATGAAGCCCTTCGGATTCATGTTAAAAACTACCTCCAGCATTTCTGGAGCCTTTACCCCAGTCGACCTAAAAGGCAGGGCATCCTACAGCAAGCAAATCAGGGCACACGCTCTGAATACATTTTTCCTTCCTCAGATTTCCTTTTCGAAAACCACACAGAATGGTCTCTGTCAAAGTGACTTGTGACATTGCTACCTTCCCTCCTTCAGCTCAAGCGCCGGCAAACTTTTCTGTAAAGAGTCAGAGAGTAAATATTTTAGACTTTGCAGGCTCTCGGGTCTCTATCACAGGTACCCAATCCGGCAGTTGCCGTGAGAAAGGAGTCATAGACAATACATAAAGGAGTGGGCATGGCTGGGTTGAATAAAATTTTACTTAGAAACACTAAAGTTTGAATTTCGGATGATCTTCATGTGTTCTAAAATATGATTCTTCTTTTGATTGTGTCTCCATCATTTCAAAATGTGAGAATCATGCTTAGCTCAACAGGCTATGCAAAAACCGGCAGCAGCCTGGATTTGATTCCTGCTTTAGTTCAGAAACCTTCACTAGAGCTTTCTGGATGGTGGAAAAGTTGTATATTCGCACTGCTCAATGCTGTAGACACCAGCTACACCGGACTATTGAAGTGTGGCTGTCGTGACACAAGAACTTAATTTTTAATATTATTTAATCTTAATTAATTTAAACTCGGATTGCCCTTTGTGGCTAGTGGCTACCGTGTTAGACAGAACCGCTCCATCATCCTCTTTCATATGAACTTGAAAACAACATTCTTATCTCTTGCCTACATTAAAAAAAACCCAGATTCTTCTACTTGCTGCTTGTTATACAGTTACTGCTCCTTCTGGGGAGATCACAACTGATGTCTTGGTTTTAACTACACAGTAAGCATGGGCAGACACACATAGCATGTGCAAATTCGTGTGCCCACGTGAACAAAATGCAACTTTTCATTGGAACGCCATCACTACCAAATTCAGTGAACAAAAAATCATCAAAAGAAAACTGTGCCTGTCAATAGAGATCTTACCCTCTTATTCAATGTGTACTATGAAAGCACAATATTGGACAATGAAAACTATTGAATCACATGAACTTAAACTTTTCTGCTGGTTTCCTCAATTATCTGTTTCAAAATCCTGTCCTTTCTGTTAGACGTAGCTTGCCATAATGAGCTTGCAAAACTCACCCCAAGGGATGTCATCTTCTAAAATATACAAGGTGGTCATTTCTAAGTAAATGACCATGCATGAATCCCAGGCCATCTCAAATAAATTCTCAGACTATCTATGGGATATCTATGCTAATCGCACAGGACAAGGCTAGATTAATTGACCAGTAAAAGACAAAAAGCATACAATCACTAATACTTAAATGGTTTTGGTAACAAGCATCATTTAGCACACATATAAAGTCCTATTCATTAAAAACTAACTCATTTAAAAAGTATTCTTCATCTTGATTAAGACCATTTATGGTGAAACTTCTATCATTACTGGCAGGGGTGATCGAGTTAACTAAGGAAATTCAAAAGTGAGAAATCGGGCGGGGGGGGGGATAGTTGTCTATCCAACCAAAACAAAGCAAAATAATAGGGAAGAAATGTAAGTTCATGGTGTAAGAAAAAAAAAAAAAAAAAAAAGACTTGCCCCTACAATCTTAATGCTGTGTTCAGAATAACCCCAGGCCAAGCTGCTCCTTGAAAATGCTTCAAGTCTCCATCTGAGGCTTTTTCTTTCTCTTGCTATGTTCTGTTCCTTGGGAACCTCATTCACGCTCACGCCTCCCTTCCACCTTTATATGTATATCTGTATGTGCATACGAGTCACAAATCTTTTATTCCCAGCTAACACTTCTCTCAACTCCAAATTGGAATACCTCACCATCTATAGGACTTCTCTCTTGGATGCCTCTAAAACATCTCAATCACGCCATGTCCAAGACTACCCTCATGGCTCTGTCTCGTCATTCTCAGTTTGGCTCTCTTCTGAAATCCCCTAGGCCAATGATAGGTGACAATATCCGCCCAGTTGCACAAACTCCATATCCAGGGATTCTGTGACCCCTGCCTTTCCCTACACTCTACCACCAACCCAGCACCAAATCCTGCCTCCCACATCCTTCCACTTCTTTTTGTCTCCATTGTCACAAACCAAGTCTACACTACCAGGCTCTCTTGAATGCACTAATATAATAGCCCTAACTAATCTTTCGCATCCTGCTTGCCCTTTCTTTCCTTCAATTTGTTCTCTTCAATCAATAGAATTTTTTTCAAAATGTAAATTGGTTCAGATTACTACCCCCAACCACAGTTAAGTCTTATTAGGATAAAAACCAAAATTGATAATGTATGGGTTTCACCCCTGTCTACCTTTCTTTCCTCATTTTATATTTTCTTCTTTGCTTTCTGTGCACTATCTACCTTGGCCTTTCAGTTCCTTGAATATACCATGGTCCTTCCTACCACAGGGCCTTTGCATGCACTCTTTTTCCTCTCTAGAAATATTTCCCTCTATCCATACACCCCTCCTCACTCCACTGGACCCCACATCATTTACTTACTTAGTTCCTACTCAGCTTCAGCTTCCAATTCAAAACTTACTTGCTTTAAGAAGTCCTACCTGATCTTTACCCTTTGATACCTACCCCATCCAGACCAGTCTGGATTTTTCTGTAATAAATTTTCCGGGAACCATGTTCCTTTCCTTCAGAAAAGGTATTTCAGCTTATAGCTCCACACTCCTTTATGTGATCATTTGTTTTTCTATAAACCATGGTTTCCCCAGAACCTGGCATGGTGCTGACACATTAAATGCATTCAAGAAATGTTTGAATGGATAAATGTACAACAATGAAGATCTGGGGATAGTGTAAGTATATGGAGGCATCTGGGGATGGGAAAGCATACAATGCCAACCTTCTATGAAGCCCAAGCTACTCCAGGGATATTTCTTCTCTATAGCTAGTTTTGACTTACAGACTCCATGGCCCAACACCAACTAATATACGTGCTATTATGGAGTGGGTGTTGTGTGTGGGGTTTACTAACTTACTCCTTCCTTCTTCTAAGTCACTTTTCTGTTTTTATTTTCCCCATATATTCTCTACTGATTTTATCTTTCTATTCTGCATGCACTATTGTCAGCTGTGTTCTGTCTTCTTGTAAACAAAGCTACCTTTAAATAAATAACAAAAAAATAAATAAATAACATTTATAATTATAATTATTAACCCCAATCCTTATTGGACTGTTAAAGCTCTGAAGTCCAAGTTGAGAACCAATCCCAGTGGCTCTGTGACAACCCGGCAGTCAGTTGGTTACTGGACAGACAGCTAGACAAACCTCATTGTCCCACTATGATTATTTTTTTGCCCTTGGTGCTCCTTAGAGTTTTTATCACATGCTCTTTCTCATCCATTCCATGCTGTCCCTGAACTCCCCTGAATTTCTGGGCATGTAGTAAAATTAAGATAAATGAAGCAGACGCAGAGTGTATTTAGACTCTAGCATCCAATGAAAATAATGGACAGTGAGATCACATTTAAACCTGTGCTGCGGTGATTTTTCTAGGACAGGTAGCTGTCCTGGGGTTGGTGCTTGGTCTATCAACACTGTTTTCCAGGGTCTCCTCTCAGAGATATATTTGCATACATCTGACATTGATTCATGTAGCCAGATGGCAAAGGACAGAGCTGGGTCATTCCACACAAAGTGTGACCTACTTACAGGTCCAACAATCTGTGGTTTAATACTAAATAAAAGCATTGAGTCTTTGAGTTAAAAAAATGCCTTTTTTTTTTTTTTTTTTTTTTGGTTATGGTACCAGCGGCATGAACAGTCTGAATGCTGGATGCATCCGTTCCAACAAGCAAGGGGATAAGATGCTAAACTGACTCCCCAAGGCTGGGTGATAAGGTGTGCGGTGGGTGTCACCGCCAACTCAGTAAGGTGCTGACAAAAGCCTTTGAGAGCCAGGAGTGAACATTTAGGCACCTATGGAACAAAATGTCAGCAGCAGACAATTGTGATGACCTTATGACTTGGTTGGAAGTGTCCCAGGGTATTTTGAATGTGCGAAATCTTCAAGGGCCTTCTGAACTAAGAGGTGGTAGAGACTAAATGCATCCCTATGGAAAAAGCCTTCCTGCTTTGAGCCTGTTCTCTGTTGAAAGAGGGTATGAATCAAAAGGATTAAGAACTGAATCAGAGCATCCCAATCCCATAGAAACAAAGATGCGATTAGGGCCTTTGCCCCCACATCAAGACATAATTGGTTTTAAATGGCCTTGTCCAAAACTGGCCACAGACATGTCAAAGCAAATATTAATATTTCAGTATGATATAAAACTGGGTAAAGTGTATATTAATCGATTAGGATGCTAATATAATACTGTATTAAGGAATAATATCATCTCTGTCCTCCCAAGTCCACGTCTTAATTTTATTGCAACAGATCAAAGGTAGAACTATTGTTCCTTTAATCAGTCTTGGAATTCAGAAGTGTTTTCTCAATGGGGGCTTTCAATGCCATTTCTGAGGAAGATGTAGGACCATGTTTAAGAAATTTATCCAGCGGGTGCCTGGGTGGCTCAGATGGTTAAGCGTCTGCCTTCGGCTCAGGTCATGATCCCAGGGTCCTGGGATCGAGTCCCACATCGGGCTTTCCGCTCAGCGGGGAGCCTGCTTCTCCCTCTGCCTCTCCTCTGTCTCTGTCTCTTATGAATAAATAAATAAAATCTTTAAAAAAAAAATTTATCCAGCAACTCATGTTTTGCTGCCTTTTAATTTGCTTTCTGGTAGAAACTCTGACGTTGGTGCAATGACTGGCTTTGCATCTTAAAGCTCTTTTTACCACTGATACTCTCATCCTTCAATCTGCATGCTGCCTGTAGGCATTGCTATAGAATTAGTTAAGAGAAAGGTCCAGAATCCCACTCCTACCTCTTTGGTAAATTGGAGTCCAAATTGCTCAGGTCTTGATTTTACTCTGACTTTTTAGGCCGCTGCTCCTGACAACTGGAGGCTAGCCAATTGAAATATGTTGACATTAATATCAATAATTGATACTAATGGATTCATATTCTTTTATCTTATTTCATACTTTTTCTTTTTTTTACAGTCTTATTGACTATATTCTTTATGCTGTACTTCTCATCCCTGGGACTTAATTATTTTTTAACTGGAATTATGTACCTCTTACTTCAGGATTGCTTGTAATTTTTTTCTTGCTTTCTTTTGGATTACTTTTTCCAGCCTAATTTTTTTTCTCTCTGAAACATATTAAGTTATATACTGTTTTTATTCTATTAGTAATACTAGACATTTCAATATTTATCACCGTCAAGGGTTCATCAATATCTTTACCCTCTTGCTGAACAACACAAAGACTTAGGAGACTTCAATACCAATGACTTCTTCTTGAATGATACAGAATTGTTTTATATGTTAGTTCTAATTTAACCCCATAAGACATTATCAACATTCTATATAATCAGTGTTCAAGTAGAATGATCTACCTATTTATAATTTCTTTGGTCTTTGTTCAGACTTTCCATCTGGATTAATTCTTCCTCTGACTACCATTAAGGTTTATGATTTCCTTTAATGAAGGTCTGCTGATGGTAAATACTCAGCCCTCCCTGGCCCTCACCCCAACCCCCATTTCCTGTTATCCTGAGCTAGCCTGAAAATGTCTTTATTGCTGTCGCTTTTAAGTGATAGCTTTCTTTGAGTATAAAGCTCTAGACTGGCAAAGATTTTCTTTCAGCACATTGAAGATAATATTACCCCACTGTCTTCTTTCTTCCATTGTTACTGCTAAGAAACCAATCTTCTCAGAAAGTAATTGTCATTTCTCTAAAAGTAATTTCTCCTTAGCTGTTTTTCAGATATTTGCTTTGTCCTTGGTCTTCTGAAACCTCAGTATGATGTATCTAGATATGGAATTGTTAAAAAAATATATCTTACTTGGGATTCCTGAATCTATGAATTTGTATTTCTCATCACTTCGAAAATACAACGTCTCCAAATATCCTCCTTTCCTCATTTTTGCTCACCTCTTCTCACGTTATCTATCCTGGCTCTTTATCTCTCTACCATATTTTTCATCTCGTTGACACTCTGTTATATTCTGAGTAATATTATAGGTCTCTTTTAAAATCTCCTAGGTCTCTCTCTATTGCTGGACTGCTGGAATTTTAAATGTATTTCATCTATAGAAAATCAATTTGTTTTCAAATATACTTCATCCCCTTTTCCAGTCAATTGCTTTTGACACATATTGTCAATTCTAAAAGCACTTGTTTAACATTCTGTATGTCATAATTCCAAAATATAGTCTTATATAAATATAGTAAAATATATAATAAAAATAATATAAATATAAATAAATATAAGACTAGCACTTGTTTAACATTCTGAATGTCATAATTCCAAAATATAAAGTCATTCTGCTGTCTTTTGTTTCTGTAGGTTCTCATTTGTGGACTTTTTTTATATTCATTTTGTAATTGCTTTGATGAACTGATCTTTCTTGGATTTTTTTTTTTTTTTAGAGAGAGAGAGTGCATGGGAAGAGGGGGTAGGGGCAGAGGGAGAGGGAGAGAGAGAATCTTAAGCAGGCTCCACACTCAGCATGGAGCCTGACACAGGGCTTGATCTCATGACCCTGAGATCATGAACTGAGCTGAAATCAAGAGTTGGATGCTTAACTGAATGAAGCACCCAGGCACTCCTGATATTTCTTGGAACTTTAACTGTAATAATAGCATAAGGTCTGGTTTGTAGATAGGCTCCGTTACAGACAAATTGATTGATTATGCCAGGAGCCCAGAAGATTTCCAGGGTGGGACGTATTTAAACTAAATCCTGAGTGTGTCAGGTGATGTGAATCCAGGCTTCAAACCCACATGAGGGGTGGCTTGTGATCATGAATTCTCAGGGAGAATTTTTCCTCCTCTATTCAACATCAAGTTTTAAGACCAACCATTTTCTTGCAATTCTTTGAGATGATGGGTTCATTTTTTATTCATGCATACTGTGAGGTAGTGTGGTCCTCTGCAATCCCAGGTTTATGGAGTGGGTCCCTTATTAGACTCCTCATTTTGTCTTCATTTCCTGTTCTTCCACTACCCACACATCATGGAAAAAAAACCTCTAAGCTCAATGTCAACTTGACAGATAATTTCAAGGTGAAAAACAGCTTTACTGCTGTTGGCCTCTCTGGGTACCTGCTTTTACTTAGACTTCGTGCTTTGACCATTCCTTAATTTCTTTCCCATTCGCTGATGCATTTAAACATATTTTAAAAGTTATACAGAGTTTTTATTTGTTTTTATTGGAAACTCAGGTCTCTCCAGTTTGCTTTTTTGATGTTTTCATAGCTTAGATCATCAGCGACAGATGTTGATTTTTATACGGCTGAGGGAAACAGGTGAATTTAGGATTGCTTCAGAATCACTGTAATTTTACTAAAAACCAATCAAGTTTGAAGGGCTCATTAACAGAAATGCCATGATATCTAGGACTCATAATGGCTTCTTTTAGCCTGAATTGGATTTTTTAAAAACCAGAAATAGAAAGAAAGAGGGTACTTGGAAGAAGTGGATCCAGATGAACGGTTAGAGAAAAGCTTAAATTTCAAACAGTCTCCCATTTAAAACTAATTTTTAGCAGTAAGAGAGTCTTTTTCATTAAAATGCAGAATATTTGTGATCACCCAGATAATATATACATTATTTCCAGAAACACATGCAAACATACAATACAGATAGCTAGAAAGCATCCCTCGACCACTTCCCCAATCCCAGCCTCCTCCCTCAACTTAATCACTGTTTAAAAGTTCAATGTGTATAAGTCTAGAACTTTCTATTTATTCTTATTCATATTCATACCTCTGCACATACACAGACATCAAGTTTGTTTTGCATTTTAGAAAAATATATAGGCGATCTGGTATTCTGCATGTCTGAACATGGTTTTGAGTTCTCTCTTGCTTAATAGATATATCAATCCTCCATTAAATCCTTTCATAATTTTGAAGAGCTGACTTCCCTTTTTTCAAACCTCCACAATTTCTGTAGAGAATCCTGATCCCATTCTGACTTCTAATTTATGACTGATAGTTTCCTTTCTGGATATATTTAAGCATTTCTCTTTGTTCTTGGTGTTCCAAAATTTCCCAGTGTTGGGCCTTACTGAGGACCTTTTCTTTCTTGTTTTTGGGCAATCACTTAGCTCTTCAGTCTGGTAACTAATGTTCTTCAGTTGTGAAAATGTCTCTTATCTGATCTCTTTGATAATCTGCTTTCCTCAGTTTTCTCTTTCTGGTGCCCCTCTTATTTGGGGGCCTGTCTGGGCACTTCGCTTCTCCCTTCTTTTTCTGCAAAATCAGTTATCTTCCTTCCATTTGCCTCCTACATTCTAATTATATATTGATCTCCTATATACTATTATCACCTGTTTTGTATTCTTGGACTTTTTTTTCCCCTTAACTATCATCTTAGGAGAAACCATTTAAATACCACTTCAAGGAATCTGTCCAGTGGAAATGCACAAGACTCCTTAAGAGTATCAACACATAGGTTATATAAATACGTGTTACCTGTTTTATAGTTTCTGTTGTTTTCTATTATACATAATTATATTATTATACATAATTATATGTGTATATATATTAACTATATATGAGAGAGAGAGGGAGAAATGGTATTGTTGCGCTATAGAGGAAAATTTGTTGACTTTTAAAATTTAAATTGCATTTGGTGCATAATGAAATTCTTTTTTTTACTCTATAAGTTTTTAATTATCTTGTAATCAGCAGATAATTTTTAATCTTCTAGCCCATATAGGTCTTATTTCTTTTTTGTATGTGTTGCATTGTAATTCACTGATACAGAATATGACTGGGGGAAGAGAGGAGCCCGGAGTGAGGTTGGGGGAACAAAATAAGGAAGCTGGAGACTAGATTTCTGGCCTGGTCCTACCACTATCTGTAAGTGGACTTCTCTTGGCACCTTTTCACATCTGCTAAATGAAGGCATCAGTCCAGCTTATTTCAAAACCCTTTGCATTTCTTACTGTCTATGTAATTTTCTAGAATTCTCCACCTTGGGTTTCTCAGGCTTAGCAGTAGCTTTTCCCCCACCTTTGGATGGTGATAAATTTAATGTGCCCATGCTCATCAACACGTTTTTGTGTGAATAATGGAAAGAGCAGAGCATGGCACTAGAGTCTGAACACAAGATGTTGTCACAAGTCCAGTGGAAAAGTCCTCTGTTAAGTCAGAAAGGATAGATCTGGGGAAATGCCATTCCTGGACACTGGAGGTAATGAAAGTGAAGCCCTCAAGTTTATGTAATCCATTTTTTCAATTAATATGCTTCCCTCCCCCTTTGATGGTGCATAAATTGATAGCAGCTGAAAAGGAATCAAGGCAGGAACACAGAGGAAAGTAGAGTGGAACAATGTGCTAGAGCAGAAATTACATTTACTGGACATCCGCACAACAGGCAAGGGAAGCATGTGACCTGAAATCAAAGGGGACTGGGTTTCTAGAATAATGGACATTTTACCTGAATAGCTAGTGTAGAGATAGCTGTGTGGCAAGACACGGTGAGGTGTGCTCGCTTTGGAATCTGTTTGCTGCTGGCATGGTAGAAGGATGTGCGTAATAATATTTGCATGTGCTTTGAAAAAAATCAGTGGATTAACACATTTGATAGGTAATGTGCATGGTGCAAAATTCAAAGAGGACAAGAAGCTATTACTCAGGGGTGCTCATCCCTTCCCAGTATTGTATCATAATACAATTTTACTGGTAATAAGCTATTGTGTACCAACACAGACTTCTTTAGATTAGAGATATGTACCAAAACAATGAGTAAATCTGGCTTTTAATATGTCTACATATTTAATATTTATGTATTACGTATTTTATATATATATGTATATGCACAACAAACATATATATATGCATGCCTGTATGTATCATATATAGACAGGGATGGAGTGCTACTTTCAAATACATTGCCCTCCAATTTCAAGAGATAAAAGATTTGATTTGATCTGATTTTTTTTTTAGGGGTGGGTAGGGCAGAGGGAGAGGGATAATCCTAAGCAGGCTCCCTGCTCAACATGGAGCCCAACGCGGGGCTCAATCTCACAACCCTGAGATCATGACCTGAGCCGAAATCAAGAGTCAGGCGATTAACCGACTGGGAATTAGGGAATTAACCCCCTAAAGAGATAAGAGATTTTAAAAAAGAACACCTATTGTCTATTCTACTTTGATAAGCGAGTGAGCACTATAATTCCAAGATTAGAGATCTAGGTGATAAAATCATTCTCAATCTGCAGTCTCTAGGTTTTCCAATTAAAATAGCTTTAATCTTTAGACAGAATATTCCTAGAGGCCAGAATCCTGGTGAAAACGATGACAAGTGCAATGCAGCTGACGGCCCCCTGGATATCCTCACTTGACTTCTTGGGAATCTTGTAAAGTCTCATATAATAGCTGTTTTCACATTTTAGTTTGCAGGCAGGACTTACATACAGAGGAATTGTAGAAATATAAATGATTGTGGTAAAACTCTGACCAAAACACCGAACAATATATTTAGGCACAAGGTTTAAAGAAAAGGAAACAGCAATTTCAAAACCCCCCAGCTGAGCCCAATTCTGGCAGTCACATCAGGATGGAGAGAAGACTTGCCGGTCACGCGGAAAGTGTTGCTAACTCAGGGCCCTTGCAGGGGCACACGTTCACTTAGGAATACATCTATAGGCTAAATCTACTGAAATATCACCAAAAGAGTGACTGTCAAGAGTCATTCTAATTAATTTTTCTGTTAGGAAGATCTTATTTTAGAGCCGATCTTAATAGAAAGACGTTCTGAGCAGTTACAGATGGAATACCCATTTCAAAAAGACACAAATTTCTGGTTCTAGCTCAGCAGGATTGAACATAATTTTCAGCCACGAAATAGCAAACACTTCTTCTCAACATGTGAATTTAAAGGCTTTGACTAAAAATCTTGCCGAAGCTTTTGACAAAGAGTTCCATGTGGTAGAGAAGACTCTAAGAGAAAACAGGAAGAGGCTGGCTCCACCTAGGCCAGTGTGACTTTTGTTCCCCTGTGACCCAACCTTCATGAAACTGTTATTCACCTCACTACAAACATCTCTCTGCCACAGCAGGTGTTGGGTCGGGAGGGGACACGGTGTCTAGGAAACCTGCAATCAGATTAGCAAACTCCCAGGAGACCTATTCCCTTTCAATTGACTTGGAGGGTCCAGCAGTGCCCACCATAGCCCCTGAGCTGTCTGCCCATGAAACGGTTGTCATTTGAGTCACAGCGGAAACACGTCCCCAAACCACTTTCCCTGGAGGTGCAGGAGCCACACTTCTAATGACAGAAAGGAAAGCTGTTCAAGCTTTTCCAACCATTAAAGAAAAGACAATTTCCTTAGACTTGCTTCAAAATTCCACTCCCTATAGAACTGGTTTTAAAAGCTTCTTGCACGAATCAGTCTCTTTGGGTTAAGTTCAATTTTCAAAGATGTCCTGATTTTTAGCTCCTCAAAATGGTGGCTAAGTCTATTTCAGAACTCAGACTGCCTTCAAAGCAGGAGAAGAGGATTCAGCAGGCTCAGACTTACAAGGCTTCCTCCTATATCCTCATAGGTCTCTGCTGTAAAGGGGCTGGTCTAGATTTCTCCAGACTAATGGCTGCTGGCCCTCTGGGGTGATTGATTGGTCGTCGCCGCTTGAGTCCATGGTCTGAGCCAACTGGCCTGAGGGAACATCTCTGTCTTGTTCTTAGGCTTCCGCCAGCCCCCTCAATAGCACCACTTTTTGTCACCAGGGCACACAGGACCTTTCCTATTCCCTCTAAGATGCACATGATATGGGAACCTTCCAGAATTTCACCCGGAGAAGAGAAGTGACAGAGATACATACAAATCTCACCGGCTGCTCTATTCTCTTGCCCTACTTCTTCCCGCAGTTCTCAGGGTTGGAAGGGGCACACTTTCCTCCTTCTCTGTGGCACACCTTGAAGTCCTGTCATCGCTGGGTGTATGGTAAGACTCCAGCCCCTTAGGCTGTCTGTGTTCAAAGAAGCTAAAGGAATTTGGGAAAATCCCTTCCTCTCTTGAAATCTCTTGTTTTTCAAGATTTCTGCCCTGCTAATGAGAATCTTCTCCCTCAGGGAGCCCAGTCCTTCCCTTTCCTGGAGCTATGATTCAGGAAGGATAGGGAGGGAAGGAGGATGCTTAAAGAGAAAAGAAAATATATCAGTTTATTATGTGCAAAGTAGTTTCATTGCTACACAAGGCAGAGTAAATTCTAATTACGGGACGGTAAATGTGGAAGTCTCTTGATCTACATATACTTTGTGTAGCCACCATTGCAGGCTTTGTGCCCTTGTGGATTAGCTCTGGGGATCACGAAGCAAGCTCTATCAGTATTATTATTAATGTACTAAATAGCAAGAGAAAACGACCCAACATTTAACCAGTGTCTAGGGAAACCCTTTATTGTTCTTGATAGTTCTTGATAGCTTGTGCCACATGCTCATTAAGATCTCGTTCTTCCACTGAAGAACTCTGATTCATCACAGAAAAACACAACCCTGACAACAGTAAAATGGGTGAAGTCCCTTTTTCCCTATTCTTGCCTGGCAATCATTTTATTTAGTCATCTCAAGGTAAACTAGACTGGACCCTAAGTTAGAAGTACTGATTAATCTCTTCTCAAATGGATGTTCCCTTATTCCCTACATTACCCATGACTATTCCAGATTTCTGCTTCCCTTCAAGTCTGGACTTCTGGAAGAGTGTTAGATAAGCAGTCCCTCATTCCTTGCTTCCTGTTTCTCCTACACTTATCCGGTCCCCACTCCCACCTTCCTACCGACCCATCACTAATACCAAAGGCACCAGGGGCCTCCTGGTTATGAAAGTCAAAGGACGCCTTTTCTGTACCACTCAGTCACTGTAGTCACTGTGCATCATTTTGTTCCTCTTGGCTTCTCTGACAGTCTTGGTCTTTCTCCTATCTCACAGGTTGTACCTCTTCTATCTCTTTCAGGCTCTATCTCTTCTACCGGACCTCTTAAAATAAAGAGTTATCTGGATCTCAGTCTTGGGATCCCTTCTCTTTTCCCTCTCTTCCCAAGGATTTTAGCCATTCTATGCTCAAATTTGTTCTATATTCATGATTCTCAGATTTTTGTGGATGTAAGTTATACCCAGAGAAAGGGTGAAAACTTTCAATCACTTAATCTTTGCTGCTTGAATTTCTTCTTCTATAATCACCTTCGTAAGAGTTTCATAAAGTGTTATGGCAATATAAGAATCCTAAAGGAACAGGGTTTTCAAGAAAAAGCAAGATGCATTGTGGTGTCCATTTGATGTGTCTACCTGGAGCAAGAAACTGAGTCCCTATTTGCTCTGTAATCTTAGACAGGTATTTTTACTTCCTGGGCTCCAGATTTTAGAGACCACAGGCATGACTTAATTGTAGTGTTAATCAATGATTAAATGTGAATTCTGCCAAATGGCATTTCATTTTCAAAATATGAGCACCCCCTTATTTGTCTGGAAGTGGTATAAAAGGGCAACAGTGGAGGGGTGCCTGGGTGGCTCAGTCGGTTAAGCGTCTGACTTCGGCTCAGGTCGTGATCTTGGGGTCCTGGGATGGAGCCCTGTGTCAGGCTCCGCGCCGAGCATGGAGTCTGTTTGTCCCTCTCCCTCTGCCCCACCCCTTCGCTCGTGCCCTCTCTCTCTTGATCTCACTCTAGCCCTCAAATAAATAAATATAATCTTAAAAAAAAAAAAAAAAGAGCAACAGTGGGGAGAAATGTTTCCTACAAAATATAAAGCTTAACCTGAAAACCACTATTTACCCCAGAGGTTTTCTATTCTATTTCACTTATTGTCACTTAAAACTTTCAGTAGGAACAAAAGTGTCCCCTTTCAAATGAATGAGGCGAGTAAGTATAAGCTTAGTATTAGCTGCAGGGTAGTATTAGAAGTGGGAGGGATCTTACGTTACTGCTGAGGCAATTTTCAGGTAGAAGACATTACTGGGTGGGTTAGAAAGATGTTGTCAATGCTATGTTTATGTTTTAAGGGAATTTTCTGTTGCCCCCAAAATATTTTATATGCAGGGACTGAGAGTCCATGGGTCAGCAAGGCAGCACTGCCCCTTTCTGGTGAAGGAAACAAAGAAATACAGGCTTTAAAAAGGTAATAAATTACATTTCAGCAGAAAGTTTTGTTTTGTTTGTAATGGATGGGTAATAATGTTTGCGGCTGTGGTAAGCAGCAATAGGAACCCTGCATACATCTGTGAGCTGAGTTCTGGGTGTTTGTTACCTTCGTTTTTAATATAATTTGTTTAATTTTAAGTGTATGTAATTTACATTTTTATAATGGCCGCATTTAACAACTGGCTCACAGAATCCCTGAAAATTTTAAAAATTAACTTCTTGCGAGCTAGTCTGACCAACTCCAAGTCACCACTGGCTTGTCTTCAGAGAATAAAGGAAAATTAATATTAATATTTGCTTGAGCAATATTTAATTACACTTGAGTTCTGAGAGGCGCACACCTAATTTAGGTGTTTTCTGTACTTGTTAATTTTCTAGAACTCTATGTATCTATCAATAGGTAAATCAAAGGCAGTGATTAGAATCATCATATGCTAGATCAATAGATGATAGTTTTCTATACATTTGTGTGAGCTGAGTGTGAGGTATGTCTCACTTCCTCAGGAAAAAAAAAAAAAGAACCCAGAGAAAAAGATATTTGCTTATTGAATGAATGACATGTTTTATGGATGTAATGGTGTCTCTTCAAAACTCTTATGCTGAAGCCCCAACATAGGTGACTTATTTGGAGATGGGGTCCTTAGGGATATAATTAAGTTAAATGAGGTCATAATGATGGGATCCTAATCTGACAGGACTGGCATCCTTGTAAGAACAGGAAGAGACACCAGAGCGCTCTCTGTGCACAAGGGCAGGTGAATGGCCATTGAAGGTTACAGCAAGAAGGCACCGTCAGCAAGCTGAGGAGAGATGCCTCACAGAAACCAACCCTGCTGGCACCTTGACCTTGGACCTCACACTGTACAACTCTGAGAGGATAAGTTTCTGTTGTTTAGGCCACCCTGTCTGAGATATTTTGTTACAGCCGCCCAAACTGACTAATACAACATGCAAATAACACAATTCCGTAGCAGTTAACATGATACTCATACCTTAGGCTCTGTCACGAGGTCACCAGGAATTTCTTCCTGTCTGCTCCTCTGCTTGATAAACTCCTACTTAATCCTACTGGTCAAAGGTCACCACCTCTGGGAAGCCTTCATTTTTCCTCCCCTGTAAACAGCTCTATTATAATGATGATCATAGTGTTTTTGTCCTAACACAAATCCTTTGAATCCTTTACTTTTTTAAAGTTATTTATTTATTTTAGAAAGAGAGACGAGAGAGAGAGAGAACATGAGGGGAGGGGTAGAGGGAGAGGGAGAGAGAATCATCAAGCAGACTCCCTGCGGAGTGCAGAACTTGGTGTGGGACTCCATCTCGGGACCCTGAGATCACAACCTGAGCCAAAATCAAGAGTCAGCTGCTTAACTGACTGAGCCACCCAGGCGCCCCCACCTTTAAATCTCTTAAAGAAAGGTAGATTACATGTTAGAAATGAAGATTCAGCATACCATCTACCTGTGCTGCCTGTATGTTAGCCCCTGGCCACATGTGTCTATTTGCCCTTAAATTTAAATAAAATTTAAATATAATTAAAATTCAATTCCTCAGTCGCATTAGCCACACTTCAAATACTTAATAACCACCTGTGGCTGGCGGCTAATGCATTGAGCTCTCAGACATGGAACATTTCCATCACTGCAGAAAGTTCTGTAGGACAGAGCTACACTGGACTGTAAACAATTTGAGGTGGGGGGGGCAAGTTTTGCATCTTTTTGCATTGCTTTATTGTCCCAGCATCTAGCCTAGTGCGTGCTATGCAGTAGGCATCCAGTATTAGGTGAATTATTAAAAGAAAAAAATGAACATTATTTACCTAGTTGCAGCTCCTTAAAGCATTCATGGTTCCTAGAGATCACAGAAATAAACACACCTATATAAATGTGTTTTTATGATTGGCAAGTAAAATGCTAAAAATAAGCAATTTTCATTTTTCCTGGGATGAGAACACGAAGATGCATTAAGATGTAATTATAGAATTAATCTCAGGTGTTAATATAGCAATCTATAGTTGTTAATTCAGAAGCACAATATCGATTCTAATTTATTTTTTTCTAGGTCATCTCTGCTTCATTGCTCTTTAAGTGACCCTACGGACTCATTAAATCTTTCAGCATGATATTTATGCAACCCTATTTAATGAGTCCTCCAACACCTTGAATTCTCTGGATCTCATACCTATTATTTCAGTGGCAAACTTCTGAGTTTAATTAATCGTACTCTTTCTGGACACAAAGGAGGTCAGGAAAAGGTTGATGTGCTTGTAGACAGCCCCTTTGTTGCCACATTTAAAGATCTTCGAAGAGACCCACAATAACCATTGGGAATCTAAGTATTTAGATGTTCCTACACTAGGAAATTTTCTTTGTTTCTTGCTTAAATGTTTCGTAAGTTACCTCAAGGAAATTCCCTTCACTCAAACTCTAGAGCAAAATTTGGAGAAGCCCTGGGGCGCCTGGGTGGTTCAGTCGGTTAAGCATCCGCCTTCTGTGAAATTTCACGTATTTATGTGAAGAGTACTCTTGGGATCAATCTTAGAGGAAAAAAAAATCACTATTTTCTAGCAAATGCATGATGGCTTTATCTACTATTACTTTTTATTCATTCATTTTGTGTTCAGCCGTAGTCTATCAATGGAAATACATGAGGTAAGCGAGAAACATTTGGGGGAAATATTAAACGTGGCCCAAAAATGTACCTTTCATATACTGGTAGAGAAGGACTTTTTGTTCTTTTTCAGATACAAAACAGTGCAATTTTTTTGTTCTGTTTTAGCAATGAAACCTATTTTCCCACGGAACATGAGAAATTGGTTTATTTTTATATTGCCTTTTATATGTGAAAAGCTGAAGGGACCAAACTCACGGTGTGATTAAAGATTTTCTTAATATCCAGGTATTGTGGGAATACCCATCTCTTTTGAAAACAAATATTTTTGCTACGCAGGAAGCTCAGTTGACCTTCTAAAGGAAAAACAAGTCGAGGACCAGCCGTTAGAAGCCTGATGGAGCACAGCAACCAAAATGGGGTACTTAGGTCTCTCTTGCATTTGTTTCAAAAAACAAAACCTAAGTCATGTGTTCTGAGCTTCATTGCCATTTACCTCCTTGGAGAGAATTCAATATCCCACCTGGTATTAAATGTTTCACAATAACTTTCAAAAACACCAGGAGAGTAACAATAAGTGCATCAAAAACAAACAAGCAAAAATCCAATGATGCTGATAGCTGATGACTTAAAAAATACCCTGAACATTTATAGACAAATGAAGAAGACATTGTCAAGGTCTTTCTGATGCCTTCCTGGAGAAATCAATATTGCCCGCCCCTCCCCTGCCCCACCTTTCCATGTGGACTTTATCACGGGGTCACCACAGGAACAAGATCATCACCTTGGGTAGGACAGGGAAGGAATTCATAGCCAGGCTGGGGCTTTGCTCTCAGATGGCATTCTCTGCCTTTCTCTAGTGTCACAGTCCGTAGTAAAAAAATAAAAAGGTCTCAAAGGGTTCAGGCTCGTGATTAGGCCAAAAACTTAAAATACAATAAACCTCCAGGAAAGCAGCTTAAAGCTTTTCCTTCCAGGTGCTACCACCAGGAGGGGTAGGAATGTACTAGCTCCCTGCTTGTCAAATGTGGTCCATGGAAATGTGGCAGCAAGGGCATCCCCTAGAATCAGGTGAGAAATGCAGATCTCAGGTCCCACCCAGACCTCCGGAATCAGTATCTGCGTTTTCATAGGATCTCCAGATAATTCATACACTCACTGAAGTTTGAAAAGTGCTGAGCTAGAGCATCACTGCATGTGCTGATGGATGTAGAGGACAAGAAGGAAATTACAGCTTTTTTTTTCCCCCCCAGTAAAGTTGTTGTTTTCACTAATTCTTCGACATGTTTCTAAACGTTCTGCTTCACAGATCAATGAGTGCTTGAAGATGAAAACATCATAAGCCTCATTGTAGGTCTCTGCTTTCAGTACATCAGAATAGATGTATTCTGCTTTCTCTATAATCACAATAACACATCTTTTCTCCCTGAAATGCACACGCACTGGCATGGTTTTGGCCAGTTTTCTTATTAGCAAGAGGAATACAATAGATTTCATGATGCATTTCCTCTGGCAAGTTAAAGTCCTCTCTAACATCTGAGCTTCATTTTGCTTCAACCAGCAGCCCCTGGCCCAAGCATCCCTATGAGTGAGGTCTTTTCAAGAGCTCTTGATTTTAGAGAATCAGGAAATCCTGAGCTATCCCCTGAATTCAAAACGTCATGTGGGAATACAATGACTTTTGCTGGATTTTTAAAAGGACGGGTGTAGTCAATTGAATGGAGTGGTCAGGAAGACTCCCCGAGAGTTCATTTAATCCCACTGGAGTTTAAGATAATAAGACTGTGGGCAACCAGTGTTGCAAGAAGTAGGAACTTAAAAATGTCTCAAAGGCAGAAATAATAGTGTGAGTATAAGAGAGAAAGATCGAGTTCTAAAAGGAAGCCAGTTTTGCAACTAGAGAAATAAAATGAAGAAAGGGGAAGAAGACAATAGGGGAGAATGGAATTGATGCCAAGAAGAGAGAGAACAATGATGAAAAAATAAATACCAGGGGAAGACAGGTAAAGATGAGGGTGCATCATGGGTGTAGCTAGAAACTATGGCAGGAAAAGGATGGGAATGTAGAGAAAGGCTGGCGGGGGGTGGGGGCGGCGTGAAAAATAAAGGAGCGAGTCCAAGATGTCTGTAAACTTGATGGCCACATGCCACCCCTCTCTCAAAAGCGACCCCTCCCATCCAGTCCTACCTGGCCGGAAGGACGGTGGTCACCACTTGAGAGCTTGAGGGTTGGGGGGAGTAATGTTGGGGGAAACAGAGGGATCCTCATGGCAAGTTTCCGACAAGAATGAGGAGGAACCGTCCCCCTGTGTGGGAAAAAAAGGGAGGCTGTCATTTTTGTGGCATTGAAATTGATTTCTAATCATCGGTTGTTTCAAATTCTTGGTCTGGGAGCTCTCTGAGTACCTTCTAGAATGGAGATTTAAAATCTCCGTATCCTTTGTCTATTCCAACACTTCCGACCACAAATGCAATGGGATTGGCAACTGAATTCTCCTTGGTTCTTGCCTGTCCTCTGTAGGAATTAGATGTTAAATATGATTGCAACTAGTAGTTTCAAGAAATTCTTTACAAAATCCCACTACTGTCAAGAAACTTGAAAAGAGATTGTATTGAATCCCTGACAGCAACTGAACAAAGCAGCCCAATGAGTCTGGGCTGAATGGCTATACTTTTCTCTCTCAAAGAGAGAAAACTATTTTTTAAATACATGAAGTTAGTTTTGTTAGCCCTCTGCATAACTCGTTTGTTAAAAAATTATGTATCAAGCACCAACTATGTGCCAGGCATTGTTCTTGGGTGCCTAGAACTCAAGAGCATCAGTGAGCAAAACAGTCCAAACCCCTGCCCTCCAATGTAAATGCAGCTTGTGTTCCACTGGGGAGGGAACAACACTGAACGACACACTTAAGAAAGAAGTAAATGACCTAATGAGAGAAGGTGATAAATGCTCTGAAACACAGAAAGTAGAGCAGAATAAAAGGAAGAGGAGATACTAAGAATGGGGAAGTAGTAGAAAGTAAAGTGGTCATGGAAGGCCTCTTTGAAAAGAAAGTGGTCACGGAAGGCCTCTCTGAAAAGAAAGCTTTGAGCAAAGACTTGAGCCACAGGAGGGAGGTGCCCAAGCAGACCCTTGAGAGATGAACATTCTGGGCAGAGATCCATACAACAGTCCAAGGTGGCAATGGCCTGGGTTGTTGGGTCCCAGCAAGGAAGCCAGGTTGGCTGGAGCAGAGAGCATGTCAATGAGGAAACAAAGAGCGGATACAGCAAAGTGGAGTCAGATCATGTCGGACCTTGTAGACTTTTATTTCTCAGAGAGATGGGAGCCATTAAAGAGTCTTGAACTGAGGAGTGAGCTGATTTATGTTCTAAAAGATGACTCTGTCTGCCCTGTTGGGAGTAGATTGTGAGTGGGCACATGTGGAAGTGGGAAGACCAGTTAGGAGGCTATTGAGAAATCCAGTTGAGAAATGAGGGTGGCTTTGACTGGGGTAATGGCGCTGCAATTGGTACCTTAACAATTATAAAGATGTCCTAACTCTTTTATAATATTTTGCAAGTCCTGTGGTATTTGTGATCCCACCTAGAACAAAGTCCCAATAATCAGTTAAGGAATTGTAACAGCTCATTATGTAGTTCCTAAAATCTAAGAACTATTAAAAAAAATATGTAAAATTCAAAGGAAAAGGAGAAAAAAGTCCTTTCCAGCCAAAGCTAGAAGACAACATAATCCCTATTCTCTCCATGTCACAAAACCATATACATGCTGTTGGCTACTATCTGAGACAGGATTTCCCATATGCTACCATAATTTGGGAGGGCAAAATCCATTTTGATGCCAAAATAGTTAAACATGTTAAGTTCCCCTGATTGTATCAGGTTGTTTGTGTGTGAGTGTGTGTGTGTGTGTATGTGTGTCTGTGTGTGTGTGTGTGTGATGGTCACAGAGGGTATGTAGTGGAGAATCCATGCAAACTATCAGAAACATCATGAACTGTTTATTATTCCATCACAAACATTAGCAAAAGTTAAGTCCACCTCTATTGATAAAACTCTTTGAAATGTAAAACTCTTTGAAATATGGAAATACTACTTGAGCCTCGGTTTCAGCTACAAAGTCAAAGAACTCCTTGTCAAATTCAAAGATTATCCTCAGCAAATGATTATAATAAATGTAGAAGACTTGTATCAATTGACATTTATTTACAAAAAATGCATAACCAGGACTCCAAGTGGTAGGTTTGTTACATTAATTTGGCCTTAGACAGAATACATGGGAAACAGAGAATGTGACTCTTGCTTTTAGAAACTGCTTTCCTATTTTGAACTGAAATTTTCCTTAGCATTTTTCAGCTCAGTGATTGTGCATTTTTCCTTCTGCAATAACTTTTTCTCTGGTCTCTGCATGCTGCTTCATCAAATGTTTCAAAGCACCAGGACATTTCCTTTTCGGATATTCTACAGGTACATATTTCTCTTGGTTTGAATTTGCCATCTTTCCCATGAAAATGTTGAGGACCATGGTAAAATCAGGTAGTGGTTCCTGAGGTAATGAAATCTTTACATTCCTTGCCTTAAATAGTATTTAGGGTGTGTGTGTTTGACTATTTTATTATTCTGGTTATACCAAAGCAGGGCTTTAAAAACAAACTAGAGATTCTTTTGGGATAAAACATCCAATTACTATTGGCAAAATTCACATAAATCATGCACAATGGCAGGCACACAGAGTAGAAGTCAACCCAAAAGGTTTTGTGGGCCATCCGTGGTTGTGTGAACTCATTTTTAAGAGCAGATGAAAGTCAATGGGATTAAAGTCCATCTCATCCAAACTCCTGATGTTAATCTTAGTACTTTCTGGGAAGACTATGAACCCCATCAACACGTATACTCTCTCTGCTCTAGCAGGTGGTGAGTATTCTCTTTGGATCCCCTTCCCTCCAAACTATATACATCACTGCACTCCCACATTTACTTATCCTTAGGAAAGAAAGTAAGGACAAAGGAAGGGGAAAGAAAGCTAATGGGGTAGAGAAAAGGGGGAGGAATCAATGACAACCATGTGAATCTCTCTTCCAATTTTGTTTAAATCTCAAACCCAGTTGCCTTACAGGGGCTAATAGATAACAGAAATCCATGAGGCAACCTGGGGAATGCCATGCAGGCCTAAGGCGAGCCTCTTCTCTGCCTTAGAGATTTGTTTACATGTTGGCTCTCTGTAATCATATAATCTAATTTTTTTAAAAGATTTTATTTTTAAGTAATCTCTACACCCAATGTGGGACTTGAACTCACAGCCCTGAGATCAAGAGTCACGTGCTCCACTGACTGAGCCAGCCAGGTGCCCCCATATAATCTAATTTTTAAAGAGAAATTTTTTTTTTTTAAATAAGAAAATTTCCAAGTATTAAATAATAGCATGAGGGTTTTGTAATGTGCTGACTTGCCTAGGCTGAACTACATTTCAAGAGTTCCCTTTCCAGGTAGGGTGAGTTATAGGGGAGACTCTCCTGAGAGTTGGAGGGCTTGAGGAGGGAGGCAGCAGGCATCTGTAACACACACATGCTGTTGCAGATCTGTTGAATGGGGTCTGGAATCACTTTCCCTTCTCTTTGGGTCTTTCTTTAGTTGTTCCTACTGCTGGGCCAGGTGTGTGTGTGTGTGTGTGTTCAGCTCTGTGATAAAGACTCAATCTTTTGCAGTTTCTGCTTCTCTAGGTGAACTCCAACCAATACAGATGTTAATGAATTCAAACATATAAGAAACACCATGTGGAGATTTTTTATTTCTGGTTAGGTTACTTGGACCATGCTTCTCACAGAAAACAACTAAAAAATCTGGATTCGAGATTGAAACTATTTTCTTTAAAGAACCTAAGAACCATAAAAATTTAAAGAATGATCACCCCAAACTACAGAACCTAGACAGAGAACCTAGACAGGGAAGCCACTTTTGCCCTGATGGGCTTTTGCTAATGCTGAAAATTTTGAATTCATCTTTTGAAAGCCTGGTAGGGTGGGGCCACAACTCAAAGCCTGTGGCCTGTACAGAATGAGGAATCTCAGGGGAAACTTTCCCTACAATAAGCCAGACATTCAAATTGTAGATTTGAAAATAAACCAAATAGCACTTATGGAATCAAATAGAACACAAAAGTTAGAATTAAAAACTCAGTGGAAAAGTAGAAGAGCAGTGTAAACAAAGAATTGGTAAATTAGAAAAAGGGTCAGAGAAAAATTGTCCACAGGGTAGCACAGAGAAACAAAAAGATGGAAAATACTGAAAAAAGTTAAAAGACTGAGTTGATGGAGTAAAAGGTCTATTTTATTTTCTATGTGAATAATGTGAATGAAGCCATTTTTGCAGACACAATGGCTGAGTTTCTACAGAAGTGAGGAAAATTATCCATCTAGTCACCTCAAACACATATTTAGATACATTTTAGAAAAACTGCACAGAACACAAGAAAAAAATCCTAAATGCAAGAAAAGGAGGAAAAATGCAAGCTATTGCCAGAAGAATTACACTGAGACTAACAGCTTCTCAATAGTAAGAGAAGCCTGAGGACAGGGGAATTTTATCTTCAATGTGCTAAAAGAAAATAACTGTCAACCTGAAATTTTATACCCAGTGAAAGTATCCTTCCAGAATGAAGGTAAAATAAAGACATATTCAGACAAAAATGAAAACAAAACCAAAAACCCCAGAGTTTGCCATCAGTAGACTGTATAAAAGAACTTCTAAAGGATGTAGAAGATAATGGTCCCAAATGGACAGTCTGAGACACAAGATAGAATGCTGAACAAAAAATCTTGTGAATATGTAGATAAGTCTAAATAAACACTGACTGTATAACATAGAATAAAAAAGTCTTATTTGTTTAGAAATGTGTACACAATTATTAATAAATTTCAAAAATAAATCATGAGGAGACAGAGTCAAACAGTTCTAATGTTCTAGTATTGCCCAGAAGGAGAGTCAATGTATCCAAGCTTTACATTCAAGAAAATAATGAATAGCTACACTTTTTAAAAAGGTAATTATTCACATTGATCAAATGAAAAAGAAGTTTCTTTCACAGAAAAAAACCAAAAAACCCAAATCATTGGGTGGGTCTACCAAGACTTGACAACAAGCAAAACATAGTTAATGGGCAGCCAGTTTGCAATCTGTGGTCTAGCTTCATTGAGAAGGTCCAATGGGTGATGGCAGGGAGAAACCACATTTCCCCATCAAGTCACAAAGGATCAGGGAATACACAAATGAATCATGTAAGGAAGAAGCTTTTACTTTAAATGCCCTAGTCTCTTTCTCCCTGAACACTGGGAAGGCAGGACTGAAATCACAACATTGAGAGTTCTGTCTCAGGGCCCAGTGGTAGGTCTGACAAGACTAACTTCACCTAGAGGGATGAGTCACTCATCCTGTTCATTCTAAAGATGTCAGGGAAATGAGGAAAATCAGTCTATATTCCCCTGGTAGAGGAAAAAAATAAATAAATAAGAGCCAGTAGGCCACATGATGAAATGTTCTTCCACTTATAAATTAAAATGCCCTAAAGCTTCCTGGAATTCTCTCTTATTGATGAGCTCAATTTAAAACAGTAAACCTGTTTTAAGAAGCATCAAAGACAAATTAAATGTCAGAGAAAAAGTAAATTCCACATTTATTGACTGTTTTATGAGGTTATGGAGACGGTTCATTAAAAAGACCCCTTAAAAGATGATTCTTCTTGTAATGAGAGCCAGTAGCTGCAAAGTGATCAATATACATTGGAATATTTGCAGCAGATTCGGGGCAACTCTGATTAATGATGCTTCAGCATGTTAAAATAAATCTTTTTGAAGTGTTCAGGAGAAAGGCAGAATGTCCTTTTTATAATGAATCAGTTTAGAGTTGAACGTGACTACAGAAGTTATGGTTTCTCTCTACTGGCAGTTGGGTTGTGAGTTGCTTCTATCACCCTTTGTACACATATACCCTTTTCCTATTGGCTTTGGCAAATCCAGGGATGGAAATCCCAAGGAAACCAATTATGTCACTTATATAATTGGTGGGGTTTATTGCATCCATCTTAAGAACTCTGTAGCTATAGATTTCATAAAAAGACACACCTGGAACAAAGCTGAAAATAGCATACACTCAGGGATTGAATAAAATATTTCACTGCTAGGATACATGCAACTGAACATTTCTTCAGAATTTAGAACTTTACTGAAAAGGAACTAAATATTCTCTTTCAAGGATGTCTACTGTTGTTTGTAACTTAAGAAATTTCAGAGGGACTTATGTACAGGAATGCACAGTGTAATTCTACATCAAATTGAGGGCCAAAATATTTATCTATTGCATAAGTTGCCTCTAGAAATCACCTACTTCCATTTTCCCCAATGCCCTCAAAAATTACATACAAAAGGAATAGGCTCATTGATCTCTTTTTTAGTGGAGAAAAAATGGACTCTACATATGAAAAAGGCTTAGTGCATGTCACAAAGTTGGATAGTCCAAAATAAATTTTCATACTGTGGCTGGCCAAATTTGGCTCCCTACCAAATATGTGCCAGTAGGATGGACGTTCTTGGTCTAAGTGTGGAAATGAAATGGTTTTGACTGAGGCACATTGTCTTCTGACTGCTCTATTGGAGGATGGTAACAATTTTAGGAACTTGAGTTGATACTTACAGATCATAAGCCCATGGATGAGTAAAAGGTTAGAAGGTTACACTTTGAATTAATCTTCATATGTAGCTTGCTCTACATCCAGCCAGAACTCCTTGCCATTGAAGAACTGTTGTCTTTCAGCAATTGGCTTTTCAAATTTCTTTTGTTAAAAAATACTTGTTCGATTTTAAAGGAGTTGTTTGGTTATCGAAGGCTTGGAAAATTATGCAGCTTGTGATTGTGGTTCAGAACAGCTCAAAATAGTAATACTAGGAGAATATAGGCATGTGAAAATAGCTTCCTCCCTGTTTTGGAGGAGGTTAGGAACATTAAACACATTATTACATTAGTTAGAATAAGTGGACGAAGAGAAATTAAGTGATTATATTTGACATGTTGGTGAAAGAAACTGACAAACGGGAAGAAATATATTGCCATGTAGTGTATATTTTTGCTGTAAGCAAAAGATTAGCTATTATTGGTTTCAAGGTAGAAAACTGCTTATTGCATCTTAGAATACTTGAAGAAGGAACTCTACTCCCCTCAGTAACCTCTGGCAAAGTTTGTCATGTGTCCTCTTCATAGGAAGGTTGCAATTATCTTTAATATTACCTACTATAGAGTCAACTCAATTACTTTGTGCAACATTCAGTGATGGAACAGCTCATAAATTTCTAGATGTCATAAAATCATTCCACCTTCTCATCTTTCTGACTGAATGCAAGTGACTCTGTTAACCTCTTTTATAAACACTGCTGGTCAGTTTCATTCCCTTGAGTTACTATTTTTTCTGTATTGTTTCTGCTTTTGTTAATTTCCCTCATATCTATGTTGAGCTTCAAAGGCCATTCTGATACTGGATGTGAAGAGGGATTATTTCAAAGCCAGTGCTATCCTATTTCTGGTCCACAGCCAACAATTACCAGGAGCATGGATGAATGCTACTCGGGCCTGGACTTTCACTTGCCTATATTTGCTGCCCTGTGCTTTGTTCTTTCTCCACATAACCTATAGTTGATTTTATTCACTTCACTGTTTATTATTGTTCCTTCTTATCACAGACATTTCTTTTGATTAGCCACTGTGTCCTACAATATTAACTGTCATGATTTCTTATGTTATTGTTAAAGTCATGGTTCCCAAGCACAACATTTTTTAAGCCTTGAAGAACACCTCTTAAGAAATGCTTTCGTTTGACATGAAATCAAAAATCTCCAGGCAATCTTCAAATCCGGACACAAGATGATCATAAGGGCAACATGGATGAAAAGCAGAGAGATATCATTATGGTTCCTATTTACAGTCATAAAGAAGGCAACAGAAATAAATGCTGGTGAGGTCGTGGAGAAAAAGGAACCCCCATGCACAGTTGGTGGGAATGCAAATTGGTACAGCCACTGTGGAAAATAGTATGGAGGCTCCAATATATCCACTACTGGGTATTTACCCCCCAAAAAACCCCAAAACACTAATTTGAAAAAGTACCTGCACCTCTATGTTTACTGCAGCATTATTTACAATAGCCAAGATATGGAAGCAAACTGAGTGTCCATCCATAGATGAATGGATTAAAAAAAAATGAGGTATATTTATACAATGGAATATGACTCAGCCATAAAAAAAGAATGAGATCTTGCCATTTGAAACAACATGGATGGAGCTAGAGGGTATTATGCTAAGGTAATTAAGTCAGACAGAGGAAGACAAATACCATATGATTTCACTCATATGTAGAATTTAAGAAACAAAACAAACAAACAAACAAAAAGAGAGACAAAAAATCCAGACTTTAAATACAGAGAACAAACAGGTAGTTGCCAAAGGGGAGGTGGGTGGAGGGATGGAAGCGGATTAAGAGTACATTTATCATAATGAGCACTAAGTAATGTATAAATTGTTGAATCATTATATTGTACACCTGAAACTAATATAACACTGTATATTAACTATATGTCAATAAAAATGAAAAAAATAAAAATAGAATAAATAAACATAATACCTCCCAAAGGCCTTTTCTCCATATACCATGACTTTGGGGGTTAGAGCTTCAACATGTGAATTTTAGGAGGACACAATTCAGTCCATAGCACCATTTGATTCTGATTATTAGCTATATTTGGACAGACTAAACTGATCATGTGCAGACAGGCTCAGAATTTTGCAAACAAAACAAAACAAAAATGAAGGCAAAAGAACTACTATAAATTTATAGAAACACTTCAGATCTCTTGCTAAGAGGCCAAAAAAGAAGAAATGGGAAATTGCTATAAATATGGTAGTGGCACACACAGTTAATTACCTACTTAATTGCTATTTCTATTTCTTTGATAAGAAAACATCAGTTTTGTTCAGGTGCCTGTTGACTATGACCCTGAGGAGAAGCTGGACTCCCCTCCACCCTTTTGAGTGAGCCTTAATTGCACTAAGCCAGTCATGCAAATGACACTCTCCTGCCTATGATTGGTTTTAGGAATGGGTATATGGAACAATCCTAGCCAATGGGGAGAAGGGTATCAGGAAGATTTAGGAAGGTTTTCCTTAATCCTATAAGATGAAGACATTGCCTTTTTTGCCTTTGAATGGTTTTATGTAATGTTGTGATGCATGGAGCTATGGCAGCCATCTTGTGACAACAGGTTTACAGCTTAGGCATGAAAGGCAACAAAGTAAGATGGCATGGTGGAAATTCTACAAATACCTGGATTCTTGATGAGGTTGCTGAGCTGTTAGATTAACCCATCCTCAAACTGTGACATGTCTAAACTTCCAATAACAGGACTTACTAAGTTTATTATTGTGTAAGCCAGTTTTAACTGGGTTTTCTGTAAAATTGCTATAGAATGCACCTTGACTGATAAGTTGTCCAACACTTATTCTTCTAGTGCATAGTTATATCCAGTGTAGAAGTTTCAAGGTGCTTTAACACCTACCAAAGTTGATTTTAATCATGATGACCTAGCACAGTAACAGAATCTTTTTAGGGTTTTTTATACTGTTACATAACTGAAACACATTTGTGATTGCATTGTATCTATAAGACAAGTAGCTGACATTTTTAGACCAAAAACAAAAACAAAGCAAAATAAAACTCTGTAGGAAGAACAATGTCTCACAAGAGAGATTTTTTTTTTTTAATACAAAAACTGGTTAATGAGATAGCAATTTTAACCAGGGTATATTATGTCAGTGAACAAAATAATGACATGTGAATTCAGACAGCATGGATTGAAAATGTATATATTTGAATATATCACCTGGGACTGATTATTAAGGTGTTAATGTATTTCTTAAATTCTAGTTGGACCTGAATCTTTTGCTCCAAACATTTTGAAAGATCAGTCCTAAATGGAAAATATAGCGATTTCTGAAATTATCTTAAAACTATTACTAATGCATAATCAACCCAAGATGATGGTTAAGAATATTCAAATTGCATGTTTACATGAAAAACATAAAAATTAGCAGCATACTTAAGTAATTATTAATTCTCAGATTTTCATTACTGCTTCATCTATATTGCCAGGCAACATAGGAGTTAAAAATATTAAATAAATCTCTAATAAATACAAAAGGAGAAGAGCAGAAATAACCACAAAAATATATTTAGAATTATCCCCCAAAAATTCTATAAGAAGTAAATTGATGAATGGACTATACCATGAAACGAAAATAACACTTTTAAGCTTTGTAGGTTCATAGAGTACTTGTATGGAATAGCAATACCTTTTAGAGTAGATATTTTAAACCATGCATAGAATAATTATAAAACTGAAAAGCACATTTTTCACGGACAAATATTCAGTGATGAATCAAAATGTATGTAATGATCTAAAATCAAGATGCTGTTTGCCAACCTAAAAGTATTTGATTTACAGATGATCAGTTTGCTTAAAGTTAATATTCATGAATTTGATTTTGACCAAATAATAAGGATAAGGTAATTTTAAAGAAGAGCTACAATAAACTATTACTACAGGGGCAAAAAAGATTTGTTTTTTTTTTCTGGTTTATGAGAACATTTTTTGGATAAAAAACCAGGGTGATTTTGGTACAGGACATCCCCTGCTGGACAGAGTCCACCATTACAATATTTTATCAGAGCAGAAGAGGCTTAGCTAATTCCTCTAATTCTCTCTATTCTGGCAGGGAGAGAGGGAAGGTACTTCAAAGATACCTGAACCACACCTCACACCAACTGCAACCAAGATGTCAGGAGCTGGGTTCCGAGCATTTGCAATGTGTAAAGCTCACCAGTTGATGATAAATATGTACTGAATATTGCTAGAAAGATTTTCACCATGGCTGAGAAAGATAGAGGAGTTTACCATGTAAGAACAGCTCTGAGACTGTGTGCAAGGTACATGACCTACAGAGGTCTTATTCTAATTGAATGGAAAGAAAATGAAGTTATTGTGTATTATTATTTGGTTCAGTTTACCTTGGGCTTTTCGTCCAGGATCTGCTGACGTATCTCCTTGTGTTTCTCTACAAGTTTTTCTTGCCGTTTACTTTGGGCCTCTTCTAACTATAAGAAAGTTACAAAGAAAGTAATTTTCATCTGAACATTCAAGGGAATGTTTTCAGAAAAACTTGAAAGCTTTTCAGATCTATGGCGTACATTGAATTATTTCATATCCTGATCAAAAACTGCCCTTACAAGTGTAGGAGGCTGTTGGTAAGTGTTGGTCCTCGGTGATGGGGCACAGGCTGGGGGTAGGGTGATCTATAGATTCTGCTCTTTTTGCATTTTTGTTAATGTTTAGATGAGCCTTTTTATATATAGGTTTGCAATTAAACTTACAGAAACATTGATTACAGAACGCCTCCTCTGTAAAGCAGCTCTTCTGGGTGCTAGTGATAAACGGATACAAGGCATGGCATTTCCCTTCAGAGGCTCACACTGTGCTTGCCAAACATTCATACATGGTTTGCAAAACAGAGAGAGATTAACTGACGTACCCTCTTGATGTACTGCACCACCTCTTGGATGTATGACCGGATCATCTCTGTCTTTTCCCTAAGAGCAAATGACAACTGGATCATTATATGAAATCATCCTAGGTGAATCTCAGACTTTCAGGTGAAAGTTCACACAACTTTCCACAATCTCATTGCTGCTTCAAGAAAGGTACAGTCTGCCCAAGGGCAAGCAAGCTAAATGCTGGGAAGGTTGCCCGACAGTACGGGAACTGAGGACTGGGTTTTTTCCTAAGGGCAACTCTTTACTCCATCTTTATCTGAAAGATCCCTGGGTGTGCCTTAGTCATTTATTGAACTGCTCTTTGACTTCCATGTTAAAACCTTTACTAAAGGGATCTTTTGAAAGGTTAATTAGAGGAGAAATTTCACAGGTGGTTAAGAAGCTGTTATCCTGAACAGAATAAAATAATTCCCAGGTGACAGGTGGGAGAGAAGGGGTTCTTTCTCCTTACTCTTCCATTTGACTTTTGTCTTTGGATTTAGCTTCTGTTATCTTCTCCTGCCTTTTTTTGTCCATTTTCTTCTTTAATTCCTTCTTCTCTCTGAAGTCAAAATGTAAGTAAAAGGGGAAAAAAAAAGATAAATGAAACGGCAGTTTGTGTGCAATATGTTTATAGACACAAACCCATTGTAAAGAGAATGCAGGCTTACTTCTCACAGATTTCCTTGAGCTTCTTCAGCTGATTGTTCTGACATTCTTCAGCAACATCCGTCAATTTTTGAATAAGCTGGGGAAAGAAAATATGTTTGCTGTTTTACATGATCTTAAACAAAGCACCCTCTCCCCTGGATCCCCCAGACAGCAGTATCTGGAGTTAGAAAAGCTGTGATTGATGTTTAACAATAGTTAAAATTACCAGGCATCTACCAGGCAAGGGAGACATGATTTAAAACCATCACATTATCTAGGTTTTAATATGAAAGTCTTCTTCTCTCCTTTTAAATTAAACGGGATTCCTTAGATTATTGTGCTGGTTTCTGCAGCTTGGCTCGGTGCAATGACAAGTAACATGGAGGCTCAGTTTCCAGTCCCCACTCTAGGACATCAAAAATATGATTTTGGTCAAGAGTGCTACATTTTCTGAACTTACAAGTTCTTGGTTATAAATGGGATGATCAATGCCTTTGTCTCTTGGAGATATAGTGAAGCTCAAAATCATATGAAGATGGTATGAATGTAAGTTATAATCAACCGTGAATTGGAATTCTTGGTTTCCACCTAATTCATTGTTTAATTGCTTCGAGGACCATGAGTTGCCCACCTTAGATAGAAATCGATATTTGCGTCCTTGTGTAGGTAACTTCCAAAGACCATCAGAACTTCTCTTCTATGGTATGGTACCATTGAATTTTCATACATGCCATGAAAGCAATTCTTTTACTGTTTTGCATATATTTTCTTATCAAACCAAGCTTCCAGAGGGCAGCAACTGTGTCTGGATTTGCATATCCTCAGCCCTCCACACCTCCTCGTGTTCAGTAGGTGCTCAGTAAATGCTTATCAGTTACATGAGGGTCATTTTGCCCTCCAGCCCCATCTTTTTCTCTTTTCCACATGAAGAACCTATAGAACCTTCTGTCATGACTAAGGCAGCCGTGGTAACTGGACTCCATCCTTCTGACTAGAGCCCCAGGCAGACGGTGTGGGCTTCCTCTGAAAGCCCCCCACTGCTGTTTGCCAGTGATGGAGATTCTCAGATACTGCAGGGTAAGTTGACCAGTTAAATATAAGTGGTTGCTGCAACAGGGACAAGGCAATCTAATCAGAGTCCCAGCACTTTCATTGCTAATTTACATCTGACCAGCACAGTTTGAAGAGTTTTAAGTGTATTCAATTCCTATTCAATTCTAAGAGCTGCACTGTGAGGTTGTGCTTTTATCTTTGTTTTACATATGAAGACACTGACATGTGTGGTTCAAGTTCTGGGCTCCCAGCCACAGAGGTGGTAAGTGGCAGAGCTGGGTACAAACCCAACAAATCAGGCTTCGTGGCTTGTGGCCTTCACCACCACCCCATGCTCTTTTCATTATGATTTTAGAAATTATTTAAAAAAAAACCAAAACCTTTCTTGGGGCGCCTGGGTGGCTCAGTTGTTAAGCGTCTGCCTTCGGCTCAGGTCATGATCCCAAGGTCCTGGGATCAAGCTCCGCATCGGGCTCCTGGCTCAGCGGGAAGCCTGCTTCTCTCTCCCCCACTCCCCCTGCTTGTGTTCCCTCTTTCACTGTGTCTCTCTCTGTCAAATAAATAAATAAAATCTTTAAAAATAAAATAAAATAATAAAAATTAAAAAACCCTTCTTTTTTTTTTTTTTTTTTTTTAAGGTTTTACTTATTTGCGAGAGAGAGAATGAGAGACAGAGAGCATGAGAGGGAGGAGGGTCAGAGGGAGAAGCAGACTCCCTGCCGAGCAGGGAGCCCGATGCGGGACTCGATCCCGGGACTTCAGGATCATGACCTGAGCTGAAGGCAGTCGCTTAACCAACTGAGCCACCCAGGCGCCCTAAAAAACCCTTCTTATGTAAGAGAATAAAAACGTAAGGGAGAAATTCTCTTAGAGAACTACAATAAAGAAGGCACATTAACTTAACGTTAATGTGAAATTTGATGCATTCATCTGTGAAGTGGATTAAATCTGAGCAAATATGAACTGGGACTTGGGTCAGCAGCAAACCTATTTGATCATTCAAAAGAGACTGCCTAATCATGACCATTACAATTAAAGAAATCATGAAATACTACAGCTTTGTAGTGCCATTTATCAAGCTGTCTAGACATAAAATGTCGGTGTGCAAAGACTGGAAATTTCCTTGAGGATTCCCGCAATCTCTATTCCAGTTGAGGGTATGCACCCAGTGCCTTTCCTTTCCCTCAAGATCTTTCTTCTCTCTCATTCACTCCGACGAGTTAACAGGGTTATCCCCAACCTTGGCTGCAACATCAGAACCACTCCTGGGTAACTTCCTAAAAATGCAGATTCCAGGGCCCGCACCTAGGCCTATGGACTCCAAAGGTCTAGGGGGAGGGCCTGGAAATCAGTATTTTCAAAATTTATGGTGATTTGGATATTTTGCCTGATCTTGGAGGTCTCCATGGCCCTGTCCTCGTTCTACAGACCATTGTTGAATCTCCCAGCAACGCTTTTGAATTCAACGGCCTTCATACTTCTGTTTCTACTTTGTCATCTGTATCATTCACCTGACTCCAGAATATTCTCTTATTGGTTATGCCAGCATCTACTCACATTTCTTGCTTTCCTTCCACCTCCTGCCCCCATCCTCAGCCACCTCACCATCCAGGCATGGAAACGCTTGAGCTTGAGCTCCCACAGCCCTTATCCCCACCCAATTCTGACTTTTATTTTGATTTGGTGTCACCCTCTTGTACAGTTGGCAGCACTACACTCCCTCAAAGTTCCACAGAGGTTCCCTGCCTGCTGCATCCCCTGGCCTTCCTCATCGTCCCTCCCTCAGACCATCTGCACTTGCTCTTTACTTTTCTCTGGAAGAGTTCCCACTTCCTTTGCTCCCGGAACACACACCTTTACCTAAACTACTCAATTTAGCCACAATCCAACAAATATGTCTCAAGTACCCTAAACACCTGGCACTGTTCTACAAACTCCGAGCCAATGACTTGGCTTTCTAGATCTTGTTACTCAAAGTGTAGCATAACCATGTCAGACCAGCAGCATTGGCATTGCCTGGGAACACAACAGAAATGCGAATTCTCAGGCCCTACCCCAGATCAACTAAATCCAAATCTGATTTTAAATAGGATTTTCGGGAGATTTGTGTTCATTTTACAGTTTGAGAGGCAATGTCTAGATTATTGAGAAAGATGGAGACAATCTAGAAGAAGCCCTCTGTTATGGACTGAATGTTTGTGTCCCCCCTCCCCCCCGAATGTATATATTGAAATCCTAACCTCTAATGTGATGGTATTAAGAGGTGGGGCTTTGGGAGGTGATTAGGTCATGAAGTTTGAGCCCTCGTGATAGGAATAGTGCCCTTATAAAAGAGATCTTGCAGAGCTCTACTGCCCCTTTAGCCATGTGAGGACACCATGAGGAAATGGCCATCTATGAACCAGGAACGGGGCTTTCAGTAGACATCGGAGCTGTTGGCTTCATCTTGGACTTTGGGCTTCAGAACTGTGAGAAACAAGTGTTTGTTGTTTAAGCCACTTAATCTATGGTAAGAGACTAAGACATTCCCTCAAATTCCCTCTTTTCTGTCTCAAAAGATCTTTGGCATTTTATCTACATTCTCTTCATTACCTCAAACTCAGCTCCCTCACATTTGACATAAGGATAATGTTTCCCTCCTGAGGTGGTTGTGAAAGTTGAAAGGAAAAACACACATACAAGTCCTACTAGATCACTTTGTAGGTCCCTAACTTGGTTTCCTTACCCTTCCTTCCAAGAGAAAGGTTCTCGCCCTTGTTTTCCATCCTGTCTTCTCCAACCTGTGGCAGGACCTGATCTACCATTTCATTTTCTCCTCTCAAAATGTCTTCTGCCCTGGACACATTCCCTTTGCATAAAAAAACCCATCTGTTTCCCTTACCCTTCAAGAACCCTGAACTTTTGTTCCATGTTGGACCTTCCTTTCATTTCTACCCCTAGAATGGAAGACCAGTTGCTGCTTCCAAAGCTTCAATGCCCCAGCCCCATATTCTTCATTTCCACCATGACACTTCCACTTCAACCACTGGAATTCACCTGATTTTGCTTTAAGATTACAAAAACTTTTTTGTTATTAGACTTATTGGCCATTTCTCAGGACTTAACTTATATTATTCCAGAGATTCACAGTGTTTCTTAGTTCACAGTGTCCTTGGGATCTCAGTAATTTTTTAATGGTACCCTTAGGCTAAAAGAAATAAAAGTACAGCTCTATTTATTCATGAAACAGTTAGGTCCAAACTTAATAGTAGTACTTTGCACAGTGTCCAACAGATGTTGCTGTTTCTGTAAAAAAATGTAAAATATCCCATCATGCCCCTGTGAGTTCAACATGGTGCTTCAGGGTGTCTTTGGCATGCAGCTGGGGATCATGACTTTATCCTATCCTCTTGTTGCCAACCACTCTCACACAAAGGTCTCTTTTCTTAATTTATAGTATCTCCAGCAATTACCACAGTCACTTCAACACTGTTAGGGGCTTCAATTCATTTCAGCATCACCTACTGCCTTTGACCAACTCTACCTGAGGATGGCTCACCAGCATCTCAACATTTCTACGAGCAAGTTTAGGATTTGTCTTGCACAGAAGACAAGTCATTGTATTTTCCCACTAATTATCATCCTTTAGTTCAAAAGTGGACATTATGTTTGAGTTCCTTCTTGTGTACTTTCCACATCTAGTGAGTCACGGAGATTTGTGAACTGCACCTGTTACCTGTATCTCACAGCTTTGTGTTAACGGCATTCTGATGCAGATTTTTGTGAACTCTGGTCTGGATTCTGAGAATTCCTTTCCTACCTTTCCTGCCCTCAGTCTCTCCTTACTCCTGCCACTCCATCCCAAATATTTTTCCTTCTTGTATGTACCAAAGCCTTAACTGGCCCTCTATCCCCAAATATGTTATGCTCTGGCTCCAAATTTCCTTTCTTGGCTAGCATTCATCATACCCAATAACCTAGGCAGTATTTTGCTCTTTGAACTGTCCAGGCACACACCTGCTTCTATACTTTCTCTCATGTTATTCTTCCACCTTGATGATATTTCCATTTGAATGGGAGACAGCACAATATAGGACATTCCCATGAGTGCAGAAAGTTCCATTACGCTGGGCTGCTCTAACTAAGAGAGTGGGTACTAGTGGAGGGATCCACTTGTCCATGCCCCTTTCTTTTCTAACTAAACCAGCCTTTGGTGATACTCCCCTTTGACTGCCCAAATAACTCTAGGCTTGGCCCCTTAACTGGCTTTTGTAAAAGATGCCAATTATCGATACTGACCTTTGTGTGTTCTTATTTTATTATTGCTCCCTAAAAGAATGTCACTACTGCAAACTCCTTTTCTTAATAATTTTTTTGGAACCCCAGGCTCTACACAAAATAGGTGCTCAGAAAATGTTGTGAATGAAATCTTTTATGTTTTAAAACTATACTGATCCTGACCTTGGTGGCAACAATGAAGCATCATGTCCAAGCCATGGGCTGTCTTATTGGAAATACTTTCAAAACTATATGGTTTGGGTACTTAACAAGCTAAGTTTTGTTTCTTTGAAACAAATGCCTTATTGTGAAATCCAGGTATGTTTTTAAAAACATGGCTTTTGCATGCAACTGATGAAAACTGTTTCTGTAGAATCACAAAGAATATGTGTTTTAAAAAGGAAAACATCTCTGTGTTTAATATGTTTAATATGTCACAGATATGTGACTGTCTTTCCATCATGCTCAGTTAACCTTGGTCTCCCCCACTCTTCCATACGACAAACCCCTCCCTCTAGCATTCTGCCCTTTCCAGCTATTTCCAAAATACTGTCACTCTTACTCTAATTCTGCCTTTTCGATATTCACTGTTTTCTTTTACTCTTCCTCAACTTAAGGTCCAGGAGGTAGAATGATTAATATTATGTCTTTGTTAATAATATGCCACTATTGTCAGACTCCCATAAAACTGGCAATGGGATTATATATACATATGCATCAATAATTTATCCCTTTCCTACACTAAAAAGAGAGTTGGGGCTCACCTATGGTTTTCTCTACCCAACACTACTTCTCCAGGAAGAAGTTCTGCTTTCTGAGAACTGGCTCTGTGCCCAATGTGGCTCCCATGGGAGCTACTGTATTCTTTATCCCTATCCCTTGACCAAGGTAACTGGTCCCAGGGGAGACGCTGATCCAAGTTGGACCAGGCATAACCTGACTTGAGCAACAGGTGATTGGCCTAAGGTTGCAAGTTTGGCCAATCACATGACCCTCATAAGGCTTTCTTCCAGATTTTTCCAACCTGCTACTGGAGATGGAAATGTAACTTAGATGGGGCTGGTGCTTATATTTTCTGACAGGGGGAAGCCTGTATGCTGTTGGAAAATAATAGTGCTAATACACACTGAAAAGCAGGAGAGAGAGAGGGAGACTGGGCGGGGGGTGGGGGGAAGGAAAGGAGGGAGGGAGGGAAAAGGACAGAGAGAGAAAGAGAAAGGAACAGAGAGAAAAGGGGAGAGATACAGGTAGACAGACAGGCAGACAGACATAGAAAGGGTTGCCAGTGATTTCTGGCATCCATTTCTCCATCCCTTCCCTTCCATGGTGTGGATGGTCAATCTTTCCTTATGTGATCTATCCTGTGCATTTTTCTAGTATATATATTAGTTCAACATGGATTTCTGTCACTTGCAACCAAGAGAATCTTGACAAAAAATAGAAATAGAAAACCCCAAATAAGAAAAAGGAACCTCTCTGAGTATCGGGTGCAGGATTTCTATTGCATGAGATGTGAAAATGAGACCAAGAAGAGGGATTTTTCACATAATAACTGGAGTGCTTTTTAACTAACTTAAGGATACACTCATTTTTGGTGTATTTATTAGCAGACAGGCTCTACTCAAAGAACTATTCAATCATGCATTACTTACAAAACTCACTGAGGATAGGAAAGAAGAAAAGATTAGTTTAGAATTCCCAGCAAAAAAAATACCAAGAAAGTACATAGTTAAACTGAAATGCAGTAAACAACATTTAATTTTAACTTTTAGTACAATTCTTTCCTCTGGTCAAAGGAATAGACACATTTCAGTTATTGGGCTTATTTGTTTACCACTCTTGACAACTCTCTTAGTTAAATGTTCCAAACCTTTTAAGGAGTGAAAAAGAAAAGCCCTGGGGGAATATAATTTCATGCTTGTTTTCAAGTCCGTGCTGAAATTCACTTGGGTTAGTCGTTTGAGGGTGAGAGAATGGTTTCCATGGAAGAGAATAATTCCTTGACTCTAACTCAAAAGGGATAAAAAACAAAACAAAACAAAACAAAACAAAACAAAAAACCCCAACAACAACAACAACAACAAAAACATGTGGACAGAAGTTGGCCTGTTTAGTCTCTTCTTAAGAAGGGCAATTTTGGAAAATGAGCAAAAGTCAAGTATAATACGTTCACACTTCAGGCACAACGCATCCTCCTTCCCCCTTCCAGTAATATCTAGAGAAGATACCACATTTTTTTCTGCTCATCAAAGCATCCACTCTGAATTTTCACTCTAATTTGTTTTTTTTTTTTCTTCTACAAAGAATTAATTTATGATGCTTCTAAACTAAGTAATGATCTATGGACTAAACACATTACTGACGATTTAAATGCAAGGTGTATCCTGGCCATTCGAATTGAGAAATATTCATTCAGCAAACCAATATTAACTGAGCACCTATGGTGTGCTGGATACTGTGCTAATATTGATGGTCCAACTGTGAGCTGACAGACAGGCTCAGTCCACGTGGGGCTGATAGTCTCACTAGCTCTCTTTTCAGGAGGACAAAATGTTGGACTCAAAGGGCAACCATCATTGTCTGAGATATTCTTTCATTCTTATGAAATTATTTTTTAAATTTGCATAGCTACATAGAATTTATAGCAGCTTATTTGAGTCTAAATGTTAAAGGATCCTTGGAATTTTTTTCCTTGCTGGGCAAAAAAAATAAATGAAAATGAAAATTTGACCAAGATTCCTGGTCAATGTCAATAAGCTGGCCCATTAAAGCTGTAACATTTAAAGTTATTTTTCACTTTTAAGTTATGCCGAGGTAAATGTCAGCTTTTGAGCTTTCTGGGAAACATAAATAGATCAATGTAGCATACTCCCTTGAATGATATTTCTGGTATTCTTTTATGAGGCTATCAACTGGAAATACTTTCAAACTTTTAAAAAATCAAGAAATTTGATAAAGGGAGCTCTACTTAATGATGCTTGGGTTTTGCCAATGAGAAAATGTTTGCATTTCATCAAGTTAATTGATATTATCATATCTGATTAAATCAATTAAAAAAACAACCACCAAACCACTACAATTTTAAGGTAAGGCTTCGTAATTTTAAAATATGTTAAGACCATTTAATTCAGAATAAATAAAATAAATAAATATTGGTTACCACTCAGATGTGGGAAAGTAGCAATAATATTCAAACTGGAGGTTTTCAAATAATTAGCAAAGGAGATCTGATTGAGAGATATGTGATTTGTCCTGTGCTTTGTTACTAAAATAGGGCAATAAATCATGGGCTTAATATTTCAACAGTCCCTTTGGAATCCAGACTCAGAAGAGCTGCCTGTGAAGACAAATACCACAGCATGTCAGCTACTTTTTTTCTTAATGCAAAATATATCACTTCAGCATCCCTGACTTGTCAAATGGAATGCAATGAGTCCTGTAATTCCAGAGGGCACAAACGAAATGATCAGACTTGTGGGTTCTATTTTGGAATTTTCCTTCCAGCAGAATCCCTTCTGTTCCCTAAGTTTTTTAAGTTGACGCAAGTCAAAACTATTATTTTCTTTGCCTTTGGGGATGGTTCTGTTTCCTAACTTCTTCCTTAATGTTACCTAAATAGTTACCAATTAACACATAAAAGTACATTAAGATATATTGTGTACACACACAAAAGAAAAACCAAAGTTTATTGCTTTAAACTGAAATCCCTCATTATTATTTTAATAGGCCCGAGGGTTGGGTCATCTCTGATTCTATAATTAAAGGAAACTAGCATTACTGTCAGAGGGAGACTTTACAAGCATTCTTGAACAAACTTTTTGTTTTAAAAATGAGGATACAGACACTAAAAGAGGTGAAATGATTTAGCTAATGTTATATAACTAAAAAAGTCATGTCTTCTCAGTTTAAATCCTCTGCAAATAGTCTTTTGGTAAAGAATGATGACTATCTTCTAGGCACCATGTTAAGTTTCCCTGGATTATTTTATTGCATCTCACATCCAAATTATGAGGGCTGTATGTAGATTATTGCCCTAATTCTCCACCACTTCTTGTATTCACACTTTTTGTAATGTCACTTGCAGGTCCCCTAAACAAGAGATAGAATCTATTTCCCTATCCCTTGAATCTGGACAAATCTTATGATTTGCTTTGACCAAAGAATGAGGAAGAAGTTTATAAGACCTCTCAAAACACCTTGTCCATTTCCTCCTGCTCTCAAGTGGAATCCTTTTCAATTTCCACATGAACAAGCCCAGAGTAGCCTGCTGGATGATGAGAGATGTGGATCAGTCACCTGTCTTGACCCAGCCAACAGTCAGCCAACTTCCAGAAGCAGAGCCCTTAGGTGATGGGCAGCTGAACCAGAGAAACATGAATGACTCCAGCCAAGACACATGAATGAGCCCAGCCAAGATTAGAGGAGCCATTCAGTTGAGTCAAGCTCAAATTGCTACCCACAGAATCAAGAGCTAAACAAATTGTCATTTTAAGGCAATAAGTTTTGAGGTGTTTGTTATGCAACAAAGCTACCTGATAAAGATGGGCATACTCTTAGTAGATCTGTCTCACTTCACAACCTGTACTCTTAACCACTGTAAGCCCCTGAAGGCAGGGACTATGTTTAGGCTTATTCCACAGGAATTCCCCCACCAGTATGACCACAGGAGGCCTTCAATGACTTTTTTTTTTTTTAAAGATTTTATTTTTTATTTATTTGACAGAGAAGGAACACAAGCACAGGGACTGGGAGAGGGAGAAGCAGGCCTCCCCACTGAGCAGGGAGCCTGATGCAGAGCTCGATCCCAAGACCCCGGGATCATGACCTGAGCTGAAGGCAGACGCTTAACGACTGAGCCACCCAGGCGCCTCCTTCAATGACTTTTGATGCATGAATGGTTATATAAGTGTATTTCACACTCTCTAACTCACCCAACCTCCCCAAATAATAAATGAAGAGATACCACAGGAACTCTGTGGGTCAAAAGGAAAGGAGACAATCCAACAGAAAAGTAGGTGATGGATGTGAATGGGCAGTTTGTAAAAAGAAAAAAAAACTATAATCTACAGCCAGTTAAGCTGACTATGCTCTTCCCTGGGGGCCTGGTGTGCATTGGTTGCAAACAGTAGTGTATGCAGCCCGTTGTTCGTAGCGGTTGCCCTAAGGGACCCTGGAGACAGCCCTTTCCAATGGACATTCAATTTTGATGGTACTATCCTCAATCTAGGCTCTAGACAGGTATTCAGAGTGCCTTTGGAAAGTCCCAGGGCACAGTGACCAGGGTCTATATTGGCCAAGTCACCATATCCATCAGTACCGAGGTGCAGAACAAGGACCATGTGATTAAGGCCCTATTCAGGGCCAAGTTCAAGTCCCTGACCACCAGGAGAGCCACATTTCCAAGAAGTGGGGCTTTAATAAGTTTAATACAAATGAACTGAGGACATGGTGGCTGAAAAGCAGCTCATTCCAGATGGCTGTGGGGTGAAATACATTCCCAATCATGGCCCCCTGGACAAATGGTGCACTCAAGAGAGCCTTGGCACTGCCCTCTTCTTATTCATGCCCACCAATAAATCCTACTTCCTGTCCAAAAAAAAAAAAAAAAGGAATATAAATGGCCAATACACACATGGAACTATGCTCATTTCTGCTCATAATTAAAACAATAGAATTTAAGATAAAGATAATTTCTATCCACATATATATATGTGTATATATATATATATATATATATATATATATATACACCTCCAGAAGCAGAGCCACCATATATATATGAAAAGAACAACATCCACTCTATTAGGGTTACCCAATGGTGAGCAGAAAAATTGACAAATAAGAACACATTTTGACAATTCTTTCATTCTTTATTTCACTACTAAAGTCTTTTATTTATTTGTCATTTCTTATTTGGTGGAGAATATAAAGTTTTTCGGAAAGTTAAGTCATTTATTTATCAGGCAAAATAATCCTTTGTTAAAGCCAGAATATTGGAGGAAGACAGAGAATACTACCACAACTCAGTAGATTTACTTCCTGACACTGTAATTACTCCTGGCCCATATACTTCAGCTGGCTGACCATAGAAGGGAGAAAATTCAAGGTTGGCTTCTTTACAGGTTGCAACAGCAAACGGTGCTCATAGAAATCATCAAAAGGAAGGCAATGAGCTCCATCAAGCTGTAGCAGGATGTCAAAAACTGCAATACACATTTATATTTGAAGTCAAGATTTCCTAGTCAATTCAGGTATTACTAAAGAAAAAGTCTTGGGTGCCTGGGTGGTTCAGTTGGTTAAACGACTGCCTTCAGCTCAGGTCATGATCCTGGAGTCCCGGGATGGAGTCCCACATCTGGCTCCCTGCTCAGCAGGGAGTCTGCTTCTCCCTCTGACACTCTTCCCTCTCGTGCTCTCTGTCTCTCATTCTCTCTTTCTCAAGTAAATAAATAAAATCTTAAAAAAAATAAAAATAAAGAAAAAGCCTTCATTAAAAACAATGATTTGTGAACATTATCTCATTATTCCTCCTTATGCTTCTGTGAAGTGAGGATTATTCTTACATCCATTGGACAGATGAGAAAATGAAAGTTCAGAGTGGTCACACAGCTACTCAGTGGAAGAGCAGTGGCCAGAAATGACATTTGACTCTAGACCCCCACTCATCACTACTTACATCCTGATGGGCCATCCATTAGTAGCTGGTCAGGATTCACCCAGAGCTTTCACTGTGAAACACATCTTTCAATCCCCAGGATTGGCAGGGACTTGGGGAACTCAGTGGGTCTGGATACTAATGTTGGTTTAGGGCCCAAAAATGATTGCTAGTGAGATAAGTGGGAGGATGTATAAAAACAATAGCAGCCATTAATGTTGATGTGAAGGAAGGGAGAAATGAATGGGACTGGCACAAGTGGGAGACTTAAAATATGAGAAAGAGGAGAAAACATAGGGAACAAAGCAAAACAAAACAAGCCTCTGCAAAGGATAAATAGTGTGGTAACTGTGAGAAAAAAAGAGGAAATCTTTTCTTGAAGCCATGAAAAAGAAGAAAAAGAGAGAAGACAAAATGGCGGGACCGCTGCAGTTGAGAACTCACCCCAGCAACATCACCATGGAGTCCAGTCCCCTCTCAGTATGCTATGGGTTTTTAAGCTTGAATATGATGTTGGGGCTCATTACTGACAGTCATCAAGAGCCCCCAGAGGGACCCCCTATGATTTTCTCTAACTTACCAAAGTCATTTCTATTTTTATTATTTTTTAAAGATTTATTTATTTATTTTAGAGAGAGAGAGGGAGAGAGGAAGTGAGTGGGGGGGAGGGGCGGAGGGAGAGGGAGAGAGAATCTTGAGCAAACTCCCTGTTGAGTGCGGAGCCCAACATGGGGCTCAACTCACGACCCCGAGATCATGACCTGAGCCAAAACCAAGAGTCAGACACTTAACCAACCTAGCCACCCAGGTGCCCCATACCAAAGTCACTTTTAAAATGAAAACCTAACCCTAATGGGATGACCAAACTCAGGGTCAACCTATGGCTGTTGATGAAAAACAGATTAAGTTAGAGCAGATTCCCCAACCTTATCCTTGGAACAGGGGTCCCCAACTGGGGTTCACAGATCCTCACAATATCTATGGAGAGACTTCAGGGAGTGCAAGAACTTGAATGGGGTTGGGGAATTTATATCTTTATTTTCACTCACCTCTAACTGAAAGTAACTGTTTTCTTCTGATGCCAGTATAGGCAGGAAATGACAGGAGTGATTTCCATAGGCCCTGTGCCTTTGGCACCAACAGGTATCCCTCCAGCTTGATCAAGCTGTGAATAATGGGGCACATGCTCTATTTCCCATTTCAACTAAAAGTAACTTTAGCCTTATTCCAAAAGGCATTTTGAGCAAAGATAAGGATCGATGGCTCTCAAATGGTGCTTCTATAACTTGAATGTGTAACAAGTCATCAGGGACTCCTATTAAAATGCAAATTGTGATCTAGCCGGTCTGGGGTGGGGCAGGAGACTGAATGTCTAACAGGCTCCCAGGTGATTTGGGACCCACACTTGCACAACCAGGCTGCAGAGCTATTTGGATAGAGAGTTTTAAGGGTAAAGATTCTTCTTTAGACAGGTATAAAAATGTCTTTGAAGCTATGCAGTCTATGAAGCTTGGTGTGCATTTTACACCTCCTATGAACAATTACCTCAAAAATATTCTGTTGGTATTTATCAATTTATAGAGTTACATAAGTTGCTCCCATATCCGGGTTTTCGTATTAATTTGCTGATACCTTTATTATTTCATTTATCATATGCTATTATAGCTTTGGGATACGTGCTCCCTGAGTGTGTGGTAACCACACCTTCTTCATCTTCATCTCCAGTGTTTTGCAAATACTAACTTTTTTTTTAAGATTTTATTTTTAATCAACCTCTACATCCACGTGGGACTCGTACTTGCAATGTGAAGATCAAGAGTCACATGCTCTACCAACTGAGCCAGCCAGGCGCCCCGCAAATATTGAATTTTTATTGAACGTTTGGTAGGGAGTTTATTGATGTAAAGCTTTCTTTCTTAATCCTTGAACTGTGGGTTCCAGCATTTGAAATGTATAGACCTTAACCTAAACACATCTGTATTTAATTCCCAAAGCAATTTTGGGAGATGAAATATCTTGTTTAATTTTCCTCATCACCCAAATACTCCTTTTTACCTGGGGCCTACTTGCGTTTTAATTACACTTCCATTTGTCTAATTTAGCCTGAGAGGGCTGTTCATAACTCGGATCCACAACCAAAGATAGAACTAACACTTCTGGGTGCTCTCGGTCAAAAGATTTCCTGGCAGAACAATTTCTGGTTGTTACAAATGGAGTGAGAGAAAGTTTTGACATGTGCCAGCTAAGGGCATGTAGTAGAAATTGTGGATGCCTCCAAATGGCCATAAAACAAACTCTGTGTGGTTCTAAAGTCTAGGCGTTTAGGCCTTCACCTTCTTAACCAAAGAATACAACTGTGTTCAAAGACATCAGGACTTTATCTGAAACCAAATCCACAATCACAAAGGTGACAAGGTGAGTATTTTGAGTATATTTGGCCTGAAAGGGCAAGACCAGCTTAGACATGTGTGTATGTTTTTCTGAAAAACTCTTTAAAGCTTTTTTTTTTTTAAGATTTTATTTATTCATTTGAGAGAGCAAGTGAGCGCGTGAGAGAGCGCGAGCAGGGGGGAGAGGCAGAGGGAGAGGGAGAAGCAGCGGGAGCCCAATGCGGGACTCGATCCCAGGACCCTGGGATCATGACCTGAGCTGAAGGCAGACGCTCAACTGACTGAACTGCCCAGGGGCCCCAAAGCTTTTATTATGGACACACTCATTCCTTCTTAGGGAGAAGCGAGTAGAAGCCCCTGTTGTTGGACTGCCACCTCCAGGAGGAGTTCCACTACCTCTCCAGTTCCAGTGTCCCTGCAGGGGAGTAATTTTCCACTTAGAAGCTCAGCTTGATCTTCCCTAGTTCCCAGCCCACCTTCCCCTCCAGGAGAAAAGCGGCTGAGCCACTCTCTGTGGCCTCCTCCAGTGGGATCTGATGTGGGGCCTCATGCCCAGGTGTTCCTCCTGTGATGCTGAGCTTGTGCAACTCTTCCCTGGGATTTCTGCAGCCATTTGTATTGCCCCCTGCTCCCCTAAAGGCCTTTCTGGCATGTCTGGGCTTCTGTTTTCATCCACATTCTGAATTCTTGGTTTGGGACTCTCCCATGACTCTCGAGTTTTCCTCTTATTCTGAATTACTGCGTCTCTCTCCTCGGGGAAGGGAATCTTGCCAGGGGCTGGAACTCTGGGGCAACTCAGGATGATTATGGATGGATTGCCTAGTCCTCCAAGTAATAGTCACCCTATTTGTCAAATGCAGTCATCTGCCAGAGAACCCCAGGACTTCTAACCCCTTGAACCACCATTCATCTGAACTCTGCTCTCCTGGAACCCTACTCTTCATCATGTACTAGAAGAGTGATCCTTGTAAAGGTTACTTCAGGTCATGTCGCTCCTCCATGCAAAACCTTCCAGTGGCGTCAACTTCACTCTGAATGAAACACAGAGGTCTACAACTCTAAGAGATCTGTCCCTAGCCCCAGAAGTCCCATCTCGGACAGCCTCAGACAGAGCCAGCCTGCTGGTCCCTCAACAGACAGCCCCATCCCTGACCCAGAGTCTTTGCATTTGCTAATCCTTCTGCTGTGCACAATCCAGCCTCATGTGTTTGTAGACGTCAGTCCTTCACTCATAAGTCAGCTGCTGCCTCTTAGTGAATCCTTCCTGGTTACTCAATTTAAAATTTCAAAGCATGTTTCTCAACTTTCCCTCCATCCCCACTCCCTATTTCTCCATTTCTCATTGATTTTTCTCCGAACCCTTAGGACCACCTGACATACTATATATTTTACCAACTTTTTTAAAGCTTTTATTTATTTGAGAGAAAGAGAGAATGAACGATGGCAGGAGGGGGCAGAGGGAGAGGGAGAAGCAGACTCCCTGATGAGCAGGGAGCCCGACTCGGGGCTCGACCCCAGGATCCCAAGATCACAACCTGAACTGAAGGCAGACATTTAACTGACTGAGCCACCCAGGTGCCCCTTACCAACATATTTTGTTCATGGTCTGACCCCTCATCTAGAATGTAATCTCCATAAAGGCTCGGATTGTTGTCATTTTTTCCCCTCTTCTATTTGAAAATATTTACTGAGTAGGTATCTAATAAGTATTTGTTTAATGAATGCATGAATGAGGGTTTGTTTTTGAGGTGATAAAAATGTTCTAAAATTGTGCTGATGGTTGTACATATCCATGAATATACTAAAGACCACTGAACTATACACCTTAAAGGAGTGAATTGCATGGCATATATAATAAAGCTGTTGAAGAGAAAGAGACAGTACAGTATCCCAGTCATTGTAATGAAGGAGTTGGCTGTGCATGTCCTGTGTGAGTAGATATGAGGTCATTATGATAAGTTTGGTTTGAAATCTGATTTACCAGAGGTATCTGCACAATGGTTAGAAAGCAGGGCCTCTAGAGTCAGAGGACCAAGGTTCAAATCCCAACCTCATCATTTTCTAGTTGTGAATTGCTCTGTTTTTTATTTGTAAAATAAGCGGACAATAATACTAAACTCCAGTGGCGGTTGTTGTAGGGATTAAATCAGACAATTTCTGTAAATGGTTTAGCACAAGGTATGGCCCCTATGGTGAATGCTTAATACATGGTTATTATTTTAATTTTTATTATTGTTGTTATTTTCTGGAGTACTATGGGTGAGGTACTGGAGAAAATCAGATGGCTGTCATGGTAGCAAGGTCTCAAAACCATTATTTCTCACTAAGATTTACTTTGACTTTCTCTGGCCTGTCAGGCAATCCCTTCCTTACACTGAACCTGATCTCTGACCTACCATTCCTTCATGGCTCAGATCTTATTTCAGTGGTTCACAGATAAGGCAGCCCCTGCACCCCCCAAATCAAATGGATATTGTTAAAAATAAATCCTCAAGCCTTACATTTAGTGATCAGGCAGCAGTCCTCAAAGTGTGGTCCTGGGACTTCAAGCATCAGAATCACCAGCCCTACAAGAGGCCTAATGAATTGGAAATTCGGAGCAAGGACCAACAATCTGTGTTTTAACAGCCTTCCAAGTGATTCTGATGCATGCTGAAGTTGAAAATAACTGGCCAAGTGGAATCTGATGTTTGATAAGCTCCTCACGTGACTTTGGCCTACTCGTTTGCATATCATCACTGGGGAACCAGCACTAAGTCAACAGCATGACACTGAATCACCTAGTTTGCTGTGATGGCTAAACCATCCACCAATCGCTAAACCACCCACCCATCTCCAAAGCAGAAACATAAAAACACATACAAACTCTGGCTACACAACTTCAATTTCTATTAGCTTACTCATTTGTTTTGTTTGGGGCACAGGCTTGTTTTCAAGGCTACTTTATCATTTGATCATTTAATCTGTCACCACATATTTATCATGACCTCAAGGCATCAACAACAGTTGTCACAACCTTCAAGAAAACCTTTTGGAGGACAAAACTGATCACTAAGAGGGACTATGGCATTTCCTTCCACAGGGGGCCTCAGCAATTGGGTAGACAATATCCCAGACTGGCCAGACACTCTTCTAAATGCAGGAGAGTGGACAGTATTGTGTAGTGTCTGCAAGGCCCATTGACACCAAAAATAGTGAATATTTATTTGTAGCATGTTGTTAATTTTCTTGAACCAAAATAAGCATTGTTTTTTTATTAATTCCTTGTGAGAGTTCAAAGAATCTCCCCCAAAAAAACTATAATAACCCCAAAATAAGTTAGTGAAAATAAAACAATAAAACATAGCATCATTGGGGAACAGAGAGGAGCTTGGTGAAGACGCTGGAAGAGTGGAGCTTATAAAATATTAGTGTGGCGGACACTAGGTGCCCTTATGCAATTTCAAGTTCTAAGAAATTATTTTGTTGCTTTTTAAAGCCCAGGTACTGGGTTTTGATTGTGTTTTTAAGTTAAGCACGCATTAAAGCACACCACAATATGTATCGGAGAAATGCATCTTACCTCTCTCTATAACCTGGCATCAAGATAAGATTATTGGCTAAGGAAGCCAGAGGAAGGTGCCAGCCAGACCCGCCACTGTCTCTATTTTTTTTTTTTTTAAGATTTTATTTATTTATTTGAGAGAGAGTGAGTGAGGGAGAGAGAGAACAGGAGCAGGGGGAGGGGGAGAGGGAGAAGCAGACTCTCCACTGAGCAGGGTAGTCTTGGGACTCCAGGATCATGACCTGAGCCGAAGGCAGCTGCCCAATCAACTGAACCACCCAGGAGTCCCCACTGTCTCTCTTTAAAGTTATCGAAGAGCATCAAGAGTTTTCTATAGAAAAGAGGGTTCCAGCTATACAAACACAACAGCATTTCTTGGGCTTACCAGTTTAATATGTTCTCGCTTCTGGTATTTTTCACTATAATACTGCTCTTGTCGAAGATTAAGCAGCTGCTGCTGTTGTTTGTCCTTCAAGTCTATTAACTTTTGGGTCATTTCAGCATCTAGGGCAGCAAGATCTTGCTCAATCGTTGATGAACCATGGTCAGGACTGCTGGGATCTGATCTGCAGAGACACAGAGCTTGACTCACAAAACAGGCAGGTCATAACAAGGTGGAGGGAACATTGCATACCACAGTTCCTCCTAGATAGAGTGTTGTGTTGGGAAATAAATGTTTTAACAAACCACTTGAGATAGAGGCTGATACCCTAAGGACAAGCTTAGCAGTGGAGGGTCTCCAAACACAGAGTGGATGACATTTGTGAGATTTCATGTAGGGACAGAGAAAGAAAGCCAGGAGGCTGGGGACCCTGTGGTAGTGGTGGAGAGAATGATAATCCTCCCACCCCCGCCTAGGGAAAAACAATGTCTAATAAGGATCTTTTAAGGCTTTTATCTTTTAATTTTTTAACAAGACATGTATAATGTAATTCTCGGCTACTTAATGTCCTATAACGACTTCAGTACACTCGACATTGATTGGATTCTGTCAGGAAAGTTTAAGAGGTGTTGAATTTTGCATCTGGGTGATGGATAGAAAACAGAGAGCATGTGCAGACCCCTCCCCCAGCTGACATGTTCTGTTTCTTGACATCTTTTAATAGCAAAGATACATTATTAAAATAAGTTTCTTTGGGGGATGTACCAACTTCATGGATAGCTCTACCCAAAATGGCACTTTCCTCCAAATGGTTAAGTTACAAGAGAAAGGAGGATGCGTGAGTTCATTGAAAAATACTTATTGAGTGCTTACTCTGTGCACAGTGACTTTCTTTGAGTTGTTCATAGTCAGAGAATTATGCAGATTTTGAGAAGTTTAGGAGTAATCTTGAAATAAATCAAAGCAATTCTCACTAACTTATTATGCTAAAACATATGGTGTGATTCCTTCAAATTTTGTGCTCTTACTTTTTTTAGGGCACACAGAAAAGGAGATGGTGTTGGGAATGGGGTACTAAGAGCAGGTCTGTTTTCTTCATTCATATGGAAACTTCTGCAGAAACAAAACTAAACCACCTAAGATATCTAGCACATCAGATTCTGCCTCCATGTTTTTCGCTTGTGGCCAGGCGGAACAGGTGGAAGTTTCTTGAATCAGCTGGCCCTAATTCCTGTTGCTTTCACTTTGACTTAGGCCAGCATTGATGGTACCTCAGGAGAGGCAGTTGGTTGAAGTTGGTGTTAGGATCCTATTGTGGCAAATAAGGGATGCAGAATTCCCTCAAAAGTTTCTATTTGCATTTTAATGTGCAATGCTAAATGAGAATGAACACTCTGCAAGGCTCAGGGCACCTGATACATCAGAATGGCATGGCAGCATTGAGGTGGCCGTCCATCCTGGCATGAATACAAGATGATTTGTCAATATCACAATAAGTAGCATCAGCGAGGTGACCTCCATCTTGGCCTGAACATGAGATACATTTATTGTCTTTGGTAGCAGGAAGTCAGTGTAACCAGAACATACAGACATCCCTTTAATCAGCCACAACCACCACAACCACCACAATCACCACAGCAGAGGCCACAGGTCAACAGTTACTGACCATGCAACATTTACCAGGCACTCTCTACTTTTGGTTTTCACAGCAACCCAACAAGTAGGTGTGGCCATCTCCAGTTTGCATTTGAGGAAACTGAGGTTCAGTGAGACAATCTGCCTAAGGACACAGTAGGGGGGAGCCCAGAGCAGCTCATCAAAGGACAGACATCTAGAGTAAGGCAAAGGCTGTGCTGTTAAAAACAACACAAACACTGCATGCCCGTGATTGATCTGCTCTTTCCAGGATGTGGAAAGCTCAGTTGAGACATTGGGTATTTTAATAAGAAACTAACCTAATGGACAATAATTCCCATTTATTACTCTGAGGTATTTTCAGGATTTTAATGTGTATCAAAGGTGATGGGAGAGAGATGGACATAATCAGACCTCAGTGCTTTGCCTCTTAAAGAGAAGTTTCTCTTGATGTACCTCTTTTGATACTAGATGCTTAGGGATTTTTGTTTATTTATTTTTTGAAGAAAAATATAAAAAAATAACCAAGGAAACAGTGTTTCTGTATCTTCTGTAAAAAGAGGGTTGAAGACATTATCCTCTGTTTTCTACTACTTACTGTATAAGATCCATGAGATGAATTCTGTAATTTAATACCAGGAAAATGTTTGTCACTCTTAGAAAAACAAGCAAGTTTGCTTTAATCAGATAAGGAGAATTATCTAGCCCATATTCCCTTTTCTCAGAAACTAAGAGCTAAAATTCAGTGTTCAAGGATAGAAATTACATTAAATGGCTGATACCATCCAGTAGAAATACAACATGGGCCACGTATTTGATCTTTTCCACATATGTGATTTAAAATTTTTAGTGGCTAACTTGAAAAGTAAAAAGAAGTGAGTGAAATTAATTTTAATAACACATTGTATGGAGCCTAGTATACCTAAAATATTATCATTTCAACATGTAATTAAAGTAAAATCAATGTAAGTCAATATAAAATATGAGCTATTTTATATTCTTTTTTTTTTAATAAAGTCTTTGAAATTTGGTATGTATTTTAGACTTACAGCACATTTCAACTTCCACGAGCCACTTCTCAAGGGGCTCAAAAACCACATGTGGCTAGTGGCTGCCATATTGGACAGTGGGTCTTGATAACTGGTAGCCACTCAGATTGTGTGTATGTGTGTTGCTTCCCTTTTTCTATTTTCATAGGATTTTTACATAAGTCTTCTACGATGAATTACTTCCATACTCTATTAGAAGTTTTCAGGATATGACCTCTAGGTAAACAAATACGTGAATAAACAAACACATATATATCACTACAACAGAAATTTAGAAGTTTTAGGCCAAGCTTTGCCCGAACCATTGTGTAACTGTGTAATTGTAATTGTGTAATTGTGTAAATGTTTTGAGCTTTTGGCTTCCTCCCTGAAGAAGTGGCAGCAGTTCACCTCGATGGCTTCTAAGACTATTCTAATTCTAAGAAATAGTGATGTTGTTGCTTTTTAAAACCCAACTACTGGGTTTTGATTGTGCCGTTAAGTTAAGCACATATTCAATCGTATGTCACAATGTGGATCTGAAATTGCCTCTTACATCTCTCTCTAACCTGGCATCAAGCTAAGATTATTCCGTAAGGAAGTGAAAGAAAGGATGGAATAGAGCCTATCTGACTCAGCTCAGTGGCAGGTGGCTTGCATGATCACGTAGTTCCCTGCATTGCCATGCTAGCTACTTATGGGTGATAACTGCAAAGGTCATGGTCACTGCTGTGTCCCCAGGGCACACAGTAGGCACTCAATAAATGTTGGTTGAATGAATGTGTGAGAGATGCTTCTCCTTGTCAAGGTCCGGGTACATGGGGCTATGGGGACCCCTAGACCCAAACACAAGGGTTACCTGTACAAGCCTCTGTGGGTTTCAGCAAAGGCAGCTCTTTTCTATAACAAGTCACCTCTTCAACTAGGTTCTAGAACACAGCAAAACTGTATACCTGCCAGGTTAACAGCTGTAATATGGGAAGTCAGCCAACTGGTATTGGGCCCACAGGCCAGAACCCAAGGGTAGGACTTCCTGTATATCTATTCTTAGGAGGCAGGCAAATAAAGAAATTTAGTCCACAAGCAAAACTGAGCTGAGGTGGCCTTCCTTCTTGCCCTGGATCCAAAATATGGTGTAAAATACTGAAAAATCCACGTAAAGGACTCTTTTCCTTCACACTATGAAACAAAGTAGAAATACTCAACTTACTTTTTCTTACTGTCCTTTTTGGCTGTCTTTTCCAAAGCTGCCCTCCTTCTCAAGTAGTCATTCTGAATCTCATTATACTTTGTAGTGTGTTCTTTGATTAGGTCAGTGGTTTTCTTGTGGTGTCTTTTAACCAGGTCTTTCATTTCTTTGTAGTGCTTCTTTTGAAGTTTCACAAACGATTTCTGCTGCTTTAGCTCTTCGATGGTCTGGGCTTCCACTTCTGCAACAAATGAGTATAAGAGCTAACAGACGTGGAAGGACTGCAAACACAGATGTAAAGAGGAGTAGCAACCTGCTTCTCAGGCAATATTTGTTTGATCCCAGCCAACTGGAGCTTCCGAGCAGAGCTTGGATGTCAAACATATCTTGGTTCCAGGCTGGCACTTGGTAACTTCTGCGATTCCATCACCAAATTTCTCAAAGACCCAATTTCTTAACTCATAATTTTTTTTGGAAAGTTTGGCTTCCCTAGAAACAGAGCCTGAGGGGGGTGGGATTCGAGTGTATGTGACTTACTGAGAAGGGCTCAGGGGGAGGAAGAGAGTGCAGCAGACAAGGAAGGGGAAGGAGCTGAGCAATGGTATGGTCTCCGCAGGAGCCTGGCTTCTGCCTGTGGGTGGGAGCTCTGGAGGATGACAGAGTGGGTCTCACCTTGAGGCAAGAAGACCAGCCTTTTGCACATTGAGAAGGTCAGGGAAGGAAGGCATAACCTCCTGGTGAGGGGTCTTCCTCTGGGCTTAGGGCAATTTTAAAGAGAAGGGGAAGCTATGAGCTGTTAGCAGCAACTCTCAACCACAGCTGGAGCATGGGTGCACCAGATGGGAAAGGGATGGGCACCAACAGGATCCACTTTAAGGGCCTCAGTATTTCCACTACTTGTTAGGGTTGTTGTGATGACGAAATGAAAGAATCATGCAAAGTACTGAACACACTTTCTGGCAGTGTGCCTGTTGAGGCTTAACAAATGATCGTACATACAGCATGGTCTCGAAGGGGCACTCTTCACACCAGAGACTTTGTAGGTTTGGATTTATCACAACAGTGTTCCAGGAAAAAGCACCGAAGTGGGGGCAGGTCCCTTGATGGGATTTGCCCAAAGGCACCATCAGGGTTAGTGGTAGCATCCATTACTATGAGGTATTTAATCCAGTGCTTAGAAAACATGTAATGTGACAGACCTGGACCTTAAAACGTTCTGTATTTTACCGACATAGTTCATCAATTCTAGAATACGCATTTTAAAGTATGCAAACATTTCTGAAATTAAGATGCTTTGTACAATCACAACTTGTTGGTGCTTTTCTTTCTTAGCAATCCATGAATAGTGGGGTGCCTTCAAATTGATGGTGTCTTAACTTCAATGAATTATCATTTGTTTGGACCTAACTTAAGTCACAATTCACATGTTTCCATCCTTTCATTTGAACTTTCTGCTTCTGGGAACAAAAATATGTTATCATAAATATTTAGAACTGTCAGGAGACTCAGAAATAATATATGCCATGAACAACAACAGACCTGAATCGAAATGAGTTATATAGTGGATAAACACTGAAATCAGAATAATAATTCATGTGCTTCAATGTTAAGGTCATTAAGCAATTGAAACATGTTCCCCTTTTTTATAATGTGTCTATTCTCCTGACATTCGATTCCTTTTGAGAAAGAGGCCAGGAAGAGAATCAGGTACATTTATCTAATGGTTTCCCTCAGGCCCAAATGGACTCATTATGGTTGCATAATAACTTATTATGCTACGAATTTATAATCCTAAGGAATTGCTACATTTTGGGTAACAGATTCAATCCCACTTCATTAAAATGGTATAGAGCACTCCAGCAACAGCAGGTTTAGCAAGAGGGTTCAAGATGTTCCAACCTATGATTAAAAAAAAAATTCCACAGAAAGTACTATTTTTTTTAAAAGTCTGGGATAAAAGGCTATTCTTTGAATAGGCTCTTAAGCATAAAGGGAATGTTCATTTACATAAAGAAACAAGTATCACTCATAAACAAGCCACCCAGAGATCCTCACCGCTAATAACTTTGGTACATATCCACTGTCTTTTCCCTACACATTTATGTATTTTAAAATAACATTGGACTGTCTCTTGTTTTATGTGTTAACATTATATTGTTGCCCATGGAATTAAATCTTTTAGAACATGTTTTAATACATTCCTCAAGTAATTATTCGATGCAGATTTTACATATTGGTGAAATATACACACATAAAAGTGCATAAATCATAAATCCACCCCCCTATACATTTTCCCAGAGTGAACAGACTTTCGTAACCACCACTCAGATCAAGATCAGAATATTATCAGTGCCCCGGAGATCCTCTTTTTGGGTTTTGCATTCTCTCTCCCCTCCCAAGTATAATCCGAATCCGTGTTTCTAACGGACGGATTCATTTTGCCGGTTTTTAGCTGTATGTAGCAGGAATTACAAAGAATGTGCTCTCTTGTGTCTGGCCTCTTTACCCCCATATTGTGCATGTGAATTTTATCCATGTTGTGTATGATCATAGCTTATTTATCCCTACAGCTGTACCCTATTTTATTCTGTGACTATACCACAATTTATTTATCTACACTACTGTTTATGGACATCTGGGTTGTTCATAGTTTTTGGCTATTACCAAGAGTGCTGCTTTTGGTGAACATGTGTTTGCATTTCTTCTGTGTATTGGGCCAAATATTGTAAACATTTCGAAGATTCTGCTACATGCTGCTCATTGTATTAAAGAAATTGCGTACCAGTTTTGGTCCCACTAGTTTAAGGAACTAACCAAATATAAATTATTTTCCAACGGGATCATAGTTCTTAAACATTCTGTATTTTGTGGTCCCAAATGGTTCACATTCTGCATTTCTAAAATACGGCTAATTATCGGCACTTTGGGAAGGTGTGTATTCCTGTTCCCTGGGTCATATTTCCTGTATGAAACTATCCTTTGATTCTAATATTGATATCTTATGAAATTATATTATTTTTATACCAAGAGTCCTATCCACCAAATATGGTTACTTCTCTGTGATGACATGATTACATTGTGTAATGTGGCTTGAACTAGGATTATTTATCTGTGGATGTTTTCAGAAAAGAAATATTAATGATATTTTTCAGAGATGAGAGGCAATCTCTCTCTAAATACTTACGCTGTATAATATTAAGCTGCCTAATTCCATGGGGTAAGAAGGTGGCATTTACCTGTTAAAACACTCTGAATAAGATCTTCTGTTTTGGCAGGTGCCTTTACAGAACCTGAAATAAAGAGACAAAAGAAATAGCCTCCTTTAACTTTAAAAAGTGTGTTCTTCCCGTAAAACAACTAAGTTTGGCCCTTGAGTCTAAGTCTTTTTATGGAGAAATAACAAATTCTAGGAGAAAATCACTCGCAAAAAACCCCCTTGGAAGCAATGTCTTCATTTTGTTACTTTGAGGCAAACCTAATTAAATGCAAGTCTATATATGCTCCATTTACAGACAGAAAGGACATCCCTCCACTTTGAATCAAAACGGTCAACAAATTCCATTTTAACAATGCTACTGCCACCTTTTGGCAAGATCAGGAATGGCAAGTGGACTTTTAAAAATCAAACGCTGACCTGCAGGCCGTAATAACTGAGGCAGGCAAGATCCACTGGGGGATACCAAAATTATCAGATAAGTTGAAGGACAAAAAGGATATTTTCATAGGCTCAAAGAATCTCCCCCAAGACAACTATTATCTATAAAAGGGAAATGAGAACTTTCAGTTTAAAAAACTGGCCAGCTCCACCTCAACCAAGTGCTCCAACATCGTCGATAATGAGAAATACTAACATCAGGTACCCCTGATATGATGCAGTGAGAGGGACAGTTTTGTCTCTGTGATATTCTCACCCAAAATGCAAAACTTCACTCTAATTGCGAGAAAACATCAGACAAACCCAAATTGAGGGATATTGCACAAAAGAACTGACCAGTACTCTTCAAAAGTGTCAAGGTCATAAAAGACAGGACAGACTGAGGGACTGTCATAGATTCAAGGAGATTAAGGAGACATGACAATTAAATACAATGTGGGATCCTGAGTTGGAACCTGGAGCAATAAGAAGACATTAGTAAAGGGGCGCCTGGGTGGCTCAGTTGGTTAAGTGTCGGACTCTTAATTTCAGCTCAGGTCTTGATCTCAGGGTCATGAGTTCAAGCCCCACATTGAGCTCCATGCTGGGCGTGGAGCCTACTTAAAAAAAAAAAAAAAAGAAAAAGACATTAGTAGAAAGCAGGTGAAGTTCAAATGAGGTCTGTGCCAATGTTAATATCCTGGTCTGATAACAGCACCATGATTCTGAGAGATGTTAACCCTAGAGAAGAAGAGATCAGTTTTGCGATTCTGTGCCATTTTTAAAAGTGATTCTGTAAGTCAAATTATTTCAAAACATCAAGTTAAAAAAATCAAGTGCTAAAATGCCAAATTTTCTTTTACTCTTCAAAGCACAAGACTATATTTACTCATATATTTAAATGACTTATTTATATTCCAGAAGCACTCAAAATGTTTGTATTTGGTATATAAAACTCTTCATTTGAAAATATCACTCTTTATGATCAAATCATCTTCTTATCGTTATTGATCTCAACAACCTTCTTAAAAGCACAGGGCCCAGTTCATGCACACTTGATACAAATTCAAAATGATTTGCTCTTTTAAAAATCCCACTCTCCCTCATGAGAAATGCCCTTTCCCTTCCAAACAAAAAAATCTGGATTTCGTCACTGCCATGCTGTAGTAGGACGAGGAAGGAAGGAGACAAGGAAGACATAACTTCATGGAAGGAAATTCTTCTCCCTTTTATTTACTTTATATTAACCCATTCAACAAAAAGTGATCAAGGACACGCTATTCCTCAGGTCTGTGCAAAGGAAGCATCAAACTGAAGCCTGGGGAGCCTACCATCTACTGGGGAAAAGGGACATACATAGGAGAGAGAATTGCCTAAAGCAGTCTTAGATCAAAGGTCAAAGTTAGCTGCACAGAAATCAAAGGATTTTTCTAAGGAGTGAGACAAGACTGGACCTTTGGTAGGAATAGAGTTGAAAGCAAGAACTGGGATCATAGGGAACTGTGTCCATCCTGACTTCCTTGTTCACTAGCTATGTGGCCTTCAGGAAGTACTTCTCCATCTTAAAACCAATTTCTTCATCCCAATGGGGATAATGACAGAAGCTACCCTCATAGCCCTGGCACTAGGGTGAAATGAGTCAATCCACTTGAAGGGCTGAAAAGAGTGCTCAGCACATGGTGGACACCCAAGGCCATTGAAAAATAAGTTGGAGAAAGATGGAAAGGAATTCTTGGCATTGTAAGGTAGAGCTAAGAATGAGCTTGTCAAGCATAGCTCTTTATAAGTTGCATGAAGAACCCTTCACAAACCCTGCCCCCACATGGATTATAACTGATCACTAAATAGACATGGAGATCTGGGCAATGGTTTGTTGTAGCTTCATAAGATGATAACTTATGTTACCATAAGATGAGCACTCATGAATCTCTCTTGGCATTCATTCATTCATTCCACATTTCTGGAGCTCCTCCTACGTCCTTGCATCTTTGCTCATGCTATCTCTTTGAATGGCACAAATAAATTGGAGGCTCTTAGTCATGTCGTATAGCTCTCTTTTCAGAGTGTTTACCTGGAGCTGGTTGGCTGTGGAGAGCCTGGGAGGGTGGTTTGGGTGCCAGGGATGTAGTGTGATTCACTCCGTTTTCTGCTGGAGTTGTCCTGGCTTCACTCGGAACTTCCGATGGTGTTTCCCCAGGATCAGTCTATAATCATAAACATCATTTCATTTTCCACATTTTCTACTGTTCTTTTATGACTTTCCTAAGCCAACAAGGCTACATTTGATTCAGCATTTTCACAACTCATCTGGGGTCTGAAATATCAAGTTGAAACTGTCTGGAAAGCAGGATAAAAATAGCATGGTGTTGAACCATGACCCCAGTAGGTTAATTATATTAAAAAGCCCCGATTTGTATACTTTTCAATGCCCATGCCCCTTTGTAGTGCCCTCCCACATGGATATAACCATGTGATTTGCTTTGGTCAAATGAGACAGTAGCAAATTTGCTGCAAGCGGAAGATTGAAAAGGTATTTGCGAATTTTCCCTCTCTTTCTCAGACCCCTGCTACAACTGTGGAGGATGAGACACCATGTAGAGGAGAGCTGGGTCATCTAGGCAAGGATCTCCTAGACCAGCCAGGCCCAGCTGACCACAAACACATGAAGGAACTACCCAGCTAACCAAATGACTCATGAAAAATAGTGAGTCATTGTTGATGTTGTAAGCCACTGAATTTGGGAGTTGTTCGTTATGCAGCAGTAGCTAACTGGTGCAGTGGTTTCAAGCACAGATTTTGGAGTCAAACTTACCCAGGGTCAAAATCTGGCCTTGCCACTTATTTTAAAGATTTATTTATTTATTTAAGAGAGAGGGTGGGGGATAAGCAGGAGGAACAGACGGACAGGGAGAAAAAAATCTCAAGCAGACTCTGTGCTAAGCACAGAGCTCAATGCGGGGCTCAATCTCACAAACCTGAGATCACAATCTGAGCCAAAACCAAGAGTCAGATGCTCAATGGACTGCACCAGCCCGGCACCCCTGGCCTTGCCACTTGTTAGCAGTGTAGTATTGGGCAAGTCACTTACTTCTCTGCCTCAATTTCCTCATCTTTATAGATGAAGATGTGTCTGTACTGGGTGTCATAATATTATGTACACTGTAAGGTTGTTTAAAGGATCAAATAAGTTAATAGTTATAAAATGCTTAGAATAGTTCCTGGCACAGAGTGAATAGATATGTCTAAAATAAATAAAGCTTTTAAGTTTGTACAATACTACCAGTAAATAATAATAATAAGTGCACTGGAATTTATGAAATCTCTACTCCATTCCTTCCAGCAGCTAGTCCACTGTGTTCTATGTAGAATAAACATTAATAAATGTTTGTTGAATAAGTGTTGGTCTTTATAAAATAATTGCTTCAGTAGTCATCACATACCATTGCAATGATGCATTTCAATTCTGAAATGCCCCGCAACACTTTTCTTAGAATTGCCATCCAAGTTCATGGCAGACATTACTGAAAATGGCTATCCCAATATTCTACTTGGTAGTACGTGAAAAATATATATTAGGAAATAGCTAGAAGTCATTTGGAGCCCAACCTTGTGATATTTTGTCATGTAATTACAGACAGCAGAAGGTCATATGAAAACATTTTTATAAAATGTAAGATGAGAATGATTGTCACAAGTGGCTTTGACTCTGTCCCCCAAAAGCATCGTTAAAACACGAGTTCCAAAACTGCTTCCCGTGATGGCAGAACTTATTTCAATTCAACAAATCACCCCAACTTATCTACCATGGCCTGCTCATGGCTAGTGGTATTGAAGTGCAAGTGATGAGCCCTGGGACACGTGGCTGGGAATGAAGTGGGGAAGGCAGGAACCTAAAGGGGGAAATGAGCCAGCCTACAGAACTCACCATGGTAGAACACTGCTTTTTGAAAAAAATGGCTACTTTGGATGGGTAAGTCCTACTCTGCTTGCATTATTAAGTTACATCCTTCAGGAAAATTCTCCCTAGAAGCATTATGCCAAAGGGAGGGATTGCATATTTTTTGTTCACCAAGAAATTGCAAAGTGGGGGTTCCTGGCTGGCTCAGTTAGAGGGGCATGTGACTCTTGATCTTGGGTTGTGAGTTCGAGCCCCACACTGGGGGTAGAGATTACTTAAATAAATAAAACTTAAAAAAAAATTGTAAACTGGAGGCATGGGGTCCAAACACAGTGCATGGAAATGTTTTCTTTGGCTCACCCAAGGTTGCCAAAGATTTTAATGAAGGAGATTTTATGTTAATAAAACGAATTTCTTACCTTTCTTTTTTTTTTTTTTTAAGATTTTATTTATTTATTTGACAGGGAGAGACACAGTGAGAGAGGGAACACAAGCAGGGGGAGTGGGAGAGGGGGAAGCAGGCTCCCCGCTGAGCAGGAAGCCCGATGTGGGGCTCAACCCGAGGACCCTGAGATCACGACCTGAGCCGAAAGGCAGACGCTTAACGACTGAGCCACCCAGGCGCCCCATTTCTTACTTTTCTTGAAAAATCAGATCGGCAATGCTGGGCCCGCGTTCCCCACGTTGGGCTAGAATGGAGTGGTTTCTACCCCTCTTAGGATGGTTCCCTCTTTACTCATTTAGGCTTTACCTGTCTCACTCCTGCAGGCATTTGGGTTTGTGGGACACTTGAGAAGAAATATCATAGATGTTTGGCCACAAAATTCATAAAGGAGATGCATGTACATTGCACAGGATGGACTGAAGTAAAGGGAATGTGGGAAAGGGCCCTGGGACATCAGCAGGACCTGGTCCTCTGGGTAAAATAAGGTAAGAGAAAGCTTCCCAGCCTTCCCAGCGTCCCAGCCTCCCAGCCTGCAGTCACCAAACTCAGCTGCCTGGGACACGGGAGGAGGGTACTCCTGTTCCATGGGCATCCGACCTTCCCCATCTATATCCAGGCAGGTTTCTGGAACCATGTGGGAGATAAATCACATTTTTTCCCAATGTAACAGCGGGCTAAAATTAGCCCTCTGGAGAAAGGGTAAAAGAAAATTCTGAGGGAGGTAAAAAGAGGTGATGGCAGGCCAGCTTTCATGAAGGCAATAGTATGTGTTTTTTTTGGCAACGAAACTTAGTGTCTTGGAGGTATCAGGCTGGAAGTGTGTTCAAAATGAATCCTGCAAGCCTATTTTCTCCTTGTATCAGGTTTGCAGACATTCCATGTAGTTGTGCGCCCTTGGGAAGCCAAGTTCTATCATCAACTTGAGTCAGGTTGAAGGAAAAATAAATCTCTGCTTATAAGGTTGTGCAAGACAAAGCCCTACATCCCAGAAACTGACATAATGTATCAATTCAGAGAGATTTTTTTTCTTTTTTAAGGCCGATAAATGTTGAATAAACATGCAGGCAAACACGTTACAGTTATAACTGATGATAAAGAGACCACCAAGGTTTGGCGCTGGATTTTGAGGTAAGCTTCCTGCCTCCAGGAAGGTGGATTGCACTGCAGAACTCCAGGGGGCGCCATTCACACCGTACAGTCTTTTTTTTTTTTAAAGATTTTATTTATTTATTTGACAGAGAGAGACACAGCGAGAGAGGGAACACAAGCAGGGGAATGGGAGAGGGAGAAGCAGGCTTCCCGCGGAGCAGGGAGCCCAATGTGGGGCTCGATCCCTGACCCTGGGATCATGACCTGAGCAGATGCTTAACGACACCGTACAGTCTTTTAAAGATTGTATTTTTATGTAATCTCTGTACCCAGCGTGGGGCTTGAACCCACAACCCCGAGGTCAAGAGTCGCACACCCCACCGACTGAGCCAGACAGGCGCCCCTCAGACTGTACATGAATAGGCTGTTAATGGAAAGGATGGAAATGAACAAACTGACCAGACTTAACGCAACAGGGCAAAGTGGGGCCATGGCCAGAGTTGGAGTGGGAGCTCCTGGAAAGGGGCGGCTGCCACTCAGCTTCAGCCCAGGCTTCGAGAAAAGGGGAAAACGAATTTTGTGTGTGCGTATGTGTGAAAGCTCCTAATTTTAAATCACTGAGGCCAAACAAAGCACATCTTCAGACCACATTTGGCCCAGAAGCTGCCGATCTGTACGCTCCGCTCGGAGGAGCAGGGTTTGTCTAGAATTCGGAGACCGTGTCAGGGCGAGCAGTGCACCCACAGCTACGCTGGCGCGAGAGGGGCATGCTGGGAAACGCAGTGGGCCAAGTGAGCGGCAGCCCGCCACGCCCCGCCTCCTCGCCCCAGGGGCCCGACGAAGGTGGAGAACAAAGGGTGGGGGAGGAGGACTGAATGCTGGACTAAGGAATCTGGGGGCTCCTCCACAGTTTTTTTGTTTTTGCTTTTTTTTTTTTTTTTTTTTTTTGCTTGATACTTGTCAGGTGTCTCTTATGATATTCCGGAAACAAATTTTATTTATTAATTTAGTAAGAATCTATGATGGCAAATATATCAGACTGATGTTTAAAATACTATGTTAACCAAGGGCAGTAGGTACAGATTCTAATCGACTGTTCCCTCATGGAGAGTGCTTATAGAAGCAGCTGTAGATCAGCGAGTGCTCGATGGTGTTAGATACACCAGCCTCATTGCAGCCCACGTGGGCTGCCTGCTCACCTCCACCATGAGGCAAAGAAATCCAAGGTGTTATTACAGGTCTTTACCAGGGGCGCCTGGGTGGCTTAGTTGGTTAAGCATCTGCCTTTGGCTCGGGTCATGATCCCGGGGTCCCTGCTCATCTGCTTCTCCCTCTCCCCCTCTGTGCTCTCTCTTTTTCTCTCTCTCTCAAATAAATGGATAAATAAATCTTTTAAAAAAAGGTCTTTACTAAAGACTTTATTAAAAGTCATATAACTTGCTAGAGGCCACCCAGTTAACAGCAGGATTGGTGTTCGAATATGTGTTAGAATCTAAAGTCTGAATTTCACTGCTGCCCTACTCCACTCTGAATTCTATGCTAATAGCAACTTTTAAGGAACCACAAAGGTAACTTAATTTGCAGCTGAAATTTAGAGATGTATAAATGTGAACATCATTCTCAAAAAGTTTACTCTGTTACACTAAAAAGGCATTCATGTATAAAAAGCTAAATGAGTTAAATAGAACAGCTAAACACAAGAACTGAGAAACAAAAAATGCCTATAGTAGTAATACAATACTAGAATGAAGGGTTTTGACATCATCACTGAAAGGTTGAATAATTCCCCTTTATAGATATGTGAGCTGAAATGCAAAAACCAAATTCCTTGTCCTGATCAAAAGAATCAGTGGGGATCAACCCCTGTGGCTTTATTTCTGCCTAGCCTTTCCCCAAATACTCTTTTTTATGAGTTTAAATAAAATAAGCATGAAATACTTTCATGTTTTACTGGAAATTGCGATAGAAACAAAAGAACAAGAAATTTCAGTTTTCTCAATTTAATGGAGAGCTTCCTGGGATCCAATTAAATAAATTTCAAGGAAAGAAGTTTCAGAAGATAGTATGTTAGTTGCACTAGATTTTGCTTAGTTGGGTGGAGAAAATTGTGCAGAATGAACTACAGCAGTAGGTGCCTGCCCTCTAGTGGCCAAATAGAAGCATTACAATATTTTTCCTTCAAAACATGGGATAATGGACTTGTTAAAACCAAGATTTTATTTAAAAAAAATTTATATCCTTCCTCTTTTCAAAATGAACAGAAGTGACTGTAAATTATAACACAAGTGAATTAGTAAGAGGATTACTGGGAAGGCCGTTTTCTTTTACAAGTTTTGCAGAAGGAGGTGATGCCATTTGGTACACCAGTTGAAAAGATTTCCATCCAGCGCATTGAAAATTTGGATCTGACAATCAAGCAATAGAAAACTAGGATTTGGGGAATTTATTTGAAAGGGTAATATAGTAAGTAAGGGGTCTTTCAAATACCAAATAATTTATTGTACTATTGGAGGTGTTGGGTCATGCTGTCCTGCCTGAATCACGTAAAAAGTATAATCCCTTCCATGTAGTGGTTAGGATGACAGCATCTTGATTCAGATACCATATGAGTAAGGGGCAGGGTCATCAGCTTTTACTGAATATCAAGGGCAAGTCTTATAATGTCATCATGTAGAAATCCAGTCCATTCAGGACAGATGTGGGCTTTTCCCTCAAGATAGAACTTCCTCAACCATACATACAATTGGTACCTTGAATTCATATTATGTGGATGAAATTAAATAATGTATCTACTGCACATTTCTAAGGAATTAAAAACATTTCTAAAAACCTCCCGATGTATGTATTCTGAAGCATTTCAGGATGAAGTATACTAATATTTGCAACCTACTTTGAAATGCATTAAAAAATAAGATAGAATAATGAATAGATAGAGGGATGGATGAATATAGATATGATAAAGCAAATGCATCAAAATTTAAATTGTGGAATCCAGGTGATTGATATATAGATGTTCATTATACAATTCTTTCAACATTTGGCTACGTTTGACAATTTTTATAATAAATGATGGCAAAACTATATTGTGAAGAATCTACCAGAGTGAGTTAGAAGCAGAAGAGAGCTTTAAGGAGCTGAATAAATTCATCTGTTGACTTCAGTTTTTGTCATATCTGTGATCACATAAAAAGTCATCAGCATTCACATGGTATCTTTGTTGAAACATTTGTAACAGCTGTTCACATGTATATGCATGAATTTTTATTAATGTTAGTCTCTTCCTCCAGATTGTAAGGCCTACGAGAGCATCTGATTTTTTTCATCATTATATATAATTAATATATGTTATTAATAATATACATTATATATTATTATATATTATATATAATTAATAATATGTTACATATATTACATATAATATATATAGTATATAATGCTCAGCATGGTGACTGACAAAGTTGTGTTCAAAAATTTTTTAATTGAATGAATAAATGAAGAAATCTGCATTTTGTTTTCAGCTCACATATAATCACTACATACACTGTCAATGACAAGGTCCTGAAACTAAAGAACCACCTTATGCTACCATAAGAAAACAATTTTTTTTGAATGAATCAATCAGTGAGTGAATGAAGATGCTGCTCTTGTCTGCAGAGAATCTGCATGTAATTCAGAATTATGGCAGTTTATTTAGAAAGAGATTAAAGGGAGACACAATTTTATATATGTTACATATATTATCGTTCCTGCCCATTTTAATTTATTAGAAATATTTAATACAGTCGCCAAAGAAATCAGAAGAAATGAACTCTTTATAGTTGGGCAGAAATCATGAATTTTTCTTTTTAAAATGAATGTAGACCATGCAAGGAATTTTTGTGATGTCCTTTTACAAAATAAAAATTGCGTGGACACTTCACTACTCAAGCCACCTGCATTGTTCTGGGCCAGGAAATCAGAGACGCCAACAGTTGGTTTTAAAAGCCACATACCGTTTCACAGAATGGATGCAATACCGTGTATTCTGGATGGACAGCTAACCTTCTTTCTACTTTTTGCACCTACAGAAAACAATGCTTGTACAAACATCCTTGTATATCTATCTTCAAGTACTGGGTTTTTGTTTTTGTTTTTGTTTTTCCTGTAAGAATAGGAAAAGGCAGGGATGTTGTATAATGGGAAGGGAGATTTTACAAAACAAGCAAAAGGGAAAACCACTCACCATATAATGCTACAAATGAAAATGTTATCTATAAAGTGACCACTTATGAGAAAAAAAATGAATATGCATATTTGAATAAAGATGAAAAGGAATGTCAATAAACAAAGCATTTACTTGAAAAAAAAAAAGATTGTAGACCAACCACCCTTAACATTCATCTTGTGGGAATGTATCTTTTGAATTAAGCCAAATCACTTGGCAGATACTACGGTCAATCACTCACAAAACAGATTCTGGACAATTCCCTGAGAAGAGAGTTTCTCTTGGAGCCCTACTGGGGTCCTGTGATAAAGCTGACATTTTAGAGTGGATGGAATAATGGCTTTTAATTCCACATGGGGAGAGTCCCAAGTGAGACACAGATGTAGGACTCCCCAGCATTGGTTCTCAACGTGTGGTCCCTTCACCAGCAGCATCAACATCACTAACAAACTCATCAGAAATGCAAATTCACCCCACACCTACTCAGTCAGAAACTCTCAAGGCGAGGCCAGCAATCTGTGTTTTAAGAAGTGATCCAGGTGATTCTGATAGATGCTTAAGTCTGAGGGCCTTGCTACTCAGAATCTGTTCCTATAGGTCAGTAGCTGCAGCATTGCTTGGAAGCTCCTTAGAAATGCAGAATTTTGTGCTCTGCTTCAGAACAATGAAATCTGAATCTGCATTGTAACAAGATCCCCAGGTGATCTGTATGCACAGTAAAATTTAAGAAGTCTTACTCTAGAGAGTGAAAAACTGTCATTGAGAGTCACACTTTTACAGTCCCTATGGTAGGGGCCTGGCATGGACTACAATATTCAAATTTCTGGATGTAGTGCTGTTTTGGGCAGATGAACCCAAAGCTCCTTATTTGAATCCATTGAAATTTGAAAAATTGATATGGAGGAATTTGTAAAAGCAGTGAGACTGAACCAATCCTTGAGTAGTTTCAACTCAAATTCATATATGGTCTTCCCTTGAGAACTCATTTAAAAAGACTCTAGTTCCATTTTTTGCTTACCGATATTAGGCAAGTCAATCTACCATGATAAGCAACTGTTCCCTCTTTTAAAAATGGGGATTATGTGTTGTCTAGTTAGGGCTTAGTTTTTTCCAGGGCACCCAATAAAATGCCTTGTAAACTCCAGAGCTGTATATAGAAATAAAGGGGTAGTGTCATTATCTAAAGGCCATCTCCAAAAAGGCAAATTTTCTCTTCCTACTTTATTGGATGCTTTAAAGTTCAGGGATTGTGAGAAACTATTGTTTCTATAAGTTGGTATTTTGCTAAATTATTATTTGAGGAGCAAGATTTTCATTTAAAGAGAATCCAAAATGACCAGGAAACCTCATCTTTGATTTTAGCGCCAAGTTCTTGAACCATGGATGAGGCATCAAGCTTCTGTCTTAGAAATAGATTAAATGACACCCAATGCTTTCTCTGAAGTTAAACACAGTAACCTTATGAGTTGTACCGCCTTGAATTTTTGCGGTTGTTATCCTACCGGTGAAATCCACACTAGATCATATAAACCCTTTTTCTTTTCAAATAATCAAATCCCATCAATGATGCCTACAGTGCCATACACTGAATAAGGAAATAAATTATTTTTGATACATTCCAGCTCACTTATAAGAACACATGAGTCTGACAACTTAAAAAGTAGGCCTCTTGGAATTAATGAAAATATGGTATTACTAAACAGCTTTCCCTTTCAATGTCAAAGTGATATGAAGACCACTAACACACCTTTGCTGTGTAATACACACACAGATGATACAGGGAACTCTTCAGAACAGAAATTTTGGCCTTGAGGGTTGAGTAAGGTTTGGGGTATCAAGTTCTCTGTCTTATATCATAGCTTTCTCCAAGGGTGGAAATGAACACTTAGTGAATGAATGTGGCCTTAGAAGTTTTTGAGTTGGGGGGGAACTGAATTTTGGCCAGAAGCCAGGGTACAAACTAATTAAATGGAACCCACATATATAAACCTCACTACTGAAGAACAATGTAATATCCTGTGATATAAAGGGGGGGAATCCTGACATTTGATTCGACAAAAAATCCAATTCAAAGGTTGCTACTACCATTTAAAGTAAAGGTCTTAATATTCTGTGCTTAATTATCCAGGCAACAAGCTATAGAGGACAGAAAGAGGAATGAAGCGTAGTCCTTGTTAACGGTTACCAGAAAATTGCAGTTTTGTTATTGAGGTAGTACAATGGGGTGGAGTGTATACCCTTGCTTCTCAAAGTATGCTCCGTGGAATGGCATTATCCCATCACCTGGGGCTTGTGAGAGATGCTGAGCCTCTCCCCACCCCAGACATGCTGACTCAGGATGCCCTGGTCTGCACATCAGACTTATAGAAATGCTGTTGTAGAACATGAGTCCTGGAGCTAGATGGCTTGAATTTCAATGCCAACTCTGCTCCTTACTGGTTGTGTGACACTGGCTGAGAAATCGAATCTCCCGGTACTCAGTTTCCTCATCTGCTAAATGGGAATAATCATAGTAACCAAGACGTACGGATATTTTAAGATGTAAGTGTGTTAATACATGAAAGGGCTCAGAACAGTGCCAGGTATGTAGTATGCGCTCAGTAAAATGCTTCTGCATTCCCCAACATGCTAAAGCAAGTCATGTTCAAATACTGCATGTGGACATTAAAGATGTCACATAATATTTTGTATTCAATACATTGGATATTTACTTTTTTCTCTTTACAGGTGTATTTTAAAAATAGAAAATCAGGAGTGTTACCGGTGTCTCATTAGGCATTTCTATAACCACATGAAAACATTAGGATTGTGAAACCATTTTTAAAAATTAATATTTTTTAAAAGAAAAATATATATGCATCTACTTGCTAGAAGGACATACACCAAAAATGTTAACAGTATCTCCAAGATTACTGAGGGCCTTTTTTTTTGGTGGTTTATTATGTTTAAAAAATTTTTATATACCTTTTTTTAAATAAAGAAATAGCTATAAATATTATAAAGCCTTTGTTATAATTCAGATTAGGCAACTTTCTACAATTTTACTAACCCAGTGTCCTGAATGACAACTTTAAAAGACATAAAATAAACCCAGCAACTAAAATCTCTATTATTCTTTAACTTACATAAATATGTTGGATTTATATATAGATATCTATCTATCTTTTCACATGATCTGAATCAAACATCTAGTGTTCAAAGCATGGGGAAATTTTCAACTTGCCTAGTTATTTGGTTTGCAAATTACTCTATGAAGATAATTTATTAAAGTATTAAAAATCTGAGGATATTTTGCAGTCCAATGAAGTCTTTAATTTTCAAATAGAAATGACCTTTATAACTACCAAGTTAAAAGGATTATACTAAAAAAGTCTTTGCTGCTAAAATAGTGTCTCCAGTGCCTGCCATGTCCTAGATAGAATTTTCTTTTGAGAAAACCACAGCTACTTATTTTCAGTGGCCTCATTCAAACAAACTTACATCATTACAAGACAAGATAAAGGGCACACTGGTGTTCAAAGGTGTGGAATGACTTTTCCTTCCTAGAGTTACATGGTAAGGGCAAATGATTTTTTTTTCTTGAGTTTTAAAAATGAGGTCATTTAGGGTTTTGACATTTCAAAGTAAAAAAAAAAAATCATATTTTCGGGAGCCTGGGTGGCTCAGTTGGTTAAGCAGCTATCTTCAGCTCAGGTCATGATCCCAGGGTTCTGGGATTGAGCCCCACATAGGGCTCCTTGCTCAGCAGGGAGTCTGCTTCTCCCCTGCCTGCCATTCCCCCTGCTTGTGCTTGCTCTCTCCCTCTCTGTCAAATAAATAAATAAAATCTTTAAAAAAAATCATATTTTCTCTGTTGGACCATTTGGAATCTATGGGATTCAATGCCTCTAAAATGATTTCTAAAACTGAAAATGTCTAAATATCCTCTAAATTTAATGAATATTATGCATTTACTGAAAATCCATTCTGATCACCACTGCTAGAGGAGAAACAAAAATAAAGTTGACCTAAAATGCTTCTTCTGTATTTTTATATCCATTAGCGTTGCATTCTCTCTAAATAGATTTTTGATATGTGATGTTTGGTGCAAAGATAAGGCTTTGAACGGACGGTAGTGTGACAGGATCCCTGACATCTTGAAGGCCCTAGGTCTCCCTTTCCTTAGAGTGACATTTTTTTGCAATCACGAGAAAAATGGTCTCTCTGGTGCACCATGAGTAAAATACTCCATTAGGAGAATTTTTATCTCAATTGCTGTACTATATAAGCAGAAATTGGCAGTGTCTTGAAATGTTCTCTCCAATTGAGGGTTCACTCCTTGGAGAACCTGGCTAATGAATGTGTAGAAATTGATGATAGAAAATGCATTGTTTCTAAATAGTGACAATACGTGCAATTTCACTTGAAAATGCTTTCTTTGAACTTTTATTTCCTAGAAAATAAAACACATCCAGTTGATTAAAGAGATATTATTAAGGATTATTTCTATCTACATGAACTATCTTTACCTTGAATTATATTTTATTACATATGTTAGTGAGCTAAAGCAGGTAGAAGAGAAAAGAATTTCAGAGCTTCTGTTAGATTTCTAAGGAGAGCCTCTAATTACATATTGGCGTCTATATGAGCAAAATGAGAAATTCACTGAATTTTCTCCTCTTAATCTTTTTGAGGGCCATTGGAAAGAAAAAGTGCTATGATCTCTAAAGAACCACCAGAATTAAAGATGTAACTGCTGTCAAACATTTAAATTCTGGTTCCCAGACAAAAAATTCAGAAAGGGCATTTGTTCTTGATTTTCAGTATAAAACAGCAACTGTTCAGCCTCACGTTCCCTATAAGCAGAATGCAACATGGCGGTGGTTGAGTGCGTGATTTACCAAGAACAGGAGGAAACTGCAGGAAGGTGAGGAAAGCAGGGTAAGACGGGAAAAAAGATTAAGTTGAAATGTGGTCTCAGCCTGGAGTCCAGGGTCAGCCTGATCCCATGGGGGCTCAGGAGTGTGAATTGTAATACAGAAGTTGCCCACCCAGAAGCAAGGGACCTGGGCTCTTATTCTCCTGGATCTTTCAGTCGCTCAGCATGGGTCACCCCCTTCCGAGAATAATCTACCAGACATCTCCAGCAAAGTAGCTCCTATCAGCCCAGGCCAGTCCTCTGGAAAAGTCTGCAGCCATGAGCCGTCTGCAGCCCACACCCACAGCAGTCCTGTGGCCGTGGGTGAAGCAGCACTAAAATGAAGGTCTGAGGGCGCCTGGGTGGCTCAGTTCGTTAAGCATCTGCCTTTGGCTCAGGTCATGATCCCAGGGTCCTGGGATCCAGCCCTGAGTCGGTCTCTCTGCTCAGTGGGGAGTTTGCTTCTCCTTCTGCCCCTCACCCTCCTCGTGCTCTCTCTCACTCTCCTTCTCAAATAAATAAATAAAATCTTTTAAAAAGTTATAAATATAAAGAAGGTCTGGGTAGGACACCAATAGCATCTGCTTGGAGCGTGGGAAGACCCCTCCTTCTGTGAGCCCCACACAAGCAGTGAGTGCTTGGACTAAGCCCTCAAAATTCACGCAGGGGGCCTAGGTGTTTCTCATTTGTTTTTTTCCCCTCTGCAGATGCTAAGCATAGATGTTAGAGGCACAGATGACCTTGGAAGTATATTCATGTCTGCTGTTAGGCATAATTTTCTGGCAATGTAAAAATTTCCTATAACCTTATTTATTGCATACCACAAAAAGCATTATTTATGAAACTTACCAGTTTAACTTTAAATTTCACTCTCTACTGGTCCTATGGGATATGATGCTGGCAGTGTAAATAAGAGCCTGGGAAATGTTACTCTAATGTTGAATGTTTTTCTTTCCTTTCATTTTTTTCTCATGTTCAATTAGCTCAACATATCTTAGATCAAAAATTTCTAAAATTCTATGCAAAAAAAGAAGGAAATAATCATAGATGTGCTCAAAAATGTATTTATATATGTTCACTGAAGATCTGTTTAAAAGAGTGGAGTATTTCAAATATCCAATAATAGGGAATTGGAAAAATAAACTATGGTATGGCTATATGATAGAAAACCATGAAGTCATTAAAGGGTATGTCATAGAAGAATATTTAATGACATGGAAAATATTTGCAGTAAGTGAAAATAAAAGGTTAAAACACAGATAGAGAATATTATCCCATTTTATGAAAAAGTAATAATTGTGCATAGAAAGACTAGCTTTTTATACACTCCATATTTACAGTGTTATGTCTGAGTGGCTTAGGGGTTTGAATTCTAGGTAGTATCTTTGGGATTTTTCTTTTCTTATATTTAGTTTAAAAATTTTCCATGATAAACCTAGATTTCTTTTGGAATAAGAAAAAAGTTATTTAATAAATTATATCAACTTGGGTCGCCTGGGTGGCTTAGTTGGTTAAGCATCTGACTCTTGGTTTTGGCTCAGGTCATGATCTTGGGGTTGTGGGATCAGGCCCCGCATTGGGCTCCACACTCAGTGGGGAGTGTGCTTCTCCCTCTCCTTCTGCCCCTCCCCTCTGCTTGCATGCTCGCTCTCTCTCTCAAACAAATAAATAAATCTTAAAAAAATAAATTATATCAACTTTTATGGACTTGCTATTAGTTATAGTTATCCAAACAATTTTCAAAATTTCCCCCCATTCTGATAGTTCTCCATTTTTTCTCATCTTTCTCCATGAATTTATCTTCAGAATATTCAATGAAGTATGAAAATAGCTTATTTCTTTCACTGTTTTTAATATTCGTGTTACCTCCAATCATTAAACTATATTTCACTTTTTTGAAAACTAAAGGACTGCCAGTCTACATAGAAGCTTTATATTTTTAAATTTTACTTCTAATATTTCCAGTCCCTTCCTTGATTACTCTTTGCCTTGTGACATCTTATTTAGAAAAATATACCAATTATTTGGGAATATGTATTATAATATATAAGTATACAATGTAATAATAGTAGTAAACATTTTATGGCTCATACTACACATTAGGTATTTGTATTAAGGACTTTATGTATTCTAAGAAGTCACAAAGCACTTTGAAAATCCTGCACTTTAGATTAAAGAAAAAAGAAAATACTAAATACATGATGATTACCTTCTTTTCTAAGTGCTTTAGTCACCTTTAATTAATATGAAATCAGTTAGAAACTTTCACCTGAAATGCCAGATGTGGACTGTTCAATGCAGGCACAAAATAAGATGCTGGTGTGGGCACGGAATACCAGAAGAGGATGAAATATGAAAAATTCAGTCAATCATATAGATGTTTTATGAGACAATGCTGAGCTCCATCAAAGAGTTTTTCCAATGTGTTACTTTCTTCTGATGAGGTATGGTGTTACATAGGCAGAGCCAGCCACTGGGTGTGGAAATCATGCTTAATACCACATAAGATTAGAACACTCGCTCACCTCTTTCTTTACTTCTTCTTCATCTTCCAGTGTCAATGCAGCCAATTGTTTAGCTCTTTGCTCCATCAGATTCACATATCGTATTGGATTTGACAAAGCTTCAATCACATCTAAATAAGGAAGAGACATTTTAGATCAAAGGTCCTGGATATATTGATTATCCATCATCCATTCATCCATCCATGCATTCATCCATCCATGCATTCACTCATCATCTATCTACTCACCCACCCATCCACCGAATCATCTTCCATCTCCACTCTTCTATCTACCATGTAACTATCCACTCATCCATCCAACATTTTGGAAATGGACAAGTCAGGACCCTTTGCTTCAACCTCAGGAAGACAGAACTCAAGGGAATTCAGCTCTGACAGCCAAACTGGATAGGCTCCAACACAAGATACCTCAATATTACATAGTTTTCAGTTTATTTTGAGGGGCCCATCCATTCCAACAATGGCCCACACACTTGTCCTATTTGGCCCAAATGGTGTTTCATAAATGAAGGAAAATATCTCACATAAAAAGCCTGCTTTCCAGACTGTTGAAACAACCCAAAGACTTGGCAATATGAGTATCATTCACACATGATACTGTCTATCTGGAGTGAGTTATGGCTGCCATCTTTGGATGGGCATGTGCTCCAAGTTTGCCATAGTCTCCACCACTCCCCAATACCTTATAATCAGGCCACTTAACACCATGAGTATTTAAATTTATGATTCCTGGTTGACATTGTCACAAGTTAATTCCTCTAAACTTAGGATTTCACCAATGAAAAGGATCTGGCTTCTAAAACTGGCTGAAGATAAAGCCATTGTACAGACCTAGATGTACTGCTGTAGTACCAAGTAGCATGGGTTAGAAATTGCTGGATCCATAAGAATAATACCACTAGTAGATAAATATGCTCAATATTTTATTGGGACTTAAATGAAATTGAAATCTATTCACAAAGGCTTGAGCAATTTAATCAACATGCACACATAAATAGAAGTGATTCTGAGGCCAGAATTTCCTGCCTATTTTTGGTCCAATTTTCCTTCCACTAAACCACAAAAATAAGGATGGCCCCAGATAGAAACATCCCCTTGACTTAGGTTGTTTACCTGCATATGTATCTGGGACATAGTCTTTCACCTCTATGTAGACAAAGACAGCTGGGAGCATCAGAGGCTGGTTCCTCTCATTCCTCAGACAGATGTAGTGATAGCCTATAGGGTGACAATACTGTGTATCACATATTTTCTTCACAATATTAGTTACAACACAGGAACATCTATGCGATGGAAGTGTTTATTTTAGGTGACTTTGGATGACAAACAGGTCACTTCTTATTTTCATCACATGGTTTCACGTGAAATTATTTTTCTCATCAGACAGGAAAACAATGTTGATTCTGATTATTTTCCTTTTCAATCACGTTTTTCCCCACAAAAGAGAACCTAAAATTGTATGTCATAGACTGAATTCTTGGTCCAAATTCTTCCCCTGTATGTGATTTCTTGACTTGGGGCTTAGCCATATGCTTTGCTTTAGACAACAGGATGTTAGGGTTGTGGTGCAAACAGAGGATTCAAATGCACTCGCAGAGTCGGGCTTGCCCTTATATGCATTCCAGGGGGCAGCCATAAATGTCCATACGTGGGTGCCACTGCTCCTTCCTCCCAGAAGCCTGAATGAGCGCACGGGGAACAGACCTAACTCCAGCCCTCAGCCTAAAGCACAGCCGCACAGCTGATCCCAGCCAAACCCTGCCAACCCACAGACTTGTGAGCATAAAGATAAAGCACTTGTTATAAACCACTGAGTTTTCAGACAGCTTCCTAAGTCACCCTTGAACAATCACGTAAGGCGGTGTTGGTTTTCTTGACAGCTTTGGTACTTTCTTACCACACTGTCCATACCTGGCCGAATTGCCTGTACTGGCAAGATCCGGTGACCGATGAATTTACCTCCTTCTTCATAAACTGCTATCCTCAAACAGGCCAGAGAAGGAAGAACCACCTAGAGGGAAATGCAGGATACAAGTGGTTACAAGAAGGAGCAACTCCAAGAAAAAATTAGAAAGGTAATCTTCAAATATGGAAATGACAAACATTTAAATATAAAGTTAGTAGTCTTACCACTATTTGAGCCTTTACACTTACATTTTCTTTTTTCTTTTTCTTTGAGGGAGAGAGAGAGTGGGCAAGCATGAGCAGGGAGGGGAGGGCGAGGAGGGGCAGAGGGAGAGGTAGAGAGGAAGGAGGCTCCATACCCAGCATGGAGCTCCATATGGGGCTCATTCCCATGACCCCAAGATTATGACCTGAGCTGAAATCAAGAGTTGGATGCTTAACAGACTGCACCAGCCAGGAGCCCCTACTCTTATATTTTCAAAGCAAATCACTTTTATACTTTCAAAGCAAAAGCAAACATGCAAAAATAGAGGTTGCAGAACAGCTTTCAAAATGAGATTGCTTTATAAATAATTCCCAAATTAGCAACAAGTAATTGCTCATCTTTTCCCCCCACAACGTAAAACATGTGTGGAGAACATGAGGCTAACTGTATCCTTAAAAATTTAATTTTGGTAACAAGAGCAAGCTAACATTTGTTGACTATTTTCAAAGTGCCAGACGTTTTATAAATGTTTTCAGTGTATTGGGGAATACTTATTAATAATTCTTTGAAATAGACACTACTATTAAATCTGATTAACATATTAAAGATGGTGGGAGCACAGAGACCTTTAACACAGATATTCTCTTTGCAGGAGACACCCTTTCTAGATCTTTTGGCCAGATAAAAGCAAAGGGTATGGTAAGATAGTTTATTCCACTTTCTACTAGACTATTGTCTTCCTTTGTGTGACAAGCATGTGTGTAGAAGATTTGCTTTTTTGGTGAAGACAGACAGAAGGCCCATTCAAATGGAAAGGTTTTAACTCTATCAGACAGAATCCAGACAAGATAGAATGACCAGCTGCCAGAGGCGAGAGGTTATAGAAAGTTTAATTAATATTCTTTTTTAGGATGTATGGGCTTCCTTCTCTCTGCTACCATATTGTTCCCTACTTTTCACTTTACTTCATTTCAGTTACGATGAAAATGTATCATTTACCACTTGTATTATGAGGGGATACGAGTCAATTTATATGTTTTTCTGGTCTTCCAAATGAGGTATACTAGAATTAAGTGATTCACAACACAGTTCTGAAAATCCAAACAAGTGATTCACAGAGATCCTGAACAGATTTTAAGATAGCCCCCAAAGTGCTATTGCTTTATAAATGTGTAAATTCCCAAATTAGCAACAAATAATTCTTCCTGTAATTTTTTTTCTCAGAGTGAAACACCTAGAATATGCAGTTACATCTTATATCAAGGATATGAGACCTACCTTTTTGAACACAATGGGCTCTTCTTCCCAGACAGGATTTACAGCATTTCCTTGTGATGTTTTGGTCTTAAATGCCTTCCTCCTCGTGTCCACAGGCAAACCAAACATATCCACTTCCACGTAAGTCCCGACTTTCTTATCAGAAAGAAACTGACCTGATATAATCTAGAAAATAATAAAAAAGGAACTCTTGAAAATGAGTAAGTGATATAAGAGAATACTTTAGGGAGGTACAAATGCTGGTTGAATCATAACCAAAATGAAATAGAGGCAAGAGGACAAATAAAATTGCTCTTTTGGTTAAAGAATTGATAGAGGCACATTGAAAATGCTGAGGTTAGAAGGAGTCAGTTAGTAAGACAAAATTGTATAGGAGGAAATAAATGAACAAATACCAAAAGTTTGATGAGATTATACTTTTTGTACTTGAGATACATCTGTTAAATGTTGAAAATTGATCTTAGAGCCAACCGGATATAAAGGTTTTTCTAATACTTAAAGATGTTACAAGAGAAAAAAATTCTCATTTCAGCAGGGTTGTAAATTAAGTTAAAAGGTTAAGAGTACAAATTTAAAACATAACAAAGTAGAAACTCTAGCATTTAAAAAGTTTCCTTTTGTTCATAAAATTCAACTTGAAGAAGTGGTTGTAACACTATGTTATTCAATTCTCGGAGTTGTTATACTTTTATTTTTTTTTATTTTTATAGTTTTAAGTAGGCTCCAAGGCAGGGCTTGAACTCACAACCCTGAGATCAAGACCTGAACTGAGATCAAGAGTCAGACACTGAACGGACTGAGCCACCCAGGTGCCCCCAGAGTTGTTATACTTTAAATAAAAAGCTACAATGATAATAAAAACAAAACCCAAATATTGACTTTAAACCATCAAACCCAGTTTATCATCACTCCTAACCCCAACCTGTTAGCCGTCCACACAATTATGGGTATCCTTGCTTAGCTATAAAATTTATGGATATTGTAGAGTTCAAAGAGTTTTAAAATCACATATCCTGGTGGCTAGGAGCTTTCTGATCTCAAGTCCGTGAAAGGGGACAGAATTATCAAGACTGTGGTGGGGCCGGAAGTGGGACATGATGTCAGCCTGTGAATGGCCCTCAAGGGCTCAGCGAGGCCAGTGAGCCATTTGCTGATGTGGTTAGAAATTCCAAACCAGTTAGAGAGAAAAACGAGGAAGAGGCTGTCTGAATTTGCCCCCAGGATAGCTCATTTCTTCTGAATGTTCTCTTTAGCCTGAGTGCCTGGGACCTGCCAGCAATGATCTCTATTTAATTTGAGGTTCTAAGGGAGAACAACTTAGCAGACATTTTATATGTGTGAAACTTCCAAGCTTGTGAGTCACACTGGGAAATCAGATGCACCAAGGATTCCGTGCACTTAAGGTGTTTGGTTAAAGCAGAGGTTCTTGGGGAACCACTTGGGTGGCTCAGTCGGTTAAGCATCTGCCTTCAGCTCAGGTCACGATCCCAGGGGCCTGGGATGGAGCCCCACGTTGGTCTCCCTGCTTGGCGGAGAATCTCCTTCTCCCCTTCTCTCTCCCTCTGCTTCTCCCTCTGCCTCTCCCCTCTGCTTGTGCTCGAGCTCTCTCTCTCTCTCTCTCTCTCAAATAAATAAATAAATAAAATCTTAAAAAAAAATAAAGCAGAGGTTCTTAACTAAATTAATGACCTTCAATGTTCCCATCAGGAGAATAGGATGGTGGCACACCTTTTGGGCACCCAAGTCCATTCTGACACTAGGAAGACTAGGTCAGAAGGTCAAAACAAAGGCACCACTGGAGGGACATGAGCCGCCTCTTGGCTCTGGCCATCATGTGAAAGGCAGGACGGGACAGCAGCCTGGCCTGTCTGTTCTGAGGACACTGACCCCTCGACAGCCATGGCTCCATTCTGGACTCAGGCAGCACCTCATGTCTGTTTGGGTCTCAACTGTTTCCCCTCAACTCACTTTCCTGTTTCTATGTCATCTTCTAACTACTTACCCCTTCATGGTAGAATTTTTAAAAATATTTTTTAAAATTTATTTATTTATTTATTTGAGAGATTGACAGAGTGGGGAGGAGCAGAGGAAAAGGGACACACAGGCTCCCCGCTCAGCACGGAGCCCAACGCGGGGCTAAATCTCATGACCCTGAGATCATGACCTGAGCTGAAACCAAGAGTCAGACACTTAAATGACTGAGCCACCCAGGCGCCCCGAATTTAAAAAAAATAAATAAATAAGCAAGCACACATGCACAAAACAAGATGAACTGGCACACAAGAACAAAATTATTAGTTTGATCCAACTATAACAACAATTGACAAGGGTTCTAAAAATAACATTTTGTCAGTGTGTGATGCTTAAGAGTTTATCTTAATCAAACTCGGCAGGAATGAAACATCCTTTGCTGAAAAGAATTTCCTAAAATAAACATAATGTCGAAGCTCTAATTCTGCCAACTCCACTCTTCAGATACATGGCATGAAATAATTTCAAAAGATATAATTTTGAGACACTTCACTGAAATTTTATTTTTAATCTTTGGTGTCAAGTGACATAAATTTTAAAGTAAAAATGGGCTCAACAAGCTTAGGGTAGATAGAAATTAGCAAAACTGTTACTTTTTTTTTTTTTTTTTTTTACATAGTCTTTCATAGGCCTTTGGTTTAAGGTCAGTCTGAAAATTGCATTTATATCCAATACAAAACGTTTCTTAGTTCCACAGTTACCCAACTAAACAGGAAAGAAAGGAAACTTTATTTTATTTTATTTTTTTAAAAGATTTTATTTATTTATTTGTCAGAGAGAGAGATAGTGAGAACAGGAACACAAGCAGGGGGAGTGGGAGGAGAAGCAGGCCTCCCGCTGAGCAGGGAGGCAGATGTGGGCTTGATCCCAGGACCCTGGGATCATGACCTGAGCCGAAGGCAGATGCTTAACGACTGAGCCACCCTGGCACCCCAAGAAAGGAAACTTTAAAGAAGTAAATGAAACAGCCACAACAACCAAGAGCTTATAGAATTCACATAAAAAGCTCCTATGAAATGATTTTTCATTCATAGCACAAAATATTTTCTTACAGCTAAAAAAATTATATGATGTAACATCAATTTCAAAGACTGCAGAAATAATTTTGAATTAATATTTTAAGGTCAGATGTATGTTTAATGAAGCAATTCTTTTACTTAATATCACTACTCTGTGTTTTAAGTCCCTGAATACTGATAGATTTTCAAAACAGTAACTTGGGAACTTTTATTCAATAGTTAACAATTTATTGAGAGAATACCTTTTTTTCTCTAGTTTTGCTCAGGGTGGCTATTTTTCTAGAACTAATGGAGAAATAAAAGACCAGAAGATTTCTCCAACATAGGTCACTGATATTTGTACCAAAAGAAAAGACCAACCATGGTGACTCTTCAAGTTGGTTTATTGATTTAGGGTCCAATTTTTATCCTATTAAAGAATAGGACTTAGTCCCTTTATCTCATGCATATGGCTTCTGAAACTTATAATTCAGATTTGGTCCTTAAAGGAAAAATGCGTGAAGAAGGTGGAGATATTGCTAGCTCTAAATTTTTGATGACTAAACTACTTCTTTATGCAAAATAGGTACTGTTTGAGACTTGTTGGGGACAGTTTTGTAATAGAGAGGTACGTACCTTGACAGATAAAGTATTGGCTACTATCCCATCCACGATGCCTTCGGTGAATGGATCAAAATGCTTGTCAGGTCTCCTCATGAACTCTGGCTTTAATCTGTAGCCACTTTTCCCATTGTATTCGTACATCCCCATATTTATTTGCATAGCCAGGTCTGAATATTAAAAACACAACCCTTATTGTGACAATATTTGTGTTTAGAGCAACACAGTAAGATTGTATTACAGTCCATTTTTACTCCCCTATTTAAAAATAAATAAATATTATTATTATTCGTTGAATAAATATTTATTCATTGTAGAAATTTAGGAAACACAGATAAGAAAAAAAAGTCAAGCTGTCATCTCCAAATCTAGAGATAAACCGCTGTCAACTGGTTGGTGTATATTGTTTTTCTCCTTCAAATATGTTTTGAACATGTAGTATGTCCATTTCACTAAGTATTTGTCCGCTTTAATTTTAACAGCTGTACAAATTCTTCATTACCTGTAATGGTTTGATGAATACCATTGTCATGAAATCTTTGAAGCCATCATTAATGGCATTATTAGGAGTGACATTTCTAGGTCAAAAGATGTGTTCCAGGAAAAAGATGTGTACTTTTTGATAAGTCTTGCCAAAATGCCCTTCAGAAACCTCATGCCACTTTAAACCTCTCATCCATGCTTCTGAGCCTTCCCCACACCTCACCAACCTTGAACGCTAGAATTCTTTTTTTAATTTATAGGAGAAAAGGATTTCTTTTTTTAAATTTGCATTTCTTTTGTTACTTACCACCTACATATAATTACACATTGACTCCTTTCTAATGGACAAAACTTAACTGCCAAAGTTTTCCTAAGGCTCAGTCAGCGGTATGAAACGGATGTCCACACTAATTGCAATTGGTAAGGTTTTTTTAAAAAAAATTTAAAGTCATAGTGAATCTGGGAAGCTGTTCTAGGTTGTTCTAGATTGTCTGAATCATGACTCATCTCTGCTTAGGTGGATAATAGTGAAGTGACCGTAGAATTATTTCAGTTCCAAGTAACCAATCATTTTTAGAGCAGGGAAAATAAGTGAAATTTTATCTGTCAATTTATTAAGCTACGGTAACTATGATACCACCGTTGGACAAAGTACTAAAATAAGAAAATGACCGACTTATCACACTTGAAAAAATGGACACTAAAAGCCTAAAAAATTACAATAGCAAATCGTATGTTCTAAAAAATAACACACAACAAGGAAGTAGAGTTTATCCCAGGAACAAAAGGACAATTACATATTAGGAGATCTATTTACTCACAAAAGAAGAAATGAATATATGCTCATCCCAGCAAATTTCAAATAGACATTTAATAACATGGACATAAATTCCTAAAGCACTGTTAGTCAATTAGGACAGTTGCATAGAGTAGTCCCCGCTTCTCCATGGGAGATGTGTTCCAAGACCCCTCAGTGGATGTCTGAAACCACGGATAATACCAAACTCTACATATACTATGTTTTTGTCCTATACACACATAGCTATGATAAAGTTTTTAACTTATAAATTAGGCATGATAAGAGATTGACAACAACAACTAATAATCAAATAGAACAATTATAACAATATACTGTAATAAAGGTTTTGTGAATGTAGTCTCTCTCTCTCTTTCAAGATATCTTACTGTACTGCCCTCATCCTTTTTGTGATGATGTGAGGTGATGAAATGCCTACGGGATGAGATGAAGTGAAGTAAATGACGTAGGCATTGTGACATAGCATTCGGCTACTTTTGACCTTCTGACAATAAGTCAGAAGAAAGAGCATCTGCTTCTAGACCCCCGTTGACCATGGGTAACTGAAACCACAGAAAGTGAAGCCACAGGTAAGAAGGGCTATTGTACTCCTTTAGTGTGTGAAAGAGTATCTATCTCAGTCACAGGCAATATCTACTCAGTGAAATTCCTCTTAGTGTCAGGATGAAGAGAAAGCTGCCCACCCTTAATACTATTATTTAATATTGTTCTAGAATGGTCAGTCCAAAGCACTAGGAAGGGAAAAAACATAGATGTGATTAAATTGTTGTGAGTGTGTGTCTACCTGAAAAACCCAATAGAAGCTACTAGCAAAATGAGCTATTATGAGAGCTTGGGAGGATGATTATGAAACATTTGTTCATAAAATAAATATACAAATATCAATATCCAGGAACAATTTGCTAAAAATATAATGTTTAAAAAAAAAAAAAGTTTTCATCTAAAGAAACCAGACCACAGATGAAGATGTGTGATTTTGCTGAAGGATATAATGTAAGAAGTTTTAAGGTGAAGAGAAAAACATTCTTTCTGTGATAAGAAAACTAAAAATTAAAAGGTGTTGGTTTTCTTCAAATTTCCTCAAATTATAAATTTAATGTGATTTTAAACAAAATAATTTTTCCAGTGGGGAGAGGGAAACACAATATAACAAACTAATGTAAATTTAATGTGATTTTATTCAAAATCCCATTTCTTTCTCAGTGGGGGAGATGGAAATAATAATAAGTAAATTAAATTCATTTGGAATAGGAGTCCCACTGGCAATAGCAAGAAATGACTAAAAACTAATAGCCATGAAGGAGAATTTCCACTTCCAGGTATTAGACCATATTATTAAACATTACAATAATAACTGAGCTATTGGCTCCAGGAAGGCAGACAAATTTATTAATAGAGGAGAATATAACTGGAAGAAAATGGACCCAAATTAACCACACCAAAAAAGGCTGCATCTATTAAGCTGTAATTTCAGTTTAGTGTAAAAAGGATTTATCTCTTCCTGAGATTATGTATTACAATTAAATTTGGGTGGTTGAAAGGGTCAAATTCAAATAAAAAAGAAGCCATGAGAGAAACAGAAGTAATTATGGATCTAATCCTGGGATGGAGAGCCTGTAATAATAAAAATAAACCAAGACTCCATAAAATAAAACATTAATCAGCCCAATCTCATCTGTTTCACAAAATATGACAACAATGCCCATTATATAAAAAGTGCTGTTATAAGTGGACAGGAAAATTGACAATAGTCCTAAATATGCACTTCATAAAAGCAGAAATATAAAAATCAAAATCTATATTTAAAATGTTCAACCTCAATAATAATCAAAGAAATAAAATTAAAGCAACAATGAGATAATATTTTGTCTAGAATATTATTATTACTATTATTTAATGGTAATACTTAACCAAGATCTCAAATGAGAGGGAACACTTCATATCATACATTGCTGATGGAGGAGAAATCCAGTGTAACATTTTTTTTTTTTTGACTTGTTAAAGGTATAGATTTTTTCAAATCATTTAATTTTTTTTCATCATGATAAGTGTCCTCTTAATCCCCATCAACCTATTTCACCCATCCCCCCACATGTCTCCCCTCTGGTGACATCAGTTTGCTCTCTATGGTTAAGAGTCTGTTTCTTGGTTTGTCTCTCTCTCTCTCTTTTTTCTTTGCTCATTGGTTTTGTTTTTTAAATTCCACATATGAGTGAGATCATATGGCATTTGTCTTTCTCTGACTGATTTATATCACTTAGCATTATACTCTCTAGCTCCATTCATGTAGTTGCAAATGACAAGATTTCATTCTTTGTATGGTTGAATAATATTCCATTATATATATAATATATATATATACACACCACATCTTCTTTATCCTTTCATCTGTTGATGGATACTCGGGCTGCTTCCATAATTTGGCTACTGTAAATAATGCTGCAATAAACATAGGGCTGCATGTATCCCTTTGAATTAGTGTTTTTTTTATTTTTCGGGTAAATAACCAACATTTTTGTTGGACAATTTGGCATATTGCATGAAGGTTTTTAAAATGTTCACATCTTTTAACAGAGTAATTCTATTTTAGGAACTCTTCCAACATTAGGACATAGACTTGACAATTTATATTCAAGATGTTCTCCGAGCATTATAGTAGAAAAAAAATTCCCTAATGTCCAGTGATAGGAAATGGGTTTTAGTGAATTGTGAAATGTGCTTAATATACAGTTATTAAAATTCATGTTTTTGTATAGCACTTAAATATATATAAATATATACATACATATACATTTTTAAAAATTTTATTATGTTAATCACCATACATTACATCATTAGTTTTTGATGTAGTGTTCCATGATTCATTGTTTGCGTATAATACCCAGTGTTCCATTCAATACGTGCCCTCTTTGATACCCATCACCAGGCTAACCCATCCTCCCACCCCCCTCCCCACTAGAACCCTCAGTTTGTTTCTCAGAGTCCATAGTTTCTCATGGTTCGTCTCCCCCTCTGATTTCCCCCCTTCATTTTTCCCTTCCTACTATCTTTTTTTTTATACATTTTTAAACAAGGAATTAAATTTAAAAGCCTGTATATACATAACCAAAAAACCTTATAGATTACAAAGCCAAAAAGTTAACTGTGTTGACTTTCTGAATGGTAGTGTTCCTGGCAGTTTTATTTTTTTCTTTACACTTTTCTGAATTTTCCAAATTTTCTACAATATATACATATTAATTTTTTAATTTTTTTAAAAGATTTTATTTATTTATTTGAGAGGGAGAGAGAAAGTGGGCAAGAATGCAAGAGCAGGGGGAAGGAGAAGAAGACTCCCCGCTGAGCAGGGAGCCCAACACAGGGTTTGATCCCAGGACCCTGAGACCATGACCTGAGCTGAAGGCAGACGCTTAACCAGCTGAGCCACCCAGATGCCCCTCTACATATTGCTTTAAATAGCATAAAAATTTTTCTTTGCAAATAATGCAAAACCACTAGAAACAAAGACTTGTTTATAAACTATTAAAGACAGTTTTCTCTGTTTTCAAAGGTTACCTTTTTTTTGTATGAAATTCACTGAAATTTGTTTCTTTTTTCGTCTGGAAATGTGGCTTTATAACAGAACGGAAATGAACTTTAACTGTGCTACTTACCCACAGTTTGAAAATTAAGTGCAACCATTTGGCAACCCGCATTCCAGAAGAGCTGAGGCATGTAGTTAGATGAATCCACACGGGTTCCTTTTGGATATATCCTGCTAAGCTGCATTTTGTTATATCTGGACCATCATGTTAAGTAGTGAATACAATTATAAAAATAATTAACCAATACTATTAACTGAGAGGCCACCTTCCTTCCTTCTCCATTGGAAAATGAACTAACTGTTGATGATCTCATTGGGCTAGTCGATGAAAAAGGTCAAAAACTTCCTGAACACACAGAATAAATGTGCTTTTATAATAGAAATGTATTATCACCTTTGCAGAGCCTAGTGGGTAAAAACTAATGGGGTAGCAAAAATGACCGAGTCAAAGTCAGTGTGATTTTGTGGAGATTATTAAGGACAGGCTTCACGATGAAGGACACATGAGGAAGCTCAAGCGTGTCTAAGTATGTGAGAGCGTGATATTGTCTTTGGCAGAAAGCTAATGTGAACTGCATGGCTATTTTTGAAGTGCTCTCTGCTCATTTTTTAACCTTCTCTGAGAATGCTGTTTGCCAAGACTGTGGTACTCTTTATGATGGATAACAAGGTAAATAGAGCACAGAAGGTGCTGACCTTGTTTTGTATTTGAGTTCCTCCTGCCATCAGTTTTCGATCCTGAGAACCATTAGCTCTTGATTACTACGTAGCTATTAAACAATGCTATGTCTTTAAAACCTAGCCGACTCTTCCTATTACCAAATTTGGCATAGGTTGGCTAAGGTTGTGAGCTTGGGCAGGGGAACAAGTTACCTCGCTCTGTGTGTTGGTTTCCCTCCTTAATAGATTGAACAATCCCTACATTCTAGGCCTATTGTGAGGGTTCAAAGAGACAAGACAGCGAATGGAAAGTCTATCCAAGAGGCAACACTTAAGAGTGTGACTTTGTGTATGGAGTTTTACATTTGTTCCCTCTCCTGTTGTGGATGAGTTCTAAGGGTGACTTTATTTTTATTCTGGGACTTGCTTCATGAAATTGGGCTGTTTGAGGCATTTACTATTTATTACTTTCATGAAAAAAATTTAAAGACTTGTTTCATTTTTGATTTATGGATAAAAATTGTAAGTTTTTGTTGTCAGGACTATCAACAAAGCCATTATTGGTAATATATATTTATATTCTTCTTTTTTAAGTTTTTTTTTTTTTTTTTGTAATCTCTACACCCAACGTGGGGTTGGAACTCATGACCCCGAGATCAAGGGTCACATGCTCCTTTGACTGAGCCAGCCAGGCGTCCCAAAATTTATATTCTTATCATCATCCCAACTATCTTCTGATTGGACACCTATTACATGTAAGGATGTGACATGCCAAGAAAGTTTATATTTACATATATATATATTCTGTCTTACATATAGTCTATCTTACATATGTATAAAGTATATACACACATTTTACTAATGTTGTCCCTAACCCAAAAGGTTAGCCGTAAAGCTGGTATCACAGTTTCTGTTTTACAGATGAGGAAATTCAGAAAGATTAAGCAAATTGCCACATGAGAAAGGGCTTGATGGTGTGAAAATCACCTTGATTTTTAGCTTCCTTTACTGCAGAGACCAGTGTAAGTCCACCCTCCTCAGCCTCGCCTATGAAACCTGAAACTGTTTCTCACACCCACGTGACAGTCAGAAGCCATTTCATGCATCTTTCTCCTTATTCAAGACAAAAATCAAACAAATGGCATGTGGCTTCAACTGGGTCACTTCAGCCGTCAATCGTCAAATCAAGGATACTCTACAAATTCCACTGGAGACTTCGTCAGTTGCTCGAGGCCTTTGGTTTCCACGAAGGAAGACATTTCAAAACTTCTGTTTCTTTCTGAGTTCATGACAAGAAAAACAGAAGTAAAATGTAATGGTATAAATTATAACATGTAAGAAGTAGGCGCATGTTCAGTGAAGTTAGGGCAATGAATCCCCATCGTAACTTTATAAATGTATTTCTTTCAGTGAACCATTTACCTGTACCCAAAGTTGAGTCTTCTAGGAAGCTGTCTCTTCTAATTCTTACTACCTGAGTCAGCTATGCTTATGGCCTTGTATTAGGATGGGGAAATGAATTTTAGATGTGGTAAATGAAAGCTGTTTTGTTAAAAGAAAAGGAGCCCTAGGGGAATCTTTTGTTCTAAATCCATTCAGATTGGTGTCTCTGACTCTCTCTTTGATTCTCGCATTGTCATTGCCTCAGTTTGTATGCACCCCTTCAGTTCAAACAGCTAACGTGACATTAAGATCAGGGTATTTCAAAGCAGAAGAATCCTTGGAAATTTTCCAGTCTGATGGCCTCATTTTCAGATTAGATAAGAGAGGCCTGAGAGATGAATGCGCTAGAGGTCTCAATAGAATACAGGAGCAACATTTTTAAAGTGGAATCCAAACTTCCCATTAGAATGGAAGAAATAAAACAAAGTTATCTTAGTCTGTAAAGACTAAGAGTCCAACAGCTTCTCTGTCCTCCTCCCAGCTAAAAACCAAAGTGTCACACACAGTACTGAGGCAAGTGTGGTTAGAAAGCTCTCAGGGTATTTTTTTTTTTAATTTATGTTTATTTTGTTTTAAGATTTTATTTATTTGAGAGAGAGAGAAAGTGTGGGGGCAAGTGGGGGGAGGGGCAGAGGGAGAGACTCTGAAGCAGACTCTGGGCTGAGTGTAGAGCTGGATTTGGGGCTCGATCCCAGGACCCTGAGATCATGACCTGAGCTGAAACCAAGAGTCTGATGCTCAACTGAATGAGCCAGCAAGGCACCTCGACAGTTCTCAGTTTTTATTTATTTATTTAAAAAAATTTTTTTTAAGATTTTATTTATTTCTTTCAGAGAGAGAGTGAGCAGAAGAGAGAGAGAGCATAAGCAGGGGAAGGAGTAGAGGGAGAGGGAGAAGCAGACTCCCCACTGAGCAGGGAGCCTGATGTGGGGCTCCATTCCAGGACTCTGGGATCATGACCTGAGCCAAAGGGAGACGCTTAGCCCCTTAACCTACTGAGCCACCAGGTGCCCCCAGCTCTCAGTTTTTAAACAGAGTTATTACCTTTGAGTCATTTTCCCCTCTTTGATGCCCACTTCCCATAATTAAAGCCTCATTTTTCTTCCTAAGTCATTCCTAGACTCTTTTATCCATCTCCTTACCTTCCCCCAATTTAATCAACTCTACAGGAAACCCTTACTTCTCTTATTTTGGTCCATCAGAAACCTATTTTCATATGACTAGTTATTTAAGCAAGACTGCCAATTAAAATTCAGTCCATTTAGTAGGTGCTTTTGTAATGTATGTTCAGTGAAACACAAGGACAAAAGTACTTGTTTGTCAATCTTTGGCCCATGCTGTTGTTACCAGGTTCTGAAAGATTATCAATGCATCAGTTCCTTCTCAACTTGGCTACTTGTCTAGGAACTTTTGACTCATGAATTAGGAAAACTCATTTTACAGCCAATGAAAGTTATAGAAATATAAAAATAACTACTTTAGGACATTTCAAACTGAACAACTTGCAGTAAGATGCATCAGTACTTGTAAAAATAAAAAAAATGTTGAAATATTTATAGATAAACTGTATTGAAAGTTAAATTCCTCATTGTAGAGATTTAGATACTATATACTACAAAGTTAAGGCTCTTTGGGTAAAATTATACACTTATACGTAAGTGTGTTACGTAGAAGCTTAGATTTTGATGTATTTATAAAACTATGCTTTATCAGAGCCTGCTATATTTAAGCAAAAATTCAGCCTTTAAGAGCACACTCATAAAAGCAGCTAAAATGTCCCAAGGATTCTCTTCATAGCATCTTACATTTCATCAAAAAAAGGGCAATTTCATAAAAGGGCTCTTTTCTTTAGGTGGGGGAAAGATGCTATTTTTTTCTTTGCATCCGGTATGGATGTGTACTTGGATGAAGGGAGAACAAAAAATGATGTGAAGTTAATGTTATCAAACAGGCTGGACAAACAGAATGTGGGTGAACTGACTGATTGTGTTCTATTTCTAGTCATCAGGGCTAACCACTTCTCTGGCCGCTCCCCTTCTGGGGGATGGGTAAATAGTTTATTTCAATACTGTCCCTTATCTAATGGAAGGAACGCATTATGTTGTTGAACAAAAACAACTGTGAAACTCTCAATTAGCTGTACTCTAGTGTCTTTCAGATAACCGTGGATGGCCTACAGCCCTATTAAGAATTCTGGGGAAACATCGTAGAATAAACTTCTCACATGGTTATGATCGTCCACCCAGGCATATATTCAAGAATTTCCAGAAGAGTTCTGTTAAGGGTAATATTCTTTGTTCTAACGACCTTGTATTGAAAGGATACTCATTCTAGGCTACATTAGGGGTTCTTCTCCAGGGAAAACTTACTTTTTGAAGTTTCAAATGACTCAAACTTGACTGGCTGAATATAGTTCACCAGGTTAGACATCTCTTCGGTGGCCATGGCCTCGCTCCCCGCAGTCCCCTGGAAGCAGAATTAAAAGGAACATTCCCAGAGTCAGCATTACCTTCCCAAGGGTTATTTTTCCCAGGGCAAAGATGCAGGGACCCACGAGAGAGAACATCATCCCTCCTCTTCTGAAAATTATTGCCAATAGAAAGTTCATCACAGGAGAAAATTTGCTCATAAGTTAGGCAAGTGTGGGGTGGTAAGAGGGAGGTTTAGGGACAGGTCCCAGTGTGCCCCCCCCCCCGGCACTGGCCTCCAGAATAAGAATCTCCATTTTACTGAGGTGATTCAATGCACATTACAATCTGAGAAGCACTGAGCCCTATTTCACCTGCCATAGCATAAATTCCTTAGCTGATGTCTAAGGTTAATACATTAAGAAATCAATAATTCTCTGTACAATATGAAAATTAGTATGTAGGTAACTGCCAGTGAACCAAAAAAAAAAAAAAGTTTTTTAAAAAAAGTTGCCTTGTGGAAATAGGTTGGGGTGGGTGAACAGCTATTGCTTTTCTTTACAAACATTCATCTCTCCCTGCCTTCTTGGTTCCTGGGTGCCTAGTAGGCAAGCAAACAATTCAGGGTAGGGGTCAGTAGCTCAGGTTCTGGAGCCAGATGGCCTAATTTCAAATCCCAAACTCACCACTTAGAAGCTGTGCAGTCTTGGGCAAGTTACTTAACTGCTCTGTGCCTCAGTTTTCTCACCCATTAAATTAGAATAAAATCTGTCGTGATAGCATCTAGAGTTTTGGGGATTATTAAATGAGTTAGTTGATGTGAAAGAGCTCAGAAAAGTACCTGGCACATAGTAAAACCTCATGTTGCTTTAGCTATGATTAGCTATTACATATCACTTTGATAAAGTTTTTATGCAGTATTGACATGGACAGACCTCTGTAGACTGATCTAATATTTTCTCCCATTCTCAGAAGACAGAATGCATGGAGACATGATTTCTTTTTAAAATTTCTGTAGCAATATTTAGGTTAAATGTGAATTGGGAAATATACATTTGCAAATGGACCATTCAATTAGTAAGACAATTCTAAATGATCAAGAATCAGTCATAAATATTATGTGCAATTGAAGTAATTATCAGGCAGAACTACTTTACCAAGCATATTAATAGTTTTCCTCCTGGACATTGACTTGAAATTTAGTGGAGGAACATAGTTAATCAAAACTTTAGACTACATGAAAGGAAGTAAGTACCAGAGGAAGAACATCATGTAAGAATAGCTTATCATTCATTATTTATCCCTGAGAAAGATGCTTTCCAATATATTGGAAAGAAGATTCAGTATAAACTTTTGGACCAAGACCTTGCTACAACAAAATTTTAAAATTCTAATTGACCTATTCCAGATTCACTTCTAGATTCTGTGCAAATAATATCTCTGAGCTGATGAGATTCTTTGGGATGTTCGAGCTTACATCAATAAGGATCTCTAGTGGTTCCAAAGCTACAATAATAGAATGAATGTCACATTTCTGAACATTTCTCCCAAATCCCATGTCTTCTCTGGATTTGGGGCCATTTGACAATCCATTCAATTGCCTCAAAAATTGAAGCAGGTGGTTGGATGTCACGAATTGAATTTTTGCATTCACCCTCCAGATACCCCATTTGATGGAAGGCAGTCTCAGCAGCATTGTTCATTATAGAGAGCTTTGCTCAATGCCATGCTAACTCCTTTAGAGACCCCAGCATGCATTTTCATTTTCCAACAGGGTAACCGAAAGTTTTAAAGTGAACTATGACTCTTTTGACCACTAGATGGCAGAAGGTGACCATGGACTGTATCCAAATGAGCCTTCCGGGTGGGCAAATTAGGGGAAGCGTCTCTGTGACCCGAAGTCAGTCCCTAGATACCTACCTCATCCATTGAAGATTTTTTACAGTCATCATCATCATCGTCGTCGTCACTCTCGGTATCAGCTTCCCCTGTGGAATTTTAATAAAAGATCATGAGGTAACAGGTTTGAAGGTTTGAAGCACGTGCTAACAGGTGCATTGCCAAAAATTTCCTTGGGTATTGGCCTTTCATGATTTTAAAATTATTCCTTTGGATATTTAAATTTTATTAATTATATAGATAATTATACTGAGATTTTGAATATGGATTTTTTTCTCAAGTTTCATTTGCGAATACATTTGAAATGCCCACCTTCTATTGAAAATGCTTAACAATTTTATCTGTATGTTTAAAAAAATATATGGCATCATCTACAGTTAGCTATGGTACACACATCCTATATTGATGTGTACATTGTCTCTCAGTGTCTCTATGACCCTAAAAGGGATAAACTATCCTGTCCCACTTTTCCCTCTTTTTCTGAGCCCTGACTCTTCCATGCGATGTTTGGCCAGTGCTCAGTGACTTTGTGGCCACTTTTCCAAGGCCATAGGGGACCTCACAGTGAAGGCCAAGGACAAGAGCTAGGACAGAAAGGGTGGGGCTGTGGCAGCATACCTAACTACACAAAGACTGTAAGCTAACTATTGTACCCTATGATTTGCCTGCAGGCTTATTTAATGGATGCATTGTCCTCTAAGCAATGCACGTATCTTAGAAAATGGCTACGTCCCATTTTAAAAAGCAGGATAAAATGCATGAACCCTTAACATAATGATGCATGGAAATCTACTTCAATCAAACATAATTCAGCCTCATCTTTAGCCAATACACAGTCATTTCAATGGATTCTTTTTCCTCTCTGAAGATTTGGTGGTTGATTCTGCTACTTTAAATATTCATACAGCATGAGGTATTAAATTCTGCCACAGCTCTGGGCCTCAGTCAGACCCAATGATATCAGTTACGGAAAAAGATTTTCAAGTTAAATACTACAGAAAGCATTATTTGATTTGACTACTATCTTTTGGCATTCACATGGGGCAATAATAGGATGAGCCCAGTAGATGGCAATATTAGCTCAACAATGAGGCAACTTGCATGTGCAAGGCCCTCCCCCTCAAACCTTCTGAAAGTTAGCCGCCCCGTTTAATCTATATAAATGACACAATGTCCACAGCATGTCTTCGAAGAAGCTTATACATATTTTCATTTGGCTGACTAAGTTCAATCAATTACTCAATGACAGCAGTGGGCAAAGTATTTATGAAATATCTTTAGAGGGAAAAGATTTCTGGGACCAACAAATCATTATTTATGGCTTGTTTATTAAAAGAAAGCACATACAGCCACTTTATGATGCTGATATTGTGTTAGTTAATAAGATGAATCCATTATATTTTGGTTAGAAAACATATTTATATAGAGACATGTTCTTTTAGGAAGTTGGCACTCAAGTTTTTTTAATAATCAAATGTGTTGCTCCAAGTTCTTTTAACCAGTTTTTGCTTTTTAATTAGAGAGGGGATTCTTTTTATAGAGCAATTTAAAAGTTTCTTTGGCAAAACCATTTACACAATGCTTTACAGGACCTAACAACACACCAATCATTTCAAATACTCTATCAGGTCATTCTTTGGTGTATCGGGGGAAAGAAAGAACTTGTCTTCCATGACTCTATGAGCAGACCCTGGTTTCTCCCTTATAAGTCTTTGGCGGGACCTTGGAGGCATCTTAAGACCCTAAAACCTTGCACCATAAAAAAAAAAAAAATCTACTTTATCCTAGTTCTTTAAGACAAGTGTACTGACAAAGGGCTGAATCCTGGAAAAGGCTCCTGGCCAACAGGGGCCATGATAAATAAATTAGTTTTGAAATAAGAACCATTGCATGTTTTTCGAGTTACTTGAGTTCCCATTACCGGAGACCATCTACAAACCAAATGGTAAATTAGCAGTGCTCATTATTCAAGAGCCTACCTACCTATTTAAATGTCCAAAATTTTCCATTGAGAGAAAAATTGCACAACAGACCATGGGGCTAGCTTAGGAAATCTACTGAATTACTAACAGACTGCTGCTTTTTCTTTGTATTAAGCAATAATGTTCACCGCCTATAAAAATCGTTATTTGTGTTATGCATCCAGTTAATAAGAGGGACAGAACTGATAGGGAGAATGGCACACAGGAAAAAAGTTTCTCCATGCAAAGGAAGACCTGCTTTCCTCCCTGGATTCAAGAGGTTCAAGAATTATGCTAGGTAGCCTCTTAATAATATTTCCTCCAAACCTTCAAAAGAACATTCATACTGAGAACACAACTGTTTTTGAGAAGAGATTCGGAATTGCGTAATAATGTTTGAAATACACATTCAAAAACTATCCCCCCATAAAACCTTTCAAAGAATTGTATAATATCTGTTGATAAGGATTTTTATCTAACCCATAAAAGATATTGGCCATTGAGATGGAAAAATTAAAAAAAAAAAGATAAATCAGTGTCTTGGTCTACCCCCCCACTGTCCTAGAGTTTATATTTTAATTTAAAAAATTATTCTGAAGTCTTTTAATTGACATATGATAGGTATATAGAGAAGTATACATACTTGTACGTGTATAGAGTGATGAATTTTCACTGACTACGCAGACCTTAGTAACTGTTACTGAGATCAAGAAACAAAATAAAACCAGTGTCCAGAGGCCTCCTCGGATCCCCTTCCAGCCACTTCTTCAAGGGTCACCATTTCCTGACTTCTAACTGCATAGGCTCATTCTGCCTGTTTTTGTACTTTATATGAATGGAATCAATACAGCGGATACTTTTTTGTATTTGATTTCTTTTACTCAACATTATGTTTCTGAGATGTAGCCCTATTCTTGTGTGCAAAGGTAGATCGTTATTGTTGCATATTATTCCACAGTGTGAATATACTACAACCTCTTTATCTGTGATGACATTTGGTTGGTTTCCAGTTTTTAGCTGTTGTGAGTAGCGTTGTGTTAAGCAATTCCTTGCATCTCTCTTGATGACTGTCTATAAACATTTTTGTCCGGTATATGCCTAGGAGGGGACTCCCTGGGGCAGAGGGTGTGCATATGTTCAGTTTTTGTAAATACTGCCAGTTTTCCAAAGTGTTCCAATGTCAGTTAAACTTTTCGTTGAAGAACTTCCTAGATTCAAGCTTCAAGCTTCCTCCCCTTATTCACCCTCCAATCAGGAGAGCTTCCTAATGCCCTTTCCAGAATGCCAAGATTCTGATTAAAGCTAGAAGAGAAATTAGACTAAATGACAAGCAATTCAAAGGAAATGGGGTGACCACTTGGAATTCTTTTCTCATCAACCACAAAAATCTATTTCAACTTAAACCTAAAAGGAAAATTAATGATATTAAGCATCACCTAGGAGCTTTGACAGATAATTCAAGTAACTTTACCTTTTTACATTTTAAAAGAGATCTATAAAATATGGGTAAGTGGAATTGCCCAGAACTCTTCAGCATATCATCAATGAGAATATATCCAGTGAATGTCTGGTGCCCAGACCTAAGTGAATGTTAAGGGATCACTGTCCTTGAAAAGTTTAAAATCATGGGGTCAGTTTGAAGATGATTTGGTCAATGTGCTAGACAGAATCATGGCTCTCCCAAATGACCACGTCCTGGGAATATGTCTTGTGTCCTGTGAATATACGGTGAGAGGACTTTGCAGATAGATTAAGGAACTGAGATGGGGGAGATTATCTTGGATTATCCAAAAGGGTCCAGTGTAATGGTGTGAGTTCCTAAAAGGAAAGGACCTTTCTTGGCTGTGGTCAGAGGACGGTACAATGCCAGAATTGAGACGGGGCATTGCTGGCTTGACACTGAGGAAGGAGCCATAAATCAACAAATGTGGGTGGCCTCTGGAAGCTGGAACCAGCAAGGAATAGGATTCCCTAGGGCCTCCAGAAAGGAAAGCCGCCCCACTGACACTGAGAGTTTAGCCTCGTGAGACCCACGTGGGCCTCCCTACGTACAGAACTGGAGATAATACGTGTGCATAGTTTTAACAAAGCCACCCAGTTGGTAGCAGAAATAGAAAAACCAGCGCAGTTTTAAAGCGTGTCCAAATATGAATGTTCAATGTCCTTCTACGTTAAGTCAGCGCTTCTAAAACCCATGCGGCACAGGGAACAAGAGTCCCTAACCCCTTACCAGCTCCTGGAGATGAGGACTCGAACACGCTGGAGGAGTCGCTGTACGTGTTGGAAGCTTGTTCTGAGAGCTTCTTTTTGCCACTTCCTTCTGACGACTTGTGCGATTTCTTCTTATTTTTCACCAAAATTTTGTACATTAAGTCCATCGGGCTTGGAAGAGGAACTCCAGATTCCAGCTAATGGAAAAGAAAAGCGCTTTCTGTAAAAATATCGCACCGTTAGGGGTGCCCTGGCCGGCTCGGTCGGCAGAGGGTGTGACTCAGGATCTCGGGGTGGTGAGTTTGAGCCCCGCGTTGGGGGTAGAGATGACTTACAAATAAAATCTTAAAAAAAAATATTGCCCCTTTCTTTCAGCTTCCCTCCCCAAGGCGCCAGGACGGTGTTGGACACCAAGAGCTTCTAGATTATTCATTACTACCTTCAGTACAGTCCAGTAAACTCTTCTAAGTGTGTCTTGCTGTTTCGCAGTTCTTTATTTTTTCACATGAAAGGCATATTTTAATTATTGAACTCTTTTTTTTTTTTTTCATAACAAAATCCCCATGAATAAGACCATCGAAATGTACTGGGAGATTTGCTAATCCAAAGGTTCAGGACTTTGCTGTGGACCGTAAATCCAACCATTTTGGGTTAGGACAGATAGGAAGGCCCTGCCTTGGATTTTCAAAGGAGGGAGGCCAGTTAGTGTGGCGTCTGTCAGGAAGGGTTGGTAAAGATGGGCAGGAGCTTCCAGGCAAGCATACAGAATCAACCTTTCAGATGCAGTTTAAAAGGAGCAAACTCCCCCTCCCCCCTCCTGCCATCCAGAACTCCAGAGCTAAGCTGCACATGTCCTTGGCATCAGCAGGACTGGACTGGTGGCTTCACATTTCCTTGCAGCCCCGAGATTCAAGCCACCCTTATTTGCAAAGCTTATTTCTTGTGTTTCGAGCTTGCATGGCTAATGAGAAAAATCAATTTCCCATGAGAGGGTTGTTAGATATTGTATCAGAGAGCATGTGTGCAAGTCCCAAGATGGGTTATTTTTAGAAAGTTCAGTGAACTCTCCTACACTGGTCCTTTATTCTTGCAAGGAGTCGGGAGATTGGTATGAAGCCATGTACGAATGTGTGGAGACTAGGGAAAAGGGTTCAAGAGGGGAGAGGCTACTTTGAGATATTCCTATTGCTTTCCCTCCCAAAGCAGGGATGCTTTCAGGGCTATAGGAGCCCTGAGTTCCATGAACAGGCACATGCAAGGACGTGAGGAGTGGACGCAAGGCCAGATGGGGGTGTCATTGTGCCACCTGCCACGTCCCATTTTGCTGAACCATATCTCTCAAAGGGTGTGATAAGGTTCCTGGTTGGTGATCAGAGCCCCGTCTGCCCGGAATGTCTCCGCGGCTGATTGTGATGGGGGAGGGGGGGGATTCTGTAGTCCTGACAGTCACATCTGTCAGAGGGGGAAGGAGAAGATGGAGGGTACAGGAAGAAGACAGAGGCATTTCTTTCACCCTCAGCAGGGCACACTGAAGGTTTCCTCCTGGTCAGACTTCATTATCAACTGAATGAATCTTACTGAGCAACACGGAAAGGATGTAAGGAAGTCCCCCCCGCCCCCAACTCCAGGGGCATTCCTTCAAGGGTAAACCTTGAAACTGCTTACTGGGTATTTTTCCAGTGGTTCCATGAGAAGAGCGTCTCCAAAGATCAGTCGGCAATACTCCGCCATCTTGGCTTGCTGCTTTGGGCTAAGGGGAATGAGAGAAACAAAGCAAACAAAGAGGCTCATTTAAAGAGTTTGGACAGGATTACTTTTCGTTATTAATTATAGAAAGAGGAGATTCCCTCTCTTACCGTTCAGGATTAGTATTTATCATTCTAACCCCCTTGTTTATTATCCTGACTTCTGTGAATTTGAATACCACATGGCAGGTAGACAGTGAAAGCTATTCCTAAGGCTGGTCTCCATAGACACAGAGGGAGAGTATAGCAGGTCATTTGCCAGTCACTGGATTCTTGAATGTCTCAGAATTATGGGCTCAGTTCCTTTTGTTCAATTTCCTGATTCTAAGTCAAATGCAAGACCTTGGGGGCAGAACTTATCCGTGAGTCCGGGTGAATTCTTGGTTGAGATTTGTCTAACCTGCAGAGAGCTAGGCTGTGGAGGAGTGTTTTTAAGGAGGTGAGAGAGGAGGAGAGGGAGGAAAAGAGGGGGAGAGAGAGAGAGAGAATCTTAAAACACAGAAGGGCAGTCAGGCAGAAGTGTGTCCACTTGGGAGGGGATCCTGGAGGAAAGGTAAAAGAAGCAGGCACATTGGGGAAAGGTGTCTGCACCCCTTATGTGCATAATAGGGCAGCAGAGGTGGTGTCAGCCTGACTATGGACCAGGAGGAATCTGGTCTGATAGACAAAGGCTGGAGCTGTAGGCTTTGCTGAGCTGAGCTCCAGGCTCTCAACCACTCTGGATCTATAAAATGAGGATAATAACTGTTCTTGGAAAAGGACAGAAGGTGCCGAGAAGATGAAGTGGAGTAATGGTTGCAAATGCCTTTGACCCATTTAAAGAGTGGGGCAGATGTAAGATGATCCAGGGTTAGGAGGCAGCCTCCACTCAGCTGGATGACTTGTGCACTTGCTAACACAGAAACAGTCGATGCGAGGGAACACCTGCATCTTTCAATACTCCTGCTTCCTTTGACCTTTTAAAAAGCAATAACATTTTTTTTCTTATTCTGTAGAATGTTAAATATCATTACAAAGGTATCCAATTCCACTGGGTTTTATGGACTGTGAGTTTGATATACAGGCTGTCAAACTTGATTTCCAATAGTTGTCTCTGCCTGCTGTAATGTTAATACATTTTAGCAGAACTGGGATTGTAGTAAGAATAAGTAAGTGATAAAAAAAAGTGATAAAAAAAGTCTTCTCTACTACAATTCAAATCAATTATAAAATGTGATTCTCTCTTTCTGTCTTCTGTAACTATTAAGCCTGGATCATGGACTGGTTTCCCCCGCCCCGGGAAGGGGGTGCTCTGGGGATTCAAATCGTATTGCAATGGTCCACAGGGAAAACCACTTTTTATATCCTTTTTTAAAGGCATATAGTTTTTGGGGTCAAGTGAGTTCTCGGGGGTTCAAGTGGAAGCCACTGCTTTGTTGGAACTGCAGGGAGAGGTGAAGAGAATCAAAGAACTTGCAAAGCCCTGCAGAACGACCTCCTAGCTTCTCGCCGTCGCCCTTTCTTGACCTATAGGCGATCTAACCGTGTGGCTTATGCAGCCCTCAGAATATTCCTCACCAGGATCAGGGAGAGGGGAAAACTTGCCACCCAGAGGACTGATCCTACAAAGCATGGGGGTGGTTGTTTAAGGACAAGTCACTAGAAGTTGGGGAGCAAGCAGAGAGGTGGCTGATTTGGCCGAGCAGTCTGGGTATCCTCTGTTCAGATGCTGTTGCTCAAAGGATAACTAGCCCGGGGGCTCAACCAAGCCAAACAGCTCTGTGGCTGTAGCTGCGACAGGTCCACCTGTGCCCGGCCAACTCGTTCCAGGCTGCACAGGAGAAACTGTGCAAACCCTTCATTTCGCTTTCACAGAATGACGCTACTCAGTGTCACAGAGCTTTGCTACTCCAAGTGTGGGCCACAGACCAGTAGCGTCAACATAACAGCACCTAGAGCTGGTCAGAAATGCAGATTCAAGGCCTCCAATGCAGATTCTGAGTCAGACTCTCTGGAGAAGCGGGGTGCAGGGGTCTTCACAGACCCTCTAGGTGATTCTGATGCATGCTCAAGTTTGAGAACTGTTGTGATAGATTAAAATAAGTCAGCAAGTGCTGAAGGAGATGACATTTTTCTTGAGTGTTGGAACTTGGGAGCCCCTAGTTCCTTTGACCAGAGACCTAGAGTAAAAAGAAAGAGTTTTACCCTAATGCCCTGCTTTCAGGAATTTTAGGGGAGCCATATTCACACCAGTGGAGGGATTTCGAGGTGATGTTCCAGGTGTCTCTAAGCAGGTGACAGGCAGAGTCCTCTGTCCTTTGTCAAGCTGTCTCCAAACCAGGCCCTAGGAAGGATTTTGCCGGAGCAAAATCTTGCCTGATTCCACTAAAGAATCACTGGAGCTGTTAATGCTGCAGGTGGTAGGGCCGAGGGCCAGGCCCTGATTCACTGAATTGGGAGAGGAATCCTGAAACCTGTATTTGTAACAAGCTTGCAGGCAGCTCTGATGCAGGTAGTTAGTGGACCACAGTGTTTAAAGTAACGCTCTGGCACTTCATCCAAATTACCTGGGGTCTTAAGAAAATGACACTTCCTAGGCAGCATCAGCGTGGGGCCTGAGATTCTGCATTTCTTTCTTTCTTTCTTTTTTTTTAAGTAAACTCTACCCAAAACGTGGGGCTCAAACTCACGACCCTGTGGTCAAGAGTCGCATGCTCTATCAACTGAGCCAGCCAGGTGCCCCAACTCTGCATTTCTACCAAGCTCCTCAATTATGCAGATGCTGCTGGTCTGCGGATCAGGCACTCTGAAGAACAAGGATCTAAATCTGACGTTTTCAAATTTGCCTCAAAATCAACTGAGGTGAAGAGAACAAGAGGGAGTTTTCCAAGAAAAAGTAAAATGGGTTACTTGGTAATCAGGCTGTTCACACACACACACACACACACACACACACACACATACACACACACACCTGTCAGGAACCGAATCAGAGCAGAGAGGAGAGTGAATGAACAAAGTCAGAGGAAAACCAAGCAACTTTGTGGGTCAAAACTGCAGAAATAAAAGACATTCACATTGCAGTTAGAGAGCAAGAAAAAAAAAATCCTGAGGTGCTCAGAGCTTCCACATCAGCTACTGTGGAGACGAAATGACAGGAAATACTCACAAATACATTTTGAGCTTCAGGCCATAGCAGGCACATCTGGGCATAGTCACATACCCCTAAAGTGGAGGCACCTGGCCCAGTGGTCAGTTTTCCGACCAAGGACTGCGCCCCATGAAATGTCATGGTGTAAATCCTCCACATTGAACTAAACGAACCTCCTTCTTTATAGAGGAGGAAGCTGTAACCCTTGGAAATTAAGGACCTTGTCCAAAATCTCCCATTATCTGTGGTTGAACCAGAGCTAGGGGTTACTTTGTTTGAGTTCAGTGTAGAATCCTTTTAATGAAAATGCTAGCTTATAAATTAGGTGGAGCATCAGAGTTAGCTAGGGCCTTTTTTTTTTTTTCCTTTTAAGATCTCAAAGTCTCATTTCTACAAATTCAAAATGGGGTGTGGGAGTATGATTCAGGAATCTGCATTTTATGGGATTCTGATGGAGCAGGGGGAGAAGTATGAATTGCCAGCACCTAATGGCAGACCTCCCTTTGTTGTTCGTAGATAGGGAATTTCAAGTACTTGGAGGGAAAACCAAAAAATCCAGTAGATTTCTTCCTTTCTTCTGGGGTGAGTTTGTTTTCGAAGTGTGGCTCAAAGGACCCTGACCCATAGTTCTGAATCTGGCATTTTGTAGATGCAGCACACCGGAAAATGAAATGGTCCACTAGAGATGGCAAATAGGTGGCGGATATTTTTTGTGGGGGGGTGTCTCTTGGTCATTGTGTTGCGAAGGATTCTGAGGTTTATTTCTAGGTGTGGGAAAGAGGGCTGCACGTGAAAAATGATGTCTGCCACTGGGTTCAGCATTGAAGTGAGGTGGCCCACATGTCAAGCATGGGGTTTTACTAGCAAAGGGAAAAAGCTTACCAATTTTCTTTGGGTGTGTGATAGTCCCCACAGGAGAGGATTGAAGCTGAGCGATTTTGACATGTGAAGCTCCAGGATCATGGAAACATGAAACAAACAGCTTTCCCCCACGATAGACCTCAGTATCTTACTATTTCACTGCCTTAGGTGTATCTCACTGGTTTGGGGTAACTATCATGGCATCCTGTTTTCTTTTGTGTTTTCCTGTTTTCTTTTGTGACATATGAATTACTAATAAACTTTTAATAGCTAAATATCTCATTTTTAAACCAGAAAGGACAGTATCATGATACTGTCTTCTTGCTTTTGTGTGCAAGGCAAGGTTTGGTTTTCATACCCTATTTTGGCTCCCTATGGGTTTGGTGTTGAAAAACCACAAAAAATGTCCTGTGGTTAAGGGTCACAAGCCACATAAAAGTGAACATTTACAGACAGTTGCCTTGTCGATGTTCTGGTTGTCTTAATTCGATATTTTGAAGGCTCCAGATGCATCTGCTTAGGTGTGGGGATAGTGCTGGTGAAACGTGTGATTTCTGAAGCCAGACCAGACAGATTTGAATCCCAGCCGTGTCACCTTTTAGCTGCCTGGCTTTGGGTAAGTTACTCACTCTCTTTGGGGCTCAGTTTCAACATCTACAAAATAGGGATTATCACAATAATATTTATTCTTAGGAGCCCCTGGGTTTGTGGTGAGGGGTTACATGACCTTACGCCTGTAAGGTTGCTCGGCACATAATATAAACTCAATAAATATTAGCTGTTATTATGTTTGTGGTGGTAGGTAGTTGTTGATAGCTCTCTGGTTCCCTTATAGGAAAGTTCAATGGGGCATGTGTGAGAATCAAGAGTGGAACTAGAGCTTTTCATCTTGTCTAATTTATATAGAAACATTTCTTGAAGACCATAAATATGCTAGATTTGGAGGTATTTCTCGAAAAGAGATATAATACATCTACAAGTCTGGGAACTACGGTGCCTGAAAGAAAGGTGCTAAAAGCCTGTTAGAGCCCAGTTACAGATGGATGGGCAGAGATGAGAAAACGCTCATGCGTGAGTCAGGGTCGTCACAGCAAATGAGGTATTAAATACAGCAACTCAAGAGGCGCTCCCTTTAGTTCGAAGAGAGATAGCAATGAAACAGAATCAATTCTTTTCTCTTCAGCTGCCCCTCAGAAGTGTTAGAAAAACTATCTGCCAAATGATTAAATCATTCATTGGCTGTTTCCCAGTGCAACAGAACCAAGAGCTGGTAAATGTAATATGGATTTCCTGAGGGCAAACTAGAAATACAGATAATTATAAAATTGGTTACTTCAAAACAAGGCCCTTCTCCGTGATCACAATAACAAATGATCACATTTACTTGGAAATTCCTCAGGCTGAAATGTGCTCATGACCAAACTGTTTAAGATTTTAGTGAATTCTTAAAGAATTCGTAAATTGAAGCATGTGTTGCAAATTAGTTGGACAAAGGGAATCAATCAGTAGCTTGGGCAAGACTTTTCAATATGAAGAAGGGTAAAAAAAGAACCCGTGAGCCACATTAGGACAGGTGCTGTTGGCTTTTAGTTGAGAAATCTGGCTCAGGTTGTTGAAAGAGAGGGCATCACAAATACTCTTGAGCAATGGTGGTCACTTCTACACAGTCTTCAGCCTTTCATTCCGTGGACTAGAATTTTAGTTTCTTGAATTTTGATTCAAAGTAGAGAAAACTCTTTCATTTTGAAGCACTTTAAACTGAGTAACGATAGGGTAAACTAATGCCCACATTTTAGATAGAAACATGTCTTACTCTGGCATTTTGTGATAAAATGAATATAAAATAGTTAAGTCAAAGTATCTTTTCTTTGTGTGGCTCAGTGATAAGGGCAGGCTATTTTTGAAATAGGACCACATTTACAAATACTAACGAACAAGGGCAACCAATGGGAAGAGGAAGGAGGAGCATCTGGTGGTCTGAGTTCTGTGTAAGCTCAGGCAGTGGAGGAGAATTTATAGCTTTCTCTCCACCAACTCCAGAGTGTTCAGAACTGGTCATTTGAACTGGCCATTTTTGCGCGGCAAAACAGACTATAAATGTGAATGCAATAGAAGGAGCTAATGAAGGAGGATTATAAAAATGGCCCACCAAAAGAGAGACATGGTATTATTCAACACCACTGGAAAAAGAGGAGTCCTTAATTTAAAATCCTGTGACCTGAAAATAGATTCCCCAAGTCCAGTGGATTATTGTAATGTTAATGAAGTTTAAGCGAGTGAATCCCAACATATGCAGATGAAAACATGACACTTAAGACATAACATCATTGAGGAACACCATTAATAATGTCAAATAATCTTAAATCTGATGCACAATTATTAAACATGCCTTCTTTGGGAAAAAGACTCCCCAGTGAATGTGTGGAATACTTACGAATCTACGTGGTTCTCAAATGAAAGCAGAATTGGAAAAGGTGACGTCTTAAATGCACACTCAGCAATTGCTTCTATCACTTCCTAAAAACGAGAACACGCATATATTCAATATGCCAGAATTCTAATGTGTATGTATGGGCATAGTAACCCCTTTGGGTTACTATGCCCATTAACGTGGTTGCCTTTTCCTTCATAGAATTGTATGGAAAGGCCTGAAGTGGCTAGAAGGGGCTGTGCAAGCTGCTGGACTATACATTTTCTGATTCTTTTCTTTTTTTTTTTTTTTGTAAGATTTATTTATTTTAGAGAGAGAGAGCATGAGCAGGGAAAGGGGAAGAGAGAGAAGCAGACTCCCCGCTGAGCATGGAGCCCAATGCAGGGCTAAATCCCAGGACCCTGAGATTGTGACCTGAGCCGAAATCAACAGTCAGTCGCTTAACTGTGCCACCCAGGTGCCCCTAAATTTTTTTTTTTTAAAGATTTTATTTATTTATTTGACAGAAAGAGAGAGACAGCGAGAGAGGGAACACAAGCAGGGGGAGTGGGAGAGGGAGAAGAAGGCTTCCCGCGGAGCAGGGAGCTCGATGCAGGGCTCGATCCCAGGACCTGGAATCATGACCTGAGCCGAAGCCAGACGCTTAAGGACTGAGCCACCCAGGCGCCCCGCCCCTAAATTTTTTGATTCTTGACTTAACAAAGTAGAAAGAAAGAAGACTAGTTTGGTGGAGGGGGAGACAGAATTGTAAAAGACAATCGTTCTTCTATTTGCTAATTATATACATATATTACTTATAAGTATACTTATTATATTTATATTTTTTAATGAAAGAAGAAATCTAATCACATTATAAAAATTTTGGACGAGAGAAGGCAACAATTTTCGCCCATACATTCACCCTTTGAACCAAACTACTGTTGGTATTTGTTTATAATTACTTCTAGTTTGTTTTTCATTTGTTTGTATAACTTGGTTTTCTTTAAATACTCCACTTGTATTTTTTTGAACATTGTTATTGAGATGTAACCTTATTGAAATACAATGCAACCATTTAAAGTGTACAATTGGACAGTGTTTAGTACATTCACAGAGTTGTGCAACCATCATCCCAATCTAAATTAGGACATTTTTATCACCCCCCAAAGAAACCACGTACCCATTAGCAGTCACTTCCTATTTTCCCCACCCCATTCCCATGCACCCTGCCCAAGGCAACCACTAATCTACTTTCTGTCTCCATAGATTTGCCTATCCCAAACATTTCATATAAATGGAATCATACAAGAGGTGGCCTTTTATGTTCTGGCACTTCTCATTTAGCATGATTTTGAGTTTCATCCATGTTGTAACGTGTATTAGTACTTCATTCCTCAGTCTGTATTTTTAAAGAATATGTATGTCATAAGATTTAATAGCTGTATAAAATTCTAGGGAGTAGTAGTATTATAATTGATTTAACCATTACCCAACTGTTGGACAGACGTATTTAAAGAGCTATCATTCAGATAGTTCTACAAAGAACATCTCCATTTTTTCCTAGTATTTTGAATTACTTTCCGGGAATGAATTCTCAGAAAGGAAATTACTGAATTAAAGAATATGAATACTTTTATAGTCTCCTGCATTTCTCCAAATTATTTTTCATCTTTGATTGCCTAGAGTAATGTATGAAGGGCCAGATTTCAATGCGTATCCAACCAGCTTTGGGCCCCAGCTTTTCAATATGTTTTTCTTATTGAACTGGTATACTCATACGTTTGTGTTTTAGTTGCATTTATTCTTTTCATAGTCTCCTTTCAAGTAGGAATTTCTACTCTCATTCCTTATGTCCGAGACTTTTCCACTATCTTCTCTCCCTTCTTCAAACAATACATTGCTTTCTTTATATCTATGTGAGAAAGCTATTTCCCTGGCCCCAGAGTATAAATAAGGCTTTCTAATTCTGTACTACACTTGCATATATCCTCTGAGAAGGATTTGCCTGCACTGAGCAAAAGAATCACTCTCACTGTTTCTTAGAAGTGAAGTCACAGATTGCCTTTCATACATTATCCGTTTAACTTTTACGATAGTTGATGCCATCAAAAATAAGTGCACTATAAATAACAAGCAACACCAAGACTTTAAATTCTGATTTATTTGAGGACAAGCTTCAGATTCAAACAGGCTTGCGTTTGAATCCTAACTTCTTAGCTTTACAAACTGTGTCACCTTGGGAGAAATCACTTAAAGCCTCTGTGCATTGGCTTGCTGATAAGTAAAGTGAGGGTGATAAGCCTCATTCCACAGCCTGTTGTGAGGACCCAGGGAGAAAAGGTAAAGGATCCATCCATCTCATGATGAGCATATATTCTTAAATCAACTCAGGTTTCTTACAGTGCTGGTGCTTCCGTCCTCACTCACGTTAAACTTTTCCTCTTAGACTCTTACTAATAAAAACAAGAGCTACCATTAAATGAGCATTCCAGACACATATTTTAACTCATGCTGTAAACATTCTCTAAGGAAAACTTCTCCACCAATACAGATTATAAAATGGAGGCTCAGAGATATCAACCAATTTGCCCAAGGTCACAAAGAAGAGAATCTAAGAAACCCCAGGAAAATTTACCTGACTATCTAGAGTTTATGCTCTTAACCATGGCAGTAACTCTCATGTAGCTAATGACCTTAACCACCAAAGATCAAAGCCCTCAAAATAACTGCAGATGGATATCATAAAGAAAGTAGCTGTTAAGTGTGAATAAAAAGGAGCTAGATTTTGTTGATTTCATAAATTTGGCCCTATTGTATCAGCTAAATGCAAAACATTAGAGCCATTCTTGACTTCTCTTTCTCTGGTATCTTGATTTGTCAGCAATCCAGTCTAAAATTTATCCAGAATATAACCACATCTCAGCACATCTACCTCTATCATCTTGCCCGCAAAAACCTCTGCAATTTACTGCTTTTGTAGATTTCATCAACGTTCCCACATATTCACTACCCCTTCCTGTGAGATGTTGACAATTGACATGGCCATGACCTTTGTTTTGGCCATTGAAATGTGTATGAAAATGACATACTGAACACAGTCTTTAAAGAGCCACCATGTGATTCTGCCATTTCTCTTTCCCCTCTGCCGGGAACCCAGTGATATCACAGATTGGGCTGTTCTTTCCATATGGCATATGGACGGTATTAATCAGAGCAATAGCCAACATCTAACCTGAATGAGTAATAAACCTTTGTGGCTCTAAACCACTGAAATTCGGAGGGGTAGGGGAGCTCCTGTTACTGCAGCAAAACCTAGCAGAGGCTTCTACGTTTCCCCCTATATTACATACCACAGCCAGAGTGATTGCTCTTAAACACGAGTCAGATGATTTCACTCCTTTAGAGTAAACCGTTCGTTGGACTTCCATTTCACAGAAATCCAAATCCTTTATTAGATCTGGCACCTGTTATCTCTAAATTCATCACCTTTTCCTTTCCCATTGCTCACCCAGATATAGTCTATTGATCTTTTCTTGCTTTTCCTCAAATATGTCAAGCACAATTTCATTTCTGTTCATCTCTTTCATTTCTTCGTTCATCTTTGTTACTTCTGTTAGGAATTCTCTTACCTGAAAGCAAGACTCACTTCCTTAATTTTGCGGGTGGTGGTCTCTGCTCAAATGTCATGTCACCCAAGTCTTTTTCCCACCACCCTACTGAAAAGAGCATACCTTAGCCCCCTTTTCCTTCAATACTTACTTGTGTTGCCTTAAACAGCATGTCTTCGTGTGCCATAGTGTATGTTTATGTTGGTCTATCTCTTCCCCACTAGAATATAAGCTTCTTGGAGATAAACACTCAGTTTTCTCCACGACTCTGTCCCTAGGGCTTTGGAAGTGCTAAGGAATATTCTAGACATTCACTAAATATTTTCTTTTTTTTTAAGATTTTATTTATTTTTTTTTGAAAGAGAGAGAGAGCACAAGCAGGGGGAGCAGCAGAGGGAGAGGGAAAAGCAGGCTACCCGCAGAGCAGCGAGCCTGATGCAGGGCTTGATCACAGGACCCTGATATCATGATCTGAGCCAAAGATAGATGCTTAACCAAGTGAGCCACCCAGGCACCCCAACCCTGATTAAATATTTTCAAATAAATGAGTGAACTCAACATTCTTAACAGAAGGGAAACTTTATTTTTATAGTCGTATTCCAATTTAGTCTTCTATTGACTATTTCAGAGGTCAGCACACATTCCACAAAGGGCCAGAGAGTAGGTATTTTAGGTTTTGCTGGCTATATGGTTTTTATGGCAATTATTCGACTTTGCCTTTGTAGACCCAAAGAAGCCACAGATAATATGTAAACATGTGGATGTGCGTATGTTCCAACCAAACTTAGTTCATAAAAACAGGTGGCGGGCTGAATGAGGCCTGTGGAAGGTAGTCAGTCAAACCCTGGGCTAGTTTGATCAGTGGCTTAAGCAAAGCTTAAAACTCAATTGTAACCACAGGCAAATGTTATTTTGCATTAAAGAAGTTTAAATATTGGTTCCATACTCAATAGCCCAGTTAACTTTAACAATTTCATGGCCAAAATTTCCAATCAAGGTTGAGTGTTGCATTAAAGAAAAGATCTTTCTTTTTTTTAATTAAAAAAAAAATTTTTTTTAAGATTTTATTTATTCATTTGAGAGAGAGAGAGCACAAGCAGGGGGGAGCGACAGGCAGAGGGAGAAGGGGAAGCAGGCTCCCTGCTGAGCAAGGAGCCTGACCCAGGGCTCGATCTCAGGACCCCGGGATCATGACCCAAAAGGAAGGCAGACACCCAACCGACTGACCCACCCAGGATCCCCTAAAGAAAAAAATCCTTCAAACATAAAAGTATATAAAAGTGTAATTAGTCTTTGATAACTTTTCTGAGGATGATTGTTGTCTGCGGCTATTTGAGAGGTACCACAACTGCCTTCATTAATGAAGGTTGACTGTAGACCTACCCCATGAGCATTTGGGCCAATGAGAGTCAGGCCTGAAAGTGAGAGACAAACCTAACCCCTCTCCCTTAGAAAGTGGGTGTTTTGCCTCCAGTCAAAGGGCTCTCTCTCTTTATCTCTGGCAAATGAAATGTGAGTGTTTTTCTGGGCCTGCTCTCAGACCTGTAGGGAGTTTGTGCCTTCCTCCATCTTCCTAGCTCCCTGCCTCTGGTTCTTTCTTCCCACAGCTGCGATGCTGGTGCAGCGTGAACAGCAGCTGGGCTCTGGAATCCCTGGGCCTTCCTGGCTGGGTCTCCTACTTCTCCCCTCTTCCTGCCTCTGGCATTCTGGTCTTCTGCACTTGACTTAGGACACCCTTCTCAGCTTCCACTGGGCCTCTGACCAAGGCTGGGCTGTGTTTAGTTTGGGCTCCGGGTTTCTTCCTAGAAGTGGATCCCAGGGGTTGTGTGTAGAGGGCTCCTATAGCCTCTACCATGGCAGCCTTACAATTGACTTAATTCAAACCCCTCCGCCCCATCCTGACTTCATAACAATTCTTTGCATATGGAATACCACAACCATTACATCTACAGAAACAAAGCTAAAGTGTGGCTTTAAAAATTTCAATATCATATCAATAGCTAACATGTGCAGAGCATTCACTGCGTGCCAAACCTTGTTCTAAGCAATGTCTGTGTATTAAGTAGGATCTCTGAATGCTTACAACAACCCTAGAAGGTAAGCACTATTATCATTTCCATCGTGCTCCTATGAAAGAGGCTAGGTCTGGTAACGGAGTTTCTCCAAGCTCTTGCAGGCAGTCCATGGGAGAGCTGGTATCAAAACCCTAGCATCAGCTCCAGAAATGCATTCTTAACTTCTACAGTCTCTTTTCTCTTTTCCTCCCATCCTCTCCCCCTTCCCACTGTCCATCTCTCCCCACCCCCACCATAACTTTAGTCACTGGCACAGGAAAACTTTTTGAATCTTCAAAGCCAAAGAAAGCACTTACTAGATTTCATCTAGTAACTGTAGTCAGGAGCAACCTGAACAATTCAGAAGTTCTTCTATAGAACTTCCATTTTTTAATGGCGTTGGAATGCTTTGCATGGTGTGCATGATCATCGAGGATGAGGAAACCTGTTATAAGCTTTAAGTTTGGTTCTTATATTTCGACACTGTATCGAAAGTACCTTACTGCTCAATTGCTCCTTATTAAGCCAAAACTGTTTTTTAGGGACTCCTAACACTGGATTCAATAATCTATAAACCATATGGCTCAATTACTAATCTCCAGTGGGAAAAACTTCTCCTGAAATCCTTTAGCCCTGATAGACAACAGCAGGATGTATTTGGATACCCATTTTATGTGGCCATTTATGTAGCTGTTAAATTGCATCCTAAATTATTATTTTTCTCAGAGCTTTATTTTCAGAAATGCTCGATTTAACCACATACTCAAATTTAATATATTTTCATCATTGATTTTATCACATTACCCACTTTTCCATCTTATACAATTGCTGGTAACAAAGGCGCTGCCTGAGGGGAGAAAAAACAGCAATTTGGGGTGGAACGGGCTGGGGGTGGTGGTGTCCAGTGTGGGGAGGAAGAAGACTGAATGGGAGCAGAGAGAATGAAAACCAAGTCGCGAATGACTATGTCATAACCATCAGAAAGGCTAAGGCTATGAGGCAAAGAAACAGAACAGCAGATATATGAGATAAATAATAAATAAATCCAGAGTGCAAAATAAAAAGTCCTCCATACAGACACCAAATTACAGCATGTCCCCTTTCTCAGAACATAACCTTTTATTTTGGCCCATATAATAAATAGGCAGTAAATGCCAATAGGAGCTTTCACTTTTGGGGATATGTCGCACAGAAGCTTCTCAAATTACATAGATTGAGAGCAGATAAACGGTGTGACATAAAAATGATGAACTTTTGTAATCAGTTTATTTTGCTGTTGCAGTATGTGCAGTGGCTATAGAATACAGCCTATTTGCACCATGAAGGTCAGCTCCAAATACATGGGATAGCCCAAACTGGCAAACGTTCAGAGAATATTTTCACTGCCCACCAATATATCATATGTGGAATTTGACACATGAAAATGGAGAAAGACAAAATTCATATATCTGATGGACAGAGGCAAGAAAGACTAAAATTAAAAGCTATGCTGTAATTTGTCTATTTGCTAGGGATGGGAAGGGTCATTAAAACACACACACACACACACACACACATACACACACACACATTTATTGAGCACCGACTATATGCCAGATTCTTTTCGAAGTGCTTGGGACAGATCAGGAAACAAAACAAAGATCTCTATCTTTGTGGTGCTTACATGCTAGTAGAAGAATAGAAGGAGAGAGACAATAAACAAGAAACATAATAATTAAGTAAATTAACAGAGTGGCAGGAGGTGATAAGGTGCCATTTGGTAAACAGAAAAAATAAAGTGGTGCTAGGGAGTGTATCGGGAGTGTAGGAGTGTGGGAGTGGGTGTGATGGCTCGTTATGGTACTAAATAGAGTGGTCCCAGTAGGCCTCCTTGAGAAGGTGGCATTTGAGAAAGCCTTCAAGGAGGTAAGAGGTGAGCCAGGCAGATACCTGGGGGAAGAACATTCCAAGCAGAGCCTCATAACCTGTGCAAAGGCCGTGAGGTGGGACCTGCCTAGCATGGTCAAGGAACAGCAGAGCTGGGGTGCCTGGGTGACTCAGTTGGTTAAGCATCTGCCTTCGGCTCAGGTCATGATCTCAGGGTTCTGGGATCAAGCCCCACATCAGGCTCCCTGCTCAGCAGGGAGTCTGCTTCTTCCTCTCCCTCTGCCCCTCCCCCCAGCTCATGCTTTCTCTCTCTCTCTCTCAAATAAATAAATAAAATACTTAAAAAAATTTAAAAAGGAACAGCAGAGCCCAGTGGAGTTGTAGCCAAGTGAGTGAGGGGGAAAGGGGTAACAGGGGGTGGATCACACAGGATCTTGTCCCCCATTTCTCTTCTTACCCTTTCTTCCAAATTCACATACACAGTGGTTTCTGGAAAAGCAGACTCTGTGCCGATAACCATGCAGAGCAAGCTGGGACTGTGGTGAGGCAAGGGAGGGGTCTAAGTGCAAAATGTAAAGAGACACTCATCCTTGGGTACCAACTCTGCATGTACATGACACCGAGAGCAAATGCCTCCTTAAATCTTGCATGTGAGGTGCCGCACTAAGCTTCACCTCAGTCCTAGTCTTGATGCAGAGAATTCCTACTCTCTGTATTTGTCCACAAAACAGGTTGACATTTCTACCATCCACAGCCATCCTAGTCTACCACCACCACCACCCACCTACATCTTTGCAAGAATAATCCATCCTGCAAATGCGCATTAGCAAGAAGCATGGCTGGACAAACCAACCATTTGGGAGATGAGTTTCCTGCTCCCTTTGGCCACCCCCCCACCCCCCACTGGCAGGCAGAGAAAGGAAGCAGTATTCTGGGCTAGATTTAGTCTTCTAGTTGCTACATCTGTCCACAAATGTGTGGATGCGGTGAAGTTATGCTTCCCCAGCCCAGGAAGAGATGTCCAATCAGCCTGTGACTCTGGGATCACAAATGTGACTGAAGAACCGATTGTATAGACAAGTGTCCAGGGAAAGTCACTCTAAGCTGACTTGGTGGCTGAGATCAAGAAGCCAATGCTCCACATAAAATAAATATGCCTTAGAATGCGCTTGGTGTTTATCTCTCCACCTACCCCTCCCTTGCCCCACCCCAGAACTCAAAGGACCTTGACGATTATAAATTTTCAAGAATATATAATTGCAGGATGCCTGGGTGGCCCAGTCAGTTAAGCGGCTGCCTTTGGCTCAGGTCATGGTCTCCGGGTCCTGAGATTGCGCCCTGTGTCGTGCTTCCTGCTCAGCAGAGGGTCTGCTTCTCTCTCTTTCTCCCTCTGCCCTTCCCCACTACTTGTTCTCTCTCCCTCTCTCAAATAAATATATAAATAAAATCTTAAAAAAAAAAAAGAATATATAATTGCTCCCCATATGGACTCTGAGGGGACCATGAGCAGGGGATGGGAGGGCCCTCCTGGTACTGGGTCAATTCACAAGGCCTTCAGTCCCTTAGTGCAGTAGTGGCTCCATCAGGATGTGGTGTCTCCCTTCCCAGGATTATCTCCATCCATCAACAGCCAGATGAGCCCAAACTGCACTCTCTCCACACCAGGGTCACCTGTGCCCTACCTTTTCTTAAAGAGCCCAGTGAAAAAAAAAAAAAAGAGCCCAGCGAGGTTAGGGGTTGGTATTTAGAGAGCTGACAAAGGACAATGGCAGGAGCTGGGAGAGAGGGGGACTATGGAAATGAAACAAAAACCCATTGATTTTTCCATTAAAGAAAACCAAAAGAACTTGAGTACTCCCTTTCAGGTATAGATATAAATGTAAGGATTTGATCGGGATTAAGGTCACCTTCATATTAAACTTTGTTGTAAAATTTAGTGAAGGGTGCTATGTATCTCTAATTACTGTGTTGTAGCCTAAGTTTAAGAAATCATGAAAAGTCAAATTCCCTAGACACAACATAGTGAACATATTTTAAGGTGCTAATGATAGCAATTCTGAACGCATTTTTATTACTGTCAAATATGGTACCTTTGATCAGGAAATCCATTTATCTCAGTTGAAATCAGCCTGTCCCTTGACAATCCTGCTTCTCTTTTGATGCTCTCTTGAGTGATAGCTGTTTATTTTCTCACATCCCAGGTGCCTTGGGGCCAAAAACTGGGGAGTGGGTTTTTTTTTTCTCCCAATGCTATTTTTGAGTTCCTAGTTCTCATAAGGCACTCCAACCAGATTTTACCACTTCCTCTCTTGTGCCATTTACTGAGCTCCCCCTCATTCAGCAAAGACTTTGGCAAGTCCCTCACTGTCTTCTTCATCCAAAGCTTTGTCAACAATCTTGGGGACATTAATATATAATTCATCCAACATTCTGGCCTCTCAGCCAGAATGAGGCCTTGTTTTTCAATGGCCTTGTTCCTCCCTCTACCTTAGCTATCCACATACTTGGACTGTTTCCTTGGTTGCTTAGGGCAAGAGTTAGTGACCCAGAGCCAGTTCTGTCCTAAGACCCAGGTGATACAGGTAATGGGGCTCATGCTTGGGATTTGTGCTCTAGAGGTTGCCTTCTAGCCCTTCTTTTCTGGTTTACTTCCAGACAGGTGAAAAGCCTGAGTCAGTAAAAAACACATTTCCCCTATAGCCCACATATCCTCTTCCTAGATTTTTCTCTGGGTCCCTAGAGCCCTGGATTTCCCCTACCCAAATGATTCCAAGCTCCTGGGGATGGCTCTTTTCAGGGGATGTGAACATAACTTGGATATTTGGGCGTCTATGTCCATATGCATGAATGTTAGACCCTTTACGATGTAGGATGGAGCCTTGTGTGGAAAGAGAAAAGAGATGACCAAACATATCCTCATTCCTGGCTAATAAGAATGACTGAAGCTCCTTATCAATTACAGCTTTAATCTTACCTCCTAATAGGATTTATTAAGATACCTAGTCACAGGATTATTTCTGCTTATTGATAGTACCCAATCTATAGCAAAACCTTACTTTCTTGAACCCTCCCCCAAATCACCTAATATAAGCCCAAATCCTGTAAGTCCTCTCTAAGGCATTTTTTCTGAAACACCACAGCTCCCTACGACATGATGCTAATTACCCACAAATACACTACTAAATTTTAGCCTCTGAAATTGCAAAAATGATTAATAGCCTATGGACTTAATTATAACCACTGGGACTTTCTACCTTAGGAGGCTTTACCCAAAAGGGTTCAGGTCTCCCTGGTTTCTTCTGTTAGCAATATTCATTCACTCTACCTTGAAGGATATTTCAGTTGTCATGGTGAACCCATGGGTGATGACTGGTTCCTCTTCAGCAGTCCGTCCCTTCCAGCAGTCCAACTCCACACAGCGACAACCAGACAGGAGCACTTGGCGATACATCTCGACAGAGGAGTTTCCAGCCAACTGGCCAGCTGTAAAACACCAACAAAATGATCCTTAGAATCGTACAAAGCAAGGAAGACATTGGTGGCTTCCTAAAAAATTTTTTCAACAATGGGAGAATAAAGAGTTCAGGAACTTGTGTAGTTGGTCTCAACCATCTGCCTCAACATACCAGAAGTTAGTGACATAATCCCAAATCTAATTGTGGCTGCCTAGCAGTAGTTTTAGGGAAGAGAAAAGTAGAAGAAAAAGAGCATTGTAACAATAACAACAACTTATGTTTCCTAACTGCTTACCCTGCGCCAAGTATAGTTCTTCTAACTTTACATGTATTACTACATTTAATCTTTGTAAAAATCTCTCTTGTGTAACTACCTTTATTTTTTAAATATTTATTTTCAGATAATGCAAATGGCAGAGAGCAGCTCATGTGCCCAAGTTTCCAAAGCTGGTAAGTGGAAGTTCCAGGATTATAACTCAAAACTCAATCTTTTAGTCTGAGTCTTTAAGGCTATTCTGTTATAGATCAACCATACTCTCATGTTTGTCCAAGGCACAAATGCTTAGAAAAGTTAAACATTCTCTTTTCAAAAATGGAATACATTTGTAGGAATAGATTTAAATGTAACCAAAAAAGTGATAAACATATTCTCTAATAAATATAAAGCAGGGTTAAAAAAAATTAAAGAAGACCTAAATAAATGGAAAGACAAACCATGTTCATGGAACAGAAGACAACGTTGCTAAGATAGCACTGCTGCCCAAATTTATTTGCAAGTTCAATTCCTATTGAGCTCCTGGTTGGCTTTTTAACGTAAATTAACAAGCTGATTCTAAAATTCCTACAGAAATGTAAAGGACCCCAAATGGCCAAAACAACCTTGAAAAATGAGAACAAAGTTGGAGGACGTACATTTCCCGATTTCAAAACTTAACTACAAAACTACAAGACAGTGTGTTACTGGCACAAGGACATACATACAGATCAATGGAATAGAACTGAGAGTACAGAAATAAACCTTCACATTTATCATCAGTTGATTTACAACAAAGGTGCCAAGACAATTCATTGCAGAAAGCATCATATTTTCAACAAATGGTGCTAGGACAACTGGATAGCCACATGCAAAATAATGAAGTTCGATCCCCATTCACATCATAAACAAAAAAAAAGTTAACCCAAAATAGATTAAGCTCCCAAATATAAGACATAAAACTATGAAACTCTTAGAAGAAAACATAGGGGTAAATCTTTGTGACCTGGATTAGGCAATGGTTTTGTAGATATGACACCAAAAACAAGCAACAGAGAAAAAAAAATATAGATATACTTCCTCAAAATTTAAAACCTTTGTGAAGAGAACTGAAATCCTCTAGTAAAGTGGTAAGAATTGTAATAATCAAGGCACTTGTGAAGTCTGAGGGCAGGAATGGAAGCCAAACTCTTCCTATTTCATTTAAGTAGTTATTGGAAGGTACTCACTTCTTGATAAGTTATTTTTTAAAGATTAATAATAAATAACTTTCAAGACAGGCCCACCATCAACACACAGATGGAAGTTATTGGTTTTTCACATTAAAGATTTTCTCTGATTTCTACTCTATTAAGTCTCCCTCATTCTTTAAATAGTTAAAAAAATGACATACTGATGAAAACTGTCAAAATGACTTTGAAATAGACAAGGTCTGCCTGGTGGAGACATACAGGACAAAGAAAATGGGATTAAGCTTGTTGGCTTAATTTTATTTTTATATGCACGTCACAACACCCAAACATCAGCATAACAAAAGGATGACATTCTTGAGTTTTACAGAGCCCTAGTAAATGCATGAAAGGCTGATTAAGTAGGTTTCCATAATCACTTTTCTCTGCTGAAAAAATAGGGCATTTTAAACACACAAATGTGTTTGCGAAAGAAGAAATGCTGACAAAGTAATCTAGAAAGTTCCTGATGCTAGATAATCAATTTGCCATCTATAATTGCCTCAAAGTTTGTTGTAATAAAGGTCTCTCCTGCAGTAGAAAAGGGGGAGGGGACAGTGAGAGTGAGGAGAAAAGGTAGTAATTTATGTGATTTTTAAGCTTAAGGGAGGGCTACTTTAGCTAAAGGAAGTGAAGGATTCAAATAATATTTGGTTAACTCATTAAAAATCCTAGCTCCTGCAGAAAATTGTACGTTATTAAAGAGTAGAGCAGATTTTCTTGTGTACTATCTAGAAAATTGTCTAAGTGTATTACTGACTGCACTACCATCAAGGTTTCTGGAGTCTATTTCATTAATTGGTGGTTGAGCATTTCTAACTTCAGTAGGGAAGTTGACATGGATTTATAAGCTAGATAAAGTTTAATGGTAGAATAAAGTAGATAAATGCCTAATCCATCCTAGAGTTTCAGTCATACAAGATTCAAAAAATTTCTAGAAACATTTCTTTGGATTTGCGTGCAATTTTTTTTAATCATTCAAAGAGTAAGAGGAATTTGATGCCATTTCTGAATGTTGATCAGTTAATGTTTTTAAAGACACGGTAAGGCATGGGGTTGGGTTTATGAGATGCAAAGGAATTTGAAGAAAAAAACACTAAAAAAATGGAAGATGAGAGAGAGAGAGAGAGAGAGTGTGTGTGTGTCTATGTTGTGTTTATTGCCCAACACCTAAGCCCAAAAGAATCTTTCCAAAATCAACGGTTGTTCAATTTTAAAATGAATACTCTTTATTAGAAATGGAAGTCTCCCAAAGAAAGAATATTTTAAGAAAACTCACATTTACCTAAAATTGTCCTATTCCTTGGCATGTATGTTAGGTTTCCTGTGTGTTTTCCTTCATTTATGGAGGTTTTTTTTCCCAAATAGGTATTAATATTCTCCATTATTTCCTCCTTTTCTGCATAAATCCTCAAACCTAGTTTATTTTTCTTCCCTAACATTCCTAACTCCTCATTATTATATCCCACCCACCCATTATATTTCCATTTGATTACTTCCAATAAATACAGCTTCTGGGGCCAGGGAATTGCCTGGGGTTGGGATTAATGATATGTCATGAGTCCCTCAACCCTTGTTATTTCTGAAACTAGTATCTGACCTCACCTCTGCCTGGCTGTGAATACCCTCTGGAGTACATTCCAAGTCCATGATTGAACTTGGGAGCCAAAGCTCCAACTCAGATTAATTCATAATACTGCCCCAAGTCATAGCTCTGCAACTGCTCACTTGACTGCATTCATTTTGGTCAGTTGGCTACATCCAATGTCTTTGTCTAAGATTACCCAAGGCATCCATGGATGGAAGAGACCAGAAAATTGAAGTAACAACCCCTCTATTAACACAGGCTTCTGAGATATTGTCTATATTTACAGTTATCATTATGTATTGTCTTCTTTTCAACCTCCATGCAAAAAGTTTCCAGAACGTGATGCATTTGTTAATTTAGTGGCCTTCTTCAATAAACAGTAGCTCCTTCAATAAATGGAGATGGGAACTATTTCTCCTTTGCTCTCAAAGCTGTGTCAGCCATTCAGGTCACCTAATCCCACAGTTACAGTTGAGGAAACTGTCCAAAATATAAAGGATGTGTTATTCATTTCTAGGGGCATGAGTTTGATCTGATGTCTCTCCTATAGTACCTGCCAACTGCCCCAGGGAGACCATGAAGTTGTCTTCAACATGGATCCAATTGCTATAAGGCAGCTTAGGTGAGAAAGTGGGGAAGAAACCTTCAGCATATGCCTTACTGATTATAGAAGCCTCACCACTAGGGCCTGTGCACGTTCCCAAACATGTCCTCTGTGGGAGGCAAAACACTGGTTCCTGGGGATGCAAAACTGACATGAGACCTATTCCTTACCCTTACCCATCTAGGTAGGTAGGTAAGTACACATAAAGGAGATGTTCTCATGCGCCAGGGAGTTTAAACTCTCACCCCAACCTTGCACTTCTGTTTTCCATTTCTTTCTCTTCTTTCTCTTTCTCCTCACCAATGGAATTCTGTTTAGATTCTATTTAATTAAGGTTCTGATATGCTTCAGGATCCCTTCCTCAGTCCTGGGGTAAATCTTAATTCTTCCTACTCATGCACAGGAGTTCTGTGGCCCACATTAGTGATTAATGTGGGCATTGCTGTGTGGTGTAGCTCTGGGCTATATCTAATAGACCATAAAGGGAAGGCTACAGGGTGGGGAGGCACCTCACTTGTACAAAGGGCCACAAGACAGGGACCAGCCCTGTGCCACGTGTGGCTCTTATTTCATAGGGAGGCAATGCTCAGGGTGCCCAAGCATCTTGCAACCATAAGGGGAGCAAAGAGACAGAAAGCGTCTGGGTCTCTGATGACATCAGTGAATTTTTGATTTAACCAACCCTCAACCACTCTGCTTCTGGACTTCTTGCTGTGATTGGTAATAAATTCCTTAACATTTAAGTCATTAAGTAACAGTATCCTATTACTTGTGGCCAAAAATATTCTGGCTGTCTCAATTTATCTTCATTTTACAAATGAAGAAACTAAGGCTTAGAAGAGTTAATTTACTTAAAGGAAGATTTGAATGTGGTCTGTTTGCTAAATGTGATCTCTTTCTATTCTACCACTTAACTTTCATAGGTTTGTGTGTGTTTTAAACCAAAACTAAGTTATAAAAGGGTACATATGCTAAGGGTTAAAAGGGTCAGAGAGATGGGAAAGCAGAGAGTGACGCTCAGTCTGGGTGTACAAGGGTACAGACAAGGGTAAAACTATGCCTTGAATTACTTCTAGAACTTTTCTGCAGTCCAGAGCATATATGTGGGAAGAGGAGTTGTATAATTATTTGATATATTCAATCAGATTATTTAATTCATCAGAGGATAACAAAAATCTCAAATCTATTTTTTTTCTAAGCTGAATGAGGATGTTAATTATTCAGAGATACACTACTTCGCTTTGTCCATGAATTTGGAGCCATTATCTCCCAAATGGATTGGAATATGGGAAGATTTATGAAGAGCTGAAAAAGTATAGGTTGAAATGAGTGCACACTGTTCTGTCCTGAGAGAATTTTGTTTCGAGTCATAAGGGTGGATTCCTCAAGGAAAAACAATAATTTAAAACATAATCACTACTTGATGTACTGCCAAGACTATCCAAAACCCTAGAAAAATGACCATCATAATTAAAAATCAACTCGTTCTGTGCATACATTTCTCTCAAAGATCCTATTTATTTTTCCTTTTGGGCATCTTGATGGTCAACAAAGGGGCAATAATGAGTAAAGAAATAGACATAATAATAATAACACTTGCTAAATTGATTGGTTTTCATACTGTATATTTAATTTTTATAGTTCCTTTGAATGCTCGAAAGACAACATTCCAAATATCAAAATCCTCCTTATTTGAATCCAGACTAGCATTTCTCAGGAATACTAGTTCATAATGTGCTCCAGGAAAATAAGTAGGGTGGTAACAGTGGGAGAAGAGGGTTGATCATAACCTTAATGATTGTGAATCTATAAGCTTTTTTCCTATATTCAAAACATACTGCAATAGATGCCAACCTTTGTACCTAGCATTTTAAAAACTCATTTGAGTAGGGAAACTCCTTTTTCCATCAAATACCCTTTATATGAAATAACATTTCTACAGAAAAAAGTTTCTACTTGTTCTGGAAATGCCTAGAAAATACAAAATCTCATTTCCTGGGTATTGATTTTAACACTTAATTGGATTCTACTGGGTTATACATAGGTTATAACTTTATTTCATAATATCATTAATTGGCTTTGGGAAGTTTGAATTTCTATATCATCAATGTTTATATTTTACCCAAACGCCTCTGGGAGAGTTCTACATTAGAGTTCTACATTAGGTTTATCTACAATTAAAGTAAGGATACTAATAATATCATATGAAGTAAAACTACATTTTACCAATAAGTCAAAAGAGAATTTCAGACAAAACATCCAGAGCCCATATTAGAATTTATATGTACATTTTTTTTGTTAATTATATGGAATCTTCTTCTTTTTTTTTAATTTGACATGTTTAATTTTGTTTTAAAGTATATGTATTTCAATCGTCCCCACAACAACAACAAAATCTGATGGAGCACTTAACTCTTTTTTTTTTTATTATGTTATGTTAATCACCATACATTACATCATTAGTTTTTGATGTAGTGTTCCATGATTCATTGTTTGCATATAACACCCAGTGCTCCATTCAGTACATGCCCTCTTTAATACCCATCACCAGGCTAACCCATCCCCCCACCCCCCTCCCCTCTAGAACCCTCAGTTTGTTTCTCAGAGTCCATAGTCTCTCATGGTTCGTCTCCCCCTCCGATTTCCCCCCCCTTCATTTTCCCCTTCCTGCTATCTTCTTCTTCTTTTAACATATAATGTACTTTTTGTTTCAGAGGTACAGGTCTGTGATTCAACAGTCTTACACAATTCACAGCGCTCACCACAGCACATACCCTCCCCAATGTCTATCACCCAGCCACCCCATCCCTCCCACCCCCCACCACTCCAGCAACCCTCAGTTTGTTTATGGAATCTTCTTTTTAATCCCCTGTAGGAAAATGAAAAATTTTGACTGGTATTGGGATAAGGTGATATTGTGAAAATGTGGATTTATATAAGGCAAACCTCAGTAAAATAATATATGGCTCAGAAAAGTGAGCAAGTTAAAAAAAAAAAAGCCCATAAAGATCAGAACATGGTTTACATAGACAACAGAGTTTGAAACCTAAATATTTGAAAATATGTGATTCTAATACTATGAGAAATTGAATAATTGGAGAGAGAATTGGTTTACTTGGTCAGAAATCATGTGTATCAGGTGGTGGTGGTATGAAACCTTTGTACTGAAATTGGAGACAGCTATTTGAGCTCTTTCTTCATCAAAAAAGAGAGTAGACCCTTCTTTCCTAATAGCTGAAAACTCCAACTACTGATAACTATTAGCTATTAATATGCTAACACCCCAAAACCAAGCCAACACAATGAAGCCAAATCTTCAAACACATCTGTGCTTACCAAGTTATTCAGAGGAAAGGTGAATGAGTGACTCTGGAAGAAATTCGCTGGACTGAGTCCTTAATGAAATGCAGTTAAAAACAACAAAAAGGAATTGCAGAGAAAAACTGAACAGTATTCTGTAGTTTTATTGTTCCTCCTGATACCAAATAATTTTCTTGGAGCTATTATTGTGTTCTTAGTAAAGCAAATGAATTAATTATGTATAATTTCATAGGTATCAAGATTGATAAAGAAAGCACAGTTATAGAATCAGGAATTTAAATAAATTAGAAGATAGGAATGAAGATAGTTCTGTGAACTGGCACAGTTCAGACACAAATGTATCTTTTCTTGCTTTGTTCACTGAAACGGTCCAGAAACAATGTTCCATAGTACAGGGTTCAAATTGCTGTTACACGTACAATTTTTTTTTTTCCACTGAAGGAAACCAGAGGTCATTTGGGGGAAAAGTCTGATTCCATGGTGGTGCAGAAAGGAACAAGGTGAGCCTGAAGATCTTTATGTGCCAGAAAGAAAGGACATTTTCAAAGAGCAATGGGTCATGTCAAGAGACTATAGAAGTCAGCCTAAAAAATGGTCCCATAGACCAAAGCTGAGACAATTTGAGTATCAAAAAGAGAACAGTGGCTGTGGTTGGTGAACCTACATAAAATCTAAAAATCATAAATCCATAAAGATAAGCAGAAAGAATATATTCTGAGAGAAAATAAAACAAATAGACTGTGTATCCAATCAGTCTTATTATTCAATCATTTTGCTACCATTGCTTCATTTATTATATGAAAAATAATATAGATACTAATGAATGTAAACACATCAGTTGGAAGGAATTTTTGGAGTTAAAAAGGACTATTGGTAAAATTACTGCATATCATGACTTCCAAGCAGATGAAACCACATACTATGTCCAAAATTTAGCTGAACATGTATTTATGTATTTTAAGAATCTTGTGGTCCTAAGTATATGATAAATGCAAGATGCCATCATTTGCCAGTCGTTACAGTTATATTGTTTAGGACATTATCAAGTGAAAGATCTTAATTGAGGTTGTCGACTTCCTCAAACTTGGATGAGAAAAAAGATTATGTCTTTAATTTAAACCTCTATGTAAAATTTAATAATCTCTTCAGTTATAAATGCAGGTCACAAATCACAACAGTACAAGCAGAACTGTGACTCTGACATGAGGAGAAATCACAGATATTTTCATATCATGTTCCATTGTTGCAAAGAGTCATATCATAGTCTTTATGCTAGTATTTAAATTGTGCTCATAGAAATACATATTATTTTATCACAAATTTGTTTTTTAATATTTGATAAAAATATTTTGTTGGAAATTATCTCTTCTTTCATCCTATATATTTTATTTTATGCATTTAACACTACTCTTACAAGGGTTCATAGATTTCACCAGAATGCCAAATTGGTCAATGGTACCAAATAAGATTAAGATTTCCCTGAGAAGATAATTTTTTTTATTATTGTTTATTTATTTGACAGAGAGAGTCTACACAGCGAGAGAGGGAACATATGAAGGGTGAGTGGGAGAGGGAGAAGCAGGCTTCCCACGGAGCAGGGAGCCCGATGCGGGGCTCGATCCCAGGACCCTGGGATCATGACCTGAGCCGAAGGCAGACGCTTAACGACTGAGCCACCCAGGTGCCCCGAGAAGATAAAAAATTAAAAATCTTTTGACACTCCTCCCAATGAGAGCAATGGTGTGTGTTTTCTCCCTTTGAATCTAGGTGGGTTTGTGACTGACAAATAAAGAAGTGACCAAACAGAACTTTAGAGGTGAAGTAAAATAAGGCAATTAAGCTTCCTTCTTGTTCTTTGGGACATTTGTTGTTGCAGCCATGACCTGCCAGGTAAGAAGTCTACCTACCCTGGAATGCCATGCTGTGAGGAAGCCCAAGCTACATGGTGAGGCCTCTTATAGGCAAAAAGATCAGGAGTCGTAACTGAGCTCAAGTTCCAGACATGTTGGAGAAGCATCCAGATGATTCTAGCACCCAATGTGTTTGCATTACCCCCAGGCACTTATTTGGCAGCTGAAGCCCAAGACACCAGGAAAGAGAGAGAAGCCATCTCCTCTTGTGCCCTATCTGAATTCTTCACATACAGAAAATGGATCAAAATAATATGGTGGGTGTTTTATGCCACTGAATTTTCAAGTGATTTGTTATGCAACAAGAAATGACAGGAATAGAGTTTAGGATGAACCAAACATGAATCCAGTCAATTTTTGGCATGTATCTCTCCCTGTAGATAATGTCAATTGAAACAAAATGGGCTGTGAGTAGCCTGAGAGCCACCCAGTTTTTATGAAGAATGTACAAGTTGCACTTTGACTGACCAGAACTCAGACTATGTGGTTCTGATTAGATGCTCTCAGATTATATGAAAGCATCCTGAGACAGCCCACTCTCGCTGACAGGAGGCTACTTTGTTCTCTCTGTCAAAGGGTCATTTTTATTCTAAGCTATTTTTTCACCAAGTGTGGGATACCAGGCCAATGCCCGATTTGATACCAATAAAACATACATTTGTGCTGGGATGAATGGATCTCCTTAAGGAATTTAGATGAAAGAACTGCTTATCTGCCATATAACCAAATCTGTGAGATACTCTTGGACACCCCTGAATATACAGTGCCTGGATCTCCCTTGTCATTATGTTCATAGTTTTGCTGGTCTACCCTGCAACACAAACCACATGCCCCTAGGCAAGAAGCCATGGGCGCGTCTAAGCCTCTCCCAAGGCATGGGGGGCAACTACAACTTACACATACCAAATGAGACTTTGGTTGCATTGTGGGTCTTCAAGTCTGGCTATCTTATATTAATTTGGGTAATGGAGTGTTGGAAGTAGGAGAGTGACATGGTTTTTTAAAAAGCCTTTTTTTTTTAAACATAGATCCTTTACAAAGTCTTTTCAAGGCTGGTAATTAGAAATCTGCCATACAAAAAGTTTTCTGCAAGAAATGTATTTTGATTATAAAAACGCTTTTAGCTTTATTAAAATCTGTATTTATTAAAAATGTTAATTTTAAACTAAGTTGAGATGATATGTATGTATATATGGATTTTCATGTTTTTCTATTTATTTTTTTATTTATTTAAGATTTTATTTATTTATTTGAGAGAGAGAGAATGCCAGCAAGATAGCACAAGCGACAGAACACAAGCAGGGGGAGGAGCAGAGGGAGAGGGAGAAGCAGACTCCCCGCTGAGCAGGGAGCCCATTGTGGGGGCTCCATCTGAGAACCCTGGGATCATGACCTGAGCCAAAGGCAGGTGCTTAACTGACTGAGACACCCAGGCGCCCCTTGCGTTTCTATTTAATAATCTGCTAAAAACCATGGCAATGCTCAATTTAGGATCACATTTGGAAGCACACTGTTGCTTTTTCCTCCATTATTATAGTATTTACAATGAAGTATAGGTTGTCATTAAGGGTTAAATTTGTTTACATCTAAAGCCCTACTCCACCTTGAACAAAATTAGCTATTTGCCTTGAACGTAAGTTATGTATGCTTTAGTACTTTCCTGTACATGAACACAGTCCAGAGAACTAGGTAGTATTGCAAACGGCTTGAAGTTCACTGAAGAAATTCAGTTACACAAAAATTCCATTGGCCCAAAGATACCAGATATGATACATTTCAGAAGACTTAAAAACTGGGGAAGAGATATGTTGTGAAGAAGTGATATTGCCTCTTACAGGCAGAACCTCTGGTCCCAGAGCTCAGTTCTCAGAGGCATTCATAGGAAATGAAAGAAAACACACCTTCCCTTCTGAACAACAGAAAGTAGAGGTTGGTGAAATTTGGTGAGACTGGCTAAAGTCATTGTCAGAGAACTATGAATTCGTACCTGTGAGGTAGGTGTTGTGTGAGGAATTGATGAAATAGTGAGAAAGGGGCTGAGACATATCTTCATTCAAATCCAGTTTCTCAGGCGAAACGACTCCATTTTCTTCTCCACTCAGATAGCGCATAAAGCCATCCACTGATATCTGTCCTGGAGGAAATGAAGAGTTAAGAAGAATGTGAATGAGTCCATTCTATGGGTTGCTGGTATCATGCTGCTTGAACTTTTTTTTTTTTTTCCAGAAAACTCTGGTGCATCCAAAGTAGAAGACCATAGCCACAGTTGCATTTTAACATGGATAATAATAGTCAAGGATTACGTTATTTCACAACAATTATCTCCCAATGCCACAGATACTGGAGAAAAATGTATTTACATGAACCTCACTGACATTCAGAGGATTTAAATACCTAAACACCAATCTCTTGTTTTTAAATTAAAAATGGTTATCAACTTTATGGATGGACATTAAATGTTATTAGTGCTTATCTCTGGGTAATACAATTAGGAGTGAATTTCCAAATTTTCTGCTTTGTATATATATTACTTTTTTTTTTTAAGATTTTAGGAAAATCTATCTTTATCAGAGAGAGACAGCAAGAGAGAGCATGAGCAGGAGGAGGGTGAGGGGCAGTGGGAGAGGGAGAAGCAGACCCCCTTGATGAACAGGGAGCCCGATGCGGGGCTCTATCCCAGGACCCTGGGATCATGACCTGAGCCGAAGGCAGACGCTTCACCGACAGAGCCACTCAGGTGCCCCTACATGTTCCTTTTATAATAAAAAAAGTTATTCACGAGTGGTTTTATTATTTAAAATGAAGTGGAAGTGTTTTCAATTAATGATCTTTTTCTCTGAAACAGGAACTACAGATGACCACAAATGAGTCTGTCCTAGAAATAAAAAACCAAATGCTCATAAACAAGGAGGTCTTTAAATTTCGTATTTAGAATGACTTTACTTCAAATGGAAGAAATATGACTCACACTTTAGTTTACTTGGCTCCTATTTAGAATTTTTGCTTTTGTTGTAACATTTCTGAAGTGACTAATGCTACATATTGAGATAATCCTTTATCTTTATCGCAGTAATCTTTATGGAATGCCCAGAGAGGCCATCCTCACTATTTTGATCCATTACCACAGTTTGTTTCTTCATCCTTAACATTCAGAGCCTCAAAAACTCCAGCACATTTGTGAGCAGTGGAGATGTTACTTGTAAACCCTGGAGGGTAGCATTTCTTTCTTCTTGTTGAAAGAGTTTTGTATTAACATAATAGTGTTATATGTTCACTGAAAAAAAATTAGGCAATGAAATAAACAGAAAGGAAAACTAAAACTTTTCTAAACATGCCTAACTCTTTCTTCAGACCTAGGTGCTGTTACAATCTTGGTGTGTACGCTTCCAGGAAAAAAAAAAAAAAATGGGTGTGTGTGTGTAATTTTTTTATGAAGGTGCAATCATTTAGTAACTTTATTAGATTAACCTTAATTAGATTAGTAACCTTTGTATTAGCGGAATAATATATGATAAAAATTGTCATGTAATCTATAATATTTGTATTTTTTTAAGATTTTATTTACTTATTTGACAGAGAGAGACAGCAAGAGAGCGAACACAAGCAGGGGGAGTGGGAGAGGGAGAAGCAGGCTTCCCGCTGAGCAGGGAGCCCGATGTGGGGCTCAGTCCTGGGACCCCCAAGATCATAGCCCAAGCTGAAATCAAGAGTCGGACACAACTGGCTGAGCAGGGGCCCCTGTAAATCTTTTTACATGCAATAAATTTCTCAAAATAACTGATGAATATTTTTCCCAATTCTGGAAACGTTATAGCTAAATTGCCTTTAATATTTTCCAGGAATAAGTAAACTAAAAAAATAAATTTGGTCATTGGGTCTTGATGAGTGGAGCTGGGTTTTATAAAAAGAAAAATCTTCCTAAACAAATGGAAATAGGAATAATAATTTGACTATGAACTTCTTAAAAGTCAGCTCTAACATATACCTTGATAATTTCAATAATGACAAAAGGAAAAAGTGTTAAGAAGGTCTCATGCATTAGAAATAAGAAACGGGACATAAAGGTCCTCATACTGCTAAGCTTGTGTGAATTTTTTTTAAAGACTTTATTTTTAAGTAATCTCTATACCCAATGTGGGGCTCAAACTCATACCCCTGAGATTGAGTGCCACATGCCCCAGTGACCGAACCCACCAGGCACCCTTGTTTGTGTGAATTTTTAATAGACGCCATAGTTTGTACCTCCAAATAAATCACCATCACCTAACAAAGTGATTGTTCCGAACACTCTACCATTGATGAGAACACTTTGGTTACTGTGCTTGAAGCCTTTGTTTTAAAATTCATTTATGGTGAAATGCATATATCCTTTCAGACTGGTTTCATTTTGGAAACAAGCCAAAATCAATGCCACTTACAGTCAAAGGTATTTCAATAGATGGCTTTAAAAACTATTTTGGAGTATAAAACTCATTAGAAATAAATTAAAAAAAAACTAATTTTTTCATAGTCTTCCTTTTTTCTGTGACACATCCATCTTGGCAGCTTCTCTAACTAGTGCCCATTCCTCCCTCCTTCTTTCCTTTCCTTCTTGCTTCTCTCATTACCTTCCACTTCGCTACTGTCTTGTTTAACAAAGGTTCATTGAACATCTGCCATGTGATGAGTCCACAGAAAAATAAAGTACAGTGAATCACAGCCTCTGCCTTCATAGAGCTCACAATCTCATAGAAGATAAGATCATTCATGCCTTGCAAACCAGGCGTGAACTCCTCCAAAGCAGGGTGCGCACTTATATCTTTGTCATCCCTGGAATCTACCACAATGCTTTGTGCACAGTAGGTGTTAAATCAGTCCTTTTTTTTTTTTTTTTTGGCTGATTAGTGATTCAAAATAGGAAATAAATTCATTTCAAACTGGAAGATCCCAAGAAGAGCATCATTTTGATTCTTTGATCTGATCAGGTCAAATCATATGAAATTGCTAATTTTGGCATTTTTAACCTATGCAAATGACAATTTCATCCAGCTCAGTCTCTAACTCCAGTTATTTCTCAGAGGGCAGACAGTAAAGACAAGTGTCTTTAGGGGCCAGCAAAGAAAAAGTAATGTGACTGATGGAATAATGAGCACACCAGGGAGCTGTGGAGTGTGGAAAACTCACAAGTGTATGCTCCTTCTGAAGGCATAGAACCGACAGCAATAAAATACTGTGGGACGAAACCAACTGTTTTTATGGTGCTGGTGACTCTCAGGCTGTCATGTCTGTTATCTTGCAGGAATAAATATCCTTTGGTCCGATCAGCAACTTTAGAGAGCAATTAAAACAAAACATGCCAATATTGTGAGGATGACTAATGTTAACTTTAGCATCAATGCTCATTTATTGTGTCTAGTGCCTTCTGGGGACTTACACTGAGAAAAACTCTGAGCCATGCTTATGATTAATTTTGATGTGTTTTATGGGTGCAGGACAGGGAAGTGGGGGGTGTATAAGCTATGTATTTGTTTTTCTCAAACGAGGATATTATAATTAAGGTCAAGTTATACTTTACAATATGCTGATGAACATGTGTCACACTTATATTTAATTCATTAATGAGAAAACCAGGAAGATGACAAAGCTATTTCAAAGAGGGCTATGAGACACTAAGGCATACATATGTGTGTGTCAGCATAGTATCCAAACAAAAACCCTCAAATCTATAAAAATATTGCTAAATTGAATATAAAGCTGGTTAATGTTCTATAGGTCAATTAAACATAACTTTTGGTTATCTTCCCTACCTTTACTGTTTCATAGGAGTTGATTTTAACATAATTTTTTAGTTTAGATTAAAATCAATAAAAAAATAATAAGAGTTGAGTGAGTCAGTATTTGTGAGGGCTATTTACAATTAATTATATCAAATAATTTAAAAATCCCCAGTGAAGGAATTTACCTAACTTTGAATAAGAACAATGCAAGAGTTTGGAGGACAGTTCAGAATATGATTGCAGACTGCAGGTAAGCAGCCACCTGGGAGCAACTTTTCAACCCCAAAGCTTGGCTTTGTTAATAAAGGAGCCAATATGCAAGGCTTTTGATACATCAAATGACTAGGCAGAGATATATCAAAGTCAAGAAAATCAATGAAACAGTAAGGATAAGGAGTAGTAGGCTTATAAGTCGCGAGGGTCAGGAGTACATTTGCAAAAATGCAGATTTTTTTGGCATAATGAATTGGCTTAAAAAGTAGTTCTGACTGGCTTTGGGACAGAAAGCAGACTCTTAGAAGATTTTCCTTTGTTGCATATAACCTACAGCTGGATTATTGCTATTGCTGTTGACTTAAATGTATCAGTCCTTTCTCCATCAACATTGTACTGTTTTTGCAAAACTGCTTACAATTTTTTTTTCCTGGTCCACTGAGGAGCATAGAAAAATGAAAAATCTTGAGAATTAAGGTAGGAAACATTGCTTTTCTAAACAAATTAGTAACAGAGCAAGAAATCTAGCTTCCATTTCTGTCAGCGGTAACTGATTAGGGACAAATTCCTCAACCACAGGCTGGGTAAACTATATGGGCTCTTAAGTCTTTTCTCCCTCTCAACTTCAGTGAGTTCAAGTAGTTTAATATATTAGGGATGATTACTACTAGCTAAATTAAAACAAACTGTCCCATATTAGGATGACATTAGGAAACATCAAACCACAACTAAAAGCAATGCCACAATTTTCTGGAATAAAATCAGGAAGAGAAGTCCAGAAGGATAAGGCCAGCTTACAAAGGCTACAAATAAAGCCCCTTACATATTTTCTTAAAAAAAGACTGGTACATTTCCAATTGGTCATGTCACTCATATAATAGCACCTACCAAAGTAGGAAAAATAGAACTCCCTTAAGGAATAGGAAAACGCTGCTCTATGACACTTTTCTGTACAGAAGTTCTGGTGATCAGTGAGAGAGGAAACTGGTGAGGCAAGAGTGAAAAGATCTGACTTCAGTGGGGAGAAACGATCTTGAAAGAGATAAAAGAGGCAAGTGGCATGACAAAACGATGGTCCCCAAGGGCCATTCATATATCTCATAATTTTTCAGCAATATCTTTGCTGCAAAGAAACTGTCATGCAGTGTTGCACAAATGGCCATGGCCAGCAACAGTACCTCTGCCTCCTTCTGCTTCCCTCCCTCCCATGGGGCAGACAATGACTGAGACTCCTCTAGTGTCTTGAAATTCTGTTGTCACAAAATGAGACCTTCCAGGGATGCTTTAAAACCATGTGATGTGTCCAGTGACCCTCAGCTGGATTTATCTCATGCTTACAAGTGCATGCAAAGGCTCTTGTATATTTTCGAGGTAAGAGCTACTCTGATGCCTTCTCTAAACCTGGGGCCATCCCATGGCTTTTGGGAACAGTTAAGAGTAAGGAGGATCTGTGTCCACAAAAGGGAGCTCTGGAGACTAGAACAGAAGAATGACCTATCAAGAGCTTGGTGGACTGGTTCTCTCACCTTCTCAGGTCCTGACCCTTTATCTACTGGCTTCTAGAAAGCTAGATCAACAGAACTTTCTCCCTTGAACTCCTGTTCCAGGCATCAAAGAAAAGATGTTTCAGATCAAGTCTCTCCAGGAAGAACAAGAAATCTTGACCTTAACCTGCCCCTGAAGCTGGGGGACACAACACACATTTTTAGTGAGGGCCTAACTCTGTGTCAGTCTCCTGACCTTCAAGACTTAAAAAAACATAGCATGTACAATTCCTTTTTGATGCCCTTTGATGTGCAGTTCAGGTTTCTATTCACTTAGGGTAATGTCCTAATGTACATGTCGCTAAAGAATTTGGAGTCTCATTTAGCAGACAAACTCACTAATTTCATGTTGGCAACATAAGCACCTTCTGGTCCAACTCATTTTGGTCCAGTTCTGCTCCATTTTCTCTTTTACCATTTTGCTGCCCAAGTCTGGCCGGAGATAGAGAATTGGCTGATTTTAATTGCTGATGGACTGAATTTGGAAGGAAGGAGTAAGGAGAGGCTGAGTGTGGCCAGTTGGTGGAGTGGCAAAGGTACAGTTAAGAAGCCACCCCACTGATTTGCTTCTGATGTACAGACACTAATGCAGGAGATGTCTAGGGGAAAACAATATGGTCCACAAGCAATAGGCAAGGGTTGTTTTCTAAATTTAGATCTCTTTCATAGCTGCTGTCCAGAACCACTTCTACTATGATGGATAGTAGAAACAAGCTTCCTCATTTCCCCTTGATTAGAAGCAAATGCTTCCAAATCTTTTAGTTAATACTTTTGGTATTTACCCCTGTATCTCAAAATAATATGCTTGTAGTACTATTTTTTGACTTCCCACCATGGGAGATGAGGGTATTGTTCTTCTCTCCACCCCACAGCATATGTACACAGTCTTCTCACCCTTCTGAGATAGTTACATTGTAATTTAGTTAGATCAGTATTCAGTGCTTACATTATCATGACTATGTATTCTATTCAGGGCTGAGTCACATAGTAAACCAACAATTATTTTTCTTTCCATGCACAATTTAAAATTTTCCCTGTAGTTGATAATTGTTTTATTTTGTCATTTGCTTAATTTCTTTGCACATATCTCGAATCCAACTTCAAATGCTCCACCAGTTATCTAAAGTTCTTTGTAATATGTTCAAACACAACACATGTTCTCCCAGTTTCACTTTCTTGAAGAAGTCTTTTTTGGAGTCTTATGACTTGAAGTTCTTTTATTTTTTGTATACCATGTCTTCTGGTAGAAGACCGGAAGAAGCAGACTCCCTGCTGAGCCTTTGCATTTGTCATTAGATTCCTGATGACATCTCATTTGTCAGTAGATTCCTGAGAAAGGGTTAGTGAGTGTGAAAGTTTTTGAGCCTTGTATGCCTAAAATGGCTTCATTGACATGCACACTTGATTACTAGTTTAGCTGGGTATAATATTTTAGGTTGGAAAAAAATTTCTTTTAAATTTTTGTGGGAAAATTTGCTTCATTGTCTTTTAGCTTCTAGTGTGGCTATTAAGAGGTTTGAAGACAGGGTGCCTGGGTGGCTCAGTTGGTTGAGCGACTGTCCCGAACAAGACCATGATTGGGACAGAGAAAGAGAACGCACCAGAGAGAGAGAGAGCGGGAGCATGATCACAGTCCTACACCAAGTGTTTTTAACAGTGACGAAGAACGATACAGATACAGGGAGTATGAGAAAGAGGCTATGAGCGCCACAGAGCAAGTCGAGAGAAAGAAGAACGACACAGAGAAAGACGGCACAGAGAGAAAGAGGAAACCAGACACAAGTCATCTCAAGGTAATAGTAGACATTGCCATGAAAGTGAAGAAGGAGACAGTCACAGGAGACACAAGCACAAAAAATCTAAGAGAAGCAAAGAAGGAAAAGAAGCTGGCAATGAGCCTGCCCCTGAACAGGAGAGCACCGAAGCTGCACCTGCGGAATAGGCATGGCTATGACCTTTTGTGTATATTAGGGCCAGAAGTGTACCATAAATCTTGTTATTTTTCTGGATAATGTAAGAAATTTACCTTTAATCTTGTTATGTTAGTATGAAAAGTTAACTTTTTTCTCAAAATAAAAGAGTGAATTTTTCATGTTAAAAAAAAAAAATGCTCAGGGCATGATCCCAGGGTCTTGGGATCGAGCCCTGCATTGGGCTCCCCGCTCAGCGGGGGGTCTGCCTCTCCCTCTGACCCTCTTCCTTCTCATGCTCTCTGTCTCTCATTCTCTCTCTCTCAAATAAATAAATAAAATCTTTAAAAAAAATAGGTTTGAAGACTTACTGATTCACCATCCTTAAAACAGTTATGTGGCCTATTTAAAAAAAATTGTTTATTTTTCTTTCTGGAAATTTCTAGTCTCTTATTAAGTCCCAGTTTCCTGAAATTTTGCAACACTGTGCTTTGGTATAGGTTTATCTTTATCTTCTGTGCTGGGCACTCTTTGACCCCTTTTTGTATGAAAGCTATTGTCCTTTTATTTGAAGGATTTCATGAATTATCTTTATGATAATTACCTCTTTTCTCTCTTTCTGGAACATTATTTGGGCAAATTTTGCATTTTAATATATCCTCTCTCCTATTTTTAATTTTATTTCTTTGTTCTACTTTCTGGGAGATTTCCTCAGCTTTTTTCCCAACACTTCTTTTAGTGTTTTGTTTCTCCTGCTTTTTTTTCAATATCTAAGAGACAGTTTGTGTTCTCTGACATTTCTTTAAAAAATAGCATTGTGTTCTTTTTCAATAGTGCAATATGTTCTGTTATCTTTCTAAGGATATAAATAATATATGTATATTTAAAGTTTTTCTTCTCACTACATAACCTTTGTTTTGTCCAAAGTTAATATTTTCCTTATTTCCACTTTTTAAAAAAAATATTTATTTATTTGAGAGAGAGAGAGAGTGTGAGCGAGAGAGAGAGAGGGAGAAGGAGCAGGGGGAGGGGGAGAGGGAGCGGGAGAAACAGATTCCCTGCTGAGCAGGGAGTGGGACATGGGGCTCAATCCCAGGACTCCAGGATCATGACCTGAGCTGAAGGCACAGCCTTAACTGACTGAGCCACCCAGGTACCCTTCCTTATTTCTACTTAAAAAAAAAAAAAGGTTTTTCTCATATGTCTAGTAATTTTTAGTTTTCTGTTCATATTTCAAATTGGTAAACTAAAAAGTTTGGTTGCATTTTTGAATGCATCTGGATAACTGACTATAAATTGAAAATAAATTGTCATTGTAGAGGGATCAGTCTTTGTCTCTTTGGAGCAACCCCTAATGTCAGTATATTTAAGTCTTCCATCTTGGGCTGATCAGAGTCCTGAGAGAAGATCTGTTTAATCACTTGCCAGGAGAGTGCAGGCCTGGAGGCCAGCATTCCAGAGCACATGGGGAAAGAAGGATGGAGGACTCAGCACTCAGTACGTTTATGCATACATAAAATATGTAACTTTATTTCCTTGCTTTCAGTGTGGTAGCCCTGCCTTCACTTGGGACTGTGTCATCTTCAGACCCTCTTTATTCTTCTCTCCAGAGAGTAAACCTTTAGTCGTTATCCAGGTGGGAGTTCTGACTATTCCTTAAACAATAGTCAACTAGTCCTCCTTATTTTAGGCTATACCTCTAAACCCACTTCCAGATGAACCTAAGATCATCAATTTTTAAGACTTTTAAGGGTTCATGGAATAACTCAGATTGGTCCCCAGCTTTTCACATAGCAGATCTATGATCAGTTTTGTTAAAACTGTTAGAGCTGTAAGCATATAGCTAGCTGCCAACATTGTGTAATTATTGTCCCTTAACCTGTTGTTTCCACCCTTGCCAGATTATGCCCTTAAAAAATATTTCCTTTAATGCAATTTTAGTTGGTTTAAAGAGAATTTAATTTAGATGAATATATTCAGACCATAATATTTCTCCTGATATTCCATGATTTTTCTACTACACCAGACTGCAGAGTTTTTAAGTTTAAAAATTCAGATTTCACATGCTTTATTGCTTGATCTTATTATTTTTAGGTAAAATTGAATCAGATGGGAGGAACTGAAGCTCTTCTGTCATAGACCTACTTTGGCTGGTCAGAGACTTCTCATGGGTCTCCTTGGTTTTCTTTTAGTTATGTCTTTCTAGTGAAGAGTAAGCAGTGACTCATACCTCATCACAGAGAGCCCTAGATGGGTCATTTGTCGGCCAGGTTTTTCCCAGGTAGAGCGCAGTCAGGGTCACAGAAGCAGTTTGAGCTCTCAGGTACTTACCAGCTGGAAAGGTGCTTGGTCCCCTTGGTTTCCTTTGCCAACCTCACAAGGCTGCTGGCGTGGAACAGGTAGGGGAGTGTGTGTAAGTAGATGTCAATGTCCACACGTTTCTAAGGCAGTCATGACAGAGACAAGCTGGCCTTTCATTTTATGAGTACCAGTGAATTGTCCAACTCCCCTTATGGTGGTCCTGGGATGTGTCCCTCATGATTTCATTCAGTCAGAAGAAGATACAACCAGATTTAATTTGATTTAATGTAATTCTATTTCCCAAGTCTCTCATGTAAAATTACAATTTGAGTTCAAAGCACTACCTGAGAAATTAAATCTAAAAAAAATATTTAAGGAGACTTCTGGAACTAAATTCTAAGGCAGCCAAAATAAATTGCACATTCAATTCTGGGGTAGTTGGGAGTATTTAACAGATGAGAGATTTCCTCTCTTCCTTTCCAAGTCCTCTCACCCTTCTCCAGTACACATGGCAACAAAATGTTCTAACTTTGCCTCAGGGAAGGGAGGGGTGGCAGAGAAGGGAGAACTAAAGGACATCTTTTCTTCCTGGTTCTGAGGGCACTCTTTGCCTAAGACTTCATTGTCCCAAGTCTAGGGGAATTTTCAGACAAGTATGATGTCCTGAAGTGAGAAGGCTGTGACTCCTTTCCCTGGAGATGTTCCAGAAAGTTCCAAGCTCTGATATTCCCCAGTGGCCAGAAAAGGCAGAACAGTTTTATTTTTATTTCTTCCCTCTGACTAGCCCCTGGCAGAAGCACTAATCAGATAGCATTAAATGTCTGAAGCCATCAAAAGAGACCAGAAAGAGGGGACTAGGATAATCCAGAATAGGGCAAATCAATTCTTAAAACAGTAGAAGAGTTGATTGTCATTACATTGCAATGACCAGTTACCCGCCCTGTCAATGCCCTCTCTTAGCTTCTTTGTTCAGCTCTGGTAGAATTTCTTTTTAAATTCACAAGTAAGCAGTATATCTGAAATAAATCCATAGGCCCTCATCTTCTACCTATAAGCTTACAAAAGTGACTTTTGATAAGGCCAGGAAACACAAGCTAATGTTCTTCTGCACACCAAGACTGCTGAGCCTGGTGGTGAGTCCTAAGCCCCATACTTTCTCAAGATACTTTTTAGGAGCTGCATGACCAGGGGAAGAAAAAAGTACAGCAGGGCTGCTCAAAAGCTGATCTCTAAATAGAATTCATGGCACATTACTAAGGTGCCATGAAAGTCCCACCGTCAGGCTCTTTTCTGTTGAGTTTGTGTTTTTTACCAGGATGGTTACCTTGGCAATGACCCCATCATGGCATCAAAGCACTGCCATGGAACTGTTCCTGAGCTAGTCCTAAAAGCAGATGGAAGGTGACGGCAGCAAAGGGCTCAAGAAAAAAGTTATGCCATGGAGCTTCAAGGAAAGAAAATGTAATGGCTGTATTTACAAAAAAAAATTTTTTTTTTTTCCTAATGGATTCTGACTTGAAAGGAAATATTTTATATAAGTGCAAGCAGGATATGGAAGGAAGAAAGAGAACCAGCCTTTGAAGAGCTTCTTGAATTGAATCTATTTCCAGCATATTATTTCACAAAACTTTCTGTACTGTTTAGTGTATGCAAATATTAACTCATTTCATCCTCATGATAACTCTATGAAGTGGGTAATACTTTTATGTCTAATTTATCAATGAAAAACCTGAGGCACGTAGCTTGCCTAATGTCACACAGCTTACAAGTGGTTAAAATGGGATTGGAACCCATGTAGTCAGGCTTTGTGTTCCGTGCTATTAACAACTATGCTATCCTGCTGTAGAAGACACCATATGTAATCTGGGAGAAGGTAAATAATGACAATAATCATCATCATCATCATCATAATCATTGGAAAAGGAGCTACCCTCACTTGAGCACTGACCATGTGCTAGGCACAGAAATCCTATGAGAAAAATCCCATCCCATTTTCAGTTGAACAAACTGAAGCTTAGAGAGGTAAGTAGCTTGTTTGAGGTCACAGGGATACACAGCGTGAGTGCTGGATCTGGAGCCCATGGTGGGGCAATGGAGAGAGACAGATGGTGGTGAGTACGACTGATGCTGTTTATCCACATAATTTTCCCAGCACTGGTCTGGATGAGGGACACAGATGATGAAAAGGAGAGGGTCTTGCCTCCATGGCAGTTAGCTTTAATCTGGACACCCTTGGATTAGTCCTAAAAATAGCCCTGAATGTGACCAAGGAAGAGTTTTTTTTTTTTCTTCCATGATTTACTTATCTCTCTAAAACATATGACTTTAATCTGTTAAAAGAAGCTGGGCTCAGGCAGGACAAGTGACCCATGTGGCAGAGGCAGGAGGATTATTAGCTCTTTGATTCGGATTTGTTTATCAAGGTCTAAAATTCTTTTCCAGACTTCATTTACATTCTAATCTCTGCAAGTGATTTAAAGGTGTCCTCTAGCATTTTTATTCTCCAATTCATGAGTCTAACTTTAAGGAAGAAAAATAAAATACAGCAGGAAACCTGTGATGCCAACGTGAGGACCAGAGAAATGCTAAACAGAAGATGTGACATTATTTTGTGGGTTAGGCAAAAATAAATAAATTAAATAAATAAATAAATAAATAAATAAATAAATAAAATACAGGTTAGCTTAAAAAAAAATAAAAATAGCCAAACACATGCAAATAACATCTTTCATAGCCTGCAGGCACAGAGAAATTTCTACAAATTCAGTCTTGGAAGACAGATGGCCTATAAATCCACACAAAGTCATTGCACAGGGGAGATGGGCAAACTGGACAATATGTCTGCCAGCTAGCATGGCCACCAGCCTCATTCTGTGGAGCCAAATGCCAATTAGGCAGGATCTGGCCCTCAAATGCTCAGATGTCACTGGGATTAGGTGGTTAAGAATCCATTCTTCATAATTCAATCCCCACTCTTCATGTCATGATACCAGAGCATGTTGGAATGCGACTGGTCCAATGGCTTAACACCTCCCAAATCACTTCCAAGCACAGCACAGAAAAGCTATTCCCTTGGTTCATGTTGCTGTAACCCTTACATGACTTCTACTAGGCCAGCTCAGAGAAAGTAAGTGCAGATGGCTTGACTATCCCATGGCTCACCGAAATCTGTTTGTCTGCTTTCAGAAGTCATCTATGAAATGTCCCTTTTCCAAGAAACTTTGCTCGGGTACAAACTTTCCTATGACACTTGCCAACTAACTGCTTTTGTAGAGTATATGAACTTGGCTGGTTTCTTTATCTGTTTATTTTTCAACCCTGGAGTCCATGTTACAGATTCTTATTCCATCTCCATTGCAAATCTGTTCTATTGCCATAAGTATATAAAATTCAGGTCCACAATATTGTGTGATAATGTCCACGGAATGACCACATGCTCGTCTCAAAAGCCTCTGCAGGTGAACCTCTCACCCAGCTGTCATGGCTTTCTGTGTCCCTGAAATTTCTCTTGCACTCAGTTGAACTTCTTGATATGGCTTGTGTGAAAGTTCTTAATGATAACACCTAACTGAGTTAACACTTTCCCTTTATCAAAGTGTTCTCACATCTGTGAGTTTATTTACTCCTCACTGTTCTGTTTGGTAAGTAAGACAAAGTTTTAGTATTTAACATGACAGATAAACAAACAAGCTCTGTCCCAATGAGATTAATCTACAGTCCTTTAAAATGGATGTGGCAAGGTAAGGACAGAATCCATATTAGAATCTTAATCTCTTTGTTTGTTCGTTTTTGTTTGTTTGTTTGTTTTACAGAACTGTATTGTATTTATTGAAAAAAAAATCCCTGAACAAGTGGACCCACGCAGTTCAAACCCGTGTCTTTCAAGGGTCAACTGTATATATCTTCTTTACCCTAGAACCTTGAGCTCTTAAACACAGGCTTGGAGTCTTTGCATCAGAGTTATGTAGGTACTGATATATTGTTAAGGATTAGAGGTTCTCAGAGGGATGGGAACAGTTTGTTGCATTTATTAGTGCATTGTCATATTGCTCTAACAGAGGAGACCCTTTACAATGGTTCTTGACCATAAGGCAAAGGAGGCAAAATGTTCTAGATTCTTAACCAGAATGTTATGTTCCATGGTCAGACTCAACATTGGCTTTCTAAGTGCCAGGACCAAACCTTACTTTCATTTATATCTCTTCCAGTGTCTAGCATAAAGGCAGACCCAGAATATGTGCTCACTAATGGTTTCTGATGAGTTCCTTGGAGGATATTATCTCTTAGTGCTTTAAATGTCTCAGCAGTCCTGAAATACAGCTCGAATGTCACTTTCCTCTTTGAAAGGCTTCCCTTCTTAAAGCAATTCCCAACACTCCCTAGAACCTTAATAAATAAGGTTCCCTTCCCTTCAAGATTCCCTAGCACACAAAGGACACTTAACAGATACTGGGTAAATGAATTATTGTTTGTATTGTATTATTGTATTATAGTTATTTGTATATATCATTTCCCCTCCAAGTTATAGTCTCCTTAACGGAGACTTTTTCTTGATTTTGTTCCATTTCTTTGTAGTTCTTAAGCCAGGTGGGCAATATATATTTGTTAGATTAAAATGTCCATGCAATTAAGTCAAGTATGTGTCAGAATAAAGAAAAGAGTTCAGTGAGGATCAAGTACCTTGGAGGAGTTCTCCTTTGAGATGTGGAGGGGGCTGGAAGTGCCTGAGGATTAATGCTTCCTAAAAGCATCTGCAGTGACTATGGTTGGGAAACTTCTAGAATTCACCCCCGGACTGAGCTCCAGTTATGCACATGGATAACTCACTTGTTTCACAACCTTATTAGCTGCCTTCCCTTCCTTATTCTCACTTTCTATTGGATCATCTCTCAAACTCTTTGCACTTGAATTCTCCCAGAGTTGGCTCCTGGGAGAACCCAAGCAAAGACAAATAGAGACATTAGTAAGAAGCATCTTTTTTATTTTCTACATGTAAGGTAGAGTGTTAGGTGAGAAGGTTGATTTTGTCCATCATCCTCAGTTAAGGCTTCATCTTAAAATAATGTTCTCTCTATTCTGTTTTGCTTTCACACTGGAGTCCTGGAGACCAGGGTGATTCAGAGCTAACACAGAGTTCCTAGAATCTCTATAATGAATTAATGAAATTATTGGCCATTCTCAGCTTCCTGACATTATTTCACCTGTGGCTGTGGCACACTACTCAGATGGTAAGTGTTAGGGTAAATGGTCCACATCTCACCTCATCTGGGTCCCTTGTAGACACGGTTTGTTTTCCCTGGAGTTGGTTCACTCTGCATTTGATCTCTCTCTCCCACTGATTTGGTGCAAGATCAACTATTAACCATAGTAGACTATGGGTATTGCAGATGTTGGGGGCCAAATGTGTGTGACATTGGGGCCTTTCTCCAGGACAGTGTACCTGCCAGGCTGTTCGTTTTATTTTTATTTTTTTATTTTTTTAAAGATTTTATTTATTTGACAGAGAGAGACACAGCGAGAGAGGGAACACAAGCAGAGGGAGTGGGAGAGGGAGAAGCAGGCTTCCTGGCGAGCAGGGAGCCCGATGCGGGGCTCGATCCCAGGACCCTGGGATCATGACCTGAGCCAAAGGCAGACGCTTAAGGACTGAGCCACCCAGGCGCCCCCAAGCTGTTCCTTTTAACTGAGACATAGTCCCCTGCTGAGAAGGGGAAATGTGTCATAGTCAGCAACTGGTGATGTCATGTTCTGATGGGAGGTTACATCTGGGGAAAGTAGCCATTATTTGCTTTGTCCCGACAGTTCTCAGATGAAATGGCAAAGCACCTGGGGAAGGAACAGTCAGCTGAGGGAAAGAGGTTTTAACAAAACTCAGCAGTCTGGGGTGGATTCAGCTATGAAACTCACTTCTCCACACCTTGGAACTGGCATTTGACTTACTCTTTTACTCTTTATATTTTTCCTGACTGGTTGTTTTCTGAACAAAGGCCACTTCAGTTGTGAATGGACATGGCTGTGACTTTCTGGCTAGAGCTGTGCTTCTCGGCAGATACTGAGGTCACTGAAAGAAAGTCTGGAGGAGGAAAAAAAACCCAGGCCTCCTGGGCCAGACATATGCCTCTCCTCAAGCCTCTGCCTCCTGGGAAAAAGGAAATGCAATCAAGGAAGGGAAAAGGGAAGCAAGTTACCAAGTCAACTAATGAACAATGGACTCATAATGGCTATCTTGAAACAAGTTTTTTTTTTTTCCCATTTTAGCCACTCTGAAATACAGAGAAGTCTATGAACATATGAAACACATAGTCAAGAGGAGCTTGGAATATACTCACAGATGATAATGTCATTCTTCTGTGACCTTCCACACAGGCTGGAAAGTCAATAGGTGGAGTTTAAATGGGATCTTAATCAATAAATACTAGAGTGGCTTTTCAGCCACTTTCCCAGTGTAGTAACTTAATTAAGGCATGAAAAGAACTGGCTACGTCATCCAGTTTGCATCTGCCTTTGTCTTTTGGGAAGAAAATCTATTTCATTTGAGTTGCCTCTGTACATTCATTTCAATTCTTTTATCTTCTTGTACTGCTACACATTCTCTATAAGAATATGTAAATGGATGCCATCTTAATTGCGAAGCAGATCTTTAAACCAGTCAATATGTCCTCCAGATGAGTGTTTTTTAAACTGAGCATCCTGAATCTCCTGGGGTTTTGCCAGAAGTGCCTGCAGAGAATGAGGTGGAGAGGGAGTCAGCTACATGTCAGGGCCCCCCTCTCTTCAACCAAAAGCGTGCTTTAAAAGGTTTTTCCTACACATTGGCCTTTCCAATGAGACTTTCTTAGAAGAAACAAACACAAATAAAATAGGTGATATCAAGGACAGGTTTGAAAAATGACTTTTGTGAATGCCAACTTCTAAAGAATTGATTTGTATTTCTTTTCTCAGTAAGTCCGGATGGAGGGCCCCAAGTGGGGGTCTGGAGTAAGAGGGAGGTCTGGGGTACAGAAAATATGGTTCCAGTCTTGATGTTGTCACTTCCTTAGCTGCCTCTTCTGAGAGTTTGGGCTAAATGGCTAGGTCCCTTGTAGACAGGAGAGCCCATGATTTGAGGCCACTGCCCAGGCTTTTGTGAATGGTAACAACAAAGACATTTATGTGATAGTTCAGAAAGGATGAGCCATGGGACTGCCTCTTTCCATGTTTTTTCTCTCAATGCTCACTTCTGATTCTGTTAGGGCCACTTATGAAAAGTGCTAATCTTAGTTTGGGTTCTTTTAAAAGTAGGCTTTGAGACAAGGATTTGAGTGCCAGTAACTTGTTTGGGAGGCAACCCCAGGAAATAACAGTAGAGGAATACCGAAATGAGAAGGGAAGGAAAGGTGGCCTAGTAAAGGGAACATTATCAAGCAAGTTACAGTTGTGGGCAACTCTAGGGAAAGTCCTAGATTGTAGTGGAGCTGTTGACTGTGTTGGAACAATGAGTGCCAAGGGACATGGGAAGAGCCCCTAGGTCTGCTAGTGTTGGTATCATCCCATTTTACAGAGGAGGAACCTGAAGCTCAGGCAAGTCATTTGCCTGAGGTTAACTGGCTTAACCATTAACACTTTTCCTCTTCCTTTAATTATAGCATGTTTGATTTCTCAAGGAAAAACAGCAGACATTAATAAAAATAATCATGTTTTTTTATAACTTCTACCTCCTAACCAGAAATGGTGCTGGGAAATTAATGATTTTTTAAAAAAATCTACAGGGAAATTAAATGACGAAGTAAGTAGTAAAATTCCAGTGTAAATCTTCACATTTTTAACTATAACTCCATTTTAATAAAAATATTTATAAAAGAATTGAGTCAGAAACGAACATTTGTGCACACATAGGACTGGCCATATTTTTTCAGTCTTCATCATCAAATGATTCTAATTTCCTACTAATTGCAATAAGTTAAATAAGCCTCTCAGCCAAGAGACAGCAACATTCAGGAATGCCTTGGCCCAGTGCCGTGAATCACACTTCCAGATCCATAAATGATTTGAAATAATTTGGCATAAATACAAATGACCACTTTTCAACAGTGCAAGTCAACAAAGGTTTTGCAGGCAGCAATAAATACATGCAACCTTCCTATCATGAGCAACTTACTTAATTCTCCCAGCAACTCTCTCAGGGAATTTTTTTCAAAAAATGAGAAAACGAAGGGGTGGGACGGGTCAAAGAGGTTAAATGGCTTCCTAAGGTGAAGTAAACAGTGGGGATGAATTGTTGATTTCTGACCCAGGTTTAGTGGGACCAGCTGTTTTTATCTGCCTGGGGAGGCCATTGTTGCTCCTTTTGGGAAGCACATCTGGACTGAATTTCAGGGGACCACCTCCCTGCCACTGTCAGTCTAAACCACGTGGTTTAGGTAGTGGTCTCCTCACTGGCTCTAGGGAGAGTCATGTGACCTAAGTCTGTCCACTTACTACTTCTGTTCTCCAGGCCACAACGATTCTCTTTCAGCAGTGGCCTTGTGTGACTTAAGCCAGGCTTGGGTCTCTGGTATTTTTGATGGAAATATGAGTAAAAATAATGTCAATATTGGAGCTGCTGGTGGCTTTCTTGTTACGTTAGGAGAGTCTGTCCAAGCCAGTATATTATACCCGGTACAGAGAAAATGATGGGAGATGAAGAAAGACAATTCTTGATGACATCATTTGAGCCCCTGGATATAGTCAGGCCTGAAATCATTAATACCTTGCAGCGTAAACCCTGACAGTGTTGTTGTTTTTAAATTTTATTTTTTGTAGTGCAAGTGCCTGACTTAAGCTCTGATTGCTGAGGCATCCATTCCAAAAAGGCATCCACTTCAGAGACAACTATCTTGAATAAACACATTGCCAGCCACATGGCTAGATAGGGAGCCAGGCCTCCTCCCCACACTGAGACTCCTTTGATTTAGAAAGTTTGGTTTACTTCAGTAACTGGCCATTTGGGCCACTCGTCTTCTCTCTTGCTGCTCTTATGTTTTTATGTTTCACCAATAAAGAATGATTCCATGAAACCCTAAACACGCACCCTCAACAGAACCCAGGCTTGTGAGCGTCTTCCCTTTCTCTCTCTTTCTCTCTCTACAAGTGACCTCGCTGTGTGACCCCAGGTGCGCTGAGTAGTTTCCAGGTCTTGTAAGTAATAAACATCTATTTTTTTCCAAGTTACATGGTGGTTGATGAAGGGCATCTTGCAATCATAATAAGAACCACAAGGGTCGGTCTAACAACATTGGTTATTGATAAGCTGAGACCAACACAAAACACTCCCTGACTTTTTGCTCATATGCACCAATACATTTCTTTCTGTGCTTCAGTTTGAGTTAAGCTTCTGTCCTTTTTCTACTGAAGGAGTGTCACCTAATAGTACAGTTGGCAAGACTCTCAAGTCCAGTGCTGTCTCTAGCACACTCTGTCTTGCCATTGACAATAATGGTATAATATAGTTCAATCGTGTAAGTATTTAAAATATATATCTTGAAAAAGCAATAGGTTTTTCTACTGATGTAATGATTAGCGTAGGTCTATTTGAAGCAAAAATGCTTGCTATACCTCAACTTCTATTTGCTTTGCTTAAAACCAAAACAATTTGCTATTGTATTTTGAGTTCATTTCAACTATTTATTAATTCATTGAGTACTGATCAAATACTAAAAGAGATGATACAGTTTCATCTTGATGATTTAATTGCAACAAAGTGGGGAAGCTTTTGTACAACACACCTTATAAAAATTTAAGAGGAAGAACTGATGAAAAAAAAAAGGAACATAGCTTGAAACATCTGCTAATATCATAATCTGCTATATTAATTCAATTGCTTAACAAATCCTCATGAACACTTGCTCTTCACAGAAAAATAAAAATGTGATCAGACTCAAATGTCTTCTCTGGGTTTGGTTTTTTAAGAATGAATTTTGGCTTCTTTTTCAGACAGAAGAGTTCAATCTAATCTGTAGTCTGTTAACTAAGGCATCAATTTATTCTTTTTCATGCTAATTTTACTCATTGCCTTCCTTCTCAAAGGTGTAAGTGATTAAAAAAACCAAACAAACTCTGTTTGGGAGACAATAGTCTTGAAACTGACATTCAGGACCCTTTGGTTTGGAAGAGGCCGGGGTCATCGTGTATTCCTGTGTTAAACATGGTTTAGCATTATGCATTTTTTTCCAGTGCAAACAACATGATGGACCAAAGCATTTTGCAATGTGTGATTTTTCAATCATAAAAATAAACTAAACTCCGTTGAGAATAGTATTTTCTGCAACAAGATTTAAACTTTTTCTTTATGGAGCCCAAACGTGCACATTTGGCCCTTACACTGCACAGAAACCTTGTAATTATTTATAACCAATACATACAGCTTCAGAAACAGAAATTCCAGCATGGAAATGTGGCCAACCTGCCAATGACAGCAAGCCCACAAAGCATCAAAGTCTATCATCCCATCTGGATTTTCATTTCACACATCTATGTTTAGTTGACTAACCTATGGTCAGTTTAAGCATTTAGGCGTTTGACCATATTGAAAATTTTTCATTTAATTTTAGATTACCTCCTATGTAAAAATTATGTAAAGTGCATATGAAAACTAAACATTAGCATATGGCAACTTTGTGTAAAGTTTGTTTGTTTAACACCTACTTTAAAAAATAAGTTTCTTGATATCAGAGGATTTAGTTATATTATTATATATGTACATTATGGATGTATCTTATTCTTAGCATTTTATAACAAATAGAGGCAATATGGAAGTGTCTTTTTCAGATAACTGAAATTGAATTCGTGGGTCAATATAACCAATGCTTGTGCACACTTGAGGAACTAGTCAAAATGAAAGTAGCAGAAAAAATTATGTAATATACTGATTTCTATCTTATTTATTCTAAGTATATTTATTAATATAAGAATATTACACTGTAATATACTTATTATATCCTACTAATAGCCTACTTATTTCATTTTGTGTTTATTAATCAAAATGTATTAACTAGTTGGCTGAAAGTTAAAAACTGCTTTCTCAAAGAGCACCTTGGTATGAGACTTCAGGTAAGTGATTTGACCTCAAAATTTTGGTTTGCTTCTTTACAAAATGATAATGTACATTTTGAAAGTCACATAATGAATGAAAGCTAATTTCCTTGCAAATCCATACCAGTTGTCATATTGAAATTAAAGAATACTTTCTTAAATTGTACTTTGTTTGATTTTACTTGTAGTTATAATTAGAGAAGATATAAAAGAGAGTTTTTGAAAAAATCCTAAAGTCAAACATCAAATGTGAAGAGCAAAACCAAATTCAAAAACTGATTTTCATCTTTGGATAAAAAAATTATTAAAACTCATAATTACTAGCAAATTGAGGTTTAACCCAGCAATTTCTTAGTCCTACAAAGAAAGATTTCAAAATCGTTATCCTTTTGACAATGAAATAACAGTCAACACAATAAAACACTTTTCTTTAGTATCTTTGCTCACATAAACAGACCCAAAGCAGCAAACAAAATGACTCTCAAGTTCATTTTCTTTCAAGAGTTTTTGGGTTAAGAAATGAAATCTGTGATTTAAAAAAAATCACATCAGGGCCAACATGGAGGCTTATCATCAATATCATATTAAGTTGTAGAAAAATAAATGAAATTGGTATTTTATTTTATTTATTTAATTTTTTAAAAGATTCTATTTATTTATTTGAGAGAGAGAGAGAGCGAGAGAGAGCAAGAGAGAGAGCACAAGCCAAAGGGAAAGGCAGAGGGAGAAGCAGACTCCCCGCTGAGCAGGGAGCCTGATGCAGGACTTGACCCCAGGACTCTGGGATCATGACCTGAACCGAAGGCAGACGCTAAACTGACTGAGCCACCCAGGCGCCCCTGAAATTGGTATTCTAAACGTACCTGAAATTTGTGTGCCTGCTGTGATTATGAAATTCATACCTAGTATATCTATAAGATGGCATTAAATAAATTTGCAAATGCTAAGAGATATCATCTTAATTTCCATTAGAATCAAAATGGGTTCTGCCAGGGTTATAGAGTGTTACAATAATGTGTCACAAATTTCTCTTTGTATCCTCTACTGCCTTCAGGTAGTCAGAGTATGATGGATGGAGGTGTCATACTCCGGCTTAGGCATGGACCGTCCACAGTGTGGCGTGAAAAGTGGAGGGAGGGGCAAAGTTTAGGCTCTGAAGTGCCTCACTGGTTTCACAAAAGCTATTTGTTTCCTTTGTGTCATGGGCTGTTTTTAGAGGTCTTGTTGGATTTGTTATAACACTGTGTTAGTTATTTGTGGTGAAGTTCAGATTTCAAGTTGCCCCAGTAAAATCTGCAAGGAGTTACTCCCTGCATAACCCTAAGGAGAAATACCATCTCCGTGGCGCTGGGGACAGAAGGGTGTCAGGGGGGTGGGCCTGACAATGCCAACACACACCATTGGGTTGTCCATTCCCTTTGACTGATCTCATCTCCACGGCAGCAATAAGGATGATGATGACAACAAAGGCAAAGCCCTTGACCATGAAAATGAATAAAATCCAAAAAATTTCATCTGTAAATTTCCAACTAAAAACATGTATGATAAAGTTAATGGTAATATTTTACTTTTATACTTAATAGATTCATTTTTTTTTTCATTTAGACGACTGGTTCCAGAATAAATACAATGGGTTAAAAGATGTGTTAATCTACTTTTATGATAACCATACTTATAAATGACGATGAGCTTGCTAGAGCTATTTCTGTTACTTATGACCTGCCTGCATACTAACACACAAATTATTTTTTCTTAATGATTGGTTAGTTGCACTTCATTTTCCTCCCTGTGCAATATCTAGGCAATTTACAATAACATCAGTGATAAGACACCAGTTTTCTCAATGAAGATATTTCAGTCCAGGTGAGACATGGTCTTGTAGTAAAGAGGAAGCTGAAGAGCCAATTCAGGGATGTGATGCCACGTATGATTGAAAACTTCTAGCAAGTAAATCATCATGATCTTATTTTGGCAATTCATTTCTCCAGAATCAAAAACATAAATTTCCTAATAACTTCCAGGCAACTGAGAGCTGTCTTTCTGATATTAATTTTTAGACTAATAATTTTTTTCTAGAAACACTAATTTTTTTTTACATATAAAAGGCCAAATTTTATATTTTCCCAAGTGGAAAAATTCATCAATAGTGTAAACTAGAATAAAATAAGGATCTAATGGATTAAATATTCTCTTTGGTTTTAGAGATTTAGAAAAAGCTGTGGGTCATTTTACAGAACTTCTAGAAACAGAGACAAAAAGGCAAACTTTACATGTTCCTTTTTTTTGAGAGAGAGAGAGAATCTCAAGCAGGCTCCATACCCAGCATGGAGCCCAACATGGGGCTCGATCCCACAACCCTGAGATCATGACCTGAGCCAAAATCAAGAGTTGGACGCTTAACTGACTGAGCCACCAGGTGCCCCCCCAAAGGCAACCTTTAAGATAGGGAATTTCCTGTATGAGAAGTATGCATTCAGTCACTGCGTAAATTTAAGAGAAAACAAATGATTAGACATTTAAAAAAATACGTTATATGCATACATACACATAACAACAACAACAACAAAATCACGTGCCGAAGTCTAACTGAACCACTAGTGATTTAAGACAGAAAGGAAAGCAGGCATACAAATGTGGGAAACAGACCTAAACAATCCTTGATGTCGATACTTACCAGGGGGTGACCCATTCACAATTAGAAACCACAGCTTCCCTACAGTGTGGGGCAAAGTGGACTGACCTTTTTTGGCGAGGCTATTGTTGGGTTCATACTTCTCAATCAATACTTGGACTTGTTCTTGTTTTAAAGGTGGGTAAAGTATTTCATTTAGCCGGGGATCTCGCTGCTTAAGGTTGATAAAGTCCATCATCTGATCGACGGTAAGGTATGGTTTGCTTTTGGCACCACTAAAACCAATTAAAAACCAGAAATCAGAATATTTGTCCACCAAGTCTCATTCATATATTTGCATTTAACTATAGAGAAACAATATTGCCACACCTGGTAAGTGCATGCTAGATATCTGGACATTCCTATCTTATCCTGAAAACATGTGTTGCCCCATCACAGTTGCTGCATTCTATGGGATGCAAATATCTTTTGCAATCCCTGCCACTAAATCCCAATGCCCTTGAAGTATACCAGATGCATAAGAGAATCCACAGTAGGCAAACTTCGCATCTTGTGTGTAAAGATGCACCACTCTCAATTGAACATAGACGTATAGGTTGTTTTTGATTATGACACTAACCTTCTGGTTTAGTCATCAAATTCCCATATCCCACTTAATCATTTAGAGATGTATTTATTACTTATTACTAAAAAAAAGTAAACAACCTGGGTACATTTTTCTTTTCATTAAAGTTATGCTTCAGCAAAAATCTGTAAGTCTTCAACATAGCGTGATCCAAGCTTCCCGTTTCAAGCCTGACAACCCAAAGACAAGTTCAATGGTACAATTACTGCTGATGCTCAATACATTGTTGATAGCAATGAGCATCACAAAGTGGGTATATCCAGTGTCATTCTTAGCACTGTTGGCCTGTCTTCCACATAAAAAATCCTTATTTTGTTGATATATTTTGGATTGATTTTCTGTCATCATGTAGATTTCAGTGAACTAGGAAAGGTGAATTGCTACTGCCCTGCATTTGCCCTGGTGTTTTGGTTTGTTTCTTTTCTTTTTCTCATTCTTTTTTTTTTTTTTTCCAAAGGAATGTCTATATATTTTCTAAAATAAAAGCAAATGACTTTCAGCTGGGAGGGTTCTTAGCAATCCAGAGTTTTCATTTCACTAATGCGTGTCCGAGGCGTAACCTGACTGGTACCCTGGTCAGAGCTCTTCCTGCATCATGAGTCTACCTCCACGGAGCCAAGATGCTCTACTCTAGCCATAATCTTCAAACCACACAGAGCTCCCCGGGGATACTAAAACACCAACACCCAGCAACAAATCATAGCAAACATCCACTCATTAAAAGCAGTGGTTGAACCTCATGGGTAGGAATGTTGATTGTCTCCAACAAATGACACAGAAGCATTGTTGTCATTCACAGTGTCCAAAGAGTTCTGTCTCCCTCTATTGCTCAAAATCCTACCAGAGCCACCCCGAGCACCCCTGCAAGCTGAAAAAGAGTGGGTTAAAATGCTGTGTTGTTCTCTTACAATTCGGAAAAGATGTTATCAATTTCAGGTCGAGGGCAAAGGTTGTTCAGGAAAACTCTGTACACTTCTGGAGTGAAATCTTCTTGAGGTATTGAATCGTTCTGGGAAATAAAGCAATAGGGTCAGTGAAATGTCTTTTTCTTTCCCTAGCTTACCGCGCCCCCTTTCATGTCTCTCTCTCCCTTCCTCTTTTTCCAGGAGGTCAGGGTAAACATTCAGAAAACTTCTATGAGTCCAGCTGTAGAGTTCATTTGGACACTGGCTTTGAGGAATCAAAAGCCGTACTTTCTGTTGCTTTTTCATTATCATTTAAGCTTAAGAGTTTTCTGCGTCTAAAGGGATGTTAAAGCGGTTTTTAAAGTATATTTACTAAGTAAGTTAGACCTAGCAAAACCAGGGTCTGTATAGCAGATTTCTTTTAGGTTGTTTTTTTCTTTTTTAGTTTTAATCTTTTTAAACAGTCGTTATAAAATACACATACCATAAAAATGACCATTTTAACCATTTTTCAGTGTACAGTGGCATGAAGAATTTTCACATTGTTTATGTGCTATTTAGCAGATGTTTGAATGATTTTTTTTTTTAAAGATTTTATTTATTTATTTGACAGAGAGAGAGACAGCGAGAGAGGGAACACAAGCAGGGGGAGTGGGAGAGGGAGAAGCAGGCTTCCTGCCGAGCCAGGAGCCCGATGTGGGACTCGATCCCGGGATTCCAGGATCATGACCTGAGCCGAAGGCAGTCGCTTAACCAACTGAGCCACCCAGGCGCCCCTGAATGATTTTTTTTAAAGAGCAAAGGACCTGGAAATAGACATTTTCAAAATGAAAACATAAATTCAAATTTTGTATCTTTTTTTTTTTTTCCAAACAATGTTCTTTGTGGGTTAAGTAATCTGATAAATTGTAGAACAGTTTTTGTAAGTAAGACAGCACTAGTCATTATTTCTCACTGATTCCCCTTGGTCTTACTGTTTGGGAAGCAAGTCATTGATATAAAAAGTCATTTCTGTGACTTATTTTTCTGTTTAGTCGGGCTGCCATGGAAACCGGAAGCATGTATTCAAGGCTTTGTTAACAGGAAAGACATTCTTCATGCTGTTTTCCTATTTCAGGTATGTGTTTATATAATTATTTTTATTTTCAAGCCCTTAAACAAAACAAAACAAAAAACCCTTCCTTTTACCATATGCATATGTTTTGAAAGGTACTTTTATAGAAATACCTAAAATTGTTCTCTGAAATTGTACCCTGCCTGCTAACAGATAAGAGAAATGAACTCACCACTTGGCAAACAGCAGGAGTCTCATATTTGTGGAATGAATGGATAAAATAATATTTCCTTTACTAAATCCATTTATAGAGCAGGAATAAAGTCTATTTTGCAAAACAGAATTTTGAGATAAGCAAACAACACCTGTTGCACTATACATAGCAAGGTCCATTACCTAGCAGTGGTCCAATGTAGGATCGTTATACATGGGTCTTACTGAGCTTTTATTTTTTTCTCTCTTCTTGTGTTAGTTTAAAACCTCTTCTTCCTGAACTGGGTTTTGTCTTCCATTCTGGGCTACTGTTACATTTCACTGGTGTGGTATTTCAACACTCTAATTGTATTGTGCTCCCAGTTGTATGGTTCTGTTTCTTGCTAACACACAGAACTACACAAGCTAGGACCTGTGTGTTGCTTGTTAACTTCTAGATCTCCAGTGTGTAACATACAGTAAGTCCACAATAAATATTTACGAAATAAATAAATGTAATCTTTTAGAAAGGTGGAAGATGAGAGAACAGAATTCCCATAGGATATCAGATTCAACTGAAGTCATTTATATAAGATTCCATATACATAATTTCAGAGAACAGTATGCTTTCCTAAAACTCTGTTGGTTATTTACCAGCTGTGAATTAGGACTTCTTATTAAAGAGGAAAAATTAATGAGATAATCTAAATAAACACAATATTATTTTCATTGCCAGTTAGATGTTAGCACATAGAAAAGAAACCACTTCAATAGAGCTGATTTTCTTTGTCTCATTTTTTTTTGCCCAGCTTGACTGATGAGGCTATCCTAAAGCCTTTGGGGTCAGTGTAGGAAAATAGGAGAAGAAATATTTTTGGAGACATGAGTTAAAATGAGCATCATTGAAAGCTGAACTTAAAGGGTATAGGGGAGGTATTTGTGGAAAATCTATTGACAAGTCCTAATTCCTTACATCTTAAACAAGGCTGAAATTCACAAATCTCATTTAAATATTTTCTTTTCCTGGATCTCATGATTTGGTGAAGTGGATGGAACAGATTCATTGTATCCTATCTGAGCGGGAGGAAGCCCCCAGTCCAACACTCTAAAGATCATACTCAATGTTCAAATACTCTTCTGTAATCCTTCCTGACCACACTAGCTAAAGATGGCACAGTCTTCTTTTGTGCTCAGAATCGGCATTTATATACTTTTATTATAACATCTATCACACAGTTCCCCCCATATTTTTTATATTTCTGATTTTCTACTAGACTGTGAGTTTTTGAGTGAAGTGACTATCTCTTCTTTAATTCCTTTGTGTCACAAACATGCTGCCAGGCATATAATAGTTACCCAATCAACGTCTGCTGGTGAAGCCAGGATATGGGACCTGACCTAAGGTTTTTTGTCTTATAGTCTAAGACTTGGCTCACCACATCATGTTTCCAATACAAAACAGATCATCAGTGATTATTTGTTGCTATTGTTATCAGAAATTTTTGTAGGGACAATTAAGAAGGGTATTATAGTCTGAATTGGACCCATTTATTCCAGAAACTGCAAAGTATTGGCAAACTTTAAAAATGAAGTTACTTCGGGCGCCTGGGTGGCTCAGTTGGTTAAGCGACTGCCTTCGGCTCAGGTCATGATCCTGGAGTCCCCGGATCGAGTCCCACATCGGGCTCCCTGCTCAGCAGGGAGTCTGCTTCTCCCTCTGACCCTCCTCCCTCTCATGCTCTCTGTCTCTCATTCTCTCTCTCGCAAATAAGTAAAACCTTAAAAAAAAAAAAGTAAAAATAAAAAATAAAAAATAAATAAAAATGAAATTACTTCAATTCCATGCTTGGATACAAAGAATCCCAAAAGGGAAAAGATTCTTTTAAAATTTGATGGTAGTACTGATGGCATTTGTATTTCCAGATTCCATAGACCTAGTTATGACATATCCACATGCTAAATTAAAAATAAGAAAGAGAAAAAAACCCTACATATATGCAAATGAAAAATACTCAGAGGAAAATAATTAAGATTTACTGAGCACTTACTGTATGCCAGACATGAGGAGCTTTACTTACATGTTTTCATTTGATCCCTTGTCAACTTTATGTGGTTGTGACCCTTTTCAGATGCAAACACTAGGGACATGGCAGCTTATAAAACTTGTCTAAGGTCCCAAGTGTTTGTGCATGGAGCTGCTATGGCTTTGAACCTAGGTTGTTTGATTCCATTACTCACACTATAATCCAACAAACTAAATGTTCACATCAACTTATTCTCAGTATTTTTGTTCTAAATCTATAAGGCAGGGGCGCCTGGGTGGCTCAGTTGGTTAAGCAACTGCCTTCGGCTCAGGTCATGATCCTGGAGTCCCGGGATCGAGTCCCGCATCGGACTCCCTGCTCAGCGGGGAGTCTGCTTCTCCCTCTGATCCTCCTCCTTTCATGCTCTCTGTCTCCCATTCTCTCTCTCAGATAAATAAATAAAAAATCTTAAAAAAAAAAATAAATCTATAAGGCAAAATTGAGTTGGCCATAGAGTACGTGAAATAATTACAAGTAAATTACTCATAATACACCAAATTCTTAGTGTGGTTTAAAGATAGAATTTTGATATTAGTGATTTTAGGAGTCACAGTTACATAAATGATTGTATTTCTGATTTATATTCTGGGTGTATGACATAGGAGAAAGGCAATATATTATAGTCATCCTGGGAGAAGTTTTTTTACATTTTATTTATTGTATTCCTCAGTAAAATTTGTGGTACTCTTTTTTAAAAATATTTTATTTATTTATTTATTTATGTATTTGAGAGAGAGAGAGAGCATAAGCAGGGAGAGAGACAGAGGGGGAGAGAGAGAGAATCTCAAGCAGACTCTGTGCTGAGCGCAGGGCCCGATGGAGGGCTCGATCTCACGACCCTGAAATCATGACCTGAGCAGAAACCAAGAGTTGGGTGCTTAACCAACTGAGCCATCCAGGTGCCCTCTATGGTATTCTTTTTTTTTTTTCTTAAAGATTTTGTTTATTTATTTGAGAGAGAGGCACAGTGAGAGAGGGAACACAAGCAGGGGGAAAGGGAGAGGGAGAAGCGGACTTCCCGCTGAGCAGGGAGCCCGACCCGGGGCTCGATCCCAGGACCCCGGGACCATGATCTGAGCCAAAGGCAGACGCTTAATGACTGAGCCACCCAGGCGCCCCTATGGTATTCTTTAAATCCAAAATAATCACTGTTTTCCTTGGTATTAAATATAAGTTCATAGCTATAATAAACTTTATTATTTAAAGCAAATACACCTGACCCTTGAACAATGCAGAGGTTTGGGGGTGCCGACCCTCTGCCACACAGTCAAAAATCTATGTATAACTTTTGATTCCTCAAAAACTTTACTAATAGCCTACTGTTGATTGGGAGCCTTACTGATAACATCAGTAGTCGATTAACACAGATTTTGTATATTATATATATTCTATATGGTATTCTTAGAATAACATAGCCTAGAGAAAAGAAAATGTTATTAAGAAAATCATAAGGAAGAGAAAATACATTTACAGTACTGTACTGTGTTTACTGAAAAAATCCACATATAAGTGGACCTGTGCGATTTAAAAATCTGTGTTGTTCTGGGGTCAACTGTCCATGGATTCATTCCTATCTTGTTCATTAAAGTGCCAGTGCTATGTAATACTATAACACAACTCCAAATGTCACTGAGCTATTTTCAAGTTAATAAGCCTGAAATCAAAGGCAATTTGGTACAAGTAAACTACTTTCAGTTCTCAGAAAATTTGTGGGTAAAATGGTAATTTTCTGAATATGGAAAGGTCTCCGAAGGTCTCCCTGGAAAATATGTTTGGATTATTAATAGAAGGACAGTAATTGCTTTTTCTCTCTTTTTAGATACAGTGCTACTTTTTAACAATTAAGGTAACTTTGGCAAGCAACTGTAATCTCTAAAGGAGTACCCTCTAAAGGAATGTGTTATTCCAGCAGATCGTGTTGGCCAGGATACAACTTCAAGTGCATTAATTATCCCTAACAATGTGCACAAAGATAATGTTTAAAAAATCTCAACAGGATATCCACTGTGTTTCTGGTAATGTATCTATTTACAGAACACAATTCAATCTAGTCTGAACGACCACTGGCTATGAAATGAGGCTCCCAGATATACAACGCTATCTACCATTTATGTAACCTTTTCTTCTGTGTAGTGTTTAAAACACCTCTTGTCAGTGTATTCAGAATCTTTTTCCTAATTAGTGGATACTTTCTAGAACCTCTGTTCTGTAGATTTGAAATTACAACAAGGATTTAAAATACAGGCAGTTTAGGGAAACATTTACTTCCAAGCCCTGAAATTATCTTTGGTTTTTAGATCTTTAGAAAGCATCCTAATTCTACAAATCGTCAGTCCTCCAAGTAAAGTATACTTTACTATGAATAATGATCTTTCAAGACTTCATGATGGAGGTTGATTCTGTTCTTTTAAAAATCTCCAATTTGTTTTCAGAAAATTACCATAACATCTAAATTACTAAAGATAATTTTTTTCTCAATTTAAACATAACTCCTGTTATTTGAATCTTATTTTCTTTTAAGAATGTCTCCAGTTGATATTGGTCTGAAAGCATGAACCTGTAATAGACATAGTGGATTGTAAAAACTCAATTTATATTTATGGACTGAATTGTCAGAATCCAATTGTTTAGAAAATTGCCATTTACAGAGAATTGGTTGATGGATTTGATTTTCTAGTCAGCTTCATTTTCTATTCTTTCTTTCCCTTAGCTAGATTTATAATAGGTTAAAATTTTTGGTCATTATAGTCATAAGATGTTATCCAGTAAAGGTAAAATCAGGAGGAATTGCAGAGGAAAAATATTCTTTTCATGTCTTTCTAAATTCATCTCTCAAGCTTTCTTTTTATGCTTAAATGCAGAGGTCTTTTTTGTTACTCAGACCAGTAAATTCTTTCCAGCCTCAGGGCTTTGCACACATTGTTTTCTTTTTCTGGAATGATCCTCTCTTATTCACAATGGCAGCACTCTACTCCTTTTGCTCATGGCACCACTCCCCACCCCGCCCCCCATTTACACTTGTGTTGGTCCACATGTTTGAGGAGAGCCCGCAGAAACTCTGTGGTCCTTGAATCTTGGGACTATATTTTTTTCATTACCCCATTCTCAGTGCCTGAGGGCAGGTAGTAAGAGCTCAAGAAATATTTGTTGAGCAAACAATGGGACCTTAACTAGCATATCTATCCTACCCCAGAGCATCTAAGAAAGAGCAATAATAAGTTTGGTCATTTTATTTTGCTTATGAAAGTGAAGGTTAAATTGTTTGGGGGAGCCTCTCCGTGGCTCTGTCCAGTGTTGGCAGCATCACCAGCCTTTTCTACCTATAACAGGAAACTCAGAGTGGGGGAGAACTCTTTCATTTCTTTCCGTTACCTACCAAAGTCCTTAATAAACTTCACTTTTCTGAAAAGTATTCACAACAAAAATGGGCTGACAAATTTAGTAATAGCACTCAATACTTTTTCATAAACTAATGATAAGTTTAGCAATGGCTTCTTAACTTCATTCAATGCAACTTGAACATTGCCAGAGTGTTCCAAGAGGCTCAAAGTTTCTCCCTATAGTATAAGTGTTATCCTTGGGAAAGAGCTTACTTGTTGCTTAGATACTAGGATAAAAATAATTTGCAATGGAGAGACGAGTTCTGCATATAGCCTGAGAAAAATGTTTTATACAACAGACTCCGATCTCCTAGAAACGACGGTAACAAATAATTTTAGAGCCAGTTATATAGAAATGCATTGAAATGAAGGCAAATTAATTTGTGTGGGCAACATACATGGGTGCCTCCAATGTGTTGGGCCTAAAAAAAAAGCATGATACGTGGTTTTCCTCTCATCCACTTTACCACAATATGAGCAAAGTAGGGGGTCTCCAAACTGAGCCTGCACTCCTCCCAGCAAAAACTTTGTGAGCACAGCCCTGCAGAGTATGTCAATATAGTTATGTCTAAACATGTGTTACCATGTTAATTGCGTATTAACTTATACCTCTTAAAACTAGACATTTAAAAAGGATGGAATGCGATGAAATGGATATTTCAAATATCTTCCTAACCATAATCCATAATTATTAGCTAACATCTCCAGGGACATCAACAAAGGATTTGTTATTAAGGAGAAGTTTAAATTCTTAACAATAATGGTCAATACCTTTTTATATTAGATGGTTCTTAAAAATCATTATTTACAAAGAACAAGGGTCTTTCTAGATCAACATATTGGGTTTATGGGAATGAAAGAAAATATAATTATGGTGGCTCCATACATTGTAAATATTAACAAGTGAGTCCTATGGTCTTCTTAATTTAAAAAAGTGTTTGGGTAATACGGGGGCAAGTTATATTTCAGTATAATTATTCACAGCTATTTAGTAGTGCTAATTTTAGAAAAGCAACATGCTCACCCTTGAAGATGGAAGACTACAAGCCTCTAAAGCAGTTTCGACTCGCTTCCGGTCTGCTGAGAACAAGCGGTATATGCTGTGAAGTGAAATCACAACCCTGAGTTATGGATCATAGGTTTATAGATGACACCAACTGACAGTATCCCATTGAATCAAACCCTTTTGTCATTCAAGATATCCACTGCTTCATGCATCTGCATATAGGTTCTAAAAGATCTATGTATGTGCTTTTTAAAATGAAGATGTTTAATATAAAATCAACATCTTGAGGCAAAGGTGATGACCCAATTAAAAAACATTGTCCTAAATAGCCTCTAAGAGTAAGCACTAAAATACATCCTTGATAACTCGGTCTCCTTGCTGCTACCTATTGCTCTAAAGGTTTACATTATTAACATTATTAAGAAACAAGTAATTACTACTATTATTAATAATAATTTAACATTGCAATGAACAGGAGCCTACGAGTAGCTAGTAGGTCAAAGGGTAAAGATTAAGGATGCATTCTAAAAAAGAAAATTTATGTGTATCAGCTATACTTCAATAAAAAAGTGGTCAATTTATTGACAAATAGAGTTTAAGTATTATATTAAAAATAGAATTGAATATAAGAATTTGAATTTATGGGATCTATCAAAACATGACAAAATCTAGCGTCCAGAGCCCACCAGTCCCACAAGGAATATGGTAGAGTTGAATTGTCATTGTCTCCTCCAGATGGGGTTTCACTCCAGTTCTTCGGGCTCCTGGTTTGCTTCATCCCCTAAATTCCCTGACTGGTTTCTGTTGACATTTGAGTTTGCAGCCCCTCCTTCAAGGCTAGCATCATCTTGGTAGAAAGAGACACTGAAGTCGCCCAGTTGCCATTCCTAGAACAGATCTGAATCTTAAAGGCCTTTTGGGTTTAACAGTAAGTTTCCCCCACCCCTTCCCCCCTCTTCCTGCTTTGTTGTTTCTTGAAAATGATGCCACAGTAAAATCTCTATGAGGAAACCAGCTGCATTGATGTGAACATGGGGCATGAGGGAGAACGGGGTTACCATGCATTCTCAGGCTCCCACTTGGGCCAGTGGAGAAACAAAACAGAGCCATGGCACAGAGTCAAATCTTTGAGAAAAGAACATGAACACTGACTGGGAAATGCTCCCATAGCTTACTTTTTGAGAGGAATGCGCCCTTCTGGAGTGACTTGCAGCTTAAGCTTAGTATAGCTGTTGGAGAAACAGAAAAGAAAGTGTTTAATCTTTAAAAAGCTGTCTATTAAAGAATAAAATATATAGAAAAGTGTTCATGCGTATGCACCAGTTGCTGAATCTCAACAAACTGTCCAGGCCTCTGCAGTCGGCACTCGAATCAAGAAATAGAAACTTCTCCCTTTAGCAGCATCCCAAAAGCCCCTCTCATGCCCCTTTCCAGAGCCAGGCCCACAAAGGGAACCATTATTCTGACTTCAAACAACATACATTTCTTTTTGGCCGGTTTTGCACTTTATATAAATGGAATCACATCCTTTTGTGTCTGGCTTCTTTCGTTCCATATTATGTTTTTGATATCCATCCTCATTTTTTGCTTATAGCTGTGGATCATTCACTCTCATTGCAAAGTATTTGATTGTGTCAATATAACTACTGCATTTATCTCTTCGACTGCTTTTGGACATGTGGATAGAGAGACAGAGCAACAGAAATTTCAAACGCTGCTGATGGGTGTGTGGATTGGGATTACCACTTTAGGAAACTGCATATGACCCATCAATCCCCCATCTAGATGTAGAGGTAGCAGAAAGGCTTATAACGGATTCATCAAAAGGCATGTTCTAGAATGTCCATAGCAGCTATTCGTAGGGAGACACTTGTTGGAAAGGGACATTTGCAATTGATAATGATTAGCCAAATAGAGGTTTACTGGCTATAACATGCAACGTTCCAGATAAGACGTCTTCTTTATCTCCGTGTCCCCTTCGACTAATATCACCTGGCACAATAAATGTTCTAGAAACGTCTGTTAGTTGAAGGATGGAGAGATCAGAGTCAGTAAAAAGAAAGAAGAAAGGAAGGGGGTAGGGGGAGGCATTAGAAGGGTCTTCAAGGTGACAAACTAAAGAGGAGATGATCACATGAAAAAAACATTTAAGTGAAGACCTATGGAGTACTAACAGTAAAAGGAATTCACAGAAGAGTAATAAAGAAATGTAGGCTGGAGTCTTAGGTCTCGAATGATGGGTATGTCTTACAGAAGAAGAGGAAAAAGAGAAAGGTAATAAAATAGAGGACTAGTAATGTTTCCGCTTGTGGTTTTGATTTCAAGGCTTCCCAACCTCCTGGCCATCCATAGCTTCCAAAGTGAACGCAGCCAGCTCTCCTTGCTGCTCGTCTGGCAAAAATCATTATTTTCCTTGGTCAAATTATTTTTAGAAAGACTGTGTAATTCCAGAGTGATTGGGTAATCCTGTTTTGCTTCTCTTTCCTTCTCGTTTTCACTCTGTGCCTTCCTCCACATCTTTTTCTCTTTTCTTCCTAACACTTTCTGTGATGGTCTAAGGGCAGGAATCAGGACATCAGCCTATTGATTTAGGTAGGCAGGGAAGTTATTATAGCATCTATCAGAGATCTAAGACTGGAGAGAAATGAGTACCGTATGTTCTTCTTTCCCTTTGTCAGATTAATAATTGATATGACACAGGCCTATGTAGAAGCAAAAGGCTCTCTGAAATTAATAATTTTTGGTTCTGAGCACAGCTGCCGGGATTTGGACGTGTCTCCTTATAGTGTGTCAAAGACACTGACATTCAGAGGAGCTCAGCCTAACACGGATGTGCAGCTCGGAGGAAAAGAGCGATCTGTCTTGGAAGTTTTCCAATTCCAAACAGTGGAGGTATCAGTTCTCTAACAAATCCCAAAGGGAAGTTTATGTTTATCAATGTGCGAAGCTGGTGCAGCATAAACAAAAGACTCACAAAGGAGAAAGGAAACTGACTCAGAAGAAGCAACACCCTTAGTAATAAAATTAGAGCTACTTACGCTTTTTCCAGAAATGCGTCTCTTGACATGTTTTGGGCCAGCAGGTTTGTTGCCAAACTGAAAACCTCATTTGTCCATTCCTGAAAGATGTAAATCACACTTGCATTAGCTTAAATACTCTCCAGTCATTAGACACATGTTTTTAGCTAGGCTACCAGGAAGGGCAAATTAGTTCAATTTGTATGCCTAAGGGATTTTTTTGTCTTTCTTTTCTTTTTCTTTCTTTTTTCTCTTTCTTTCTTTTTTCTTTCTTTCTTTCTCTCTCTCTCTCTCCTTCCCTCTCTTCCTTTCTTCCTTCCTTCCCTCCCTCCTTCGATCTTTCTTTCTTTCTTTTGTAAAAATGACATAATTAAATTCAAGTCCCCGAGTTACTGCTCCTTTCTAAGGAAATGTTCTTTACACATAAACAAAATTTTGTCTGCTTTTAAAAATCCTTATTTATAGGGAACTGGCAGATTGCCTTTCAGTAACCAAGTATTTTTTACTACTTTCCTAGCATTATAAATAGATAGTTATAGAAAAGTTGAAAATATAGTCAAATATATTTTCAGTACACCTGCAGATGTAATCTTCCTGCTTTACTACTCAAGCCAAAGCAGCTATACCAGGGAACCTTTAAATATTAATTACAGTTCTAGAAGTTCTTGAAATCATTTGCAGTCACAATGTCACACTCTCCCAATTCTGTCAGTCCCTCACTACTCCCCTAATCTTAATCCCTACCTCAAACCACTCACCAGTGATCTCACTTGGCTTCCAAGAAAATGGAAAAGAGCAAATCCACACAAAAAGTTGAAGTTCCATTTTGAGTGATGGTTTTGAACACAAAATTAACATCTTTCCCCCCCCATTCTTTAAGAGAAGACAAGAGAGCTAAGAAACCATGTTTTTTAATTCAACAGCTTTTCCATCTCATTGTATTATTTCTGCTGTTGTTTTGTTGGCCTTCTGTGTTTTGCCTCCTGACTTAAGGCACTGATAATATACCATCATGTAACACAGTGACATTTGAGCTAGGACTTGGGGTATAGAGTGCTGAAGGAGGGAAGAGGGAATTCTAAGCAAAGAAAACTGGGAGAAAAATCAGAGGTAAGCACACATAGTAGGACCCAGACGGAATGGGGAGGAGTCTAATAGGAATTGGAAAAAAGAAGGTGAGTTGCAATGAGAAAAGTAGAGTTGGGGCAGAGTATGGAGAGCATTTAAGTCTGTTGCAGTATCTGGAGATAATTTAGCAAGAAATGTGAAATTACTGAAGGCCCATTTTTGGGTGAGAGATGAGGAGAGCTGAGGCCAGATTGTGTGTAGGGAGATTATCTGGTGGCCATTTGGAGGATGGAGTTGAAGCTGAGAAACCAAAAAGAAGGAACTCAGTTAAGAAGCTGTCCCAGTTTAGGAGAGAATTTTGGGGGCCTTGACCTCTATACACTATTGGTGGAGGGCTTGGAAGATCACAGCACAGAGTAATTGTGAGTGAAGCAAAAGAACTGACCACCACACTTTATGTATGAGCACAGAAGAATTGGAATAACTTTTTAACAGCTTTAAAATAAATTTCCTCAAGTCTGATCATTTTAAACTAAGAGTAACTACTAGCTCTGGTTTTTATAATATGTTTCTGGTATAATAGCTTCTGAGCTAAGGGTCAAACTTTAGACATTCCTACCTCGATGGGAACTTTACCATTTTGTATGTTTACTGGGGGTCAATTCCACCCTGAAATAGGTACGGTGAAGGCATTATGAAGAGTTGGGGAAATTTAAACTGGGTCTGACCTTTTAGGTCAAAAGGTAAGGTCTCTATTATACCCAGCCCAATAGAAATACCATGTGAGCTACATATATAATTTAAAAATTTCTAGTAGCCACATTAAAAAAGTAGAAGTAAACAGGTGAAACTAGTTTTAATATATATATTTTTAGCTAATATTTCATAAACATTACCAATCATGTACTCAACATAAAATTGAGATATTTTGTATTCTTTTTATGTGCCTAGTCTTTAAAGTGAGGTACGGGTTTTACACTTACAGCCCATCTCAGTTGGCATTGGCAACCTTCCAGGTACTCAGTCAGCCACAGGTAGCTGGTGGCTGTGGCTGTAGCATTTGGTCAGGTCTTCTAGATCCTTAGCTCTTTTTATGGGTCCTTTATCAAACCAGTTGAAGGATAGCATCATCACCACCTTTACCACATAGCCACAGTTAGCTCATTCAGCAAGTCAAGTGTAATTTATTTTCATCACATTCTCAGAATGTGAGCATCTAAATTTCCAAGTGTGGAATTCTTAGAATTCACTGGCTTCCTGCAGCCTTTTGAGATGTTCAAAAGATCTGACCCAGGCTACATCAGAGATTCAGGCACTAATGCAATGACCAAGGGAACTTTAGAAATCACCCAACTCTTGGTTGGGTACTGGTCTCAGTCTATATCACACTGAGCTAAAACAACATGTGTCCTCCTTTGGTTTCCCCAGAAGCAGACCCTGAGACAAGGATTTATGAAGAAGGGTTTATTATGAAGGGTTTTCTGGCACCTTTATAGGGGACTGAGCAGGATTGGGAGTAGAAAGGTTGAAGGAAGAAGGAAGAAGGCAGATGGTAACTTTGGCTTTCTCCATCCTGATATAGACCACACATCAAGTTGAGTTTTTGATGAAGAACAAGGGAGCTGGAGTGTGGTAATGCCTGTGCCTGTTATTCTTGGTTAAGGGCTAGTGGAGGGGATGGAATCCCCAGGCACTTCCTGGTTTCTTTGATAGTAGGCAAAGGGGGTTCCAGATCCAGAGGGAGCAGCCAACAAAGAGACAAGGGTCCTGGCTGTTGGAAGTGAAGCATTGTGTATGAAAGTGGAAAAGGACTGGAAGGGACACAGGCAGAGCCCTCTAGAGTTTACTATAGCAGCATACCATATCTCAGGACTTTTGGGTACATTGTGCAACCAAAGCCTTGAGGGAATGGATTCCTATATGTTCTAGAGCAGTGCTTCTGAATCTTTCATGTACATAGAAACTGCTGGGGGCAGGAGGGGGTGGAGGGTCTTGCTGAAATGCAGATGATGATTCAGGAAGTCTGGAGAGGGGACAGAGAATGTGCATCCCAAGCGAAGTCTGCTGAACCATGCTAGGAGCAGCAAGGTTCTAGAGTAGACTTGCAGCACTGATGGAAAGTTTGGTAGAAATGAAGGACTTTAAGCTCCACACCAGATCTTTGGACTCAGAATCCACTTATTTTTCAAGAAACCTTTGTATTTTTTTTTTTTTTTTTATATTAATGTTTGTTTGAGCATGCTGCTGGGCCAGGAACTGCATTTTGAGTAGCAAGGTGTGCCAGGGCCTGGTTTAGGAAACATTATTCTAATCTTTGTGCTTGATCCCCAAGCAAATAAAGAACTTATTTTGGTTATTTGTTTGAAAATAACCAAAAGGCTCTCACAGCTGCATTAAGAACAACATGGCTAAAAAACTGTGGCCAGAGCTGCTTAAAGTAGCCTCGGCTCATTCAGAGATTATGGCATATGCTTTGCGGCAGGATAGACCGATCCCACCCTGGCAGGATTCTCATACATCCAATGCTCTGCCCTGATGAGTTTGGCACTGGAAGGACAGCTTCTTATTTCAATCTGGAGGGTTGGTTTTTCTACTTTGATAGACAAGATTCTGATGATTACCACTAAGCTTGGCTCTGCTTCTACTATTTCAACCCTGAAGCTTCTTAAATGACATTTTCTGTTTTATGATCAATCTTTTTGCACACAGGGGATAACAGAGACCTGAACGAGAGAAAACATATCTGAAGGTCAACTTCCATGGAATTTCATCTGGAGTTTAAGGGCACATGTTTGTGCCTTAACATCTGCAAGACCGTTTGTGCAATTCCCTCACCACGCAGATGAGGGCACACTTACTGAGATGCCGGGCTTGACACTATTATAGATCCCAAGTTTTCCTACCAGGTCGAAAAGTCAACGCACTTTTCTTTCTTTTTCTTTTTTTTTTTTTTTTTTTAAAGATTTTATTTATTTTCTTGACAGAGAGAGACATAGCGAGAGCAGGAACACAAGCAGGGGGAGTGGGAGAGGGAGAAGCAGGCTTCCCGCAGAGCAGGGAGCCCGATGTGGGACTCGATCCCAGGACCCTGGGATCATGACCTGAGCCGAAGGCAGACGCTTAACGACTGAGCCACCCAGGCGCCCAACGCACTTTTATTTCTAAAGCCACTTCAGTTCCACCATTCTTGGCACAGGATTTATGTGTTTGCTTAATACCGCCAACAATTGTTTCACAATTGTCAATTACTCTCAGAGGTATTGTTTGAGTATTTACTCTGCACTGACCTAAGTCCTTTGCATCCGATCACTTCATTAGTTCTTACAACAATTCTCTAGGAGGTAGGTACTGTTATTAGCCTCATTTTACAGAGGAGGATTCCAAGTTTCAAAGCACTTATAAGATTTATTTATATTCTCAGAGCTGATAAAAGTCACAATTTGGGATTAAATCACTGGTTTCTTGGGCTCCAAACCCTGTACTCTCAGATACTGTGCACTCTGTCATTTTGTTCTAGAAAATTTTAAGGTGGCTAATACAGTTCAACAAGATAAAAAAGATAAGTAAATCCACTTCACTGTATTCTGTATAAAACGTGGACTCAGCACTTACGAGGGGCTAGTCATTGTTCTAGGTATTTGGCAAATAATTAACTCGTTGAAACCTCACAACTACTCTACGAGATAAATTCTGTTATTAGCACCCCATTTGTATAAATGAGAAAGCTGAGGCACAGAGGCATTCACTGACTGGCATAGGGTCACACAGCTCATTATAGGCACACCTGAGATTTGAATCCAGGACGTTTGCTGCTGGGATCTATACACCTTACCGTTGTACTATGATGATGAAGCAAACTATGGAGTTTATGAAGTAAACACCTTAACAACATGTTGTAAGGATGACGTTAGAGGAGATAAAATGGAGAGGGGGTGAGGTCAGTCACAAAATGTAAGTCTAAAGTCTTGGAACTTTGATAGAGGTAGGTCACAATTTCTATTCACACTTGCCTTAACCAATGTAAAGAGAGATTCAATCACAACATGCTCGACCCTTGCCCTAGATCCAAATGCCAATCATGCAGCAGTTCAACCATGATGACTAGTTCTGAGAACAGAGAGAAATTTCTCCCATTGGCATTCACACCTCTTAACTTCTTGGTTTAACTTGTCACTGCAAGGGGGTATACAGACAGAGACAGAGTCTTCTGGAAGAAACAGAATTCTTGCAGACATTTCTCCTTCCTATTGTTCTCATTTATGTTACCTTTAATATTTCAGTGTCTTTATTTTACCTTTCTTTTCTTTCACTATTATATATTTCTCTTATACACAGAAATACAGATAATAGTGTAACTAACACAGATCAAAATGTAATAAATGTCCACATTGCGCCATATTTACTTTAGTACTTTTTAAAAATTATATCCTTAGGATGTAGCAGTGCAGATTAATTCTATGCTGTGCATAGAATGTTTCTCCCTGATCCCATTTTTCTCCCTTTCTCCAGGAGCAGGTTCTATCTCAAAAGGTAGATATCAATACCAAATCTATTTTCATGTGGTATAGATCAGGATTCAGCAAACTAAGGCTTGAGGGCTAAATCCAGCCTGTCACCTGTTTTTGTAAATAAAGTTTTATTGAAATACAGCTATGCTTGTTCATTTACATATTGTCGGTGGCTGCTTTCAGGCTATAATAGCAGAGTTGAGTGGTTTGCAAGAGAGCCAAAAGGGCAAAGTATTTACTATCTGGCCCTTTACAGAAAAAAGTTTGCTGGTCCTTGGTATGGATGGACCCCTGTATATTTAAAATAGTACATAAATCATATCATACTGTATGCATCTTTGGTCAATGGCTATTTGCAACCAACATTATACCTTTAAATGTATCCTTGCTTCTACGTGTGGGTCTAGTTAATTAATTTTAACTATTATGCTATTCCACTATAGGAATGTAGTTTATTAATTCATTATTTTATTGATGGACATTTATGGTTTCTTCCTCCAGAAAGTCTGGTTTGCATAAACTTACTTCCTGTTGCCCTAATCACATCTGGGAGATTCTCTAGGGTGAATATCATTAATTCTTAGAATCCATGTATCTTCATCAGTACCCGATGCTGACACTTGCTCATCAAAGTGGGAAGGACGCCAAGTTCCCATTGGCAGTGTAGGAGAGCTTGCATTTTACCATATTCTCAAAAACATTTGCCATTATCAGACTTCCAGAAAATGTTGACAAATCTGATGGATGCAATGTGGGATCTTGCAGTGGTCTTAATAGGCATCCCTGGGCACCTGAGTGGCTCAGTCGTTAAGTGTCTGCCTTCGGCTCAGGTCACGGTCCCAGGGTCCTGGGATCGAGCTCCGCGTCGGGCTCCCTGCTCCACGGGAAGCCTGCTTCTCCCTCTCCCTCTGCCCCTGCTTGTGTTCCCTCTCTCGCTGTGTCTCTCTCTGTCAAATAAATAAATAAAATCTTTAAAAAAAAAATAGGCATCCCTGACTTACCAGCAGAGTTGAGCATCATTTTATATATGTCGGGCCTGTTCCACTTTTTCTTTTCTGCAAATTTCCTCTTAACATTCTTAACACACTTTTAAGGTATTTGTGCTTATTGTCTTTAAAAAGGGGAGAGTTTTTGTTTGAGGTTTGAGGTTCAGCACAGGATTGTGGTTCAGTATCATTCCTATTGAGAGAAACAAAGTGCCACACGGTGGCTTTGTGTTATAAATGGTGCCCGGGGCATCGTGGCTTGCAAGGCACCCACCCAGATCGTGGCTGTGACCTGAGACCAAGCACCTGGAGTCGCAGAGAAAAGGCAGAATGTGGCCTCTGTCCCCTAAAACATGTCTTCATGCAGTCGGTTCTTGGGGAAAGAAAAATATTCTAAAAGGAATACTGAATATACATAGAAATTATGAGTCCATGCTACCTTAATAAAGTAAAGGAGCGACAAATGATAATAATCTCAAAGCAAGTGCTTCCAGAGTGCCTGATTTGGAAGTTTCAATTTCTCAATCTATTATATTAATTTTCAAAAGGTTTCTGGGATAAATAATAATTTATACAAGACACGTTAATATTTGTGGGACATATGAAGGTCCTAACAACTTTAAATAGCTGTCTATTTATTTTTCATTTTTTGGCACACCCCTACTGCCATCAGTGATAACAGTGTCATTCCCATCACCTAGGCCCATAAGCGGGTAATGGTTTGGGATTTGAGTAAGAAGGAACATTGTGCTTCTCATTCAGAGTTGCATTGCCTGGCTGAGCACATTTCTCTCACCTACTGGCATGCATCAGAATTAATCTCACTGAGCATTTGTCTTGATGGTACAGTAAAGAGTCTTCATGGTGAAAGATGGTCTATGAGTTATAAAGACTTTCATTAAAAGCAGAAAGGACTGTCGGAGAAGTCACTGCATTTATGATACTACATAGAGCATTTAGAATTTCGGTAAAATTTCTGGTACAGTGTCTGCTTTGGCTGGCAGTGAAGGTCTTATATTTTATAGTCAAAATGTTCACCTCATACTCAGAGAGAAATGGTTGTCACATAAAATATAGTTACCAAAACAAAACAAAAACCAGAAAGCATATTAGGACCCAGTATTATCACTACCGGGACACTAGAAAATTATATTACTCAAATGATGTAATATCAAGGAAAGGTGCATAATTATTTCCAAAAGACTATGTGATTCAAATGCCTTTAAGCTACAATTGACAAAAGCACAACTCAAACTAGCCTGGAAAATAGGAGAATTTCTCAGGGACACTGGAGATTTCCTGTAATTGAAGGAAAAATTGAGCAAACTGCAGGAGTAAAAAAAAAGGTATAATACAAGACATCAGGAAACTGGGGCCTAAATGTGCCAAGGGGATTGTCTTTATTGCTTTTCCATTGCTCTCTCCTACCTGGTGGCATTCTTTTTTCTACTGATCAGCTTCGTTCCCATGGCCACCAACTGCACCAAAAGTTGTTACACACGGCCCCTCCCAACACCAGAGATAGTCTGATGACCTTACTTCCAGTATGAAAAATCCTGGCAAAGGTCTCTGATTGGTCTACTTCTAGAACAGTCTAGTCAAGTAAGAACCTAGCAGTATCCAGGAGACCAAATCATTGGAACTGAGGGAGAAGCAGTGAGTAGAAGGACAGAAGAGAATAAAAACACTACATATATCCATTCACAGGAGTACCTTGTAAAAGAGCAGGTGGAAAAAAAGGATGTGAGTGTTCATACCTTGTGTGGGACCTCATAGTTCTGCATCCCATTCTTTTTATAAAATGGGTAATAAATCCACACTTTTGACTTGAGTTGACTTCATGAATGAATGAATGTGTCAATGAAAGAGAGTTATATCTGTGCCTTACAATTAATGCCTTTTGAAATTAATTTTTATGTCTTCCTCATTGTTATAAGTATTCAATCACCATTCTCGGCTACAGGGTTTTAGATAATCACTTTACACATTTCTTATTGCAATTGGAACTATGCTGGAATAGGTTGTAAGAACTCAAGAGTACCGTGTACAACATTGGGCTGAGGAGGCTCTCCAATTAGGAAAGTACAGAAGTTTTAGGGTTAGGGCTTAGGGCATCTACGTGGGCTTCATAGACATGCTTTATGCTTTGCTTTATTCTTTGGGCTATCTTCTGAAGGACTGTTGTGCCATTATCTTTTTCCAGATAAGTGAAGCATTGCTGTAGTACATGGTCCCCTGATGACCTAAGGAAGAGTTCACATACTTAAAAGTGCAATTTGCAAGACGTGGAAGTGCAAGGATCCACATTTTGGGAGGTAACAGTGTAGTATAGCTTGAGTCTTCTTCCAACCCCTCTTGACCTTGCCCTGCTCCATGGGAAAAATTTAATGTGGTGAAATCAAGTTAAAATGAATATTAACAGAGTTCTTCAAAGGGGAAAGAATAAAGCCTCTGAAAAGAACAGCATCTGTGGCACAGCGTGGAAGAAAAGAGGAAGATGTTTGCTCTGGTTAAGTTCTCAAGATGAGAGGTTTTCAGCTCTACCATTGTGAATCTCAGATGTGTTTTGAGCGTCAGCTGAGGGACACTCTCCTCCCCCTCCAGCTAGTTGACTGAGTCATTGCTCATTTGTACAGCTGAGAAAATGTTGATCGAGTGCCCTCATATGAAACCCCTAAAGCTTCCTTTTCATGGCTTTCATGTCAACCCGCCATAGTCTTGAAATGGTTCTTTCCAAAAGCCTCATGTCACTTTTATGAAAACACTCGCTATTATGTCTTCTAAACCTCGCAGTTTCAATGCTAATGAGTACTTCGGTTTGAATCCGCTGGAGTGCTGCATACTATAGACAGTAAGTGTATGTAAGCAGGGTCTGTAATTATAATCGATAGCATTGTTTATTGTTTAAAAAGTAATTCTGTTTGAGCAGATCAAGTGAAAAAAAATTTTTAAAGAAAAAAAAATCCAGCTAATTTCTTTGGTAAGATGTATATCAAGTGGAATAAAAGGAGCAATCATAATTTCTTGGGAGTAAAGTGGTGCTGCTTATCCATTAAATGAACTCTGACAAAATTAAAACTGCATTCCTTGAAATGTGATTAGTAAACTACACACAGGTACTTCCTCATTAAGTTATAACTTAACCTATGGAATTCTGCTAAAATATAATTTTCTCATTTGGAAGTCAATTTGTTTTAAATACTGTAATTATATCCCCCAACTTTATTTTAAATTGTTTTACAAGCTGGATTCTTTCCCTTTAGATGCAGGGGTATTTGGCCTTCAGTAAGGACTCTATCCTGTTAGCCCTTCCTCCACTGGGAGAATTACTCTTTGCTTTTGGCTCCAATTGCTTCCCTTTTGCTCATTTTCTCACTGCCTGTGGAAGGGCAAATCTTGAATATAACTTGTGCTTCTTTTCTAATTCAAAATTAAAATTCTGTCATTAGTTTATGTAATAATTCTTGCTGACCCTCATATTATTGATGCTTTTGCTAGTTTATTTAAAAATAAGTCTTACTGGATTTCAGACCCCGCTCTGCTACTCTCTAGCTGTGGGACCCACTGCTCGCTGTGGGACCCACTGCTCAGTGTGGGACCCACTGCTCAGTACTACCTAATATCCATTTTCCCCTTCTCTCCTCACGGAAACCTGACATTATTCAGGCCAACAATATATAATAATTGAAAAATATGCATTTTTCAACATCTCCAGCAACTAGGGTGGCAATGTGACACATGAGGAACCACACGTCAGCAGAAGTCTGAGAGGAAAATGTGGTTTCTGATATAGAGGCTCTGTTCTTTTTGCTATTGGGACCACACATGCAATGGCTGGAGCTGCAGAAGCCTCTTGATCTATGAGGAAATGGCGTGGGAATTATAGGGTTGAGACCAAGGCCTTGATATCCTTGAGTCACTGAATCAATGCCAGAAACACCTACCTTTAGGCTTCCTGCTGCATGAGGAAAGAAAAAAAAAAAAAAAGCAAACAAGATGCAAACAAATAAAAAGTCCTTAATTTATCTAAGCTACTGTTTACTTTGGTTTTCTATTACTCAGGGTCAAATGTAACCCCTGCCTGATAGAACTGTCTTGGGCAAGTTTTTTAACCTGTACAACATTCATTTGCCTTATAAAAAGGAGGAAATCACAGGACTTACTTCACAGGCTGTTATGACAATTAAGGGAGATAGTTCATATTAAATGTTTAGATCGGTAACAGCGACAACACATGCTTAGTAAATGGTAGCAATCTAAAAATGTATTATTTATCAAAGAAACACATATATAGATTTTCAAAAAAAATTGTCCAGAGGGGCTATAAAGAAAAAGCAATGATTGCTTGTGATACTCTTACCCTAGTTCTGTTTCTTGACAGCTATTCTCAGCATTTCTATTCTTAAATTCCTGGGGGTTAATTCCATATTTCTAATTAATCTATTTATACTGCTTTCTCTTGATTGACCAATTTTAGAATTTAACTATCAATATCCAGCTCTGATCTCCTATCCTATCTCCCATCTGCCCTTTCTCCTTCTTCCTGATAGAATTGTCACCACTGGTCTTTCTTTCCAGTGGTGGAAATGGCTTATTGACAATCTCAATAAGCCATTTCTTAATCCACCAATTCAAGACAGCATCACTTGACTTCTCTGTGAGAGAGGACATTTACCTGCCAATCCTTTTACCTCCAACTCCTGTTAGCTTAAATTTACTTTTAAAATGATCAAAGTTGAAATGTTTTTATCTTGTTCAGGATCCATAATTGACTTCAATTATGTGCATATAAATTGATTCTAAAAGTTCAAAACCGATAAAATAAAAATTTACATGATTACAAAAATGCAAATATAATTTTCTGCAGGCTCATATATTAGACTCTGATTGTCCTACTTGTTGCAATTCCAACACCACGAACCACGTGGCTTTCAAAAGGGAACATTCCCATGGGACACCTGAGTGGCTCAGTTGGTTAAGCGGCTGCTGCCTTTGGTTCAGGTCATGATCCCAGGGTCCTGGGATCGAGTCCTGCATCGGGCTCCTTGCTACGCGGGGAGCCTGCTTCTTCCTTTGTCTTCTGCTCCCCCTGTTTGTGCTTGCTCTCTGTCTCTCTCTCCCTCACTCTCTGACAAATAAATATATAAAATCTTAAAAAAAAAAAGGGAACAATACCACGATAACATACTTCGTTTTTGGGCTGTTCCTTCAGTTGTTGAAAATCCTGCATGCTTTTAGCATGGCTTATATTTGGGTAATACTTTTCCATTTATCTTTTCTTTTGGGGAGAAGAAATTTAAGCCTTTTACATGCATCTAATATCTTCCAGTTTCCTACTCGTATTGCCTGAACCTAGTTCATTCCTCTATGTGCTATTTAAACTTCAAGACAGTACCTGTCTTTACCTTTTATATATATATATATATATTTTTTTTTTTTTTTGGTATTATGTCTTTCATATTTTCCTCTCCTCTGTTTTCTCCTTTTCTCCTGCTCTCTTTAGGTTGATTGTGCCTGTATCTCATACCTTTTCTCTTTCTCTTTTTTAGTAATCTCTACACCCAACGTAGAGCTCAAACTCACGACCTGGATATCAAGAGTCCCATGCTCCTCCTACTGAGCCAGCCAGGCGTCCCTTATCTTTTCTCTCTTATTGTCGCCTTTTTGTCTTTCAATTTTCCTTTTTTGTTTTCTGCCTGGTTCCCCATTCTGGGAGATTTCCTTCAATCTCTTCTTACAACAGTTATGTAGACAGAATCTGGCTTTTGTTCCATTATCTTATTTTTAATTTCCAAAAAAAGCCACTTTATTTTTGTTACCTATTTTTCAGAGCATCTTGTTCTTATCTTATGAATGTGATATATTCAAAATTCTCTCTGAAGATAGTTTCTGTTTTAATTTTTTGTTTATTTGTTTCTTGAATTATCCCTGTATCTTCTATCATCATTTCTTATTTTGTCCATCTTAGCTCCTTCATCAGTCAATAGTGTGGGCTTTCTCAATAGCCTGTGGACATTTTGTTGCTAGTTCACATTTTAGACTGGGGACAAGAGAGGGGCCAACTGGGAGCTCTGAGTACGTGAGTGGGAATTACCAGCTTGTAGATCTCTTTTTTGGGTAAGCATGTGGGTGCCAGCCACTATGGTGTGGTATCCATAAATTCTAGAATGAGAAGAGCTTTACTCTGGCTGCTTGACTCTAATGTTGGCTACCATGATTCTTTTCTAATAATTTGTTTACCTCCACACACACACACACACACACACACACACACACACACACACAAAAGCCCTTGGCTTTTTGGTCTGGGAAGTAATTGGCTATCAATTATTCTAGATGCAGAGCAAGAGGACCAGGTGGAGGGGCTGATAGTTTTGTCCATATTCCTTTAATTCCTCGCCCTTCTTTCCATTCCCAAGTCCTATTCCCTATTCCGCTGGGCTGGTAGTTCTCAAGTCTGGGGCTCTCTCCACTGATTCTGAGTGGGTCAGTGACCTTGGTGGCTACGGTTCTCTATGGAACCTAGACTCTGTTCCATCATGCATTCTCCTCATTTTCTTCTGCAGACTTATTGAAATATGTCATCTCGTAGTCACCTATCTCGTTCTCTTCATCTCTGTGTATTTATATTCCTTTACCATCATTTTCATAGTATCTCAAGAGAGATAGCATGTCACACCTGTGCTTATTCTGCTGCTTTAGACTAATACTATTTTAAACCTTATGTCCAAAACCAATTTTCTGATTTTCCCTCTCTAATTGGCTCTCCATCTCAATAAGTGCAATACCAGCAAAACTGACGTCATCCTTAGCTCCCTCTTTCTCTCATACCATGTGTCCAATCCATCAATATGGTTCTGTGGGTTTTTTTGGTTTTACCCTCAAAGTATATCCAGAACCCAGCCATTTCTCACTACCTCCTCCTCAAGCACTCTGCTCTCCTTTGTTTCTGTTCGCATCCCTACTATGGCTTTTCAACAGAGCAGCCAGGTCAATCCTGTTAAAATATATTACACCAAATAAATCCCTTGCTCAAAGTGATGCAAGTTACTCGTATCACTGGAAATGAAGCCAAATTCTTACAGTGGCCATCCACCACTGTCTGGGTCACCTGTCACCCCTCTCCCAACCTCTCTGACTCATCTCTCACTGCTCTCCTTTTCCTCAACCCATGCCGGGTACACACCCGTCTTAGGGTCTGCTCTCCTCCATGAGAACCACTTGACCCACTCCATCATCTTCAAGGTTTTCTTGAGAAGTTATAACCTCAGTGTAACCTTATCTGACCAATTTATTTAAAATTGAAATATGCCCCCCCTTCTAGCTCTGTCTATTCCCATTTCCTACTTTATTTCTCTCCAGCACCCAGCACTGCCTTATTGCCTTATTTATTGTGTTTATTGTCAACCCACCCCCACCATTATGTAGGCTTCATGAAGACAATCATTTTTGTCTATTTAGCTTATCCCTGGCATTCAAAATCATGCCCAGTACACAGCAGGCCATTGAGTATTAGTTGAATGAATGAATGAATGACTATCATTATATAGCCATTAGGAAAATTATTGACAAAGTATTTAATTTTTCTTTTTTTTAATTCTCAGGGACAGCTTGTTCATTGGGACCATTTGATGCATTCAGAACCTAAAAATGACAACTGATATTAAGGCAGTAGATGACACAGATCAACCTGCCACTCTCAGAGGATGCTAGATATATTCCCCCAGTAATTAAACAAGGAAGCCAAATGTTTTTAGAGCTCTTCTTCCTTCCAAAAATATTATGGTTTTTGTTTGTTTTAATTTTTTTTTTTATTTATTTGTCAGAGAGAGAGAGCGCACACGCACATGCACAAACAGTGGGAGGGCAGGCGGGACGGGGGGAAGCAGGCTCCCCGCTGAGCAGGGAGCTCCAATGTGGGACTGGATCCCAGGACCCTGGGATCATGACCTGAGCCGAAGGCAGACTTAACTGACTGAGCCACCCAGGCGTCCCTGTTTGTTTGTTTTAATCTGCGTGCCTGCTTCAAGGCAATCCACACAGACAGACAACTGGGGCTTACTCAGCTGCGAGCCACAGGGAGGCATAGGAACAAGGGGGCAGCAGGTCATTTCTGTGTTCTGGAGTGTTTGGAAAGAAAGGGGAGACACTGCTGCTTAAGCAGTTTTCTGACTTTCCTTTCTGGGGACAAGTGGGTTTGCCCTCACAGCAGCCCATACTCTGAAAGCACAAGCATTTCTGTGCCCTAGAGTATATATTTTCCCTGCAGTTTGGCATTCACTCCTCTGCGTGGATCCCTTGAACACAGCCTGACTCAAAAGAAGCCCTTGCTTAAGGAATGCAGAAAAGACACCCAGAAGGCGGAGGGCGGGGCGCTTCGCACCACAGTCACCAGAAGAACAACTGTTCGTTCTTAGGAAGAGATGAAGGAAGGAAGAGATTAATGTCCAAGTTGCCTTTTCCCTCCTCTTTTTATTATGAATGCCTCTCTTTTGACTTTTGAACTTTTAAACTTTTGTACGGACATTCCATATGGGTGACATTTTCACAATTTAAAAGTTTAAGATGTGCCTCTTTCATCTGCTCCACACTCATCCAAAATACAAATGCAGAACGTGGAATGATTCTCATTTGCCAACAAAGGACATCCATGACTACAAAATTCCAAAACCAATAGTACAGTGTATTGACTTGGTGAGAACTTGGCCCTTATTTACAGTTGGGTGGGGGAATATCCTAAGATGACATAGGCACGTTTTGTGGGTATGAGGAGGTCAGGAGTAGCAGTGAGTGAAGATCTCATAAAACACAATAATCCATTTGTAAATGGCAATCCTTTTGGCATATATATTCTACCCCCAAGGAGGTCTTGCACAATTTTCCACTATGTTCCAAAATACACTCCTGAAAACAATGTATGATACCTCATTCTATTCTTCTTAATCATTTTTGTTTAAAGAAAATCAGACCTACACCCACTGCTCACTCACCATAAACTGGTCCTAGTTAAAGGGATAAATTACACATTTTGTACAGAATATATTAGTGTCTGAAAATTCTTATCTCAATGTATATGTCTCAGAATTATATATATATAATTATATACCATATATATATATATATATATAATTATATATACCATATATATATATATATATATATATGAACCTCATGTCTCTTAAAGTCAGTTTTAAATACACTGTTAATTTGGAGGAATGTCTAAGAGAATTCCCAGTTTTTGATGAATCAAGTTCATCAAGTTCTAGATCAGGAACAGCTAGTGGTGGCTGTGGCAGATCCTTTCACTGGTTCCTCTTTCTCTTCTCTTTTCCAATTTCATTTTGTAGACAATGATTTCTTTTCTCTTAAAAAAAAAAGCACCCCCCCCCCCCCATTACACCTTCTCTCAGGCCCTTCACCTAAAAGGCCTCAATTATTTGGCTCTTCAAAGCCATTGTAACTGGTGGGTGTGGGAGGGTGATAGGGACCATGACTCCATGATCAGGAACAAGGTTGAGTTTGGGAAAGATGAACAGAATGGAAGCCACTGTGTTTAGTGCCAACCCTTACTCCTACTGAAAACCTTGGCAAACCGTGGAGAGAGATCCGTGCTGGGAAGAAAGGGCCTGGAGCAACCAGCTAAGGGGCCTCAATTTCTTCAACTCTAAAAAATGAGAAGATCAGAGTACATGTGTTCCAAGTCCCCACGGCTTAAAATTTTTCATGATCTGTCAATTGTTTTCAAGGGCTCAAAATCCCCTTCTCCCCTTTCTCTCCCCCTCTTTCCTTTTTTGTTTCCTCAAACACACCTGTACTGAGTGCTTACTATACACTAAGCTAGATCCTGGGAACATAGAAATGAATAAGCTATTGTTTCTGACTTTAAGTAGCTCATAAATCCCAGGTAGGGTTCAGATACACTGACAGATAATTACAGTGTGATAAATGACACAGAAAATATCCATGGGGTTCACCAAAGAGCATAGAAGGAAACTCCATTATTCATGGAGATCATGGGATGGAGGGGGAGATGGATGAGTTGTATTTAAGCTGAGTCCCTAAGGAGGCTTGGAAGTTCTCCTGGTGGACGAAATGGAGAAGGGAAGTCTAGCAAGGCACATAATTCTGAAGGCACCAAAATTAAAATTATAAAGGCAGAAAGAATCACAAGTAGTTAGGAGCTACTGGAGCAGAATGGTACAAGGGTCCAAGTGGTGAGTTATCAGCAACTGCATGGGCTGTTTGTTTTGGTCACTAATCAATCCACCGAGATGCTTGCTACATACTAGGCCTTCAATAAATATTTGTTCACTAAATGAATGAATGAAATAGACAGAAAACTTCATTTTGTAGGTAATAAGCAATGAAAAAGATTTCAAGCATGATCAGGTTTGAGGTTTTTTTTTTTTTTTTAAGATCATTCTTATGCAGATGGGCACATATAGTTGGAGAGCAAAGAGAGGGTTCTAAGAAAGTAGGTAGAAGGTGCCTATAGGTGAGACCTGTCAAGAATTTGAACAACATAGCAGGGGGAAGAGGGATAAGGAAAGAAATGTGAGAGCTAGTTAGGAAATTCAGAGACCTTGCACGTTATTTGGATGGTGGGTAAGCAAGAAAGGAAAATTGCCAGGGAATCCCAGGTCATACTCTCAAAATGAGTGAACTATATTTTCTATGACATTCATAGCTGCAGACATGGCCGAGGTTCCCCGAAAAGTCTAAAATAACAGCCATTCAAGGCTGATGTTCACTTTCTAGAGCATATCTTTGGAAAGCTCATTATTCTATGACATCAAAATGTAATAAATTAACATAGAGACATCCATTATTAAACATTATTTTTGCATGTGTGAATTACTGTTTAAAATACCAATTGGCTCAAACAGTTTGGTAAAGTGCCATTATCTCTGAAAACTGAACATATGAAGATCTATGATCAGCAACACATATCTCACAGAAAGGCATATGTTTATAGCAACACTACTTATAATAGTCCTAAACTGGAAATTGCCTGAATGTTCATCAACTGTAGAATAGATAAATAAATTATGGTATACTCTTTAGCAAAGAGAATGAACTAAATTATAACCACATGTAAAAAATACAGAAGGATTTCATAAATATAATGTTGAATAATAATAATAATGTTGTCAGACCAGAAACAAAACATGTTTCCTGATTCCATTTACAGAGATTATAAAAACAGGTAAAACGAATCTATAAAGTTGGAGGTCAAAACAGGGGTGTGTTAGGGGCCCTTGGGTGGCTCAGTCCATTAAGTGTCTGCCTTCGGCTCAGGTTATGATCTCAGGGTCCTGAGATCAAGTCCCACATGGGGCTCCCTGCTCAGCAGGGCGTCTGCTTCTCCCTCTCCCTGCTTATGCTCTCTCTCTCTAATAAAAAAATTACGGTTATGTTAGTAGGGTAGACACTGGAGTGCTGATGATGCCCCATTTCTTGATCTGGGTGCTATTTACATGGGTGTGTTGTCTTTTCAAAAATTTATCAAGTTATATTGGGGCACCTGCGTGGCTCAGTCTTTAAGTGTCTGCCTTCAGCTCAGGTCATGATCCCAAGGTCCTGGGATCGAGCCCCGCATTGGGCTCCCTGCTCAGCGGGAAGCCTGCTTCTCCCTCTCCCACTTCCCCTGCTTGTGTTCCTTCTCTCGCTTTGTCTCTCTCTGTCAAATAAATAAATAAAATCTTTAAAAAAAATCTTCAAAATAGTCATAATCAGTGCTTTTCAGGAAAAATTAAAAAACAATCTGGCTAAGTTCCTGCTACATTGCATGTTTTTCCTATTTATACGTTTCAGAGAATTTAGTGTGTAAAGAATTAAGGATGGAAAGCAATGGCATCTGCCAAACCTTGTGCAGAGAAATGAACACAAAATCTCCCCTGCACAATTCTGTCATCAGGCATCTCATTCTTAACCCACTGGATCCTTGTTGTTTCAGTCCACTGCATCTTAGTACACTGGAGCAACACCTGGATGGAAATTTGCCAAACTAGGCAGTGGTTCAACAATATGTCCACCCAGAGGGCCTATCAGAGTGTCAGACTACTTAGGACTGAATATCAGAGCCTGAATCTCCAATCCTCTTTCTTAGGGTGGTAGGGTATGCTGCTAATATATTGCATTGAACAAAGACTGGAGATAGGAGTTGGGGAGGTTGAGGGAGGGCGTGAGCTTCTAGGGATCAGCCATGGAAAGGGACCAGAACCCAGGGGGAAGACATGCTGTCTTTGCACCCTGGGAATCCTCTTCATTAACTATGAGACAGATTTCCTTCCTTGCTGAGGTTCTCTCAGTGAAGAGTGATCTCCCAACAGTTACACACTGAATACCTGCAACCTGAAGGTAAACACCACCAGGCAATCCTATAAACCCCAGCCCCTGGCTCAGAGCAATCTTCTTTATGACATGACTGCAATGCTGTTTAGCTGCATGACTACACGGGGTAGTATTCACAACTAGAAGTCTCTTTCTGAGTAGCCCCTCACCTCAAAGAAAAACAGAATATTCAAAAGAGAGCCTGGAATTGGGCAGGTAGAAGACAATTGTTTTTTTCTTCAAGCTCCTTGACCAATGGAAGAATCTGTATTGATCTGATAAATTGGTTAATATGCTCAAAACAACACTATTTGGGGGGCTGATGTGAATGATCTGTCTTTCGCAGTCCCTGGTCACCTTCAAAGAAATGCACCAACTGGTGCTGAGAAAGACTTGAGGGTTCAGATCATCTTTACTCTCAGCTGCTGACTTCTGTGTCCTTTGTCACGGAGAAAGTAAAGGCAATCAGAAAATGTCTTCAACTTTCTCCATCACGTGTATCCCTTACTGGCATCTCTACCAAATATGCTCCACTCTTCCTTCTCTTCTTGATGAGATGCTCTTGCTCCTGTCTGAGCTTAGCTACTCTTTCTCTGAACTAGGGTAGGGTCAACACACTTTTTAAATAAAGGACTGGATAGTGAATATTTTAGGCTTTGTGGTCCATATGGTCTATGCCATAACTACTCATCTCTGTCTAGAGAAGGTAGCCATAGACACTATGTGAAAATGGACATTGCTGTGTTCCAATAAAAGTATAAAAACAGTGGAGGACCAGACGTAGCCCCTAGGCTGTAGTTTACTGAGCTCTGCATGAGATCCTACTGCGTCTTCTACTCAAGAACTTGCTCTAGCAATTCTTCTTTCCTACATCAGCACATTGTTTTCCCTCTATGGGACCATTCCTATTAGCATACATGTATATTGTTGCTTCTCACATCTTAAAAACCATTTCTGGACCTTGCTTCCTATTTGTCTGCTGTCTTTCACATCAAAACTTCCAAAAAAGAGCAATCTTTTTTTTTTTAAAAGATTTTATTTATTTATCTGACAGAGAGAGACAGCAAGAGAGGGAACACAAGCAGGGGGAGCGGGAGAGGGAGAAGCAGGCTTCCCACTGAGCAGGGAGCCTGATGCAGGGCTTGATCCCAGGACCCTGGGATCATGACCTGAGCCGAAGGCAGACACTTAATGACTGAGCCACTCAGGCGCCCCAAAAAGAGCAAACTTTTCGGCTTCTTTTTTTCTCCCTTGTCAGTATTCCCCAGAGCCCATTCCAATAGAGTTTGACTTCCCCACTCCACTGAAGTTACTCTAATCAAAGTCACTAATGACCTCTATGTCATTAAATGCAATGGTCCACTCTTGATCTTCATCTTGGGCAGCATTTGACCCTATTGTTGATCACTTTATTCTCCCTGAAATATTTTCTTCACCTGGCTTCCAATGACACATACTACCTCACTGCCTCCTCACTGGCCTCCTTTTCTGATTCTTTCTTATCTCAATCTCTTCATGTTGGAGTAGTGATGACTCAGGTCTTGGACATCTTCTCTATCTATAGTCATTTCCTGGCTGATCTCATCCAGTCTCATTAAATATTATGTATAACCTGATGACTTCCAAATTAATGTATTATATTTGGCCCTCAACTCCAGGCTCGTATACCCAACTCAACATACCCACTTGAGTGTCTAATAATGATTTCAATCTGAACATAAAAAACTGAACCCTTACTATATACCCCCAAATGTGTTACACTTTAGATTTTCCCTATGATGTAAGTGGTATTTCTCTTGGGCCAAAACTCTAGTATCATCCTTGATTTTTCTCTTTTTCTTGCATGCAACATACAATTCATAGGCCTCTGCTCTCAATTCTTCTTTCAAATATGTATATATATATAGACTCCTTTTCATTTCCTCTGCAGCCCCATGTTGGTCCAAGTCACTAACAACTCACTTCAAATATTTTAGTAGTTTCACTGGTCTCCCTGCTTCCATTATTGCCTCTCCCCAGGCGGTCTATTATTGACTAAAGGGTTAAGTCAGGTTGCGTCCATCCTCTGCTCAAAACCCTCAATGGCTTCCATCTTCCTCACAATAAAAGTCAAAGTCCTTCAGAAGCCCATATCACAACACAAGGAATCAACTTCTGCTGCCTTGGCTAGTTTCCTTTGCTGATACCTTCGCACAAGTCATGTAGCTGGGAGCGGAGAACTATTGGAAGTTAGTGGTAGAAGAGTAAAAGGAAGGGTGGTGATATTCACCTCCTCCCCATGGCCCCCAAGAGAGGTCAGGCATCCCATGGAGGGGAACAGAAGTCCAGGAGTTCCAGGGGGTAATAAACGTGTATGTGTCCATTGGTCCCTAGAGGAGCAGAGGATGCAGGGAGAAGTATGCGACTGAGAGGGCAAAGGTGAAATCATCTATTTCCCTGGCACATTAAAAGGAGTGCCCCACCAGGGAGCAGGGAAAGCTAATACTTAGGGTATAGAGTGGTTGGAAAGTCAAGCTCCATAACAAAAATTATGACTGTTGTATAATTGCAAGAGATACCATATTTTTAGTCCAACTACAGAGAGAAAAATTGAAAAACAGTGTTCTCCCTTATCAATCTTTTAAGAGTCACTTGTCTTAAAGAATAAATAAAAAGTTCAAATTCAAGTGATTTATGTAAGAAAGAAAGCATGCAAATCTGGAATAATATATTTAGGAAAGTTCAAGTTCTAGTTCTGATTAATTTTTAAAATTGATCCAAGGGATTTCTCAGAAATCTATGATATTGCTGTAATTGAGCAAATTCCTTCAGATTTTTTCCCTTCTCTGCACACCCCCATCTCCCCCACTCATGCCCTCTCCTCCTGCTTTATTCTTCCACACAGATCTCCATCTAACCTCCAATATATTTCCTTCATAATTGTGATTTATCTGTTTATTTCTCCCAGAATGCTGGCTCTCAGCATTCTAGAATGTCGTATCCCTAACATTGGAATTGTGGTTGGCATAGAGAAGGCAACTGACAAATATGTGTTGAAAGAATGAATGAGCCAGAATCCCTTTGTAAATAATTTCTTCTGGAGACATTCGAGTTTCAAAGCAGCTCAGGTTTCTGTCAGGCATTCTACATAATGAGAGAGGTTGTCTCCTTTGGTGTTGGCACTACACAAAGCATCATGTACATAATGGGCCCCAGAGATTAAATAAAAGGTGTGATGTTATGAGACAATACTGACAATTAGAAGGAGGGAAAGTAAGTTTTCAGAGTAAAGTGGTGTTTACAAATCTTAACCTTCTGGCTGAGCAATTTCAGTGGGGGAAAAAAATACCCTACCGGGAAGGCAGGAAAAGCAAAACATATTCTGTAGCTTCATTAATTATACCAGGAACATCAAGTTGCTGCTGAAAAAATGTCTACAGATGCAGTCCTGATGGGGAATATTACAGGGCTCAGAAATCAAAATCCCCAAAGAAAATTAGTGGGTAGGAGTGCACAGAGAGGAGGAAATTGAATATGTTTTAAACATAACTGCACAAAGGTTTAATGCAGTATAAGATATGTAGATTGGCTTCTAATATAAAATCTATATTCACTCTTAGTAAAAGCCTCCCTGAAAGTCACTGTCATTTATTGAATGTTTCTGAGAGTTAATGAATCTCCTGAATTGGTTATTTTTTAAACTGAATATGGTTGTATTTGGGGAAAGATATTTTAAAAAATATTTTTGCAAATCATTACTATTTATTTATCCATGTTCATTCATCCATCCATCCAACCATCCATCCATATACTGAGAAATGAAGTATATACAACTCACAGATTACTAACAGTACACCAGAATAAGAACTCTTGCTAGGCAAGTATAACGCTGTCACACTGAACGTTTCACAAAACTGAAGTCTCTCCAAAGGTCAAAGTAAGTTATACTACAGAAGCAAATGAATGACTTGGTTCTTAAAGAGGGAAAATAGACTAGGTCTGTAACACAGTCTTGGAGAATAGTTTCTAAAGACCTCACGCTGTGAAAACTGGTTGGCATTTCATTTCATTCCTTTGTAAGAAGTAAAGTTGATGCCATGTAAATGTTGGAAATAAGCCTCTACCATAATCACTAAAGAATTAGAGGTCAGGTCATTACTTCTGGTGTAGCTCAAAGAAATGTCAGACGACTAAGGGTTAAAAATGTATAAATCATAATGATGACTGGCTTGACATGACCCCATAGTTGTGATCCTTGACACGAGAAGTTCTATAATGGCACAGATACGACATACAGACTTAAAAGTACTCTTTGATTCATATTCTTAATTCTTGAAGGGAAGGTATGAAGGGTAAGGATTATCATTAGTATCCTGTGAACTGTAAACGTGAAAAAAAGAAAGCCCTTCTTTTGATATGTTCATTTCAGTGCTCTGATTTTCATGGCAATTGGACTATCCCAGAGAAAACATCAAAGTGGAGTCCAGGGTTCCCAGAAATTAATGGCTTCTTGTTTGATAAATCTTGCCTGTATTCTAGTTATTTCTGTATGTATCTGAAAGGCCTGCTATGATAGTAAATTAGCAAGTCCTTAATGGAGAGGACCTGTCTAATTTACTATTCTAATCCATAACCGAATAAATGTTATTTATTGTCATTATTTGAAATTTTTGTTTTAAAATTGTTTTATTTCTGCTCATATTCATTGAGCAGCTACCATGTGCATGCTGGTGGGCTAGGGGCTACACAGGGTAAAAGAAGTTAAAAGGTGTTAAGGATATCTGCTCTCAAGGAGAGGATTGGAAAGGAGATGGGGTCAGAAGTGGTTTGGGATGAGGCTAAAAAAGAATGTGTGAGGACAAGGTGTTTAAGTGAAATAAAAAATGGTTTCACTTATATTTTCTTCTGCAAAGAAATTATATCAAATGCCTTATTCCTAATGAAAAATCTCCATAATTCTTAGTAGATGCCATTATTTGGAAGCGTTTGAATTACACTTCTACTTGGCAGCTGAATTATTTTCAGATGTAATTTCAACACATGTTAAATATGACAAAAACTCAATCTTTTGCAGGCATCAGTACAATGTCATAAGGATTCAGAATGAGGTGACAAACGCCAGAAGTTTCTATCCACTGTACCTTGGCCACTTCTTCTTGGAAAGCCACGAGATTCAAATGGGAGATGTTAACCAAGTCAGGCCCATATACCACCGTTATCATGCGATGCTCCAGGCGCCCGATGTTCCCCACATCCAAAAGTTCACGTAATTTGGGGTCCTGGATAATAAACATTGAAAAAAGTTAGTCTATACCTAGAAATTCCAACATGGTAGCATAGTTTTAAAAGCATTAGACCTAGAAAGCCTTCAGAACAAAATTGCCTTTTATTCTTGCTAAAAAAACAGTATGATTGAAGTCCCAAACTCCATCATGGCCCAGAGAGGTAAAGTAACTTGCTGAAAGGTTATGGAGAGAGAATTTCTTACTCAAGTCTTATGGTCCTTATGGAATTATATGAAGTGAAATGAGTGAGACAGAGAAAGACAAATGCTGCATGTAGAATTTTTAAAAAAAAGGTGAACTCAGAGAAACAAGAGAGTGGAGAGGTGGATACCAGGGGCAGGGGGTGTGGGGAAAATGAGGAGATTTTGTTCAAAGAGTACAAACTTCCAGATACAAGATGAATAAGTTCTAAGGACCTAATATACTGCATGAGGATTAAAGTTAATAATATTGTATTATATACTGGAAAGATGCTAATAGTGTAGGTCTTAAATGTTCTCACTACAAGAAAGAAATGGTTATTATGTGATGTGATGGAGGTGTTGGCTAATGCTGTGGTGGTAATCATCTTGCAATATATGCATGCATCAAATCATCACGTTGTACATCTTAAACTTACACAATATCATATGGTAATTATACCTCAATAAACCTAGAAAAAAATAAGAATTATGGTCCTCAGTCAATAGCTCTTTCTGTCATACGTCCTTTAGTAGCATATTTTTATGTGCCATAATTCTCCCTCTATTTCCTCCAATCATCCCATGAATCACACAGTGAAATACAAAATCTCATCTCTCTCCTCAATTCATGACACATTAAGATGAAGAAGGTGATTCTTGTAGAATCAAAACATGATAATGATATCTAGGGCTGAGGCAGAAACATGGCTGAGAGTCACAGTTTGGACCCTCTCCAACACGGAGTTACGTTGTAAAGAAATAGGCTGTTAGACTGGGCAAAATGGCAGCACCTGTCATGAATATGTTCTTTTCAATTCCATCCTCAGAACATACTGGGATTTGGACAGAGAACTTCTGCAGTCTTCAGAGCAAGTTCCATTCTTTGGGATACCGTAAGTGAAGATCCCTCGGAGATCTAGTCCTGCTAGATTTGGGAGGTTTCCGAACCTCCCAAATTGAAAGTAAGACCTAAAATAGAACTCATTCTCCTTGGTTGAATTCATTTTCCTCTCATAGGAAATAAGAGGTCCATGCAGAAAATTAACATCAAATCAATCACTTATCCAATCTGCAGCCAGCTTCTGAGCAAGGAATAAATTTGTATTCTTATTTATTTAGCTAAATGCTGGGCCAATGGGGCTTGGTTATTCTGATCTCCTTTCTGAGGCTTTTATTCACAGCATCCTTACAAAGAAAAAGTGGACTTAAAAAAACAGGAAAGAAAATAAACAAAACCTTCCCAGCTAAATTCTTTTATTCAGTGCCATTAATTCTTAGTTAATAAAACTTTCTCCTGTTTGGCTGTGTTAAGAGGAACATTTTCAGGTAAGTTATGAAGAGAGAAAAATCCATCTCAAAGATGTGCCCAATATAACTAAAACTTCAACTCCACTAACAAGTTGGGAACTTATCAAGTACATCAGGCCTCCTAGAAAGATCAAATGTTATCACAAGAACATCAGTTTGCATGGCCTAGAAAAGGAGAGGAATAGAGGAAAAATTTTATTAAGTAAACAATAACAAAAAAGGGAAATTTTTAGCATTCTAGCGTTAATGAAAGATTAAAAGAAAAGGTTCAGGAAGAATGGACTTTCTGTGAAGGCTAATAAAGAATGATTCTAGCTGTTCTGTGATATGTTTAATTGCATCCTGATTTTTAAAAAGTTTTATTTATTTTTTAATTCAAGTATAATTAACATACAGTGTTATGTTAGTTTCATGTGTACAATACAATGATGAAACAATTCTGTACATTTCTTAGTGCTCATCACTATAATTGTACTTAACCCCCTTAACTTATTTCACTCATCCCCCCACCCACCTCCCTGCTGGCTACTACCAGCTTGTTCTCTGGATTTAAGAGTCTGTTTTTTTGTCACTTTTTTTTTTGCTTGGTTGGTTTGCATCACAGTTTTTGAACATGTTTGAGGCAAGATTAGAAAAGAAAATGATCAGTACTTTTAATATTGTTTTTTGTATACTTGGAAGAGAAAGGTAATTCTCGGAAACCATCTGAAACTTATAAATCACAAGTTTTGAAGCAATGATTACAGAGTCTATCCGTGATATTGTGATTTATAAGAAAAATAAATTTGGTCATTCAGATGACCAAAATATATTTTTTCATATGTATTTGGTCTTCATCTGAAGTTCCTGGCTCACAGTCCCTAAAACCAGAACATTTTCTGTTCAGTCTGTATTACTTTACTGACTAATTCTCATGTCTTTTAAAACCACTTTTGTGCAAATGGCAAGATCTCATTCCTTTTGATGGCTGCATAATATTCCATTGTATATATATACCACATCTTCTTTATCCATTCATCTGTCGATGGACATCTTGGCTCTTTCCATAGTTTGGCTATTGTGGACATTGCTGAAGTGGTGGGGGGTGGAAGGGATGGGGTGGCTGGGTGATAGACATTGGGGAGGGTATGTGCTATGGTGAGCACTGTGAATTGTGCAAGACTGTTGAATCACAGATCTATACCTCTGAAACACATAATACAATATATGTTAAAAAAAAAAAAGAAGAAGAAGATAGCAGGAGGGGAAGAATGAAGGGGGGGAAATCGGAGGGGGAGAGAACCATGAGAGATGATGGACTCTGAAAAACAAACGGGGGGTAGGAGGATGGGTTAGCCTGGTGATGGGTATTAAAGAGGGCACGTTCTGCATGGAGCACTGGGTGTTATGCACAAACAATGAATCATGGAACACTACATCAAAAACTAATAATGTAATGTATGGTGATCAACATAACAATAAAAAAACCACTTTTGTGCACTTATTATATAGTGATTGATTAAAGAGTACCATCTCTCAGAACTGTATGGACTAGGTGTGGGGGTCAAGGGGTTCACTTGAGTTGTCCTTGAGCTATAGGAATGCAAGGCAAATAGAGAGCACTTAGAGAAGGTGCCAGAATAGAAAATAATTCTGGGGGTGCTTGGGTGGCTCAGTTGGTTAAGTGTCTGTCTTCGGCTCAGGTCATGATCTCAGGGTCCTGGGATCGAGTCCCTCATCGGGCTCCCTGCTCAGCGGGTAGTCTGACTCTCCCTCTGCCTCTTGCTCATGCTCTCTCTCTCCATCTCTCTCAAATAAATAAATAAATAAAATATTAAAAAAAAGAAAATAATTCTGGAAAAAGACAATATTGTTAGATATGGTCAACAGGAATTTATAAGATGATCAATTCTTTGTGGCATCTCTGTAAAAATTTTCCCACTAATGGCTGTTTATATATAATTTTAAAAACAATGGATTTTTATGTAATTAGAAGTATGGAATGCAGTATTTGGAGGTAATGTCTGGAATTGGGAGGATAAAGCAGACTAGCAAAATGATGGTGCTGATGATTGAATCTGAGAAACCATTCTATAAGTCTCTCTTTATCTGAGACGGTTGTACAATAAATAATAACAAAGAGTATTGAGCATGAACTGCAGGCACAGTAAGATTTGAGAAATATTATTTCAATAGTAACCACAGTATTTTAAAATTATGTAATTCTGGAAGTAAATAGAGAAATTGCTTAAAGTATATAATAAACAAGTTCCTTACTAATGTCCTTTTTTAGTGATTGATCATACCAATTTATTTTTTAAAGATTTGATTTATTTGACAGAGAGAGAGAGCATAGGCAGGGGGAGTGGCAGGCAGAGGGAGAGGGAGAAGCAGGCTTCCCGCTGGGCAGGGAGCCTGATGCGGGACTCAATCCCAAGACTCCAGGATCATGATCTGAGCCAAAGGCAGAAGCTCAACCGTCTGAGCCACCCAGGCGCCCCGATCATACCAATTTTTAAACTATATTTTACTGTCTTTCTTACCATTAATCATTTTGTTTGTTTTTACAACTACATCTTTTCTTTATATTTTATTTTTTAATCAACATCAAGCTTGGGTTATGTTAGCGTTCTCTCCCTTAAGAAATTACTTTTCTTGGGCGCCTGGGTGGCTCAGTTGGTTTGGTGACTGCCTTCGGCTCAGGTCATGATCCTGGAGTCCCGGGATCGAGTCCTGCGTCGGGCTCCCTGCTCGGCAGGGAGTCTGCTTCTCCCTCAGACCCTCCCCCCTCTCATGTGCTCTTTTTCTCATTCTCTCTCTCTCAAATAAATAAATAAATAAAATCTTTAAAAAAAAAAATTACTTTTCTTTTTACCTATACTCTGAGTTTTCTCATTTTGAACTCAATATCCCAAGGTAACAGGGTGGCTTCAAACCTTTGTCTCATTATTGAGCATGTTGACATACGAAGGGTATAGTGAAAAAGATATTTGTCCTTTCAAGTACCAAAAGTTGCCCGCAGTTGTTTTCAGCAGAGGAGACCCTCAGAGAATAAGCAAAGAGGAAATTATCTGGAAGGATAAACAGCAAAGGCACCAAAGTGTTTGGAGGACCTTATAGATAGAAGGAATTTAATGGAAACGTCTAAAAAAATGGTTGTTTCTGGGGTACATCAGTCTCAGGTCTGGAGATATGAGTGGCTGCATTTCAAAAAGAAATGAATAAAATTAAAATAGTAACAATAACAAAAGCCTACAGACAATTTGCATGAAAACCACCCTCTCCTAAAAACTTATCCTACTAAGGATTTTATGTCTGAGATTCTTTCTTTTTCTTTCTTTCTTTCTTTTCTTTCTTTCTTTCCTTCTTTCTTCTTTCTTTCTTCCTTCCTTCCTTCTTTCTTTCCTTCCTTCCTTCCTTAGAGAGAAAAGGAGGGGGAGAGAGAGCAAGCACACACACATATGCATGAGTGGGGGAGGGGCAGAGGGTGAGAGAGAATCCTAAGCAGGGCTCAGTCTCAGGCCCTGAGATCATGACCTGAGCTGAAATCAAGAGTCAGATGCTCATCTGACTGAGCCACCCAGGCATCCCTGTCTGAGATTTTCTTATTGATTGAAACTCCTGACCAGTTTTCAGAGAAGTATTTACCTACTCAGGTTACTACCAGACTCAAACACATTTCTTGGTTGCTGCTATTGATATATATTCCTTGAAAAATTTTTAAGGGTTTTATTTATTTATTTGACAGAGAGAGAGCACAAGCAGGGGGAGCGGCAGGCAGAGGGAGAGGGAGAAGCAGGCTCCCTGCTGAGCAAGGACCCCGATGCGGGGCTCGATCCCAGGACCCTGGGATCATGACCTGAGCCAAAGGCAGATGCTTCACAACTGAACCACCCAGGCACCCCCCTTGAAATTTTTATAAAGAAAACAAGCTATCTCTACAATTCTGTAAAAATGTTCAATTTTTCTATTGAAGAACACTAAAGAATACAGCTCAGAAAAAAATAAGAGGAGAGATGAACTTGGAATTTCATATTTTCACTAAGCTGTCACTCAAGGCCTGCTTTCTCCTGAGAATATCCTAGATATGTCTCCACGGTGAGAATTAACCAGACCAGCTACGAATTTTGGCAGCTATAATTTAACTGCACTGTGCAAGTTAAGTCCTAGATCACTTCCATTCCCCTAAGAGTTACAAAATAGAGACTGAATAAGCTCACTTTCTTTCAATCATCACGATTCATGATTAAATTACTTCATGTCTGTTGCAAAGAAAGTTCCTCAAGTTAATAATTCTCATTTCCAGGGATAATAGACTACTGAAGAAAGTAATGTATGTATTACTTGTAATTGTATCATTTAAAATGTTAGAAATTAATAGAAGGGATAAACACAAGCCAAAAGATGATTTTTCAAAGAGTTAAAAAGCCAATTTTAACCTTTATTCCTTAATATGACTTTTAAAGAAAAGCTATTTTATTTGTATGTTTGATATCCACAAGATAAAATACCTTTTCAAGACCTGTACATTTCATTTTTGACACCAGAATATTTTTGATGCAGAAACTATACCTTACTCATCCCCATGCAATATATCTTTAAAGGGTTTTAGGCTTATGGAACAATTTTGTATATTAGGTTAATTTTATTCTCAGCATTTAATGCCATATTTTCAACCTGAATCATAGATATATGGATGTAACTTTAATCCATCTTTCATATAATGGATCAGGTATGTCGAAGTCTTTCCATTTAACACTCAGTAAAATAGAAATAGAGTGACAGATTCCCTGTTATTCTTAAGAGACCTTAGAAAAGTATGGCTAAAATTTTAGATATAAAGCTACCTTTTCTTTGAAGGCAGAGCAAACCCTTTTTATGCTTTATTCAAATTTTGTTGTAAAGGAAAGATATTAACTTATATCCAGGATGGTTCTCCATCAAGCTCTTGAAATTAATATTTGCTTCTCAAAAAAATAAAGATAGATTAACAAATTCCCTTGGTATCAATACTTATCCTTACACTTCTCATTTTAAAAGTTTCTCTCTCCTAGATATTTGCAAATGACATGTCTGATAAAGGGTTAGTATCCAAAATACATAAAGAACTTATAAAACGAATGAATAATCCAATTGATTATTGGATCAAATGAATAATCCAACTGAATAATCCAATTAAAATGGACGGAAGATATGAATAGACATTTTTCCAAAGAAGACACACAGATAGCCAATGGACACATGAAAAGATGCTCAATATCACTCATCATCACAGAAATGTAAATCAAAACTACAATGATATCACCTCACACTCGTCAGAATGACTAAAATCAACAACATAAGAAACAACTGGTGTTGGCGAAGATGTGGAGAAAAGGAACACTTTTGCATTGCTGGTGGTAATGCAAACTGGTGCAGCCACTCTTGAAAACAGTATGAAGATTCCTCAAAAAGTTAAGAGTAAAACTACCCTATGATCCAGCAATTTCACTACTAGGTATAGTATAAATATATATATATATATATATATATATATATATATATATATATAAAAATATATATTTATACTATACCTAGTAGTGAAATTGTGAAATATATATATATATATATATATATATATATATATATATATAAAATAAAAAAATACTAATTCAAAGGGATACATGCATCCTAATGTTATAGCAGCATTATTTACAATAGCCAAATTATGGAAACAGCCCAAGCGTCCATCAATTGATGAATGGATAAAGAAGATGTGTTATATACCTACACAATAGAATATTATTCGGCCATAAAAAAGAATGAAATCTTGCCATTCGCAATGACATGAATGGAGCTAGAGAGTATAATGCTTAGTGAAATAAGTCAGTTAGGAAAAGACAAATACCATATGATTTCAATCATACGTAGAATTTAAGAAACAAAACAAATGATCAAAAGGGGAGGAAAACTAAGAAGTAGACTCTAAACTATAGAGAACAAACTGACGGTTACCAGAGGGGAGATGGGGAGGCAAATGGGTTAAATAAGTGATGGGGATTAAAGAGGGCACCCGGCATGATGAGCACTGGGTGGTGTATGGAACTGTTGAATCACTATATTGTACACCTGAAACTAATATTACATTGTATGTTAACTACCTGGAATTTAAATAAAAACTTAAAAAAATAAAATAAGAGTTTCTTTCTCCTTTTAACGAATGTGATGAGGAATGCCATTCTCTTCAGGATGTACCAGTAGCTTAGGCAGATGACACAGCCATCAAGCCTTTTTAAATAAAACACTGTCCCTTTGCATGAACCACAACTCTGAAATACGGTGCCGTGAACATTCTCCTATGCAGAGAGGAAGACTTGGAGGATGTTGTTTAGGCATTTTTTCCTCTAAGTGAAAGATGAGGGGGGCTTGAATATTTTTCAGCTATTCCTTTAGATGGAGGGAGCAAGAGGAAAACACACTGACTATGACAAAGAAAGTGACTATGGGCAAATACTAGAAAGAAAAAAGAGAGCAGATAGAGTACTGTCATTCAGATTTCACAGTGGTATTGTCATAACAAGATCATTTATGTTTATTTTGGAGAGAGTGGTGATGAATGTGTAAAGACAACCTCCATTCCACTCATGGGGAGCCTCAGTGTACAAATAAATCTACTGATGGAAAAAAGAAGACAGAATTGGCCTGCCTATGCATCTCCATCCAAAATACAGTAGCTCAAAGATGCCAGGCATGAATTGATTGAGCTAAAATTAACATGCTATTCAAATCTAAAATTAAAAAAATAGTTTGAAAAAATGTAAAGGCAACCATCCCCAAAATTATTCCCCTTGAATATGGACATATCCATGGGGCTAAAAGTTTGGTTATCCTTGGGAATGGCCACAGAGATGAGATAAAATTCAAAGAGAATGTCCAAAATAGCATTCTAGTGCTTAATTAAAAATTCAACTGTTTGATGTTTTTCTCCTCTCCATAAACAAGCTCAGAGTGTGGTTTCATGTATTTTCAAAAGCTAGAAAGAAAAGAAAGAGAAAGAGGGTCCTGGAGGCATGCAGGTGCCTTTTTCTGCTACCCCCAGAAGTAGGAGAAAAAGAGAATTAAAATAAAGTGCCCAGATGCCTGGGAACAAGAGAGTTAGTCCCAGAATGTGGAGATGTTCAAGGAACATTTGACAGAGCTGGACAAATGCTGTCAGTTTCAAGAAGTTGCATTATCTGAGCCCATTGCAATACACCTGCTTGGCTAATAGGATGTTTGTCTTGATGCTCCAGAAGCAGACGTGAGTGAACAATCTGGAGGCAAGTAGGTTAATTTGGAGGTGATAACGGGAAGGGCAATGAAGGAGTGGTAAAGTGAGACGGGAGGAGAGAAAGCCAAAAACAGTGTGTTAATGGGAGGTTTACCACTTTGAGCAACTGAGGCTCAATCCATCCAGGGCTATTCCAAGAGACTGTGAAGAACACACCTAAGAATGTTCCCCAAGGAACACTGATCTGTTAAATCCTATCTGTCATTGGTGGGGAGTGTCTCCTGGGGTGCTAACTCTCTTGCATTATGGCCAGAAAGCATTCTCAGGACTATATGGGAACCCTGCAGGCCACCTTTGGGGGTGGGATACCAGTGCCCTGAAAATGTCTGTTACACTGTTGAAGTAGTGACTGGAAGAAATAAGAAAATTTCATCCTGATATTGATTCATCTTCATGTATTCTATGGGATCTGCTTTTGAAGGAATAGACAGGTTCCTAACTATTCAGTTCTCTATAAAAATAATAAATGTATCTCATTGAGGTTTTGATTTGGATTTCCCTGATGCTGAGCGATGTTGAGCACTTTTTCATGTGTCTGTTGGCCATTTGGATGTCTTCTTTGGAAAAATGTCTGCTCATGGCTTCTGCCCATTTCTTGATTGGATCATTTGTTCTTTGGGTGTTGACTTTAAGAAGTTCTTTATAGATTTTGGATACTAGCCCTTTATCTGATATGTCATTTGCAAATATCTTCTCCCATTCTGTCGGTTGTCTTTTGGTTTTGTTGACTGTTTCTTTTGCTGTGCAAAAGCTTTTTATCTTGATGACGTCCCAATATTTCATTTTTGCCCTTCCTTCCCTTGCCTTTGGCGATGTTTCTAGGAAGAAGTTGCTGTGGCTGAGGTCGAAGAGGTTGCTGCCTATGTTCTCCTTTATGATTTTGATGGACTCCTGTCGGAGGGTGTTATGCTGAGCGAAATAAGTCAAACAGAGAAAGACATGTATCATATGACCTCACTGATCTGAGGAATTCTTAATCTCAGGAAACAAACTGAGGGTTGCTGGAGTGGTGGGGGGTGGGACGGATGGGGTGGCTGGGTGATAGACACTGGGGAGGGTATGCACTATGGTGAGCACTGTGAATTGTGCAAGACTGTTGAATCACAGATCTGTACCTCTGAAACAAATAATACAATATATGGTAAAAAAAAAAAAAAAAAAGGAAGAAGATGACAGGAGGGGAAGAATGAAGGGGGGGAAATTGGAGGGGGAGACGAACCATGGGAGACCATGGACTCTGAAAAACAAACTGAGGGTTCTGGAGGGGAAGGGGTTGGGAGGATGGGTTAGCCTGGTGATGGGTATTAAAGAGGGCACGTTCTGCATGGAGCACTGGGTGTTATACACAAACAATGAATCATGGAACACTACATCAAAAACTAATGATGTAATGTATGGTAATTAACCTAACAATAAAAAATTTTAAAAAAATTATAAATGTAATGGCAATAGGTTCATCTAATTAGTAACTTAGTTATGTGTCAAAAACCACTCTCACTGTTCTATATTTCCCCCTTCATTTCATCAACAAATTAACACTGAGAGGTAGCTATTTTTTCCCCCAATTTGCAAATGAGAACTCTGAGGTTTAGGGGGGTAATTTGTCCAGTTTTATAAAATGGGGGGAAGGGAGATTTGATTCCAAGTACATCTGATTGTAAAGTCTCAGCTTTCTGTATATGATCTCGTGTTAAAAAGTGTAGCCAATTGGATGGAGTTTATATAAAAATAGTGCAAATATTTCAAGTTGCAGAATAAACCTCAGTAAATCAGCATCCAGTCATCTCCTGTAGAGATATTTTAGACAGTTCGTAAAAATACAAAATTACCCAAATGTGAAAAAGAATTTTTTTAAAGATTTTATTTATTTATTTGACAGAGAGAGAGACAGCGAGAGAGGGAACACAAGCAGGGGAGTGGGAGAGGGAGAAGCAGGCTTCCTGCCGAGCAGGGAGCCTGATGCGGGACTCGATCTCAGGATCCTGGGATCATGACCTGAGCGGATGGCAGACGCTTAACGACTGTGCCACCCAGGTGCCCCCAAATGCGAAATTAAAATAGGAAAGAAATAGGTTCAATGACACCACTTGTCTTCCTGGGAAAGAGTGGAAGCTGAATGGCCAAGTTCATTCATCATTTGTATAATCATCCTTACTGAAAGTTAAAGGGCATGAAATACATAGCAGTTTTCTTTCTTTCTTTCTTTTTTTTTGAATAAAAAGTCAGTGGGAATAGTTAGCTTTTTCCTCCAAATGTAGTCAGTATTTGTCAAACTTAAAAATTCTAAAGTATAGAGAGCTTGTCACTCATGTTTCAAACTATCAGTCTTCTCTGACACATGTCCCCACCTAACCGCCAGCAAAATTCATATGCGCCGTCACTGCCACTCCAGTGCATAAAGATCCGTGTGCCCCGAGGGATCATGGTGCATGCAAAGCAGGCTATTGGACATCATCTGTCCCTTCCTGTTTAACCCCCTCAGCTGAGATGGTGAAACACGTTTTATTTTCCTTCAACTTTCAGGGAGGGAGTTGGTGCTTCTAGATAAGTCTCAATTTTGCTGTGCCCAAGTTTTGGAAGAATAAAGAGGGTTAATTGTTAAAAGAATGCAGATACATTTACTAAGTTCTCCCTGGTCTGTGCATCCTTTATAGGTGAGTTTTTTTTTTTTTTTTTTTTTTTTTCTGATTTTGTTGTGATGTCTGCCTCCTCACATGGTACTTGATATATGGTACTGCTTAGATGGTACCAAACGGGCTTCTGGAATCTCAGAACATAAGTTAAGATCAAGCATAACAAAAAAGAAGGCCCAACAATTCCTTAATAGGGACAAACAGAAACAATGCTCCCTTTGCAGTTTCTGGAAAATCCAAGTGTAACCTGAAGACTTTTGACACTTGGAAGGGGACAGTAGAAATTATAAACTGCCTGTTTGACATTTGAGTTTTGGTTCTGCCAATTAAAAGCAATGCGACCTCTTGAGGTTTCCTTAACCTTTTTATGCCTCAGTTTGTTCATTTGTGGGATGAGGATACCGGTTGTGTCCTCTTTTTTTTTTTTTAAAGATTTTATTTTTATTTATTTGAGAGAGAAAGAGAATGGGAGGGAGAGATCACGAGAAGGGGGGGGTCAGAGGGAGAAGCAGAATCCCCGCAGAGCAGGGAGCCCAATGTGGGACTCGATCCCGGGACTCCAGGATCATGACCTGAGCCGAAGGCAGTTGCTTAACCAACTGAGCCACCCAGGTGCCCTAATAGTGTCCTCTTAAAAAAAGTTTGTTATGGGAATGACTAATTATATGTTAAGTGCTCAAGGCAGCACATAACTAGCTGTGACTACTTGAAAAATAAATCAGTAGCTTGAAAATGAAAAATAATACAGGGGTACCTACTGAATAATTTAATCTCTTATAGGAATTAGAACATTTTACTATATATATTTACATATATATTTATTTACTTTATGACTTATCAAGCAAGACATATATTTGTATTTAACATACATGTATGGATTGTGTATACTTGTCTGACTATATTCTAAGCACATGCATTTTAATTTTTTATTTTCTTTAATTTACTCTTCCATAGGGAGTATAAGTCATTTCCTGAAGTTTTATGTGTCTGGCTCCTATATTTAACTAGCTTTGACAATTAGGCAACTTGTTTTTTGCTGCTTCAGATTAGTTTCCACACAATATGGGTGATAGTCCTGCCTGCTCACCTTAAAGCATTATAGTGGTGACCCAAATAACATCTGCAAACTGTAGTGTGCCACGTGGACAGAAAGAACTCCTCTATTTTGTGGTGACTGACGTGATTAACTTAAGTATGACATGAAAAGTAGCAGCGAAAAATTATTAGCTCTATACCTTTTCCTTATTACAATTATAAAGTGCTGTAGGGGTTTAAAGGAGAGAAATTTTCCTTTCAATTTGCTATAAATAACTGAAGGAGTCTGAAGTAAATGGATAATTTATCTGTAAGTGTCTAAATATAGATGTGAATATGTGTTTGCTAAAGGCTCTAAAAATATTTCAAGATAAAATATTTCAGATTGATCTCCTTGTTTTGTTTACATCTCTTTTTCTTTCCATGACTCTAGATAAACGAGTTAACTATATTCCATGATGTATAAAGATCAATAGTATAATTATTCCTTCAGAAACAAAGGGATATAAAGCTCTTTACAATTCAAAGTCTGGAGGAGGTCTCACGTCTACTTTATAAGAAATAACTAGTAGCATCTAAATAAGCCCCATCTTAAATATGCCTTTTTATGTCTGAGCTTCTCTTTGGAAGTAAGAAAATGTCTTCTAAAATTCTTTACTATCCATCCATCAAAATAATCCAACATTATACAGGAAGACCAAAATTGTCCTAAGACCTCAATTTTCCATGAGAAAAAATTACCTTGAGAGTTACACAAATGTGGTCTATTTTGGTAAAATTAGGCAGGCTAATTAGATCTCCGTGCCATTAACACCATCACAGATATTTTGTCAGTGTAACTCTAAACAGGAATGAAAAGGGAATTCAATGAGTTCAAAGTGCTCTTAATTTTACAAAAACTGTGCAAAAATGCATAAGTATTCCCAGGACATTATTAGCCATTTCTTTGCATTTTCACTTGTCAACCTACACTAATTTTTAGGCAATTGTTTTTATCATTACTTTCAAATATCACTTACCATCTTTTCACCTGTTTCCCCCCTTCTCACTCTTCTCAGCCATCTTTTCTCTCCCCTACCAAAATTTTCCCTAGGGGATTTTGTAAATCCTTTGGAACCTGGCAAATCAAATGTTTTTATATCATCCTACGAAGACAACATTTAATGCATGGAGTGTTTCAGGTTGAATTGTAACATTGCCCAGTTTCCTATCACGAGAACTCAAATCATGTTATTATCAAGGACTAACACAAATTATTCCACTTCTTGAGTTCTTTAATTCATTTAAATATTTGCTTTATGATCAAAACAAACACTGTCTTAGGTACTCAAGAAACAGAACAGTATATGAAGTGGGAGTAAGAGGATTTTATACACTTTTCCTTTTTTCTCTTTAGTGACTCCCACTCAATACTTTTCTTGTGAAATACAGCTTAGAAGATATTGGAAGATTGGTTCACAGTTTCATTTCTACCTAGAGAATCTCTAACTTTGTAATTTCAACAATTAAGTACCAAAAAAATGGACTGCATTGAACCCTGAATAGGGTGCATCTCACGGTTTGCTGGTACACATTTAAGGTTTTCAACAGAAAAAAAAAAAAGAATCAACAAAAACCAAAACCACAAAGAAACAAATTAACAAGAACAAAAACCCCCATAGCCCTGAATTGTAGCATTTACTGATTTTCATGGTGTAAATACTCCCACCGTAGCCAACTTCAAGCTACTCAAATGACATCATTAAATTGGGAAGTAAAAAGACATGTGCTATGTAGCAGGCTATCATATAGCATTTCACTCTATAGATACAAGAGGTATAAATAGCCTCGAGATCACAGATAGTGGGAAAATACAACAACATAACTAGAAAGTGAGGAGTTTTGAATACTTATTGCCTTTGTTTCGAAATTTTAGTTGTAAATTCATATTATTTGATTTATAATAATGGCTGTGTTCAAAAATCATTACCATAATTACCAAAAATTTAGCAATTGATTATCATGAGCTGGTAGGAGCTGGCTCCAGCACATCACTGGTTGTGTCCAGAGGTGCTCTGTAAAAGTTAACACTTAGAAGAGAGGGGCGCCTGGGTGGCTCAGTCAGTTAAGCATCTGCCTTCGGCTCAGGTCATGATCCCAGGGTCCTGGGATCGAGTCTCGCATCGGGTTCCCTGCTCTAAGCGGGGAGTCTGCTTCTCCCTTTCCCCCTGTCCCTGCTCCTGTTCTCTCTCTCTCTTTCTCTCTCTTTCTCACTCTCTCTCATGTGTGCACTCTCTCTCTCTCTAATAAGTAAATAAAAGATTAAAAAAAATTTAGAAGAGAGACTGGCATACTACTGGGAAAAAGGAAAAGGTCAATTTGAACAGCATGGCCCCAAATCTCTATAGGCATCAATTTTTCCATTTTAGGTACCTTCGGTTTTCCTTCATCCTGGCAGAAACTTGCTTCCCAATTGCTGTATTGTCACAGATCTCTCTCCTCAGGCCTGATCTGAGATGTGAAAGAGGTCCCCACTTTAGGTATTCCAAGAATGGTCCTATTGGGAAGATCTCAGCTTCCTGGCCTTTGTAACAATAGGATGGGGTCCTGGACTATCACCTTTAAATACAAGATAGTCCAACTCAAAGGGAAGTGTAATAAGGGCATTTCACTACAAAGTATAATGACTTGCATGGCTTTCTCTTCATTAGAGATCTGTTTCTCTAGGGTCACTCTGCTATTGACTGATGTTCCTCCGGAGGCTCCTTTGTGGAAAAACATTCACAGTTTTCCTAGTGTTTGTGGGCATCTGCCTCATGATTTTTTTTTAAAAGATTTTATTTATTTATTTGAGAGAGAGAGAGAGAGAGAGAGCACATGAGAGGGGGGAGGGTCAGAGGGAGAAGCAGACTCCCTGCCGAGCAGGGAGCCCGATGCGGGACTCGATCCCGGGACTCCAGGATCATGACCTGAGCCGAAGGCAGTCGCTTAACCAACTGAGCCACCCAGGCGCCCTGCCTCATGATCTTTATTTATCCAGTGAACAAGTGTTTATTAAGCACCCACTATTTACCCGGCATTGTGATGGTTGATGAAGCTACATCGATAAACAAAACAGATACTATAAACCTGCATGGTGCTTACAATCGGGTTAGGAAACAAAGCATTAATCAAAGAGTCTGTAAATAAATGTAAGAGAGCTTAGTAGGAGAACCTAATATAATTAATGGATTAAGGGGGGCTTCCCTAAAAAAGTATTATATGAACTGAAATGTGAAAAATGGGGAAGAGTCTTAATCACGGGAAGGGGGGGGTAAGAAGCACTTCAGACAGAGAAATAGCATATTCAAATACCCTGTGGTTGGAGAAAGCAGCAAAGTGCAAAGCGAATAAGAGAGCCTGGGGCCAATGAACCTGAGAGATAGAGAGGGGACCAGACTATACTAGGAAATATGGTCTGTCCTTGTTAAGGAGTTCTAAACCCTTGAGCAAGAGGGAGGAATGGTTTAAAGCAGGGGAAGGACAGGATGGAATTTTCAAGAATGTGGAGAAAGATTGGCAGGGAGGCACCTGCAGCATTTCCGGAGGGAAGGGCTGGTAGCGTAGTGGTGCAGCTAGACAGAGTTGAAAAGGTAAAGTCAGCTTGAAGGTTATTGGACCGTGTACTGGGCATGAAGAGATGGAGGTATCAGCAATAACTCCCAGGCTCTGAACAACCGAGGCGATGCTGTAGTCAGGAGAGAAGGGGATGCCTGAAGGAGGGACAGGTTTAGGGGGAGTAGATGAAATGATAATGAGTTTGGTTTTTAATCCACTAAATCTGAGGTGTCTTTGAGACTATTCCTACTTGTTGATCATAAATCTGATTGCAAAGGTCTTATCTACCTGGGTGTGGCTACAGAAAACAAAGCCTCTGATTTCAGTTTTATTCTGGATAGGATGCTAAATACAGCGAAAACCACCTGCAGAGCAAGATGTCAAGTAGATTTGTTACACTTTCTCCGCTTCCATGGATTTCAGGTCATTGTTCTTTAATCCCTCACATATCTTTTCTTTTATTCCCATGTTAAAGTCATTTTATATTTATCAAAGTGTAGCCAAAGGAAGCCAAATGAAGTATGTACATTTAAAGAACAGCGGGACTTTGAAGGGACTTAACGAGAAGTGACACATTTTGGATAAGTTTCCACAGAAGACGGATATTAACACCGATTTCTGTGTATTGTTATACTCAAGAGTGGAAGGGGGCACTTGAGTTATAAAGGCACTTTATTAAAAGCATTGATTTCTAAGACTATTCGCTTTTATGAGAGCGGTTTTGATAGTGATTTAGAAAAAAAATGCATCATCTAATTGTGATCTATGAGAGGTTTCTCTACATATAACAAAAGAACTATGAATCACTGCTTTCCTTATGAATTTAACTTCCCCAAATCCAAGTGATTTGCAAAATTCTCAAATATTTTAGTAGCATTTTCAGGCCAACATGTAAAACGAAAATCACTTAAGCACACAGAATGGAATAAATAGTATATGCAGCTTTTCAAAGTGATGTTTGTGAGGAATTTTAAAGAATAAGGTACAATGCCTATGGTATAATATTAACTGTAAAAGCAACACTGAACCCTTGTACATGTGGTGTTAATTCTGTGAAACTATAAGTATAGAGAGCAAAGACTTCAAAGAAATAAAACTAGCAGTGTTTATTTCTATGTAGTGGAATGATAGGTGATTTTTTTTCATATAAAAGAAACTTCTGAATATGAAGATACTACATACTTTTAAAAAATTCAAGTAATTTAGAAAAGTATAATGAAATGAAATTAACCCTGAATTCCACCAGCCAGAAGCAACCACTGAAATCATGCTGGAGACCATTTTTCCAGACCGGCATTGTCTAATAGAATTTTCTATGGTAATGCAACTGTTCAGTCTCTGTGCTCTTCAGTATGATAGCCATTAGCCACATGTGTCTACTGAATATTTGAAATGTGGCTGGTGCAGCTGAGGAACTGAATTTTTCATCTAATAAATTTAAATTTAAATAGCTATATGAGGTCAGTGGTGAGTTAAGTTCTAAACATTTCTAGTGTTTAGATCGTATAGTTCTAACCATGTTTCTATACCCACACACACAATTTTATATAAATGGGCTCAAACCATGTATTTATTTGTAACTTGCACATTTATCAATAGTTTGACGAAATGTTTATAAACACAGGCACACATTCCTCTTTTAATTGATTCTACAGTATTCCACTGTAGGAATTTATTTAACACATCATTATATAATATGTTTAATACACCTCTCATTATTGCACAGATATTACTATTATAAGCAAGGCTTCAATAAACATCTTTGTGAGGGTATTATCATGTACCTTCATATACTTGACGTGATGATCTACTTGGGATAAATTCCTAGGTTTGGAATTGCAGGGTCAAAGGTAACACGTGGTACATATTGCCAAATACTCACTAAAGAGGCTTTGCTAGTTTATAGCCCCACAAATAGCATATAAGAGCACAAATATGAGTTATTGACAATTTTTCATCTTGGGCAGACTATTAAAAATAACATTTTATTATTTTTATTTGTGTTTTTAAAAATTACTAGTGGTGGTAAGCATCTCTTCTTGTTTATTGGCATTCACACGTCTTTTATAGTATAAACTATTTGTTCATCCCCCTATTCTATTAGGATATTTCTCTTTTTCTCATTGATTTATAAAAACACTTTGTTTTTATTGATGCTTTGCCTAGTAAATATCTTGTAATATTTTCTCCAAATGTATCACTTGTTTTAATGTTTGTCATGATGTATTTTCCCCCCTCAGGAAACTTTAAATTTTTTAATATTCAAATCTATCAATATTTTAAATTATTTTTTCTGATTTATTGTCATGTATAAAAAGGTCTTCCTTATCCTGACATTAGAAAAATGTATTTATACCTTTTTTATAAGAATATATTTTGTCTTCATCCTTTATGTACTTTGCAAATGGTTATAAAGACCATGCACTCTTAATACACTGTCGTAATATTGAGATAAATATAAAAAAGTACTTTAAAAATAACTAAGAATCAAATTTTCTTTTAAATGGGAATGCTAATAGTTTCTTTACAGTCTATAGATGAGGATTTACAAATGCTCGACGTCATGAGAGAATCTTCCATTGACTGAAGGTTATATACCAGCACAGAAAGGAGACAGCCACTAGCCCATGTTCTGAATTTCCCTTGTGAGATTATTATAATACTCAGAGGTATGCTTAATGGGCACAGCTAATGTCCCTGAAGTCAGTATCCAAATGCGCATTGTTTAATTTATTACTCTTAGAAGACCTTGAATTGGCTCTGCAATAGCCATATTCTAACACCTGAATAAAAATACCATAATTAATGGTGGTCATTGGTATCACTTTACATGATTGCTGCTTTGGCTATGTGTTTGGCACACAGCTCTATAATGCATAGGAAAGTTACAAATTCAGCATAGTGTTGGACAGTACTGGACACTCCTTGAAGAGCCTTTAAATGTCTTCTCTTTACTTTATTTGTTTTAAAGATTTTATTTATTTATATGAGAGAGAGAGCACAAGCAGGGGGAGCAGCAGAAGGAGAGGGAGAAGCAGGCTCCCCACTGAGCAGGGAGCCAGACGCAGGGCTCCATCTCAGGACCCTGGGATCAGGACGTGAGCCAAAGGCAGATGCTTAACCAACTGAGCCACCCAGGTGCCCCTTTCTTTTTTTCTTTTAGAGACATAAAGAGATGCACATTTGGACATTTAATATTTTCAGTAGAGCCAACATTCACAATTCCAAGCTCTATTGATTTATGGTTAAAAAGAAAGCAACAAGAATGGCTTTGTCCCCATGCATCTCACATCTAGACCCATTCCTACTTGACATGTATGTTAAGCCATATCATGCACAGGAGACACACTTAAATGTAATCATCCATTTAGGACCCAAAATTCTTCCTGGAAAGTCATTACAGATAGTAACTTTTTCTAGACTGTCTCAGAGAATGCCCTTCATACAAAAGGGAAGTGTGGTGTTTCATTAATTAGGTTGGTTGTTTTGTTTTTGTGTAATCAAGCTCTGTTGGGGAAGGAGCTTAAAGTCCCTTAGGGCACAATAGAGGCTGTGGGGAGCCAAATAAACTGGGACATGTGGCTTAGTCAGTAACTGGGGCAGAAGGGTCTGTGGTAACCTACAGGTCTGTGGAGTTTAGTGGGTCCATGATTACCCAGTGCACCTAAGGAACACAGGACATACAGTGCCTCACGGATGTTTAAACTAGAGGGTAATGGGGCCTCCTGGTGAGGCCTCTGGAATTCCACTAGGTTATGGTAGAGAAGAGGCTGTTAGACAAATAAGGCCATGAGAGATGGACATGCGACAGGGCACTGACCTGAAAAGGGACAACCAGCTCTCATTTATAGATTTGTCTATCTATAAATAGACAAATTTCTCGCTTGTCTATCCAATGAATGGCAAAGATGACATCTTAAGGGCTGCCTTCTTCAAAACTGCCTTTTGGATCTTTCTGTCATAGAGTCCCAGGAAAACTCTGAATGTTTCCTTAAGGGAACTTCAGTACAAGAATCGATTCACCTGGGGCACCTGGGTGGCTCAGTCGTTAAGCGTCTGCCTTCGGCTCAGGTCATGATCCCAGAGTCATGGGATTGAGCCCCGCATGGGGCTCTCTGCTCAGTGGAGAGTCTGCTTCTCCCTCTCCCACTCCCCCTGCTTGTGTTCCCTCTCTTGCTGTGTCTCTCTGTCAAATAAATAAAATCTAAAAAAAAGAAAAAGAATCGATTCACCTATACATACATGAATATTCCAGAAACTTTCTAAATACCATAAAAATACTTCTTTCACTTGTATCTTTCTTTTTCATTCATTCATCAAACTTTATGCTTTTATTTCCATTCTCTATGCTAGGGTGATGTCTATAAATGAGGCATAATCTTTGCCCTCAAAGTTCGAATAATCTGGTAGAGTAGAAACATACATACAGCATTTGAGTATAATGGGATAAGTGTTTTGGGAGCACTGAAGAAGGCCACTAAATTGTGTTTAGGCAATTAAAAAGGGTGAGCTATACAGCTGGTTGGTTTCTCAATAGAGGACACTTTGAGATGGCGATGCCTTTTAAGAGTTTGCAAACACAAGAATAGTGCAAAGGAAATGTTCCCAAAATACCAGTAGGAACACTAGGACAGTTGATCAAAGAGTCCTTAAGTATTTCCTGCATGCTCAGTCAATACAACTTCATCAACTGTATTTGGCCTATAAAATTTCTTCTAGTCCATGTTACTAGCCCTGTTGAAGAAGTTGTTTCTACAAGCTCTGGAAGTAAAACACATATGAAAATCATATTTTCTGGGATTAAGGAACTCAATTTTTTTTATTATGAAAATAAAGTCTTAATTGAGTCTCTTAACATTTTAAGTCAGCACAGACTGACAACTAGGTCACTTAATGTGAAATAAATTGACTGCAATGGAAACCTTTCTTGGTGATCTCTTTGTTGAAGACACTGGTGTGTTTTTAATTTTAATCTTATATATTTTTAACATTAAGCCTTAACCTTATCAAATCCAAAGTATTTCCCTGTATTTTATAACTAAATCAAGAAAACAGACCCCAACGAGCCAGTTTTTTGCCATATGTCTTTTCTTAACCTTGAAAACACAAGGGCTTTTATTTTTAAATGAATTTTTACATTCACATAGAGCTTGTCACATATACTTATATGGGTGCCAAACTCTATCCCACTTCTGCATTTCATTCTTACCCTATATAAATTAAAATAAATTAAACGAAAGTAGAAATTTAATTGAAAAATTGCTTAGTAATATGCAACCTCGATTTGTGTTTCTGGAAAGCCTGAAAAAAAAATTATGGCACATTTCCCAGATGCTTATAGTTTAACATTTATTTAATTTTTTCCTTTTTTTAAAAAAAGATTTTATTTATTTATGTGAGAGAGAGAGTGAGAGAGAGAGCATGAGTGGGGAGAGGGAGAAGCAAGCTCCCTGATGAGCAGGGAGCCCGATGTGGGACTCGATCCCGGGACCCCGGGATCATGACCTGACACGTGCAACAAAAGAAAAAATAGATAAATCAAGTTTCATCAAAATTTTACAAAAACTTTGTGCTTTAAAGGACACTGTCAAGAAAGTAAAAAGACAACCAACAGAATGGGAGAAAACATTTGCAAATTCTATCTATTAAGGGACTGATTAGATATGCTGCTGATGGGAATGTAAAATGGCACAACCACTTTGGAAAAATTTTCAGTTCCTTAAGTTGTTAAACATGGAGTCACCATAAGACTTAGCATTTCCACTCCTAGTTATATGCCCAAAATAAATGAAAAGATATCCAAACAAAAACTTGTAAGTGGAAGTTCAGAGGATTATCATTCAAAACAGCCAAAAAGTAGAAATAAGCCAAATGTCCCCCAACTGGTGAATGTATAAACAAAACATTACAGTGTTCCCCTTTATTTGCAGGGGTGTGTTCCAAGACATGTGTTCCAAGTGGACGCCTGAAACCGTGGAGAGTACCGAATGTTATATATACGATGTTTTTTCGTATACACACATATCTATGATAAAGTTTAATTTATAAATCAAGCACAGTAAGAAATTAATAGTGATAACTAATAATAAAATAGAATAATTATAACAATATACTGCAATAAAAGTTATGTGAATGTGGCCTTTCTCTCTCTCAAGACATCTTACTGTACTTCCTCACCTATCTTCTTGTGATGTGAGATAATAGTATGCCTACCTGATGAGATAGAGTGAGGTGAATGACGTAGGCATTGTGACATAGTGTTCGCCTACTACTGACCTATCTGTAGATCAGAAGGAGGATCATCTGCCTCTGGACCATGGTTAACTGAGGGTAATTAAAACCCTGGAAACCACAGACAAGGAGGGACTACTGCACATCTCTACAATGGGATACCACATAGTAATTAATTAAAACAATTAAGTAATCTTACATGCTACAGCATAAATGAATTTTGCAAACATTATACTAAGTGAAAGAAGCCAGTGACTAAATACCACACATTGCATGATTCCACATACATGAAACGTCTAGAATAGTTAAATCTGTAGTGACAAAAAGTAGATTAATAACCATTAATAACCGGAGTCTGGAGGGAGGTGGGATGGGGAGTGATTTTTAATGAGTACAGGATTTCTTTTTAGAGTGATGAAAATGTTCTAAAATTATATAGTGATGATGGTTGCATAACTCTAAATATACTGAAAGCCACTGAACTGTACACTTTAGGAGGGTTAATTCACTGGTGTGTGAATATGGATGTTCATCCATCTGCCCCCTGAAGTACTTTTGAACCCTCACCATGCTGTGAAAGAAGCTGTTCTATGTCCACGGAGGACAGGGGTGAATCATGGATTTCAGTGTTTTTGGGGAAAACTTCAAATTTTTTTACTCTTGGTCGGTGATTGAGTTTTCCTGGCCTAATGATAGGTGGCGAATTGAAGGGAAAGAAAATGCTTAAAATGGCCGAGGCGAACAGGATAGATGTGTTGGAGTCAGCATTTATAATGTGCACAACTTTGAAGGACACATTTTGCTTAACACAACAACTTTTAATTTTTAACTCACCAGTTCCACTTCTTCCAAATGCTGGGGAGCTTCCAAAATTTTAATAGGCTCATTCTTATGCTCTAAGCCACAAATACAAACGCTTGAGACAGCTTCTTTCGGAAATGCACAGTTAGAACAGATGTCCATCTAAAATCAGTAACCTAATGCCCCGTAGCCAACACTATCTTTGCTCTACTGACCTCCCTGGTGTGCAAATGAGTGAAAGTGAGTGGGGGAAAAAGTGGGAGGAAAAGAATACCTTCAGATCAGTAAAATTGTTCTTATTTTGGCAGAGATTAGGGGAGAGGTATTTAACTCCCCGTAAGCTCAGAAGCCCCAGAAATGCTGGGGCCAGTTTTTCAGGGTCCACTTAAAAGATTAGGGTATCTATATTTATGTCTCAAACATTTCAGGAGCTAATAGTACTAAATTACACAGCCCATCACTGCTGTACAATTCATCTATAGTTGTTACAGTCTTCTGATTACAATAAAGTAAAAATTGATTTAAAATCTGGAAATAAAGTTTGGCTTGGAACCTTAAATAATTACCTCGAATATTTATAGTTTTTCTCCTCATTCATTCATTTATTGATTCAGAAAATATTTGTGTTTCTACATTTGTGCGTGTCACTATGCCAACTGACTCATATTCGTGTTTTTATAAAATGCATTTACGAAATGTTTTATGAAAGGCATTATTGTCCGATGCAAGGAAGCGCCCTTTAAATCTAAGTATCATTTTCTAAATAACAGAAAATATCTCTTATTCAGATATTTAACAAATGTCACATGGTAGGGTAAATCTATCTAATTTAGGTGAACATGGGTGCATCTGGGTGGCTCAGTTGGTTAAGTGTCTGCCTTCGGCTCAGGTCATGATCCCGGAGTCCTGGGATCGAGCCCCTCATAGGGCTTCCTGCTCAGCAGGGAGCCTGCTTCTTTCTCCCTCTGCTTTTCCCCTGCTTGTGCTCTTTCTCTCACTCTCAAATAAATAAAATCTTTTAAAAAAACAATTTAGGTGAGCATGATAAAGTGTTTTTGGAGCTGCAACAAGATTGCCCTGTGGGCATACCCTCTTCCTTTAAGCCAGAGATGATTATCAGCTCATTTTGAGGTCCATTTACTACCTTGAATAAATAGAGCAATTTTGTTTATCAACCACACAGTAGAGCCCAAAATCTTTACAAAATCCCAAAGCTCATTCTCAAAGAAATGTTTAATTTGCATGTGATATTAGCTCCTTAGACTATGTGAAAATGGAAGCTTCTGAGTCAGGCCTATGATTTCAGTTTTGCACTCTAGCTAGCTGTTATCTAAGGATAATGTACATGTATTAAAGAGAAAAGAGTGCATTAATTTTACTTGTACAGCTTGATATACATATATCATATTTACATCTAACTTTATTTTATTTATTTATTTTTTTAAAGATTTTATTTATTTATTTGACAGAGAGATAGACAGAAGAGCACAAGCAGAGGGAGTGGCAGAGGGAGAGGGAGAAGCAGGCTCTGCACTGAGCAGGGAACCCGATGCGGGACTCGATCCCAGGACCCTGAGATCATGACCTGAGCCGAAGGCAGACGCTTAACCATCTGAGCCACCCAGGCGCCCTACATCTAACTTTAAAAATTCTCATTCTTCAATTCTCATTCTCATTCTTCAATCTCTCAAATCCATGCATTTTTAATTTTTATTTTTTAAAGATTTATTTTATTTATTTGAGAGAGAGAGAGTGTGTGGGGTGGGGGAAGGGGCAGAGGGAGAGAAAGAATCTCAAGTAAACCCGCCACTGAGCATGGAGCCCAACGCAAGGCTTGTTCCCACGACCCATGATATCACTACCCGAGCCGAAATCAAGAGCTGGACACTCAACCAACTGAGGCACCCAGGTGTCCCTCAAATCCGTACATTTTTTAAATCATCCTGACTGCATTCATTCATCATTCAGTGTATATTTAATGAAGGTAAACCTGTGTCAGGCACATGTGGACTGCACATATAATGTTTACATTGTAGAAGAGCAATAAGCAAACAACTATAATGAACAAGAAAATTTCAGGAAGTGATGAGAATATTCATATTTCTTCATATTTTCTATTAAGAGAATAAAATGGGAGAAGGTGAAATAGTGAATGTTTTGGGAGAAGGAACACCTTTAGGTGGAGTGGTTAGGGAGGGACCCATATAACAAAACCCAGAAAACAGACAGAGGAGTCACACAAAAATTTGGAGAAGAATGTTCCAGGCAGTGCCAATGCTCTAAGGTGGGAATGCGTTGACCTGTTCAAGGAACATAAAGCTCAGAGACACTGGACTACAGCAAGAGAGGGGACAGTGATCTGTGATGAGATGGGGTTGGGCTGAGTCAAGTCACATGGGCTCTTGAGAGATAGAGTTTGGATTTCTATTTGAAACAGAGAAGAAAAGAGGTGGGATTTAACACAGGGAAATGACATAACTTGATTTATATTTTTGGAAGTTCACTTTGAGGCAGCAAGGCCAATTAGGAAGCTATTTCAAAGTCTATTTCATGGTGGTTGGACTAATGAAGAATTCATGGAGATGTAAGTGCATGCATTCTGGATGCAATTTAGACCTGGAGCCAATAGGCTTTGTCCAGGCACGGGATATGGAGATAGTCGTAGGTGATACTGGGGGAAAGGAAAGAACTAAGGAAGACTCCCAGCAAGTCATCCAATGGGGAAGATGGTATTGCCATTTATCGAGCCAGAGATTACCGGGAAAGAGGTGAATTTGAAATTGGGGGTTATCATCTCCTGCCCAGACTGTCAGAATCACTTCCTTACTGGTTTCTATCTTCAGGTATCTTCTCAGCAATTCATTCTAGAGAAATCTCATTTACCAAAACTGATCCAAATGAAGGAGAACTTTTTTTTTTTTACAGGTCAAAAAATCAAAGCAAACCCTGAAATAGTTTTCAAAGTCTTGTTTTCCAGAAAGCTTCAGGGCTTATAAAGGTTTGAAAGAAATTTTGTCAATGTATCCGTAAAGATAAATTTTACCCTTAATAAGATAAAAATAAAAAGATATAGAACTTTGTGTGTGTGTGTGTGAAATTAGCAAGTCCTTCATTCAAAGCCTGGCAGTTAACATAAGCATAAGCAACATAGATCGTCTCACTTATGAATATAAATATAAATATCCTAAAAAAGTACTAGTGTATTGAGTTGAAGAGGGCAATGTTAATTAAATAGTACAAATCCTAGGAGTAGTAGCAGTAATGATCTACAGCTGACCAAGCGTTTATTTTATGTTAGACACCTTTTAAATGTTTCCCATATATTAACCAGTTGAGGGAGGTGTTGTATCTTCATTTTTTTCAGAGGAGGAAGCTAAGGTACACTTGATAACCACTGACTTGTCTACGGCCATACCACCCTGAACGCGCCCGATCTCGTCTGATAACCACTGACTTATGAATTCAGAAAGAGCTGAACTGACAAGCATTGAATCTATGTTTAAGACTCCCTCCTCTTTGAAGAGAGCGTAACTTGTTTTGAGGTAACTTGTTCTACTTTACACACCAAGGCTGATAAGCTTTTTTCCAGGTTGGTGAAAAAAAGATTATATTGTTCAATAAATGGCAGCGAAACATTTTTTTAAAGATTTGGAGAAATTATTTTAGATCTTTTTACCATCTCACAGATCGTAATAATATTCAAAGACTTAAATGTAAACAAGACTTTGATGACGAAACACACAGGGTTTTTTTAAAAAACACAGTATTGGGATAGAAAGTCCATACCATGAAAGAAAATGTCAAACATAAAACAGATCCTTTCCCCACAAAGGACAATACCGAAGACCTTTGTGTTGCACAACTGCAGGGGGCACCCTCAGATCATGTTATAAAATACATTCTATCTATAGAATATATTTTCTATAAAATATTCTATATTATATTCTATTATGAATAAAACGACTTATGAAATACAATATGAACTGACCTTCTTGAGTTTATGCAACATGAGGGTGGGGTGCTATGAGACATTTCCTGAAGTATAATTTTAAAGCCTGGTTTTTATGCTTTCGGCTTTTTCTATAATCCTCAATCTAACAATGATAGGCAACAAATAATGATTTTCCTTGTTCTATTTGTAGTTGAAACTATTGTTTGACTCATCAAGAAATTCTAAAGAGAAACTTTCCATGACTAGCACTCAAATCGCAGAATTACGGCAACTCTATTTTCCATGTACACTTGGGAAACCTTAGTAATTGTGTAATTAAAATATATCTATCATCATATGTCTAGAAAAAATTAGGATATACCCAAAATATGAATGATTAGGGGTGGGAGAATTTGTTAATCTATAGGTTTATTGTCTTAGACTTGCACGTCTAAAGCATTTGATTTTCAAAGTGCTTTCATCTACATTACACCTTTTTAAAAATTTGTTTTAAAATTCGCATTACATAAAATTAACCATATTTTAGAGTGAGGAATCCAGTGGCATTTACTGTATTCCCAGTGTTCTCAAACCTCATTGTGCATCTGACTCGCCTGTAGGACTTGTTAAAATACACATTGCTGAGCCCCACCTCAGAGGTATTGACCTGATAGTTTGAATTTCTCTCAAGTTCCCAGAGGATGCTGATGTTGGCCTAGGGACCATATTTTGATAACCACTGACCTATGAATTCAGAAAGAGCTGAACTGACAAGCATTGAATCTATGTTTAAGACTCCCTCCTCTTTGAGGAGAGGGTAAATGGCTCATTAGAAGCCAGCTGGTGATGCTAAAACCTACCAGTGGGGATTATCCAAAAGGTTGTTTGAACTGCATCTCAGAGTCCCACACTTCAGGGAAAATGCAAATGTTAACCCAACTTTGGCTTGGAGCCACTTTGAAAACCTTAAACATTGGGCTTAGCCATAGATTTAGAGGATATATACAAAAGGAAGGCACTGGATTTCTAAAAATGTATTTTTAGTGACAGTTTCCATTCATAGTATGTTAAAGTCAGTGAGTAGGAAAATAAAAAAAAAAAAAAAGAAGAAGAAAAGCAAGGCAAAGCATTCTGGAACATTTCATTTCTTTAAGTAACACATGCACTAAGAGGTTAAATCAAATTTATTTTTGCTAGAGTATTTATCCTATTTCTCACAGACAGTTGATCTTCCTTCATTTTTCTAGAGTTCTGGCGTCCTGAATATAGTATAGTGCGAATGGCCCTGCTATACAACAAGGTAAGACTTTGACAGTGAGTTTTATATAGCCAGCGCTTTTTGAAAGCAAGGCGTACTGAGAACAAAAAAAATGCTGGATATTGGACACCTAACAGAGGAGCTTCCACTGCTTTTGGGCCTCAGCTCCCCATCAGGCAAACATTTAGAAAAATTCTATTGCTTGGGAAGAACAGGGAAAAGTTCTCACCTAACCTATCAGTTTTTAATTGTGCTTTTGGCTTCTCTGACTTTTATAAGCCACAGAAATTAAATTTTTTTTTTTAAAGAAAGGCCGACATATTTGACACTACTGTAATTAAAGTAGTCTAACCTGCAGCACACAGGTTTTCTAAATCACAAGAACAATAGATCAAGAAGAGAACAATTAAGCATAATTTTGAACACTTCTTTGAAAACTAACTCCGCTTGCCCTTTCAGCGAGGGAAGCTTTTACGTTAATATTCTTTGACCTGAATGCATTCATCTATTAGAATTCTGGAGAATGTGATTGGCTTTCAGCTAGAATCCATAACCTCTGGTTAATTGTCATGTATTACACATTTTGCGGGTAAAATACATTTGGACAGGGATAGATAAGTCTATTCATGTTAATTCGCCCTTGACATTCAGTGTTTAATTTAATTTTCAGAAGTGATGATATCCCTGGCATTTCGGTAAGTCCATTTTAATTAATATCTCTACACCTCTTTAAACACCATTTTGCATTCTATATTCCTGCTTTAAATTAAGGTAATTTAAGGTCTCTTAAAAGAGCCCCTCTTCTGGGATTTCTAAGAGTCCACCTTGTCTTTGTTTGATTAAAAAAAGAGAACTTGGTGTCAAACACTGTCCTTTGTGTAGAACATTCTTAGGGATATTGGAAAATTATATTTTGCGTTTCTTACCATCAGCTTTCAAACTAGTCTCATTAGAGAAATTTAATTGTTATCTGATTCGAGGCTAGAAAAAGTAGTGCCCCATGTAAAAACGTGTCAAGTGACATTAGATGACCAACAGGTCCCCTGAAGTCTGGAACTCGTACATTCCTAGGAGATGAAATGGTGCTGGTGGTGGACACGGTGGTGTTGGGAAGAGGGCAGGAGGGTGGGAGAGGTAAACAAACAGCTTCTGTGCTTCCGCAACAAGCCTTGTCTCAAAGAGAGGGGAGATCCCACCAGGTAACAGGAGGTTTAGATGAACTTTATGATTCAAAGTTGGCTCTTTCGAAATATCTGAAAACTTTACGATAAATGTGAATTCCTCCACTTGACTCAGGTCCATAGAACACTTGCTGAGAGGTATTCTAGCTCTGGCACGAATGACCCGGTGAGTCTGGCTTTGCCACGTACTGGCCATGGAAGTGTGGGTAATTGTTGGACTTACCCATTTCCTCATGCGTACAAGGGGTCAGAGCGCACTTACCTCAGAGGCTTACTGCTCAGCGCAGTCCTCAGTACATATTAGTACAAAGGAAGCGCTCAGCAAATGTTAGCTTTTAACACAGCTTTTGACAAGATGCCCTCCGTGACCTAACCAGACAAATTCATCCAAGCCCTGTAGGCCTTGACCTTGGCAACCTCTTGTCTGGCCGGCATCACCCAGTTGTAGCAAGCATCTTGCTAAGTCAGTTCAGAGAAAACTCCCCACCACTGCTATCTGGTCACCCTCAACATCTGATCAAATTCTTCATCCCCCACCCTTGGTATCCCATTGTCCTGGCATGCCTTCAGCAAGAGTCCTGTCAGCTCAGATTAGCCAGCATTCCCCCTCACCCCTGAGGCTTCCTCCTGGCAATTTTCCATCCACTAGCCTGCACCTGCTGCTTGGCTGTACTGCTCCTCTTGTCCTTGCTGTGTTCACAGTGGATCCGGGTCCTACCCTGAGGTGTCCTTACCCCACCACAGTAGTTCCTGAATACAATCTGCTTTTGCCATTTTAACTTCTGTCAGGTTCTTTCTTTCTTTCTTTCTTTTAAATATTGCAATTTTTACCATTATTATTTTAAAATCTGTGGTGGTAAACATCTTCACATTGGGCATCACAAGTCTGGGAAGCGAATTAAAATCCCACTCTGTTTTCTCTTTACTTGTTTGGTATGTTCTGGTTAGTTTTAGTCTCATTAGAAGTCTTCTTTTTCTCCTTGTATATTGTACAGGCCTATTAATTGCCTTTTAAAAAATCTGTGTCTTTATTTGAACCTAAAATGTCGATATACATATATTTTTTTAAAAAAAGATTTTATTTATTTATTTGACAGAGAGAGAGAGAGAGCACAAGCAGGGGGAGCTGCAAGCAGAGGGAAAGGGAGAAGCAGGTTCCCCGCTCAGCAGGGAGCCTGATGCGGGGCTCGATCCCAGGACCCTGGGATCATGACCTGAGCCAAAGGCAGACGCTTAACCGACTGAGCCACCCAGGCGCCCTCAATATATACTCTTGAATGAAATTTCATAGACCCATTCTAAAAAAAGTATCTAGGTGCTAGAATATGTGATATAAAATGTAAGACCCACTTTTAAAACAAATAAAAGGTTAAGATAAAAAATGAAAATGCCTTTTTAAGAACTTGATTTGGGTGAGGAACTCTGTTTTCTAAGAATGAATCAGATGTGGTCTTAGTGTCTGAATGATACAAGATGCACTAGGTTAAATGATTTATTTCTAAAAGAGGTACTGTATTTGCTGTTCTAGTTTCCAAATTCATTTAAAGCACTGCGCTCTCACTAATGTCATTGTCTCAAAAGTGTTATTTTTTGTTGTTGTTATTTCCTCAAAGTCATACTAGGGGATTCTTAGAAGTCAATGTACAAAAAGGACACGACACTCAGTAGAGTCAACAGTGTTCTTGGAAAACTTAACGTAGTCAGCAGGCACCAAATTACGACTCAAAGTGTGATTTGTGGACCAGCAACACTGGATATCCTGGGATCTAAACAGGGATGCAGAATCTTAGGCTCAGGCCTGACCTACTCAGTCAGGATCTGCATTTTTAACAAGATCCCCAAGTGACTCTATGCTCATGAATGTCTGAGAAGCTCTGTCCTAAAGCAATATACTGTAGAATGATAGAAGATCCCTGGAACACCAGGTACAGCCAGAAGTTAAAATGAGAGATTCCCGAGTCTCAGTCCAGACTACCTAGTTCACATTTTCAGGAAGTAAACAAGTTGCTCAAGAGAGATTTATTTTCAGTCAAATTTGGAAAACTAAATGGAGGGTACAAGGTAATATTCTGAGATAACACAGAACTGGGCTTGAGCATAAGTCTGCCCCTTGGAGACAGTGTAGTGTCATTTTGGGGTAAACCTGTTTTTACTCATAATATAGAACCTTCCCGAAATGGTTGTCAAGAGGCCATGCAAAGCCCATCACAATTCCTGGTATGTAAAATAACTTGATAAATTTTGAGCTAATATAATTAATTTTGCAAAATTACTAGTACAATTAATTATAAAGATATCCCTTTTCCAGAAAAAAACCCCAAAAAAACAAACAAACCAAAAAACACCAATAACAGTAAAGTTCCTATTAAAGCTAGAGTAATTTGAAAAATTAATAATCTCAGGTAAGAGTATTATAAGCTGGGATATGATGGTGACAAGTGTACAAGTGTGCTATTTCTTCCCCTTGCAATTTGCAGGATGAATGCAAATGTCCTAGAAAATAGAAAGAAAAATTAGAAAATAAGAAAACAAAAGGCTCAGGATGTCTTCCATAAGGAATGGCTCTGCTCTCACACCTGCTTTCTTGTTTTTCCTTAACTCCTTGGAATCCATAGAGGCCTCTCTTGGACGGGCTGGTATATACTCTTGTTAGAATTCCCCCTTGCTTGGGCTATTATGATATTATATAAGAAAGTCAAGAGTGAATTTGTCATGTACCCTCCTAAGTCGGTCCCTAGGCAGGCCACATTAAGAATGGGGCTGTACACGATCTGATAATTGTTTTATTCCTACTAATTAATAATAACCCAACTCATTTAGTATAAACCTTGGGAGAATTCTTTATTGGTACTGCTGGAAGCTAAGTAAATCCTACATCATCCCCCTTTTTGAGTTCTAAACAGTTTTTATATTTGACAGCTCTGGCGTTAAGTCCCCCAGAGTAGCAAAGAAAGCAGCTCATGTTTTGTTCTTAAAATTTTGGCACAATTTTACAAACTATATAACACTTCTGGTAGGTAAAAATACTTTCATCTAGTAAAAGATATTTTTAGACCTGGAAATTTAATAAAAATACCATCCTTACATAACTTATACCAAAAGCTCTACCCTTTTATGTGCTCTTAAACGAAGACGTCCCATCTGATGCTGGGAATCTATATCTCAAAGATTCCACAATGTATTTCTAGGGGGGCTCCAGCTTTTATAGCTCAGACTTTTGAGTTAATTCCACAGTTCTGGATTTTAAAATCAAAATTTGTGAGCCCAAACATACAGGTATAGAAGGATTGGGAGCAGCACAGCGTTTATAGATTATGGCATACATCTAGGGGAAACAAATTGTCCTTAACCTAATTTCTATCAAATCAAATTTTGCAGAAAATATGCAAAGGAGACCCTTTGAATTTGCAAATTTAATATTCCAAGTTTTTCCTCTTTGTGATTCATCACTAAGGTCTATGGCATGTAGGGATTTGTCATTGTGAATATCAGACTTTACAAGGCCATTAAGGGAGTGAGATTATTAGCAAGCCTGGCCTAGCCATTGGCCCAGCACCTGCTTTCAAATGCAGATTTGTTTGCCTGTACTCCTTATGGTGTTGACAATAAATCTGCTACTGCCACATAACAACTTTGTTTCTTTGTGAAAAATGTGCCTGGAACAAAAGCCAAAGGCTAGAGTGGGTGAAGTGATCCAGAAAGATGATTCTTGAGACATATACACACAGTCTTTGTGATATCAAGGGCATGTCAATTTTGTAGGTCATATTGCCTTCCCAAAAGTCAGGTAATAGAACCAATATAATAAAATGTCTTTGACCCCGTTAACTGATGTGATTAATCCATGAGTCTTGCTTATTCACTCAAGTCTGCCTGCATGCATTCAGTGAACACTTAGTGCAGCTGGGTGCTGGAGTGGACCGTAATCCAATGTTGAATAAGACACGGTCCCTCTTCTCAAGGACTTTTCCACAATCTACCAGGAAAGATAAGATGTGTAAAAACCATGAAGAGGTATTAACAAACTCAAATTTATATAGAGAGGAAGCAGTAAGCTTGAGAGGAGCTGGAAAGATTTCATTAAGGCAGTATCCACATTTAAATCTAATGAATGAATGAAGTTGGACACTTGGAGCTAATAAGGAGCAGGGGCCACCTCAAATTTAGGAAACAGTGGAAATAGAAGAAGCACATTAACATGGGACTCAGGGGAGAGGGACTTAACTGAACTTGGGATTCTTGGATGTGATAACTCAGCTTAGATTTGAGGGAAGAAAGAAAGCATCCAGGTCAAGACAGGTAAAAACTTGACAGTTCTAAAATGTGGTAATAATTTGATGAAAGGCAGATAGACATGAACCAACATAGTATGTTGGGAACTAGAAACTGTTCAGTATTAATGGAATAAAATATATGTAGGGCACCATGCGAAGAGGTTGTAGTTCTCCCCAACCCCACCTTGACTCGAACAGTTCTGCAAGAGGCTGGTCTAAGGATGAACGAAACTGTGACATTTTCTGAGCTCTCAGTGGACTGGAGATGTGTCAATGGAATCTGTCCTGGCCAGATGACCCAACTCATATTACAGCATTGGACATTCACGGAGTCTTACCTCTGGAATGTGAGAGATATTTGAAAAGATCTAGATACAGGTCCTAGAACATGCATCTAGATATGTACCTAAAACAGCAATGCTGTGAGCCTCGTAAATATTTTGCACCCAGAAAGTAGGCAAAAGGGCCAAGGATCACACTGACAACATGGCCATAGCATGGGTAAGGGTACCCAGTGGGGGCAATGAGAGGATGAGCTTTTCTGAGTATATAGCAAAAGGCTAACAAATTCTGGGATCATAGTGGGCTAAAGAGATGCTCTAAATAGGCAGCAAGGTGCACTATGACTGGATTACTCCTGCTGCTATTTAGGGAAATCATTCTCCCACAGAAAATCCAGGAAAATCTACCGTGTAGTCAGAACGGTGGTTACCTTTTGGTTGGGAGGTAATTGAAGAAGCTTTCTGAGGTATTAGAAATGCTCTATTTCAATACAGGTGGTGACTCTGTGTGTGTGTGTCTATAAATTCTTCAAGACATACACCTATGATTTACTCACTGTACTAATGTAAGTTATACCTTAACAAAAAGTAAAATTTAAGAAAGAAGAAACTAAAGATGAGGTATTCACAATTTTGGTTTTGAATCCTATTGTTGATATGATTTATGTATTCACCACATATTTATAGAATTCCTACTTGGTGCAAGACATACCAGTTGCTATTCTTTCACATTTTATTTTATTTTAATTTATTTATTTGAGAGAGAGAAAGAGAGAGCACCAGCTGGGGAGGGGGACAGAGGGCAAGGGAGAGGGAGCAGCAGACTCCCTGCTGTGCAGGGAGCCTGACTCAGGGTCCACCCCAGGACCCTGGGATCATGACCTGAGCCGAAGGCAGACGCTGAACCAACGGAGCCACCCAGGTGCCCTTATTCCTCACATTTTAGATATCATCACATATTTTGACTTGATTATAATCCTTCTTATATGGTCTCTCCTCATTTTAAAAGACATACAATAAAAAAGTTATTCAAAATGATTGTTGTTAATAAATTAATTCCGGAGTGTTCTTCTTGTAGTCAATTTACAAATGCAGATGGAACCCAATTGTTTTTCTCTGGGAGAGTGCTTCATTTCATTTCTCTAAGGTTCTTATATTTGTGGCCCGGAAACACTCATTTAAATGCAGGTGTGAGGATGCATAAGCTTTTAAGCAGTGACTCAGAGTGCTGACGGACCCCTTTTTATGATTTTTCCAGACAGAGAGGAATGGTTCAGAATGTTAAGTAGCTACAAATGGTATAATTCAGCTGTAAATGGCTGCTTCACATGATTGCCCACTGCCACTAAATTTCTCTACCTTAAATGTTATGCTAATACACTGGAAGTTCATCTCTCCTTCTCACAACTTACTTAAATAAAGGAATATCCAAAGGTCAAAATGCAAAACTGAAAACTCCCCTTGAAAGCATCTTGAGGTTACTACTAGGTATGCAGAAGGTAATGGAGAGAGAACTACAACATGATATTCCAGCAAGCTCAAGAATCAAAGGGATGCTCTTTGCTCAAAGGAAGCCTGAAGATCATAATGTTTTCTCAATGGTTTGTTAGTTCGCACATGAGATACACTAAAGATCGTATGTTTATGCCATTGACATTCTCCTGGGCTGGATGTTAGGTCATGGTCCCTAGAAGTAAAGTCTAAGATGGTGCTTCTTAAGCCAGTGATTTATTGAGAGAGGCTCCTGGGGAAACATATAAGAGAATAAAGGAAGCAAAATAGGGAAGGGGAAGCAGGTAGGCAAGGATGTGGGTTCAGCTGGAGACTAGTCTCAGCCTGATCCTAAAGGCAGTTCTGGAATATGCATGGTACCACAGTATTGTCCCAACATGAGAGAAAATTTACCAAAGGTAACTTTGATAGCACTCTTCTAGTCAGTTGTTGGCTAGAGGCCACCAGTAGATGTAGGATATTACTTCTCAGGTATTTCCATGTAACATAGCTACTTTCAGGACAATTGTCCTGTAAGGACAATTCTCAGAAGGGAGTGGCTACAAATTGTTAGCAGCCAACACACATAGCATCTGGGAGATATATTCACTGCCTAAGTAAAGGGATGGGATAGAGCACCAACTTCATCTACACTGGGTTTTCCCCACAATGCAGTATCTGCCAAACTTTTTCAAGTCAGCTCATGTCACTGTCGTGTTGGCAAATGTTTTAAAACCACCCTTGGGATTGAGGGTGAGGGACAGAAGCCTTGATTTATAGTATTGCTGGTTTGCACCATGTAAATTCTTCCACCATGCCTAATTTCAATCTATTAGTGTGACTCACTAAATGCGGGAATGGGAAGAAATGAGCACAATCAGCTCTTGAGAGTTGGTGTAAGTTGGCTTCAGCACAATACTGGCTTACAGTATCCACACTTTCTTGCCTACTGTGGTTCGTCAGGATTCATTGTCTACAAAACTGAGTGGTAGTTGAGATACAGAAGTTTGGAGAAAAGGAGTCCAGATCTCTCCAATCCAAATTTCTGAGGTCAGAGGAGAAAAACTCAATAGCTATTCTTTGCGGATTATATGACACAGCAGACGTGGGGGGCCAACCATCCTGATTTGCCTGGAGCTCTCTTGGTTTGGGCACTAAAAGTCCCTCCTGCACCATAGGAAACCCCTCAAATTCTGGATGGGAAAACCTGCACGGTGGGTGACTCTAGCAGATCCAGAAAGCGCTACATGTTTTACCACCTTTTCTTTCTGATTGCCCACAGTGATTCCTGCCTGTACCATACATTGTAGAATTTGGCTCTATTCCAATTAAAACTTCATCTTATAGATATCTTGAAGTGGGATATTCAAAATTGAACCAATTATCTTTTTTATAACCATTTCTGAACCACTCAAGCAAGATTTTGAGTCATCCTAGATTTTGAGAGTCATCTCTCATCTTTACATCCCATATCCAAACAGTAACCAACTTACTTCTGCCTATAGCCATTGGCCAGAACTAGTCTCAAGGCTCCAATTTAACTGCAAGGAGAAATGGGAAAGATAGGAAAGCATATGGAACATTTAATTAGCAAGATGGTCTCTGCCACATGAATACCTACTATGAATCAGCCTTCTTATTATGTGCTAAGGTATTGAAGTGAAAAAAGACAGATAGGGTCCCTGTCCTCAGAGAGTTTATGGTCCTCCACAGTGGAGCCCAAATGACCTTTTAAAAATTCAGATTGTTCATATTATTTCTCTGCTTAAAGCTCATAAATTGTTCCTTATTATTGGTGGAGTAAAACCCCAACTCCTTAGTATAGCATTTAAGATCCTCCTTCATCTTGAACTATTTCCTGCTTAACCTCATCCCTTCATCACTTTTTCACAGGTATCCAGGTTCTGGTCATACAGGAAGTATTTGCACTTCCATATGACATGTTAATTTTGACCTTTGTGCTTTTGCATACACAGTCCCTCTGCCTGAAATGCTACCTACAGTCAGGTGTCAAACTCATCCATGAGGTCCTACCTGGAGGATCTCTTCTCGGAAGTTGTCTGTGACTCAGTTCAAGAGAACTGATTTCTAACTGTAGCTCAATCATTTGTTTTCATATAATTCATTCATGCTTACTGAACTATGGGCCCCTTGAGGGCATAAATGGCACTTGGTTAAAATCCTCCAGTGCCTATTGTGTTGCCTGGTACCTAGTAGGTGCCCAATAAATCATTGTTAAAGTGCATTAAGTTGATACTGCTTTCTATTTATTTCCAATTGCTACCCCTGAAGAAATTCAGAGAGCATGGCATACATTTTTCACACACATTTAAGTGGGCACTCAGCAGAATGCTAAGATGGTCCTACATTAATGTCGAACGTTGGAAAGAAAATCCTAGAAAGGAGAGAGAATAGCAAGAAATTACTGCTATAAACCTCAGGACTGAGAAATCCTTTAAAAAATATTTTAAGGAAGTCATGGTCATTGTATCCTCAGCAGGTTCAATTTACATGATTTTATGATATAAAGTTCAGACTCCCCAAACCTTCTTTTCTTAGAAGAGTAAAATATTATTGCTTAAGGAAGCTAATTTCAAGTAGGAGTTGAATTAATCATGTTTTTCTATTTTCTATATTTCTGATGCTTTGAGATCTAAGGCCTGCTGACCCTGAAAGGACTGCCTCTCCCAGGGCTAGGAATTCCTAGAATAACAATTCAAACTAGAGTCTTGTATGTAAACCAATCCCAAATCCATCCCCTCACTTTTCTATTAGGCTCTTAGACTCTTGTGCCCTAATTGCCCAGGGCCAGCCCCTGCACCCCAGAGTCTCCTGAAGTTATTCAAACCAACCAATTCTAAGCCTGCTTACCCTATCTTGCCCATTCATTCCAGTGGAAACCAAGAAAGGCTCTTGTCTACATTTTCCCCTCACTTCCTGTGCCTCCTGACTGATTCTGGTCCTTCCTGCTATGGCTCCCTATAGTGTAGCGTGCCCCCTTCTCTTGGGAACCGTGAGTAGCAAACTATATTTTCAATGGCAGCCTTCTGATCTGTTGGCCTTACCACACCTGAATAATAATGAAATCTATATTTTAAAACAAGGGTGAAATTGTCTTCCATTGGCTAGCTTGTAGGGCTCATTGAATAGCTTAGAGGAATGGGCATGTAAGGGTTCTGGTCCCCCATCAAGAAGAGATAAATGTGACATAAGAGGAACACTGTTTGCAAAATGGCTGCCATAATTCTTTTCTCTGTAACAATGCCCTTACAAGCATCCTCACCTCACCCTTCCCCATACGGATTCTGGCTTTGGCCAATGGGACAACAATACATGTGATACTAGAAGTTTGAAAAGTTTTTGCGCAAGGGAGCTTACCTCTCTTGCTGCTGGGAACTCTTCTGCTACCATGTGAATAAGCTCAGGCCTACTGTAGAATAAAAGACTTTTTAGAGAGAAGTCTCAGCTATCCTAGCTGAGGCCCAAGACATGTGAGTGAGGCTATTCTTGGCTATCAAGCTGCTTTGAGCTACCCCAGACCAGATCTCCCTAGTCAACCCACAGAATAGTGAAAAATAATATTCTATACTCTATTCCATGCAACTGAGCAGACTGCCTTCTAGAGCTTTACTAAAATCTATTGTCATATTATCAGTTGGAAACGTTTTATATAATTCTAGAAAATTCCAGATAAATGCCAGGTGGATTCTTTTGTAGTTGCTCAATTTTTTTCTTTTTTGAAAAAAATGAAGAGACCATAGTTTGAACTTTCTTAGAATTTTGGAGAAAAAAATCCATTGTATTTTAAATTTAATTTGATACCATATCTGTAGAATAGAAGCATGGACATATTTGGGGAATTACTATTATGTCCATATGCTTCTGTATTTGTAATTAATAAGCAATGATTAATTACATATTTGAATATTGAAAAATCAAAGTATAGCAGTCCAGTATTGTCATATTAATGCCATGTTAACATACTGCCCCAACATACAATGGCTTAAAACAATAGGCAGCTATTTAGCTTACACTTTCGTGGGTCATTTGTGTGGTTCTGCTGGTCTTGACTGAGCATGCAAGTAGAGGTGCTGATGGCTGACCTAGGATGGCCCTGGCTGGGACAACTCTCAGTTCTGCTTCATGTGTTCTCTCCTCTGGCTGGTAAGCTGAGGTATAACCATTTGCTGGCAGTGTCAGAGAGCAACTCTAAGAACAAGCCGGATTGCACAAATGGTTTTCATACATCTGTGAATGTCACATTTGCCAACATCACATTTGCCAGTGTGAGTCACACTGCTGAGCCCAAAGTCGGAGCAGAAAGCAATTACAAAGTTACATGTCCAAGGGCATGGTTACAGGGGAGTGGTGATGATGAAGAATTGGAGTCAGTCATGCAATCCATCTTCCAACAAAGTAAATACCAGCAAGAATACCTAAAGGAAAATAGGTGCTCTGAGAACAGATTAGTATTCTGTCATCTGTCATAATGCTTCAGAATCTAGATGTACATTTATTAAAAATATTTCCATTGAACTAATATTTATTCATATCAAGTTGTTGTGATTGCTAAAAGAAATTTCCTCAGGTCTGTATATGAATATCCATCTTGTTCTCGATTTACTCACTTGTTATTACATATGATAGGCTTAAAGAAGTGTTTGAATCATTGCTTCAAGTTATACTGGAAATTGATAAGAGATAGTGTGCTTTATTTCTCAGAAATTCAGGTCATGGTTGATTTCTTTTTGATGACCCTGCATGGTAATGGACACAGAAGAAAAATACAGTGTTTAAAAACCCAGAGAAATAACGGGGGAGAAGGAAGGGCTGCTTCCCCTCAGAATTTAACCTACTTTCTGTAATCTAGATAGTCCTTTAAACAATATTGGTTGGAATAATCTTTGCACAGAACTTTCTATCTGTAATATATTTATTCCTCTTACAAATAACATAGACATCACCGTCATAAGTTCTAATTATGGCCCCTTATAATGAACCAATACATCCTTTATATTCAATTTCTTATTTAGGAGAGGTAATTTTTTATTATTAATTTTTATGGTTCAACAGCTTTGTTCCCTTCACTCACTATGATTCAACAGATCAAGAAGTGTTCTGATCCTATCAATTATTTATTTTTATTTATTTTTTATTTTTTTAATTTATTTATTTGAGAGGAGAGAGAGAGTGGTGGGGGAGGGGGGGAGAGGCAGACTCCCCTGCCCAGCAGGGAGCCCAACACTGGGATCATGACCTGAGCCAAAGGCAGACGCATAACCGACTGAGCCACCCAGGCACACCCCCCCTTATTTTTGATCTGATCATTTATTATCTCCACATACTGAAATATTATTTTAGTCTCCATGGAGTGAAGACTGTATCACACAGAAGCGGCTATCTCATGTCCATCCAAAGGAAGTTGGTTCATTCAACAAAAATATTAATAGCAGATATACTACGTGCCAAGTGCTGAGTTGATGTCCGGAAAGCACACACACATGTGCACAAAGTTTGCACTGTCATTGTTCTAACTAAGCCATTAATCAGTGAAGACAAAGAAATGAATTTACCAAAAATAAATTCCAAAGACAAGCAAAGGTTAAGATTATGAGTTAATTGTTAGTAAGTTTTATAAGAATACAGAGATGAAAGAGATCCCTATGGACTGAAGGGGTCAGGTTTATTAGTTACTGGTGCAACTTTTAAAGACATGTTCACAAAGGCAGAGGCCCCATAGTCCATACTGCATAAACCCAGCTATAATGAGAATCTGATATACATAAAAACACAAATGGTTTTTGCAGGACAACCAAATGCAGTAAATAGTAATAAGCTCCTTGATATTTTAACTTTGAAAATGGGGAGGAAGGCTAAAATTAATTGATAATGTATAAATTAGCTAAAAGAAGACAATTAACATGGTTTATTGTGTCCATGCATCTACCTTTAGCTTTTTTTTTTTTTTAAGATTTTATTTATTTATTTGTCAGAGAGACAGAACACAAGCAGGGGGAGAGTCAGGCAGAGGGAGAAGCAGGCTCCCCGCCGAGCAAGGAGCCTGATGTGGGACTCGATCCCAGGACCCTGGGATCATGACCTGAGCCGAAGGCAGCCGCTTAACCGACTGAGCCACCCAGGCATCCCTAGGTTTTTAAAGTTATTTAAAAATTTTTAAAAATGTCAGCTTTCATCGGATCCATTAGATACTAAGTCTTCTAAACTACAAGATAAAGACATCATATCTTGAGGGCATTTTTAATTTTTTTTCTTTTGCCAGGTTAATATTGCTTACATTAGAAGGTTATCAGTATCTGTGAAACTGTCTTAGGACACAGCATGGCTGTTTTCAAGACTGAAAAGCAGTTATCTCTGATATGACTACAGATTACATATGATTTGATGGTTGGTTTATTTCTTTAATAGTATTTATTGCTGACTTTCATTCTTTCACCCTCCAGCTCCTCTGTTGGAGTTCTGTACTCCCTTTTCATGACCTGCCTCTATAGAATTTAGGTCAATTCTGCAATATTACTTTTTTACTTCCTATCTTTTTAAAGATTTTATTCATTTATTTGAGAGAGAGAGCACACACAGGGAGAGTGAGAGGGAGAAGGAGACTCCCTGCTGAGCAGAGAGCCCTATGTGAAGTTCGATCCCAGGACCCTGAGATCATGACCTGTGCCAAAGGTAGACGCTTAACCAACTAAGCCACCCAGGTGCCCCTACAGTGACCTCTCTTTAATCCTCATCTTAAATACATGTCTTATTCACCATCACACATAGCTTTTAAATTCCCAGGTAGAAATTTAGGTGATATATGAATTCTTATGTAGTTAGTTATTCACTGATGGCTACAACTTAAAAAAAATTAAAACAAAAAAAAAACCCAGCAGAAAACACTGCCCTGCATTTAACTTCAGTTTAGCTAGATAAAATAAAAAGCAAATGAATGTTTGAAAATACTATTAGGAGAAATGAATAATAAAGTATTTTCTGTTTCTTCATAGGTACATATTCTCCAAATATTTCTAGAATCAGTTTCCATTATTTAAGTACACACACACACACACACACACACACACACACACGCCCCTACTTATATTAAAAACTGGAAAATAATGCATTAAATTATTGTCTGGAAATATCTAGAAGTATGCTAATGTTAAGTGTCATCTCCAAACCTTCTGCTAAAACTGAAAAGAGAAGTTCTTTTTTTTTTTTTTTTGGAAAGAGAAATTCTTGAACTATATTTAGAATTAAGAATGTTTGGTCAGAGAGAGTTACTTTATTCTCCTTGGTCTCTTATTTATTGCTTTATACTTTGTTCATCCCAGACTAGAGGAATTTCATCAATAACAAAGATGTGCTCTTAGGAATTCCCTTTTGAAGCATAGCACAGTCTTTGAACAGCTAAGTAGCATTCTTTTATTAAGATATGAAATCAGGTTAAGTGCTTCGGGGGGGGATAGGCCTTTAATGAAAATTAGGCAGAAGTGCCCACCAATTATCAGATGTTTTCCAAATATTAATTTGACCAACTCTGAAGTATAAAATTAAAGAAGTAATTATATTTTCTTAGCAATTTTAAAAAACTGTACTGCACTTGAAAATATGCAGGCTTGGGTATGATTTTAACTGGGATGTTTTTTATTGTATTATATAAATTAGTCTATTGTATTTATGACTTAATTAATATGCAACTGTTTGAGATGGGGTGTCCTCCATGAGACAGGAGTACTTGTTTCTTCTTCAGTTGGGTCAGTCAGTTTGAAATGGTGACTGATATACATCTCTAAGCTTGTTACTGGTATAAAGTAAAGGGATCAAATAAATAGCATAGACTACAATCTCCGGAGGTGGGGTAGATATCAATTCTTATGTGATGTCGGGCCAAAGGGAAATCAAATCGAGGTGATTAGAGATGCGAATTCCACTTTGAAGTTTGATACAGCCTGACTGCTTAAACAAGTCAGATCAATGTGAATCCCTCTGCTAGCACTCTTGGGTGAGTTGAAAAACAGCCAGGATTTTTCCCACTTACCCATGAATCAAACCTGTCCAACAAAGGGATGATCAAAACCTCAGAACAGGAGAATTTAAATCCAGTTGAAGTGTTAGGATAGGGACATTGCTTGATCCTGGTCTAGTTCAAAGGACAAAAGGAATGTCTTGCCCAATTCCCATGACTCTCCTTTGCCAAATTTATATCTGAGTTGAGAAAGAAAACATGTTACAGTCACAGACACCCTATCTATCCACAGATATATTCTGTGGGCACAATAGTTATCTTCCATGACAAAAGGAAAACTCCTGTTGGGATCCTGGATGTTGTCTAGTCTAATATCCTTGTCTGTTTCTGAGTCTGGTTGGGGCTAAGTATAAGTTAAGCAGTTTCCATTTTGAAATGCTTTGGCTGAATGTATAAGACAGCTACTTCCTTCATCTCTGTCAAATATTTGAAGACACACAATTTATTGATGATGCTCATCAGACTCATATATTAATACATCAAGATCTCTGATTTCCCTGTTGTATCTGTGCATCCTTGAACAAGTCACTTAAAATATTACTGAGCCTCCATGTCCTCATATGTCAATCAATGGGTTAGACTCAACAGCTGATTTCCAAAGTGATTGTGAGAGGCACCCATTTGGAGTAGTATCAGAAACAAGTACTGGAGGAACATTGTTTTAACTACTATTGTGTCTCCCCAACCCAACCCTCTGTTGATGCCCCTTTTGTGTCCTCCCCTTACCATTTTATTGCATTTAGACTTGACTTCCAACTGCCACCCTTAGGGTCTTTTTGGCTGGAGCCTGCTTAGTGTCCAGCAGGCTGAAAGTGCCACCAAAATAATGTTCCTTGGAAACAACCCTCGACCAACGACTAAAGGAGTTGGTGGATAAATACCCCAGCTTCTTTGCAGCTCAACTGGAAAAACTATCTCTCAGTTTCCAGTGGGATTGTCTCTGATTGCCTACAATGGTAACTGGCTTGATAACACATCTTTTGTTGACCACATCCCTTCCCTGTCTCACTTCCCCACACCTCTAATGCTATTTCCTCAGAACTCCTTCAAAATAAACTACTTTCATCCAAATCCTTGACTTAGGACCTACATCTGGCCAACTCAAATTAAGATACTTCCCACCACTAAGTGTTTTGTGATGGAAAATGATTAAGCATCATAAATATTTATTATTTCTATCTTTTCTAATGACTCTAAAGTTCTATGATCTTAGGATTCCCTAGTCTTAACCCTAGCATTTTTAACCAGAGTACTCTCTGGCTCTTGTTTCCTTCTCTTTTGCTGTGTATACTGCTGGAAACTTTTGAGATCTAATCTATATGCTTCAAATGTTAATCAGACTTTAAAAACAAAGTCTTAGAGGAAATTCTAAAAAGATCTACATTTATCTTATTCCTCTTTCGCCCATGAAATGATGTTCAACAACTACAGACTGCAAAATGTAAATGCTCAATTACCCTGAAATAACAGGCTTAAAGAGGCATGGAATTCTTGGCTTTTTGTTTTGTTTTCATTTGATCATGGCCTGAAAGCCATAAAAGAAACTATTGCTGTAATCACCCATTGATAACCCAGAGTCCAGCTCAGAAAGTAACAAGAAACAAAAATTTAAAAAGGCCTTTATGCCTTGGGGAGCTTAGAGTAAAACTTGATTAGCAGAGATCAAAATGAAACTCAAAGTGAGATCATTTAGAAGATGGGTCTTTATAGAGAGGTCTGAAGGATCATTTGGTCAGTTCTCACACTCATGAATTAGAATGTGAATAATTGGGAACTCTTTTCTCTGTTGATGGAAGTGTAAATTGGTACAACCACTTTGGAAAACAGACATATATATGAACATTCATGAAGTATTGTTTTAAAATACAAAATATATTTAGAAACAGTCGAAATGTCCAATAATTTGGAAAGGACATATAAAACTTACAGAGGGTTCATAGAATGGAATAACTACAGCATTAAAATGAACTGCAACCATATACATCAATATCACTTCCTTGATACCCCATCTTTTTGCAAACATAGCCCCATTTCTCTGTCCCTTTTCCTGGCAAAAATTCTTGAAAAAGCTGTCTTCATTTCTGTCTCTTTTCTCATGGTACATCATCTTCTGAAGGTTTTTTTTTTTTTTGTTTTTTTTTTGGTCTCCCCAAGGTTTAGTTTAACAGTTATCTCCACTACACCAAAGAGATTGCTTCCATCAAGATCACTGATGACCTCCATGTTGCCAAATCCAATGATGACATTTCTGTTCTCATCTTGCCTAGCTGCTCAGCAGCTTTCAATATAAGTGACCATGCTCCTCTACTTTAAATATTATCTTCTTATGGGTTTTGCAATCCTGAAATTTTTAATCACTTTATCTTTGAAGATGTGTTTTGTAACTGAAGTCCAAAGAGACAATGAAGACAGCACATGAGTAGAGGAGATATGTGTAATATGCATCCACTATTCCTTGTTGCACCAATCACATACAGCATTTGCAATGCAGACAAGCACGCAATTCCTGTGGATCCACAATGCATGAGAATTCAATGAGACTCAATGTAAGCACAAGGTAAGTTATATCTAGAGGCACTGAAAGCCATGAGAAACCATGTTTTCCATTAGAATCAAGACTTGCTTCAAATTAAAAAAAAAAAAAGCAGCAATGTTTTAAGAAATATGGATGACCAAGGAGTCCTACCTTATTTGTGTCAATAGGGGAAAGGAAGGGCAGCCAAAATATATATGTATATATGAACTATGCAATATGAATTGCATGATTTGGGTGATTCTGTATATGAGTTAAAAGTTCTTATGTTTGCTCTTAAAAAAACATTGCATACTATAAAGATGAATAACAAAATTCATGCCAATAATGTACAATCTCATTCTTTAAAATTTAGAATGATATTAAACAGCAAATTTAAAAATCCATGACAAGTCAAGAGAGAAACTATAGAAGAAAAAAAAAAAGTTTTATACTTTATACCTATAATGGCATTTCCCCCCTGCTTTTTGAATGAGTAGACCTTGTTTTCATTTTTGCATTGGGCCTGTAAATATATATTCATGAATGATGAATAGACATCTCAGGCTTCAAATTTTCATAAAGTATTCTTAATTCTCCTATTTCCTTCCTTTCCAAATCTTCACTAGTCTTTCTCAGCTTAGTCCCAGCTCATTAATCCACCAGTTGCTTAAGTGAAAAAAAATACAGTAGCCATTACTCTATTTTCTCCATCAGTATGACATATAGCATTACCTCTACAAAGTACATCACAGGCTGTCCACTCCTCTCCATCTACTATCACCTCTTCATTCAAAGCACCACCGTCTCTTTCCTGAACTAGTAGAGCTATTTCTTAAATGCATTCCTTGTCATCTCTCCATGATCCATTTATAAGCAGCCCATAAAGAGATATTTTAAAGACATAAACAGATATTTATCTTTCTCTACTAAAGATACTCCAATGTGTCTCATTGTTCTTTGCATGAAACTCAAATGTCTACAGTGGTTTCTGAAGTTCTACATGGCCTGATTATCTATGTATCTCTCCAAACCCTCCTCAGCTGAATCTATTTCATACCCATATCTCTGCCTCACAGGACTTCCTGTGTTTTCTCCAGAAATCTCAGGATTGCTTGTACCTTTAGGCCTTTTGTAGCAATGGGCCTTCTTCTTTGTGTGCTCTATACTCTGATCTCTGCCTGGGTGGCTCTTCTTTTCATATACATCTCAGCTTAAATATTTCCTCCTCAAAAAGTCCTTTCCTAAACACTCCAAAAAAAAAAAAAATCCATCTTATTACTCCAATAGGCATCTTGCTTTAATTCCTTCACATACCTTTTTTGTTTGTTTGTTTATTCATTTATTTGTTTATTGCTTGTCTTCTCTCACTGAGATCAGGCACCTTATCTGTCTCACTTAATGTTGTGTCGGCAGTGCCTAGAATAGTATCTGGAACAAGATAGGAGCTGAGTAAATACGTATTGCCTGAATGAGGAAATGAACAAATGCATCAGCTTGGTAGTTCAGTTGTGTTTTCTCTGTAGATGGGTGTGTATGTATGCATGTATGTATCTGTGAGTACATATACCCACACGTACAAACACATATATATTTATATATCATAGTAGATATTGGCATTGCTTCCTCAGCATTCATGCTACGTCTCCCTCACTGTATAGCAGCCATGGATGTAGAGTGGAATTGAACTACCTACCTGTGCAGGGGTGCCCAATTGGCTTAAAGCCAATCTTATGCTCTGGCCATATTTTTTTGGTTAGTGATAAGCATATAGCTCAAAACTTTGGGATTTTGTTCAATGTTTGCAGAAGGGAAGCCCTTATTTTGACCCTTATAGCAACTAGTTCTAGTTTCTGCTGATGTCAAAGTGACATCCAAGAGGAGAGCCTGCTTGAACATGAAACAGACATCACAGAAGGCAGAGTGAAGGGAAGGAAACTAACTGGTCTTAATGACCTGGCTGAGCTGCCGGACAAAACCTGAAGCTCAATTGCTGGGTTCCCAGTTACACAGGCAATGACTTTCATTGCTAAAGCTAGTATGAGCTGGATTTTCTGTTACTTGTAAATAAAACGTTGTAGTTGACACTGATGCTAAATTCTAATCTTTGTTAGCATTTTGGGTGTACTTTCTTTAATAAATTTTTAATGCTGTTGAAAGATAAGATAGCTATAACCAAAATGCATGAATACTATTTTTACAAAATTTTTTCCATTTATTGTTACAGTAAAAGCATTTATTTTCATGAAAATCTTCACAACCATAACCTCATTGGTTATATAAATATCCATTGCCTACACTATAACTTACTTAATAGCTCCATTTTTTGGATATATATCACTCTACTTTGTTTTGATTAATTTCTTTAATGCTTATTTCCCAGAAATTTGGTTGAAGGTCAAAGTGTATGGAAATTGCTTTAACTATTGAAAGGCAGTGCCAAATTGCTTATTAAAATGATTTTAATATTTTTAATACCACCTGACTCTATTAGACTTTATCATAATTTTACTTTTTACAAAAATTTGACAACTAAATACACCAATAATTGGTTTCATGTTATGTCTTAATTTGTATTTCTCTGATTACTAGAGGGCTTGGATAATTTCTGATATGCATTTTACAATTGATATTTATTCTTTGGGGAAATATTTATCACTTTGTAGTTGGAATTTATATTCAGCTTTTCAGACTCATTGGGGCAGATGTGGTCAATGTCCTCTCAATTACTTCTGGGTTCGCATCATTCCCATGTCCTCAGACCAATGATTTTCACAGCAAAGAGCTAAAGTTCTCTGCCTAAGGGCTCTGTTGGTGATGCTCATTAGGTCCAAGTACGGGAGGAGGAGTAGGAAGTTGTTGAATCAAATGCCCTCTCCTTGAAACCAGAAGCATTGGTCAATCAAGGACTGATAGGAGTTTGGTCTATAAATACCCCCAGCTCCCTTGCTTCTCATGTGGGATAATAATAAGGTCTATGCTTTACATTCTCACTCAGAACACTCCAGTGGGGTTCAGTTCTAGTTGTCCACAGCAGTAATTCACCTGATGAGTTGCATTATACTGCTTGACTTTATTTCCATTTATCATTCCCATTCCTATATTGTTGACATCACCTTTCAAATAAATTCTGTACCTAAAACCTTCTCTCAAGGTCTGTCTCTAGGTAATCCAACTTAAGACCATCATACCAAGATTTACTATAGTGTAATAACTTAGGCTTTAAAAAATACTACTGGACTCTGAAAAACAAACTGAGGGTTCTAGAGGGGAGGGGGGTGGGAGGATGGGTTAGCCTGGTGATGGTATTAAAGAGGGCACGTTCTGCATGGAGCACTGGGTGTTATATGCAAACAATGAATCATGGAACACTACCTCAAAAACTAATGATGTAATGTATGGTGATTAACATAACAATAAAAAATAAAAAAATACTTACTGAACATTTGAAGTCTTCCCTACTCAATGCAAGGAAAGAAAGAAAGAAAGAAAGAAAGAAAGAAAGAAAGAAAGAAAGAAAGAAAGAAAGAAAGAAAAAGGACATCAAAACAAGGCAGTTCACTCTCCTTTGGAAATAAACAGAAGTACTTTGTACATTGTACACCAACCTTTTAAAATTCTTAAAAGACTTTCAAGAAAAAGGAGCAAAAATAACTAATGATTTGCGATGATTTTTAAACTAAAAGGAGTATTTATTCGTTATATATGTGGCTTCACATTGTAGTTTTTTTTCTGTGGGGTACTTCTTAGAGCTTTTGAAAAGTACAAATTTCTTTCTCCCTAGGCTTTAATCATCATGCTTTAAGGAAATCTTTTGAAATGAAGGCAGCATATGTTGCAATAACTAGGCCCTTTCATTAAATTTATCCCTTAGGAAAAGCCCACACAGTAACTGATTTTTGACCTCAGTTCAAATAGAACTTTGGCTAGAAAATTCTCAGAGGTAAAATACCAAGAGTAATGGGAACTTTTCGTATTTTAAAGTTTTCCAACAACCACAATATGCTTTATCCAACATATATTTTGTTGGGGCTGTTTGAAGTTCACTTGGAGTTTAGATGGTGTTTGACAGATTGCATGAATAGCCTGTTTTCCAAGCATATATGAATCCCTGCTTTAAAGACTGATAATGTAAGAAGAGATTCTTCTTTCAAAAGCAAGTTCATTGCTGAGACAATACCATAGCTATACATGCATGTCCTTTCCAAACATTGCATTTTAGAACTTCTAATTTCTTCAGATTCCCAATTTGGGTATGAGATCTGAAACTCAACTGATGATAAATTTCCCTTAAAGTAGAAATTTACTTCAAAGCTACAGCTTTGATTGCTAAGTCACAACTTCTAAATAATATCTTTTTAAAAATTTTAACAACTTCAGGGCCGCCCGGGTGGCTCAGGTGGTTGAGCATCCAATTTCTGCTTGGGTTGTGATCTCAGGGTCCTGAGATCAAGCCCCATCTCACGCTCCTCACTCTGCGCAGTCTGCTTGTCCCTCTCCCTACCCTTCTGTTCCTGCCACCACTTTTGCACGCTCTCTCTCTCTCAAATAAATAAATAAAATCTTTAAAAAAATTGTTTAAAAACTTCAAATGGGCATTTCAACACTGGTTGCTTTTAAGCAGAGTGGGAGCATATACCACCTACTAATAATGATTATTGCTTAACCTATTTTAAATTAAAGTAGCATAAAATGTTTCTGATATGAAAGTTACAGTTTTGTACATCACAATGTTCACTCAAAATATATGGAATTTGAAGGAAGATTTTGCCATCCCAATTTAGATCTTCCATCAAGATCTTGATGTTATTGTAGAATATTCAATTTATGAGCTTCATGTCCTCAAAGGTCAGGCTATTTATAAGGGCAAAATTAAGTAGAGATTTGGGTCTCTGGATAATTTAGGGTAAAAATTGTTAATATAACTGAGTTAATGTAATTGAGAAAGGGTTCATGAAAGAAGGGAGACAGAATTAAATTACTCAGAAAGAAAGAAAGAAAGAAAGAAAGAAAGAAAGAAAGAAAGAAAGTAAGAAAGAAAGAAAAAAGGAAATCATATCAGAGTCAACATGGTAGCAATCCTCCTATTTTTACTTTAACTACAGTACATTTCATAAGCTCTAATACTACCAGACATGGCCCACCCTCCCTGGGGCTCAAGGTTAAGAACACACAAATCAATATGCTACCCTAGGACCCCTTGGCTGAAAGTGCTACTCCTTTCCAGTGTTTATGAGACCTATTCCCAGGTCAGTATCACATAGTGACCCAAAATGCCAATAGTATCCTCATTGAGAAAAACTAAATGTGGTCTGACAAGTTACCCATCTAGCTAGCACAGGGCCAGAATTGCAACTTTTGTGTTTTTTCTTCTCCATATAACAATTCTAAATTAATTGCTTATTACATGCCAATCTAGGGAATCCCCAGGTACAAATGACACTGGCAAAATCGTATTATCAACATATCCTTTTGCTTGTAGGAACATTGAAGGAGTCTTCTCTATAGATGCTATATTTCCTGAATGGGTGGTTTTTAAAAATCAGAGGTGACATATTTTCAAGATAGTTCAAGCTAGGTAACTGAGGTCCAGAAAACCCAAGACTCGCTTCACCACCCTTAAGTACTATAGACAAATAGTCATGTATCATAGCCAATTGCACACTAAATTTGTGTTGCATCAGCAGGAACATTCCAAGAAAATTCAATAATGTCTATTTATTAAATTTAGCACTATAATTACCAACCAAGCAAAACAAAGCTAAAATACATTCCATGGAAAATCTAACTACTTAAAAGGTGTCTAACGGAAATGTTATGTTTCTTTGGTGATATTTAAATAATGTTCATCATCTCATTCATATTCATGTGATTCCTAAGAAATGATGTCTTTCATACTTCCAAAGATAAGTTATGCATCATTTCCCAGCCTTCTTTGACTGGGTGCTAGGGTATATGTTGTCATATTATTAGAAATAATAATAATATAATGTATATAATATAATAAATTAATAATATTTATTTATTGGAAACAAGCAACTTTTTGATGAAACGTGCAATTGGTTCATATGCTGAAAAACCAATATAAGTTAGGATATTCTGTTCTTCCATTCACTTGACACATTAAGCAGATATCCTCTGTAAAGCTACAAGCTGATTGGGGGATTAAAAGTAATTTTAAAAATTAAAAAGTAATTATTTAAAAATACCCACATCATATCTTAATTATATAATTAATATCAAATAAATAATGAAACATTTGAACTATTAAATTTTTTTAAGACATAAGGATTGACTTTCCTTCTTATGGAACAAGCTCAGAGTAGGGATCTAGGGCTGATGTAGTGGGTTCAATCACTAGGGACCCAAGCCGCTTGTAAGTTTCTGCTCTATCAATCATCCTTAGCAATGACTTTCAAATGCAAGGTTTCTTCATCCAAAATGGCAGCTGCAACCGAAGTTTCAATCTTCACCTCTGCATTACAAGCATTAGGAAGGAGAAGGAAAGCAGGATAAAAAGCAAGCCCCAGCTGTCTACACCCACTTGAAAAATCTTCTTTAAAGTTCAACCTTCCAATTTTTACTTACAGCACATTGGTTAGAAATTAGTCACATGGCCAAACCCAGTCTTTTAGCTGATTACATTGCCACCATGAATAAAAATGGGGTATGTTACTGGGAAACAGATGGAAAGGATATTGGTTGAGCAAATATACTTTATATTTTCTGATTGCCTATTCAGATGCACTTTCCAGCCTTCCCCACCCTGTTCTGTGCCCCAGGGGACAGACCTCTGTGAAGAGCATTAGCCAACCTTACTTTGGCTTCCTTTTGAGTTTGGACAACAAGGCACACTAACAGGAGATTGAAAGGTAGGAGGAGGGAAATGATGAGGTTTTTATTCCCTCTGCTCTAGCTAAGACCAGAACCCCTGTAGATGGAAACTAAATTATGTGTGCAAATATGACTTTTTAACTTGATTTGTTTTCAATAGAGCTATCCTACTACCATCACACCATTTTAAGAAAATCAACTACTTGTTTGCTAATTCTTAAGCAAACTTTTTAATTTGTTGTATGGATGCAAGTCTTACTGGCCAGTTCCCACAAGGACTGTTCCAATTGAGAATTATTTACCAATTGGCTATCTTCCTACCCTGTGACTTAAGTAATATGTACACTCCCTTACTGGTTGATTGATTGCTTGATTGGCTGTCAGTCTCATAAGTCACTTTAGTTTATACTCTGTAAGCTAACAAGAAGATGTATTTTCATGCAAGTGGTAGAAGTGATGTTATTAATGGCTCACAGATTGGTTAGCAGTATATATCTCATAAAGATGAGAGACTATTTCAAAATGCTAGCCCTCGAGTATGTACTTTTCCTGGTTTAGAATTTATTCTATTAGTAAAAATGGTGTATTGACCAAAATGTTACCAAAGGTAGTAATTTGAGACCAGAAATATTCTAGAAATCACTTCATTTCAGGTATTATTAATGTTAATATTACGTCCAAGTGAAACCACATTGCCTAATTTCTTAGAATTTCAGTTGGTTATATTTGAATTGGGGTTACGCTTATTAAAAATGCCACCCATTTTTTTTTTTTAAAGAGCCATTTCCAGGCCACAGAGGAGTCCATGTACTATTTGGCAAAAAAGACTGCACACCATTCTGTTAGGCAGGCTGATCTTCATATATTATTATTAGCATGTGGCCGGAGCAAACACGATTGCCTTGGCACAGATACTACTTAAACATGCAACAAGACAGAGAAATACTTTGATGAGCAAGGAACACTTAGCTTGCTTTTTGTTCTTATTGAGACAACCATCTTTTCTTTCCCAAAGTCCCCAGGCAAAAGGTATAACACTGTTTCCTGTAAAGCAGCAGCTCTCAAATGTTGCCACACATTTAGATTGCTGGGCAGCTTTTCAAATTCCCAGTGCCTGGAGGGCATCCCAGCCCAAGGACATCAAAATCCTAGAGTAGGGACTGGAAACTGGAATTTTTAAGGTGCCTCAGGTGATTCCAATATGCAGTCAAGGTTGAAAACAACTGCTGTAAAGAGACAAGCCTCAAGATGTTTTATAAAACAGATTTGCAGTTATAAACAATGAAATCCAGTAATACAGGGAATCACCTTACAAGACCTAGGCTCATCCCCATTTCCAAAACCTTATACTCTTAGGTGAGTATATGTTTGCAATTGTTTTATATTTGTAATGAATTTACCCTTTTATCAGTATTTGTTGTCATTTTTTGGTCACTTAAAACAGTTTGTGACTTACAGTCGATTTTGTCTGATATTCACATAACCACTCCAGCTATCTTTTGGAATTCGCATAGAATATATTTTTCTGTTCTTTCACTTTCAACCTGTTTGTGTCTTTGGATCTAAAGTGAGTCTATTGTAGATAGCATATAGTTGGATCTTTTTTTCTTTTTAAAAAATCCATTCTGTCAGTCTCTGCCTTTTAATTGGGGAGTTTAATTCATTTACATTTAAAGTAATTATGGATGAAGAAGGACGAGCAAAATGTTTTCTATTATCTTATATATTTTTTGTTCCTCAATTCCTCCATTATTTCCTTTTATTCTTAATTGGTTTTGAAATGTACCCTTTTGATTCCCTTCTCATTTCTTTTTCTGCATTTTTCTTTTTTTAAGTTATTTTTTAGTGCTTATCCTGGGGATTGCAATTAATATTTTAAATTTATGATAATCTGGTTTGTTTGAATTAATACCAACTTCACTTCAATAGTATACAAACATTCTGCTCCTTTACTCCTCCATCCCTCTTCCTTTATATTGCTATTGTCACAGATTACATGTTTATTCATTGTGTGCCTATTAACATATATTTATAATTATTATTTTATAATTTGTCTTTTAAATCAGATAGAAAACAAAAGAGTTACAAACCAAAATTATAATGAGTTTTTATATTTACCTATGTAGTTACATTTACTAATGTTCTTTTTAGTTTGTATGGCTTCAAGTTACAGTCTAGTATCCTTTCATTTTACGCAGAAAGAGTCCCTTTTTGTAGAACAAGTCTACCAGCAATGAATCATACTGAGAAGTTGAATTGTTGGATCATATGGTAATTCTGAACAGTGATTGCAATATTTTACATTCCTACCAGCAGTGCACAAAGTTTTCCATTTCTCCACACCCTCACCAACACTTGTTATTTTCCTTTTTTTTTTTTTTTTTTAGTAGTCATCCTAATGGGTATGAAGTGGTATCCCACTGTCACTTCGAATTGCATTTCCCTAATGATTAGTGCTGTTGAGCATCTTTTTATGTGCTTATTGCCCGTTTGTATATCTTCTTTGGAGAAATTTCTATTGAATTCCTTTGCTCGTTTTTCTAAACTATTTTCGAAAGACTGTATTATTTGCTATATGTTGTCTCTGAATCACTGTTCCTTTAGCTTGTGGTTAGCTATTTTGTTTGAATGCCTAGAGAAAAATAAAAACAAAACAGAACAAACAGTAACTATCTTAGATTTTATAGATTGGCTTTGTGTTGGGGCATTCTTTGTAATGCTTAGATAGGCTGTTTATAACTCTATCTTAGTCATTACTTCCTGCTGGTGTGGAGCCTAAGGATCAGCTGAAGGTAAAAGTTATAGGTCTTCTCAAATCTTTTCTGGGCATGGGTCCTACTTTGGGCATATGCATGGCTTTTTAGATTCCTTTATATTGGGATGTTTTCAAAACCATTATTTTCCAAAGTAACTCTCTCTCCAGCTTTTCCTCCTAGGCTTTAAGCGTATCTATTGTTTGTCCCAACTGTAACGTTTTGTCCCTGATGGCAGCAGCTTATTTATTTGCCTCTCAAAAGTTTTGAGGGACACCTTCTGCATAGCTTCTTTTCTGCTGTGATGGACCTCTGAATTAGACAAAAGAAAGGCAAGCACCTCGTGTCATTCCTTCAGGGAACCCTGAGACACATCAAAACAAACACAATTCCTTGATAACAAGATTCACTCTGTTCCTTATAGAACCAGGTGCCCATATTGGGAACATGGGCTGCCATCTTCATCACTGCTGCCATGCTGAGGAAAGTGTGTGGCAAGGCTATGTTAAAATGCCACAATGCTTTTTCATAGTGTTTAAGTGACCTTTTTCTCAATGTAGCATTTGCTTGGTTGCTTTAAGCCTTTAGCTAAATTCCAGAGTTCTGATAAAGTTGATTATAACAGTTTTTGCTTGTTTCATTGGTGTTTCTCTGGAGGGATGGACCCCTGCAGCTCCCAACTGCCATTTTTGCTGAGCTCACCACCAAACCTCACACCCTTAACCCTGTATCCTTAATAGGATTGAATGGAATTCAAGAAGCAGGGCAGGCAAAGGATCATAATGCCCAGCCAGTGGTATGAGCTTTGAAGTGAGAAACAGTTCTGAAACAATCTGGTGACACATTCCCTCTCTTCTCCCCCTCCCTCCCACACTTATATAATCCAGAAGCATGAGGAAAACACCAACTCACAGATTAAGACCATCTACCACCACCTACAATGCTGCACCTCACTCAACAGGGGCTCTTGGCTTGAGCTTCTAGAGGCAGCTTTTATGATTTAAGCACTTCAGAAGGCATACTTTCTTCCTCCTGGTTGGTTTTAAGCCTTCTCTGGAAAGGTCATACATTTGCATTTTCTATAAATCTCTGGCTTTCTCTCCATTCTTAAGTGTTTCTTCTAAATGTGGCAAATAAAAAGCAAGTGGAAACGTTTTGTTTTAATGATAAGGTAGGGCCCAGTGTGTATGTCAGGGTATAATATGGCATGTGCTCTTATCATAAGTGTTACAGGAGCTATTTGCTTGTCAGGCCTTCATCAAAAGCATCAGAAAATCAATAAAGTTGGAGGGGAATAGACTATAATTTACATGTCTACCCCAAATAATCCATCACTGACAACTTAGACAATTCTTACCAATAAAGATGGAGCCAATTTTCTCTGTTCCATCAAAATAAGCATATTATTTTCAGAAAGAATTTTAAAAATCATTTCTAGACCTAACTAAAATTACATGAAAGAGATAGTGAGTCACAAGAATGACTTTTAAATGAAGAGAAATTTAATAAGTGACCATGAATGTATGTTGATATGCTGGGCAGCCCATCTTTGCATGATCAAAGACCTATCTAGTAATAATAAAAACATCGAGGTTAATGTTGAGATCAGAAAATTCAGAGCTAGTAGGTCTGATCACTTGGGTGTCCCTCAGCTTTCATCAACATGACCCTGTGCTCACATTCATTTCTTCTCCCTAAGTTTAATCATTTTGCTTTTCTCAAATTCCTCCAAATTGTATCTATTAGTTGATACTAAGCAACCAGACTAGAGAAAGGCACAAGAGAATTGTGGTACATTCCACACAGTGAAAATCTTTCTAATGTATGAAATATCCTAGTGAATAGAAAATACTCGTCTGGCTATTCTGAAAGAATATTAAATATGTCAGAAAATTTTTTGTCAATGCCACCTGAGAAGATGACCAATATGAGACCCTACCAAAAGAAAAAAAGCAGTCCCTGGAGATGCCACAAAACTGGTTAATTTTTTGTAAGGCTTGGTACTTGAGGGGGAAGTTTTGATTTTCTGGAGAGTTTCCTTAAATGGAACAGTACATGTCCCAGTAATTTCACTTAAATTACATCCTGCCATATGCTGAATTTGAATTTAACTTCCAAGCTAATGTAGAAAAACAACAGATAATATCAATATTGTCAAACAGGAACTCAGAAGCTGGGCAATAGCTTTTGTTAGTGTTATAGAGCTTATTGAGGTATAATTTATGTACAGATAACGTAAATCTTTAGCAAACAGATCCATGTAATTTGGCAATTGTATATGATATGTAATCATCACCCAGACCAAGATATAAAACATTACATTTCTCTAGAAGATTCTCACGTTCTTTTCCAATGAATCCCTCTGCATTGCAGAGTCAACCATTCTATTTTGGTTTCTATCACTATAAAGTATGTTACCTGTCTTTGAGCTTAATATAAATGGATTCATGGGTTGTGTTCTCTTTTGTATCTCTTCAACTCCCTTGTAAGAGAGCTAAGTAGTATTCCATTATATTATATACCAAAATTTTGTTTATTCATTCACCGGTTGTTGGGTTGTTGACAGTTTGGTGTTATTATGAATAAAAGTGTTATGAACAACATTTTACTGGTCATTATGTGGATATATGTTTTATCTCTTTTGTGTAAATACCTAGGAATGGAATTTCTGGGTCAAAGGGTAAATAGGTATATATTAAATTTTATTAGAAACTGCCAAAAAGTTTTCCAAAGTAGTTGTATTATTTGTATCACCATTGCATAAGAGTTTAGTTATTCTACATTCTTATTAACACTTGATCTTGTTAGTTTTTTATATTATTTTAGTCATTTTAGTGAGTATATGGTTGTAGAATAGATTTTGGTAGGTTAATAAATTATTTTATTAAAGCTCCAATTTTTTTCTAATTTACTTGTTTGAGTTGTGCTTTACTTGACTTCCTGATTTTTAAAACATTATCACACCCCAAGTGCTATCAGCAGTTCCAGATGACAATGAAATATTTAAAAAGAACTTCACTGTATATAAGTATCTGAAAGACCACATAGGAGAAAAGTTGTATGCTGTTTACATATATAAGAATCTATTTTTTAAAAATAAAGAACCTTCAAAGGTTGAGAAGTTTGTAGATCTTAAAACAAGATTTCTGGGCACCAAATTCTTGCTTTATTTCACAAAATAATTTCACCTTGAACTTGGAACTTTGTTGACATCATTTACCGACACTCACTAACGGAAAATTTTGGCAATCCACTAAAATTTCAATAGCAAATTTAAATAGTGAGAAACTATATCTAAATCCTGCCTTGCAACAGCAGAAACCAAAAAGAACCCTGAAATTGCCTTTTTCACACTTGTAAGAGTTTGCCTTTTGAATTTTGTGATTACTGTGTCACAAGAAACTAAAATGCATGCAGGTTATAAAATCACTCTGATTCTGATATCTGATTTATCTCTGGGTATTTGCAACAAAACTCAGCTTCTGAAGCTTCAGCCCTGCTCTAGAATGAAGCAATGGATGAAGATAAAACTGTTTTCAGGGATCATCAAATCTATGAAGGATGCAACTCAGGAATAGCTGTCATTTGGATACATGCTTCTGCTCAACAACCCAAGTTTATCCTGAATTCTTAATAACTCCCTGAGGTGATTAACACGTAATCACCATGAAATCAGTGTGAAAATGCTTTTCCAGTTACAACTTACAACTTACAACTTAGAAGGGGAGCTGGGAGTGCAGGACCAGATGTTAAATGTCTGATGCCTGAGGGTGGCAATGTGGGTACAAGTTCTGGCATCTGGCTCTGGAATTTAATCCACCACACGTATCTGGCTAAACTGCAAATGTCCACAATGAAATTTTGCGTGTGTGTGTGTGTGTGTGTGTGTGTGTGTGTAGGGTGTGTGTGTGATCCTTGGTCATACATTTCTTTCGACATGAACTTTTTGAATCTAAAAAAAAAGCAAAGGCAGGAACGTAAGTATACTCTCAGGGAAGTCCAGTCCATTGTACTCTGCTCGGCATCCCATTGCAAGTACAGTGGGGCTACCAGGCAGGAAATGCTCTGTTTATAGGGTCAGCTCAAGTTGAAATGCTGACAAATTTCCCAGAAGATCATCAGGTATTGATTTTTTTCTACATTCTTCATTCTCTTGTCTCTTTCGTCTATTCCCTAAAAAGCTAGAATGTGTTAGTTGTACAAGAGCCAAAGGATGTCTAAACAGAGAAATAATAAGACTGAGTTAGTGGGTCTTCAAGAAGAATTTCAAGGTCTTCTCTACACAGTAATCAAAGGACAAGGTTTACTTTAAGTCTGGTCCTACCAGGTGCCAAGTTAACTACAAGGAATATTAAAACATTTGATAACCCATATGGTAGGTACACTGATCATTTGGGACAGTTAGTGCTTATAATACCTGATGGGTGTCTTGGAAGCTCCCCATTAGGGTCAGTATTAACCCTTAGTTGCTTAATCATAGGAAAGTACTGGTGACCAGGGCATTGGTCATACCATCTACAGACTTTGGGGAAGCAGCTCTTTACAAACTGGAATAAAAGCATTTCAATATTTTAATAGTTGGTTAGACATAACAGTCTTATAAGCCTGACATTAAGCCTCAAATCTCATTTTACTTACAGCCTTTCATGAATACCAAGGCCCTCTTTCTTAGTTTGGGTTCCCCCTCCAGAAGCAGACCCTTTTACAGAAATTCAAAGTCATTTCCTTTTACAGAAAAATCTAAAGCCTGAGACAAGGGTGCTTGCATGAGTAGTTTATATGGGAGGTGATTTCAGAAAATACTGGTAGGGGAAAGAAGTGAGAAAGGGAAGGAGTCAGTGAAGGTTGTACGGCAGAGCACTTACCACTGTGGGCAACTGGGGTTTAATCATTCAGGAGCCCTCTGGGAATGGGGTAGTTAGCCAGCTAGGAGATAAGAAGCTGGGTATCATCCACCAACTCCCATAGATCATTGTCCGAGGGCTACTTCTGGAAGTGCTCACTCCCCAGCACCCAAAAGACATTGAAAGTCTCAGGCTAAGGAGGTCCAGTTACAGCTAGAAAACAGTGGGTGTGCATAATGATAAGCATTAAAAAGGAGAGCTGAGTATATATTTTACCTAAAGCCAAGAAGGAGAATAAGTATCCATAAACACAAAAACGATTTCTTATAAATTATAATAAAAGTCTGAGGATATTTCTTTCTTCAAACCAACCTGTACTACTTTGTCTTCCAATGGAAAGATATCTTTCAATAGAAAGATTTTTGGCTCCATATTTTTGGTTATAACCAACCTTAAGGTAAAATTCCTACCCTTCAGTTATATTAAATTGAAAACCCACAATTCAGCAAGAGAGGAATTTATAAGTGCTTTTTGGTGAAATGCAGCCACTAATATTTTATGATGTTATACTCAATTCAATTATTCCTGTTAATCAGTGAAAAGGGCCATTGGAACAGAGGACAATTAGCCTCAGACCTTATTTGATACAATGTCTTAATGTCTGTTCTTTGCTCTACTTGTCATTCCTTGTTATAGAATCTATAGAAACTAGATAGATAGATAGATAGATAGATAGATAGATAGATAGATAGATGATAGATAGATAGATGATGACAGATAGATAGATAGATAGTTGATAGATAGATAGATAGACAAATAGAGGAAGACAGTGAATGAGCCATCAGTTAGGATTCGCTAACCTCTTAACTACAGAGAGTTGTTCTTTTAATTCATCATATGCAATGAATTGTAAGGTGCACAAGAAACCATGGGGAAAACTTTAAAGCAAAGTACTGGGTTAAAGTTTGATTCTAAAAACATATTCAAGGCATTGTGATAGCCCAGAGAATGAAGGGAGATTTGGGGATGTACCTGAGCTAGGGCTTGCTTCAGTAATGAAAATCAAATGTTATACAGTCCCTTGGCCATCTAGACTTTCCAATGGGCCCTAAACTGGTCCTTGGCTATTTAATTACCTAAAAAAAATTAAAATACTTAAAAGCAAGTACTGGCATCATGGGCCTAGACAGTCTTCTTTAATTCCACTTTATCTGTTTCCAATATAAGATAACCGTTGCTGAGAGGAGGGGTTCATTTTATGTGCTTCATTGGCCTCTTCATTCCATTTTTAATTTCTTTTGGTCTTCAAGAATTATGTCTTCCCTTTCCTCTCTGCTTCAGTGAAAACCATTTGATAAGAAATATTAAAATATCTCGTTTTCTTGGAATCTAATATTTTTCCAGTGGTTACTGCTTCTTGATCAACATTCAGAGCTCAGCAGAACACTTCAATTTATTGTCCTAGTATTTATTGAGAACCCACCTGTACCTGGCATTGAATTAGGTGTAAGCAATACCACAAATAACCATTATTCTCATGGAGTTTACAGTCTAATGGTAAAGGCTGTGGACACAAATAAATATAAATTTATAATTGGAAATAAGTGTCCTGAAGTACAAAGATTCAGTCCTGTTGAATATGTACATATAAATATAGATAGGTAGACAGACAGACAGATAAAGATTGGTCCTGGAGGCAGATGTGTGGGGTGGTTAGGAAGACCTCTCTGAGGAAGTGGGACTTGACTTGAAATATAAATATAAAGAAGAGATGTGGGAGAGGAAACAGTCTTGATAGAGTGGATTTCTTCCTCCCAGAGAAGAGAGAATGATAACAAATGATATGGAGAAGTAAGTGGGCCTAGAATATGCAGGGTCTTCAAGGTCATGATAAGGACTTTGGTCTTGATATTCAGAGCAAGGAAAACCATCGAAGGGTTTAAACCTATGGCTCACTTGATATAGTAGTTAATCTGAAAATAACACTTTCAGTAAAGTGTGCAGAAAATACTGAGAGAAGCACAAGTGAGGGGTTGTGGAGACCAGTTAGGAGGCTACAGCAAAACATGGAGGCAGACCAACCAAGTGGGAGCAGTTGTGAAGGTATATCCAGGACATCTAGCATGGATTCCAAAAGTACCACTGAAGAACAGAGAATGGGTTGGAGATGGGTTGGAAGAAGAAGAAAGGATAAAGGATGACTCCTAAGTTCCTAGATTACAAAACTGGTTGAATGGATGGAGGTGACACCGTTTAAACCAAGGAGGTGATGTTTTTATAATACATTTGACATGTGTTCCCATGAGGGACTAATTTCCTGAGATTTAACCTTAGGTTTCATGAAGAATAACTTCATGGTCCAAATCTGTGATGGAATTAGATCCTTCCTTTGATAACATTCTATTTGAAGGCACCATAATTGTTTATTTAAAAAAAAAATGATCCTAGAGTCAGCCGTAGGGGTTCAGTGCACACAAGAGTGAACTATGAGCAGACAGAATGAGCACAGAAAACAAATTGCTTGATGCTTGGTAGCCCGAAGAAACAATGAGCCGGCTTTATTATAAGTTTGGGGAAATGAGAAAGTTCTGTGAAATGACAGCCTGCCGCTTCAGATTCTTTAAGAGAAGAATTGAAGTTATTATTCTAGAAATGTATGTGTTTGTTTTTTATCAGTGGGCCATTTCACCAGTAACTGTTAATTAATGCCAAACCTTGGTTTCCAACTAGAAGGTGCAATTATACATCTACAGATACATATAGCAAAATATACTATCTGGAAACAGCAGAATAGGGATAAGGCAAAGCCATTGCCAGAAGATGCTATTCAGAAAAACACAGCTGAATTCAAAAGAACTCATTTATTATGCCATAAAAAAACCCTCTTATTGGAAAATAGAAATGATTTTTGTCGGGGAGGTTTATGATACTAGTCATTTCCTACAAACACATAACTTGAATAAGAACAGCCAGCACACAACAATGGTAATGGTGTTTATTATAATATCATCCACTGATGATTTCAGCCACAGATCTGAGATTTGTCAGCCATGCTCTGAATATACTTATTTTGGCAGCAAGGTCTGTTCAGGAGGTGATTGAGTTTTGAAACACAGGTTACATGACATTACTTCTCCTCCAGATCTTAAGTGTGTGGTATGAGCTTCCATGCAGAATCAGAGTGGTATTTTTGGCAATATAAGAAAATTTCTGGATCATGATATATTCCCAAAACACAGTTTAAGAATGAATTTGTGAATGTATCATATGTTAGCAAAATGCTATTGAAACATTCACTGGAATGATTTATTGGTATCCATTAGAAATGATCATTGGACCAGGAGATCACCCCTGCTTCTCGAATTTGTAGAGTATACAAACATACTGAATAGATTTTGTAGGGCTCTTCAATATGTCAGGGAAGGGAAGAAATTCATTTCTCAATAACTTTAGGTAAAACCACTATGTGCATTCCATGTCCATCTATCTGCTAGATTTTTTGCAATGGTGATATACCAAGAATGCAATATTTAGATTTCTTCTTGAATGACAATTTTGCCACTTAGGCAGGCTAATTTACTTCTTGATCTTTAATTTCTCTATCTATAAAACTAGTATGATCTTACATTTTGAAGATTAAATAGGATAATATATGTGAATGTGTAGTGTAGAGAAGGTTTTCAATAATATAAGCAGTACCACTAGCACTAACTATTTATGTCTTAAAAGTAAGTCTACTGTCTTTCACCCAATGCAGTGTTGCAAGATTTTTCATTTTGGCTGGAAACCTGAGTCTTCTTTGATACTCCCTTCTTTATTACCTCCCACATCCAATAGGTTTTAAAGTCCAAACAATTTTTTAATACTGTTATTTCTATTTGTACTAATCTTCCTTCCCTTATACCTATTATACCCATTAAAATCCTCATATTCTCTCCCTTTGATCACTACATTTGTTTCTAATTGGCCTCCCTAATATTGGTCTCTCCCAACATGAGCACATACAGCTGCCAGAATTCATTTTCCAGTAACATACTTTGAGTCATACCACAGTTCTGTTCAGAAACCTCCAGTGGTTTTTCATTTCTAGCCAAGAAAGACTGGCACATAAAGCCTTCCGTGGTCTTGTCCTCACTTCACCTTCTTCAGTCTGATCTTCCAAACTAGTGCCCCAAACATTAGTTTTCCCCCTGCCAAACTGGCTGTCACAGCATTTCAGAAATGCCTTGTATTTTCCTGATTCCATGACTTGGCTCAATCTATTCTTCCACCTGGAATGCCTTTCCTGTTCTCAGTGGATTCCCCCTCATTCCTTACTGCTCACTTCAAGCACCACCTCTCTCATGAAGCCTCTAAGAGACAAGTGTTTATCCCTTTTTCCAATTCCACTGTACTTGATTTTTCTTATAATGTTTTCCATATATGGTTTTGCATTCAAGTTATCTTTAGACCTATAGTATCCATCCTTCTAGATTATCATCTACTTGACAGTGAAGACTGTTTTACTCATCTTTGTATTATCTTTGCAAGCCTTCCTCAGTGCCGGATGCTCAAGATGTTATTGGATACATGAATGTGAAAATCTCTATCAAATCTGTTTTGGGACTTTCAATTTTGTTACATATGCTGTCTCTTTACAAAACACATTTTTTGTCTTTCATCATTTTGTCTTTTATCAAGAAGCCTCTACCTAAGATATCTTAGAAGTGCGTGTGCTGGACCTGTTTTGGGGACACGTCGGCACATGTAATAAACAGAATTTGTCATGGACATCAGCAAAAGTTGACTATATCCTGAAATTGTAGCAGTGTCAGTAATGCCTGATACCTGGAGTCCTTTCCAGCTTCTTGGTCTCATTGATATGAACGCAACTCAAAAAGGAAGTTTAGCAACCACTTAACATTTTTACAGTGCCTTCTAATTTTCAAAGCACTTTCCTAGCCCCTGACCCTTAAACAGCAGAGTGGGGAAAGGTGCTCTAATCACTACCTGGAAGAGAAAAAAATTGTCTTCCCAAGAAGAAGTGACTTGCCCAAGGTCACAAAGCTAGTAATAGAAGTGGAAGCAACAATAGAATCTTTAAGATGCTGATCATATCACTTTGGACTCTCCACTCTCTCTCTCTCTCTTTTTTTTTTTGCTTTTTAAAAAATTTAATTCCAATATAGTTAACATACAGCATTATATTAATTTCAGGTATACAATATAATTATGCAATAGTTCTCTACATTACTCAGTGCTCATCATGATGAATGCGTTCTTAATCCTCTTCACCTATTTCATCCATCCCCCGCCCCCGTCCCCTCTGGTAACCTTCAGTTCTCTGTAGCTAAGGGTCTGTTTTTTGGTTTGTCTCTTTTTTTCTTTGTTCAGTTGTTTCTTAAATTCCACATATGAGTGAAATCATGGTATTTTTGTCTCTCTCTGACTGACTTATTTCACTTAGCATTCTACCATCTAGATCCAACTGTGTTGTTGCACATGACAAGATTTCATTATTTTTTAAGGCTGGGTAATATTCCATTATATATATATATATATATATATATATATATGTTCTTTATCCATTCTTTATCCATTCATCTATCTTTATCCATTCATCTATCAATGGATGATTGGGCTTCTTCTATATTTTGGCTATAATGCTGTGATTAACATAGGGGTGCATATATCTTTTTGAATTCATACTTTCATATTCTTTGGGTAAATGCCCAGTAGTGGATGTACTGAATCATAGGGTAATTCTATTTTTAATTTTTTCAGGCATTTCCAAACTCTTTTCCGCAGTGGCTGCACCAGTTTGCATTCCCATCAACAGTGGGCAAAGGTTTCTTTTTCTCCACATCATCATCAACATTTGTTGTTTCTTGAGTTTTGATTTTAACCATTCTGACAGGTGTGAGGTGATATCTCATTGTAGTTTTGATTTGCATTTCCCTGATGATGAGTGATGTTGACCATCTTTTCATATGTCTGTTGGCCATCTGTATGTCCTCTTTGAAGAAATATTTGTTCATGTCTTCTTCCCATTTTTAATTAGATTATTTGGCTTTTTGGTGTTGAGTTATATAAGTTCTTTATGTATTTTGGATACTAACCCTTTATCGGATATGTCATTTGCAAATATCTTCTCCCATTCAATAGGTTTTCTTTTAGTTTTGTTAATTGTTTTAGACTCTCCACTCTTTTATTCTGCCAACTCCCAAGCTTTTTTGAGGTCCTGAAATAATCTTTTGCAGCGTATACAATCTTGTACATGACAGACACATCTCCATCTCTCCTCTAGTTTGTAGAGAAGTTTGGTTTCAACTGTTGCCTTTTGTCACAGCTTTTCTCTCACCTGCTTTTTTTCTCTTACATAATTTAAGTTATATTCTGTTTTGTTGTGCCTAACATTTTTTTTCTTTATAACTTTTGGAGATAATTTGCATATAATAGAATAAACTCATTCTAAGTGTACCATTAGATGAGTTTTAACAAATAGATACATTGATGTATTGCCCTCAGTCAAGATATAGAATATTTCTATCACCCTCAGAAGTTCCCTGTGCCTCTTTGTAGCCCATCTCCCATTGCCAGGCCATTACTAATCTGTTCCCTGTAACAGATTAGTAACTAACATGTAAAGCTGTGCTACATATAATTTGTATTTGAGTCATATTAGGCCATACCTTTGCTCAGAGTCCTCTCTAGGCTTCCTTGCCTGCACAGAACAAAAGCCCATATCCTTCAAATGGTCCACAGAACCCTGGGGACTCTGCCTCAGCATGTCTCTCTTTCCTCATTTCTCGATATTGTCTCTGAATCCTTCCTACGTCCCTTCTTTAAATTATTTTTTCTATGTCTTCTCAACTTCAATATGCATAGGTAACCCCAAAGGATATTTTAAAAGGATATTCTGATTCAGTAGCCCTGAGATGCTGCCTTTCGATCTAACTCCTAGACACTGCGGACACATTTTGACTAGCAAGGAGCTGGGTATTTGTCACCCTGTAAGGGCAGAGACTGGGTCTGTTTTGTTTACCACCATATTCCCAGTGCCTAGGTAGTGCCTGCCACACAGTAGCTGTTCTTTCTCTCTGCTCTCAACAATTTCTAGTCAGGGGCTTCCAGCATATGATACTAAAATTAGCTGTCTGCTGAGGATCATAAAAAATGAAAGAAAGGTCGCAGACCTATTCACAGCCACAAGGAATCTTATGCAAATAGACCTAATACCCAGTGAGACTTTTGACAGGTGTGAGCCATTAATGTGGAAAATGTGGGGGGGAACACTCATATTGCTTAAAATGATCAAAGGTGGATGCCAGTTTCACCAGCCCATTGCCAATCTTCCCACTCACCCCTGCTTTCACATTTCACGTGTCAGGGTTCAAGGTGTTCTGCCAGACAAAGACTAAGGGAGTACCTAGGGCAGAATGTCCCATGGCCAGGTTCACATCTATGAGAGGACAGGTCATGGAAACACAGGAGCCCGGGGACCATTCACTTCTGGATCGTTTACCTTGCCATTCAGAGAGAACAGAGCACTGCAGAGAGAAGAGGAAGGGTGTCTGTCTGAGGCCACTACACGAGTTACATAAATGAGCGCCTACACTGACAGAGCATCCTGGGCACAATGCTCCTGCTATATACAAAACGTGCTTTTGGTCTATTCAAAATTCTACCTCCGATTGGGAGGAAAATTATTCACAGCTGGGTAACGAAGTGGCATCTCTGTTCTGCAGCTAGCTGAAGCCACCTCATTCCTCTTGATCTGATCTAAATTGTGCTGCTATTTCAAAATCTTATGCAAATGCAAAAGGGAGGGAAGTTTGAAAGGAAAGTTACATCTCAGAATATCTTGGGGCTCCTGGGCTTGAGACATTGTTCCAAGGTTAGTGTTAATTCAATATGTGATTATTAAACTGTTAAGTGAGGCATGGGGCAAATTATGTATTTTACTCTGCTAATGCTCAAAAAGGGAATATAAATTATGCAAAAGAGAAGCAGATTATGCACCATTCCCGAACTCTCATCAGTCAGTCAACATGTACCCATTTCATCATCTTTCTTTCCTGACCTGGGTTTGCCCACCAATCATTCAATCATCCGTCATTTACAGCACTCTTTATAAGAGTAGGAGACTCGACTGCCAGCCACAGAGTACTTCTGGTGTGTCCAGAAGGAGAGTGGACCTTAGTGACACCTTGCCATCTATACCTACCCTTTGGGAGTTATCTTAAAGCTTTTTCCCTGCCATGTTACTCTTCTGTTCCACGACCTTCCAAGCCTGTCTTCTGCCAGTAGAATACTAGATGTCTCTAGAACCTTCTTCAGTGATTGAAGGCAGGGGGAGTGGTTTGCTGGCAGTCACCGTGCTACTAAATGGTGGGGCCCAAATACCAACCCAGATGCGGTTTTCTCTAAAAGCTCCATTCCTAATTTCTATTCCTATAACCTCTCATACAATCTATGCTTAATCCTGATATGTTTAACCGAGGTAAGATCCCCACAACTTACAATGGAAGAGACAGTAGAAAACAATTTTGACGTCTTTCCCTTCTCAACTTTAATGTAAGATCCGTATGCCTTTTCTCTCCATGTATTAGTGCATACGACACACGTGTGCTATGCAGGGCCAGGCGGTTGTAATAATAATAATATGCCTCATTGCGTGAGCAGTGGGAGAATTCTTTAAAAAAATAAATATAGCGAATCAGGGCTCTAAATCATTGGTTTAGAACAGGCCTGGAAGAGGTTGTATTTTCATGAGTCAAAAACAAGTTCTAACTTCAATAGATCAATTGTAGGTGTAACAATGTTGCCTTTATTCACTGTCTGTCAACAGCATGGGGAAGGTGGGAATCATTTTAGTCATTAGTTATATCTGACACAAGCTCCATCCTACATTTCATCAATGGGGGTCTATGATGAGGTGTGCTCCAGTGGTTTGGAAACATTTCAAAGGAAAACTAAGATTTGTGGAGTAATTTGAAAGACGGGAGGGAGGGAGTTGTCTGGAGGCTCCAAATGAATTGGAAAAGTTTGTGTGAAAGGACCGTTCAGCCTGACAGGTACAAGGGGCAGGCTTTCCGAGATATAATGTGCTTCTGATTGCTGGCTGACAAGTTATTTTCTTTTCTGTCTTCTGAAATATGCGAGACTTTTTCCATGTTGTGATTTACAACTGGGTTAGGTTTCATCCACCTGTGGGTCGCTGCGAACTGTGTAGTGTGCTATTAGTGAAAGACCACGTTTTGAGAGAACCTTTACCACATCAAGGAAGCTAGAGAAATGGGAGGTCCAACCCTGCTTTCTAGATGAGATGGTTCTTGATTAACAAGAGAATATCAAGTTGGCTCATTCATCCGGCACCAAAGCTACATGAGGACTGGGTCGGACCTGGTTAGTACTTGGATGGGAGGACTTCTTTATAAATGAATTTTTCAGATAAATGAAAAAAAAAAAAAGAGGGCTGTGAACCTTGTTTTCTTGAGTGGAGTATAAAGAGCATCATTTAACATTTTCGTGACAAATTGATATCATCCCTATGAGCTTTAATGGCTATGTTGCCCTATTTTGATATCAATTATTAATTGATTACTTCTTTTGTCATGTCATTGGAGGCTGGAGGTTCAGTGGGGGAAGAAGACTGACATAACCTCTAGCCCCATGAGCACTGCTATGATATGGAAGACCATCTGGTCAAATCCCAGTCTGCTAAGCTCTTTATGTTCTTACTTCTATTTATTTCTATCAGAGTTTGTGTTTTTTAAAATGTCACCCATTTAAATAACAGAAAAAGAAAGACAGACAGAAGAAAGAAAGATGAGAAGGAAGGATAAATTGAAGAAGAATTATATCTACTCTGTGCCAACCATAACCTTAGGCACCAGGGTTATTAACTGTCTAACAGCAAACAAGACAGGTGAATTCTTCCCTGTCTTCTAAGGGGGAGATCATAACTTATTAATCATCTTTAATTCTATTTTCCTAGTATCGGCATTGCACCTAGAATAGTCAATAGATGTGAATTGGGTGGCTGATTTGATGAATGACTTCGGTAAGTGAATATGAATGAGTATGTTACAGGCTGGGGAAACATATTACACAAGTTCATTTAAAATGCATCCAAAATCAAATACAAATGGTTTTAAATTATTTCCGTAAAGAATTCCTTTTTTTTTTTTTTTTAAGATTTTATTTATTTATTTGAGAGAGAGAGAGAGAGCACATGAGAGGGGGGAGGGTCAGAGGGAGAAGCAGACTCCCTGCTGAGCAGGGAGCCCAATGTGGGACTTGATCCTGGGACTCGAGGATCATGACCCGAGCCGAAGGCAGTCGCTTAACCAACTGAGCCACCCAGGCGCCCTCCCTAAAGAATTTCTTTACTGTAGTGTCTTGATGACATCAGGTCCCAGCCCTCTTACAAATGGCTCTGTTTGCTATATAAGTGGATGAAGACACTGTTCTTTATTAATCCTAAATGGTATTTCTGCTACAGCTGTGGTAAACTGAAAATGGGAATTAAGGATATGGTATGAATATGTGATGACATTTTTTAGGGAGAGGTGGTTAAGAAATTAGTTGTAAAAATTAAATGGGGACTGGAAAGTGTAAGATGGTCATAATTTATTCTCTCATTTTCTAGTCACAGAATCAGGCATTGTATTTTGATATCAAGAAATAGGTTGTTTGATATCCTTGACATAGAATGTCAGATGTAGCATTTAACAGGTCAGATAAAAGTGAGGTAAAATAATAGTTAGTGTTGGTTAATTTGTGGCAGACTAGCATGCTTCTAATAAGTGGACTGAATCTTTCTGTGTTGATATTTGTAAATATCTCTTTATTCATTATATATATATATATATATATATATATATTTTAATTATCTTGACTCTTTGCTCAGACTGAATCCAAGAAATATCAATCCTCCAGTGTAAGTAACAGTCCCAGTCATTTACTAATACATTTAGAAACAGAATAAGAATTCCTTTATTCCTTTATACAGCAAAGAGGTACACTAGTCAACAATTCTGATCAATTTAATGCTGATTCAGGAGCCTTTATAATGAGTTCTACTTCATTCACTTCTTAATTGCTCTACTGAGCACTCTACCATCATGGAAAAGTAGTCTCCTTAAGACATGCCTCTTCACTAGAAAGTAGTTTGTATCTTTTCTTTTTAAGAAGTTTCTAATGCAAACATTAGTTACTGTCCATTTAAAAAATACAGAAAAAATGATATTATTAATAAGTATCTGGAAATTTCAGCTATTGATTGATTGATTTCCATGACAGAAAATTCTACTGGAGGATTTTAGGAAGGTCCTTTTTTAAGAGCATTCTAACTGGCAAAGTGCTACTTAAGAGCTTTTACTTTCTATAGGACCTGTCAGAAATGTTCATTCCTTATCCAGATGTTCTACATGTCATAGGTATGGATACGTTTTGATACTGTTTTTTGGGGGAATACAACTCAATTCCACACATAATTATTCACTCCACATTCCCAGGTGAATCTGCAAAACCCTTTAGTCAAAATTCCTCATGCCGTTATGTTGCTAAACCCTTGGGGAAAAGGCTAATTATAAATTCTTGTGTAAGACTCTCTCATTTTCCTTTCTAATAGATCCATTAACTTTCAAAGATTTTTTTTTTTTTGTACACAATGAAAGTATAACATAGGCTTAAGAACAGAATCAATATGAAGGGCATGAGTAGAAGGGTAAATTTTGACCAGCTGTGGAAGTCATTTACTAACAAAAAGGGCCTTATTTTGAGAAAGGAGAACTAGGTGTGTACAGGATGCTAAGACAAGTGATATTTCAGAATGCAGACCATGTAAATTTACTGAGAAATAAGAATGTCGAAGTCTGACATCTATGGAGCTTATTCCCAATCCTGAGTGTTTTTCTTCAGAAATGTCCCTAAACTTAAAGAAAACAAGTTTTGAACTTCATACACTCCTAGTTCATGGGCATATGGATATGGCCATATGGTAGGCATTTTTATCACATCATATTTGTAGGGAAGGTGTCTGTTTTTCCTTGCTGACCCCTCCCTAGCTTATGGTAGTTCCAGAAACCAAATGTCTCTTGCTATGGTAGCTTCTGCTTAAAGATGCCCACCATCAAGTCCTTCCTTGTATGTGCATGGCGGTCCCCCCATGGAGAGGAACTGTCTATTCTTCCACCTTCTACCCTCTTCAGTCTGGAATGCCTTGTGACTATGCTGAACCACAGAAAGGGGTCAAGGTGATGTGCTCCCAGCTCTGGGTCTAATTGTTAAGGGGCCTGGCACTTTGGCTTCTTGCCTCTGGAATACTAAATTGCCATGTAGGGAGGCCAGGCTACACTGCTGAGAGACCAAAGGCAGGAGCACTGAGACACCAGACATGTATGTGACAGTCATCTAGGAGCCTTCAGATGACTTCAGTTCTAATCGCCATCTTATCGAAACCATGTGAAAAGTCCCAAATAATCACCCAGCAAAGTTAAGTCAACATTTTAGGTTGTGAGATGGTTCGTTAAAAGCAATAGGCGCCTGGAACACATGCTCTCTTAGTGAAATAGTTGAACACCACAACAAATGAGAGCTGTGAGACCAGGGTGAACTACCAAGCCAGAAAGGACAGCATAAGAACATCAAGATTCAAACCACACAAAAACTCATAAGGGGGCTTAACACAGTGGGTATTTTCCACATTTTTTCTTCTTGTGGATCGATAAATTTTTTTTTTCTTACAAATAATTTCTTTCATTATAAACTAACATGACAGCTTTATAAAAACAGTTGGGAACTAGAGAAGAGAAAAACATTCCCCCTAAGCTCACCATCCTTACATCATTGAAGTTAGCTGTTTCGTAATTTCCCATCAGATTTTTTTTTTCTTGATCATATGCATTATGTTTCACTTCACTAAAATTATAACCAAAGACAGACCTGGCTCTATGGTGCCTGAAGCTTGCACCTATTGGGGCAGGGGGAGAAGAAAAATCTTACTTCAAGACAAAATTTAAATAATCTTTAAAACAACTTTTTTACAAAAATCTGTAACCATATGAAAGACATTGCCACAGCCTCTCTAAGAGACTTTGAAAAGCTTTGTGGTGAGAGGCCCTACAACTTAAGTTTCAATAGCTTCATTATAAATTACTGTTGGCCATAAGGTACATATAAATTTGCAACTTTTATTTTCTTTTGTTATATCAAAATAATTTTTCATGTTGAAACCTAGCCTTTATATATGAGCTTTAAAGATTTCATATTTTTATATTGAATCGGTATACCCTAATTGCCCTAATATAGGATTTTTGAAACTTGGCGCTACTGACATTTTGTGCTGAATAATTCTTTGTTGTGAGGGACTGTCCTATGGATTACCAGACTGCCCTAATAAATCCCCTACTCTGGTTACTTATATCAATTTCTTTTTTATCATTATTAATTGAAAAATATTTTCATAAATATGATTTTATTCAATTCTTAATTTTTTCCCCGTTAAGACTCTTAGAAATGGAATTACTATGTTAAAGAGAATGGTATTGACATGGCTTTTGCCAAATTTCTTTCCCCTAAAGGCTTACAGTTATCTGAAATATAGGGCAACACATTTTACTATAGATGTAGATATATTTATTATAATTAACATTACAATTAATTATAACAAAATAATATATTTAAAGTATATAATATACTTAGGATATTATAATTAAAACCATTTATTTTGCTAATAAACTGTAATTATTGGCTGAGAATCTACCCTCCTATAGAATGGTCACCAAAGAAATTCAAGATTGACTTTTTTTTTTTGTTTACTTTAAAATTCTAAAAATTATATTTTGAAAAAGAATTGCTCTATTTCCACTAACCATGAGAAGGGACTTGAAGATACCATTCTGGTTCATTGTTTTTCTTACCATCTGCCTGGTTTAGCCCTTCACAGGGAAGTCTATATTTGAATTCTGAAAGCAAATGGTAAAGCAGTTTCAACATAATGGACTTGCAGGGATAGGAAAACTGTAGGCTTCCTGCTCTGGTTATGTTTAGTGAATAGAGAAGACAGACCAGACTTCCCAGCTTGTGTCTACACCTGTCAGGATGGCTAATTAACTGCAGCTCTCTTTTCTCCTTGTCATCACTACAAAAGCCCCATTATCCACACCCCTAAAGATAAACAAAGATATCAGTTGTTTTGTGTCGTGAATAGAATCTAGAAAAGCGACTTTTTGTTCTCTCTATTGCCTGCTGCGAGCAGTGTGAACACCCCCTGTCTTTGAGGGAAGGTTCTCCACCCTCTTTCCCAGATGGCTGAAAACACTGCTTTCTGTTTTACTTCAGTCCTACAATGTTTAAGGTGTAGAACAGATCTCTTCCGGCTGGCAACCCCAACAGGCTTTGCTTTTAAGGAGTCCACAAGCCTCTCCTACAGGACTGCCTCCTCCAGGGTATGATGCCAAAGCTCTAAACAACTAGAAGGGTTGGGTTTATCCCTGCTGAAGGAATTGACATAGTAGAGGTAGCCAGTGAGCTTAAAAAGTCTGTTACATAAGGAATATTCCACGACAGTTCACATTCACATGTAACATTTCTCAAGGCTATAAAATAGTGCAATTCCTCCTTTCATTGGTCCTTCCTTCCTTCTCTCCCCGCTTCCTTCTTTCTTTCCCTTCTTCCTCCTTCCTTCCTTCTCTCCTTGAGTCCCTATCTTCCTCCCTCTTTCTCCCACTTTTTCTTCTTCCTTTAAAGTCTTTTTCCCCCAATTTCATGAAAGTGGAAGTATAATACAGATTAGAGTCTCTCTTTTTTAAAGTTTTATTTTTCACAACACCTGCCCTCCTTAATACCTATCACCTGGTGTTATACACAACTAAAGAATTGTTGAACACTACATCAAAAACTAATGATATACTATATGCTAACTGAACATAATAAAAAAAATTAGAAAAAAAAGTTTTATTTTTCATTTTTATTTTTTTTGTTAGCAAACTACCCCCAATGTGGGGCTCAAACTTGTGACCCTGAGATCAAGAGTCACATGCTCTACCGACTGAGCCAGCCAGGCACCCCAAATATGAATTGCCTCTTAATCTTAAAACATTCTCCTCCATACTCTCAAATTCTAAAAATGGCTTTATGGCTTTGCCCTACTTCTGTTTAATGTGAATCTTCAGCATCAGTTAATACCGTATTTAGCTCCTGTAAATGTCCCTGATTAAAAGTTAACACAGAACGGATATGCTCATGACAGGGAAATGAAAAACAAAGAAAGAAACACAAGAACCTGGGAAATTTGGGGAGGTTGGTGTGAAATGCAGGTGGCACGAGCCACAGATCTGGAAGGACTGCTTCCCCAACAGATGCTTAGCAACCACAACGTGTACCTGACCTGGCTTTTAATGGACAACGTTATGCAGTGCCTGTGTACTTAGTAACTGATAGAACAGTGTTCTACCTGAAGGATCTGCTATTACCAATAGCTCAGAAGAATCCAATAGGTTTCTGATTTAAATGTTTGTTTTGTTTTATTTAAATAAAAATACTCTCAAAATGCAAACAACACACAATTGGTTCATCAAATATTAGATTGACAAATAAGGTTTTCTAGACTAAGGTAGGAAACAAAATACTGTCCCAAAGAAGTTTGTGTATAGGCCTCTCCATACCCCAACTTCCTTATTACTTGGACTTTGGGAATTAGGTTAAGCAGAGCCCAGCACATCAGATTTCACCATTAAACTCACAATTATTTCTACATTGCTATATATATTATTTTCACTTCTAGTTTTTAAAACATAGGCAAGTGAAATTAAACTAAAAGTTATGAAACAAAATGACTTACCCTTTTAAAAAATGCATGTCCTAAAATGTTGGATGAGTGGTAACAAATTTTGTTTTTTGATATAACATCATCACAATATTCCCAAGATATATATTTTTTAATCTGGAAGAATTTGTCAACTCTTGGTGAACTGTTTTTCCTATTCTCTTTCTCTTCTACCCACAACTTCCTGGGGTGGTCAAGATTAAATTTTTGAATACATAAAGAGGGGAAATCTGAAGGTGGAATAAGCCTTGCTAAAATTTTATAAGTGAGCACTAATTTGTATGAACTCCCCATATCCTGGAGAATAGATTATAAATACAAACACAGAACATTGGCTTAATTTATAGGGAATCTGCAGGGAATGTTGCAGGTATGAGGGATGTATATATTAACTTTAATATCACATGCCAGTTGCAACCATTAGGTCTTGTCATTTTTGTTCAAAAAATAAATTTCTTATTCTCTGTGGTTTAGACCATAGTAAAACACCATAAAACACACATTAACTATATTCACCCATTTCTCTGGAGAGATGAGTAAGTATTGTAAGTATAATTTAGTGTGATGTTTATCTCCATAATATATGATGCTTTTTACACAGCAAAGAATTACAGCGTTTTTTGTTGTCCGGGTTTAAATAATTGCTAACAATGTGTACTTCCCTATGTTGAAACTTGCATTTTCATTCATTCTTGTACATTCTTTTTTAGGCAAAAAGACCATGACCTTATCCATTCTCCCAAAGTCTCTGCTTCACTTTTTTGACTTGAGCCCTTCAGTATATCATTACATTAAGGATTGTTCCAGTTTTCAATGCTGATTATTATCTAATCAAAAAGTCCCATCCTTACATGAATATAGATCGATGGAATAGGATAGAAATCCACAAGTAAACCAAAATTACAATAATTTTGTACATAATAAAGGTGGCCTAACAAATAGGTAGTGAGAAAGATGAATTATTCAATAAAAGCTATTATTACAACTAAGATCTGGAAAAAAAAAGTTGGGTCCCTACCTACACTTTACATCAAAATGCATCCTGAATAAACCGAATGTTTGATTATAAAAACTGAAAGCATTAGTTATATTAATAACAGACAAATAAGACCCTCTCGTAATTGATGGATCAAACAGTACAGACATAGAATAGTTGAAAAGTACAATCCACAGTTTTGATTTAGGAGAATATATATTATGTTCAAGCCCGTGTGGGTAGTTATAAAACCTGACCACATCTTAGCAATAAAGCTAATGGGATCAAATTTCAAGGTATTGATATCACACTGAACACATTCTTTGACCACAGTGCAATTTAATTTAAATAAAAAATAAAAAATTATAAGAAATACCCCATCTTTTCTATAAATATAAAACATACTTCTAAACAATTCATGGGTCGATATGGAAATAGTAATGGAAATTAGACTATTTTAAGAACTGAATTACAGTACACACATGATGTATAAAATTTTGTAAGATTAGTTTAAAATAATACTTAAAAAGTTAAATAGTCTTAAATATTTACATTAGAGAATAAGGTTTGAAATTAGGAAGTACTTCATCTTATTCAGGGATTTAAAAGATGTAACTGACAACAAATGCTTTGATCCAAAGTGTATAGGGAACATTTTATGGGTCAATAGGAAAAAAAAAAAAAAGAAACGGGCAGAATAATTAAAGAGATAATTCACTGAAGTGAAAACCTGAGATAAACATCTGAAGAGATGATCAATTTTATTAGTATCCAGAACATGCACATTTTAACCACAGTGAGATATGATTTCACACTCAGTTGATTAAAAAACTTGACTAGGTATTAGCAAGGATGTGGAGCAAGAATATCTCTCCCACTCCTAATGGTAAGGCTACTTGTCTGGAAAAAGTTAATAATTACATAGTTCGGCTGAAAATACCCATAGCACAGAATGCAGAAATTCCACTCCTAGGTATACTCCAGGAGTCAGAGAACTTTTGAAAACACTTACATTGGGAGACATTGTCAAGAATATTCATAACAACATTGTTTGAAATAAATAAAAGAATGAATCAGTACAAAAATGTCTATCAGTAAAATAGATGAATGAATTACAGTGTGTTCCTACAGATGCACAACACACAAGTGAAAAACGGAAGAACTACTGTTGTATGCATCACCCTGGATGATCTCAGAGCATAATGTTCTGAGGAAGAAACAAATCACAGAAGAATTTATACTGTATGGCTCCATTTACATATGACTAAAAAATAATTTGCTATTTAGGAATCTATACATAGAGAGAGGTGGTAAGAACGTGAAGAGAAATGGGGATCATAAATAAAAATTCAGTACAGTGCTTACTTCTGTTTGAGACGAGAAGAGTGTCAGGGATGGGTGTTTGGAGGGGCCTAGTGTCTAGGGTTCTGGTGACATCCTTTGGTATCACAGAATAGCTTTACAGAGAGCAAGTTGACAATACCTAGTAAAATTGCCAAAGCATATACCCTTATAAGAATGAATACTATAAAAATAACCCCACTAATAATGTACATCTAAGGTTATTCATTGCAACACTATTTGCAATAATAAATATTAGAAACATTCTAAATGTTATTCTAAATCCTATCACTAAGGGATTAGTTGGATAAGTTACGGTTTATCCATGCAATGGAATGCAATGAAGCTATACAAAAGATTGTTTTTTTTTTTTTTAAAGATTTTATTTATTTATTTGACAGAGAGAGAGACAGCGAGAGCAGGAACACAAGCAGGGGGAGTGGGAGAGGGAGAAGCAGGCTTCCTGCCGAGCAGGGAGCCCGATGTGGGACTCGATCCCAGGACCCTGGGATCATGACCTGAGCCGAAGGCAGACGCTTAACGACTGAGCCACCCAGGCGCCCTATACAAAAGATTGTTGAAGCTCTTTATGAATGGATAAAGACAAAGATGTTCTTAGGTGGAAAAAAAATGTTTAAAACATTGTGTATAATCTGTCAATATTTGTATAAAAATAAGATGAAGAATATATATTTAAAAATGTATGTAAGTTCAAAATAATATATTTTAAAGTGTATGCAAATTAGGATTATTGTTTGAGGGGAAGTAAACAGGGTAAATGGGAGACATGGACAAGAGGGGGATTTTCAGTATTTATCATTTCATACATTTTCTATGTTGAACCATATGTAAATATTACTTCCGGGGAAGGGAACAGGATAGCTGGAGAAGGGTAGGAGGGAGACTGGTTTTTATCATTCATCATTGATGTATCGCCTTTGAATTTTGTGACTGCAATGCAATGCTTATATTAATTATTGATAAAAATAAACATACTAATGTTAAAACAATCAACAACACAACCACTTGGTTCTCATTCACCAGGACTCTGTCAAGAGTGAACCAAAAATGTCAATGACTAGCCAATGCTATGGAAATGGCACTTCCTTAAAAGCTGGAACTTCCCTTATTTGTAAAAACATATTGCAAAAGCAATTAAAACCCCTACCAATGTTCCTTGAACATATGTCGGAAGCTGTGGGGAAAGCACTGTTGTTCCTACTCTCCTGGAGAAGGAGAAGTGAAATATATTTAAAATAACACAGGAGAAAATTTACTCAGAGCTATATGGAACTTAATAATGACTTGAAAAATCCAGAGGGGCCTTCTGGTGCCCATTTTAATCTTTTGGAAGATGACAAACGGATGCATAATTAAATGCAATCATGTAACGACTGAAGTCTTTCATAAATTTCTCGATGAGAACACAATTCAAAATTTATTATCAGCACTTCCTGAAATAGAACAAGAACAAAAAAGTAAAAAGAAAATTCAGTAAAAGTAAAAACATCAAGTGTGAGTGTTGGAGATATGATAAACATCTGATAGTGAAGGGACTGCGAGTACAAACCACCTACATGTGCACACTGAGAAATCATTAGGAGCCTCTTGTGTAGAATTGTATTTTCACTGGTGAAGCACCATCTCCTCGGCAGCTTGTACTTAAGCTTTCTCATCTCATATGTTGTGCTCTTGGAGCACCGTATAGAAAATACCCTCTCAGTTTCTCTGGGAGCTACCATAGTCCTTTTAACCTCTCTTTTTTCATTAAGGAGATGGAGAATTGGATGTACACGATCTAATCTTGGCTGTTTGTGTCCTTGGCAAGACACATAACCTTGCTGGGCTTTAGTGTCATTTTCTATAAATGCTAATGTCCCTTCCAAGCCCGTCATTCTATAATGCCACAGCAAGTGACAGAAGGCTTCTGGCATTCTTGCAGCTTTCTCCACTGACACAACTCCTTTCTACACTGATACAGATTGGAGCAGCATTTCTTTCAATCTTCTCTTAATGGAATGTTCTCAGCTACAGTGGTTGAACAAATAGGACTTTGCCTTCTTTTACATAAGAAGTATGGAAGTATATGGATGCTGGAATTGGTTCACCAGCTCAACAATTTTAGGACTGGTACGTTTTAGTTCTACTGGGCAGACCCTCAAGGTCACAAGATGGCTGCTGCAGATCCTGTCAAACAAGACAAGGACTCTCTCCATCACTAGGCATTCCCCACCTTCTTATAGTAGAGGCAACCACTGTTTTGGTGTCCTCCATCATGGACTAATTTTGTCTCCTCCGGAAGCTCATATAAATGGAATCACACAGTACAGAATCTTTTGTGTCTGGTTTCTTTCATTCAACATGTTCTTTTGGCAATTCATTCATGTTGTAGTAATTGCTGACTAGTAGTACATTATATGAATATACCACCATTCATCTATCCATTCTCCTACTGATGTGTGTTTGAATTGTTTCCAGTTTGGAGCTATATGAATAAGGTTGCTATGAACATATAAGTCTTTTGTGTGGACCCATATGTCTCCATCTGTATTGCATAAAAACCCAGAAGTAGAATTGCTGCATCATAGGGCCAATGTATGTTTAGCTCCTGCCAAGGAGCCCTCTAAAATGGCTACATCACTTACATAGTTATTTTTGATGACTGCATAATTCTGGAAGGGATGCATCATCAATTATGTAATTTTTTCTAGATTACTGGACATTTAATTTATATTGCTTTCAATCTTGCTTTTTTAAAAATAGGAAATGTGACAATGAATGCCTTTATGCAAATGACTTTATCTATTACTGGAATATTTCCTCTATTAGAATATTTACTTGAGATCATAGGGGCAGAGTTATTGAGTATTGCCATGATTTCTCAATTTCCCTAAAGCCCGTAGTAGTTTGTATTTCTTTAATATGTTTGAGAAATATTGCTTTTAAACCCCTTCTTTCTTTTTTATTGAGTTTTATTTTACTGAGATCTTAAGTGTACAGCTCGATGAATTTTTACACATGTAAAATTCACTAGCTATGGCCTAGATCAAGAAATAGGACATCTTCAGCTCCACAGAAACCCTCATGCCTCTCTCAGACTATTCCACACCTCACAGAAGTTCCTACTGTTCAGATATTGATCCCATAAAATGATTGTGCTTCTGTTTAAACTTCATATAAATTAAATCATATGGTTTATATTTACTTACTCTCATATGCATGACTTGAGAGACCAAATACAGTTTTTATTTTGACTAGTCTTAATTTCTGCTATTGATGAGAATGAGCTATCATATATTTAATAAAAATAATGATCAACATTTGTTGAGCTCAGGAAGGCACATCAGCTCCTACCTAAGGAATTTACATCCATAATTTCACTTCATCTTCTCAATCACCTAATAAGATGGACTATTCCCACTTTCTGGATAATAAATATGAGGCTAAGTTTTGAAATTAGCTTGCCCAATCTTGTAAGGATAGTATGTGCCTCAGCAAGGATGCATATTCACAGCTCATGCTTTAAACTATTACTAGAAACTAGTCCTTTAGAATTTGCAAATGCTCCATCACCAGATAGAAGATCTAAACAAGCATCAGAGGATGCTTGTACTGGCCCTACTTTTCTCGACTCTTTAATAAAAGCTAAAGACAAGCTGCTAGCGGTGAAGGATCAAAGTCAACTTGATAGATGCAATTGCCAGGCATGATTTTCTCAATCACCCATGTTTTTCAGTCATTATAAGCTTTACTAGAAAATTGAAACAGTAGGTATATATTAACATTGCAGCCCACATCTGGTCATATTACTGCCGATCGGGGCCATTTTTTCATTAAAATGCAATTATTACCCCCAAGACATCACTATACAAAATTATATAGAATATAATGAACAGAGTAGCTAATGATGGAAAAACAGCATGGATTCACAAAGTATACCGTGAGTAAGGACGACTCATACACTGAACATTTTACCATATTGGAGGGTAATGAGGAAGCTCACTGCCTAGGAGAGGAGCAGAGAAAGGTAAATCAAAGCCAGGGCTTCTATCTGAAGGCAGCTAGAAGCACCAGGCACCTTTTAATCCAAGTGATTTTTCTAATCCCAACTCAGAAGAAGATATTAATTTGTATAATATATTAGAAATTACAAATAGGTTTTTGCATTAAGGAAACAAGGTCCCAGTAAAAAGAAACAAAGAAAGATGGTAGAATACACTTGATAAAAAGGCATGCATCCAGGAAACATGACATCATCAAAGAAAATGATAGAGCCAGTACTTAAATGAATATAGGAACCCAAGTGGTGTTTTATAAATTCCTTTAAAAACTTTTGGGATATGAAAGAGGTAACATCGCAAGTGCATAAATCATAAGTGCACAAGTCAAGGAAGTTTCACAAAGTGAGCACATTGGGTAACTTCTACCCAGATCACAATATAGAACATTTACTGTGTCCCAAGAACCACCCACATGCCCCATTCTTGTTACTACCACACTCCAAAAGTAACCACGATTCTCACTTTCACCTTAAGGAGAATCAGTCAGAGGAGTGCAAAACTTCAAATAAATATAAGATGCTTTAGGAAAAAAATAATGAAAATTGCTACCTAATCCTATTTGCATTTGAGGAGTTGAACAAGTGTCATAACAATTTAACGAGCTAGAGCTACTGAAAGAAAATTCGACATCTCCCTCCAGCCCCCAAGCAAAAAGAAAATTTCATTTTTCCACATTTGTTATTGATTTTTCTGAATTTCACTTTATTTAATTCAGCCGTTAGTAATGGATAACACAGAGTTGATTTTCTTTGAAGTTCTACTTTATCTATATGACAGCAACACAAATGACTGTTGGTAAGACTTGAAAATTAAATTTAGTTTTTCCAGTGTCTGTGTGAAGTGATTTCCCTAAGGTCTGCTTTTCAAGATCTCCTGGTGCCCAAAGGCACAACAAGGCCAGTAGAAATGCAGTGAGTTTTGTCCTCTAGGTAGTGTGTTTTAGTGTGAAACTAACCAGCCTAATTGCCACCTTAACTTGGCCTTATCAACATCACAATCCAATTAACTAGAATATTACCATGCAGACAAATATTTATGACATTTCAACCCTTAAAAATAATTGCAAACCTTGAAAATGCTTTTGAATACACAATACTAATTATCATTGAAGACCATGCATTTCTGCCAAGGTTAAACCTCTTCCGTAATTGGTCTGCAACTAGCTCCTGTTTTTCCTGTCTTATGGATGGGTTGAGAGGATATCTTATAATAAATTTCTGTTCCCCTCTCCATCCACCAGTCTTCAATCTGAGACTGAAAAACTTACTATTTTTTCTCCCTTTTACATAAATGACATCGCCAGCAGCTTCCTGGAAGACACTAGAAGGTTTTATAAAAGCAACGGAAAGGATGTCGGTTGCTGATCAGGATTTTCTTTTAATTGATTAATTAATTAATTAATCTACTTATTTATCTATTTTTCTGAAAGCAAGTGATCAAACATTTAACCCCTGGCCACACCTCTCCAAATAATTTTCCCAGGCCCCAAAGGTGTGTGTGTGATGACGTCCCGGAAGAGGATGCTGCCGATGTTCCTAGCCTAGCTGTGGCAGCAACCACCTCCCTCTCCCACATCCCATCCCTGTTGGGGAATGGCAAAGTAAAACTATTTCTGGACAGAGTGCAGAGGCATGAGTTACTCAGAATGTATTTTTAGATGACTTCTGAACATCTCCTAATACATCTTAGAAAGCACTGTTCACTTAATACCAAACAACCCAACTCTGGCTGATAAATAGTGCCCAAGAAAAGTCTTAGGATTCCAACGTTTTGTATCATTTGAGGAGACCCTGCTGGATGACCCTTGGTTTCACTTATTAATTGCACCTTCTGTTCCATTTAACTTTACCCAACCGGACTTATAAATATTTAATCAGATCATCACTGCCTGCTTAAAAAGGAAGGAGAAACCCTGGCTGATCCTGTTGGTCAAACATGACCTTGAGAAGACGAAGACACACTGACAATGTTACTTTCATCCCAATTTCCGTTTAAGAGGGGAAACAAGCACCACAACTGATTAGCAAAATTGAGTTATTAAAAAAGATTGATCTAGGCTTAGGTAGCATGGGGAAACTTTTTTAAAAAGCAGTGTTTCCACCTTTCTCAGAAAACCCCAAAGAGATTAAATTTTCTCATGACTTATTGAATCCACTAGATTGCCAAAGTCACAGAAATGTATTTAAATATTTTTTTCTTTAATATCTTCCCTAATATTAGTTTATAGAATATTACAAGTTGTGATGAAAGTATGGCTATAACATCCCACTTTTTTGGATATAGAGGCTTTTAATACTTGCCTTTGAAATGAATTGGGATTTTTTTTGGTCTTTTATATTTTTGTTTTTGTTGTTGCTGTCATTTATATTTTTCACCTTTACACCAAACACTGAGATGAATGTTGGAAGGTTTTTTTTCTTTTTTGTATTTTAAAATTAATAAGTTGAACAATGAATTAATTAACTATTGTGAAATCTTGAGTACTAACACTGCCCTCCCTGCCTTATTCCCTAGAACACGTGCTCCGCATGCTGGCCTCTGGGCACGAGAAGCCACAAGCATAGTTTTCAGACCCCTTCGAGCAGCTTCTTCTGTACCACTGGGCACCTCTCAGGCACTCAAGAGTCCCTAGTCTTACCACAAACTCTAATAATGCACAAGCGTCTCCTTTCCTCCCACTCCACATTGATCTGAGAGCCATCTTGATCCGCTAGATGTTGAGTAAATTCAACTTGTGCCTTTTCAGTGGATCTAAAATTGAGGTTTAATAACTCAAATGATGTTCACTGATACCATCATTGTAGCTAAACATTTGCTCTATCTCACACCTTTCTGAGAGATTCAATTAGATCCTCATACTATTTTATTTGTTGATGATCATGTGCTTTACCTTTGGAGGTGGTATATAAATATACATATATATGTATATTTGTATTTATATTTAGAGGATTAAGTGGTATATATATATCTGTATATATATATTTAGTAGGATTAGATATATATCTGTAAATACCTAGATTGGATATAGATATATCTATATCTAATCTATTAAGTGGTGTATATATATTTAGTAGTATTAGAATCCTTCAAAAAACTTCCACTTGAATCTATTATTGTTCCATGGACATACTTATCTTTTTTCTGAATCCTCACTAAATCACAAGCCTCCTGGGCCTTGTCCATCCTCTTCCTTACCATATGCCAATTGTCTAGATTAGTATCTGGCACAGAGCAGGAACTCAATAAACACTAAGTAAGGGGCTGTTTGGATGGATGGATGAATGATCACAAGCAAGGCAATCAGACTTACCTTCTTTATCCAGATAGTAAGTCCATCAGGATATCACATTGGACCTATTTTCTTCTGGTGGAGGATGGTGAGAATCTACAGTGATCTCAACCCAAACTGCCTATTCCACTGAGGACCATAAACCATGCTCTATGACCAACATTCCGTTTGATAGCTTGGCCTGAACATTTTAGCCAGGTGAACTTGTAGAATGTGGCCCATGCTTACGTACCGGTGTATTTGAACTAATATTCCACTGGATGTATGGCATTCTGCATATCACAATTTACTGAAAGATTTATTAACATAGGAGAAAGCACATTGGACCACCAGCACATTATAGATCTCAATACATTTACTTTTTCTCTTCCATCCCTTCCTTAGGTCTTAAGATAACTCTCTAGAACTTCACCATTTTGATTTGCACCTTCCTAATTTGTATACATGAGGAGGGCCTGACTGAATTAACAAAAAGTTCTAACTGATTAATGAAAATTATTGAAAAATGAATTTTTGAAGTGACTGATAAAATGAAACATTGCCTAGAATTGACCCTTAAGGGAGCAGCCTTAATAAATGGATAAGAATAATTTATAATTAGACTTTTCTTCTTGCACTTGAGAGGTCTTTAAAATGAGCTCATTTATCAGAAGGTTAAGCAGATCTTCGATTGCCTGCAATTGTATTTCTATTTTTAATTTGTTTCAGGGTAGTTTTCTTCAGTAGTGTATAGCTAAACTAACACAGTCCCTTCCTAGAGTAACACTTCATCGTAATCAGAAATTTTCAGGTTAAGAACAGGTTTTAGACAGATGAGTTGCATACCCATACAATGTTTACAGAAGCTCTGGCTTATCCTCAACACTGCAGAAATTCTTAAAATGCAGAGATTTTGAATAAAAGGAGCCAAACCCCAAAGACTACATACTGTATGATTCTAATGATATGAAGTTCAAAAATAGACAGAAGTAATGTATGGTCACACAAATTGGATAGTAATTGCCTTTGGAGGTGGTAAGTTGGTTAGCTGGACTTATGGGGGTGGTGTTCTATATTTTGATCTGGGTAATTTTTATATGGGTTTGCACATATGGCAAAGTTCTTTGAACTGAATGCTTAATGTTTGTGCATTTTACCAAAAGTAAGTTATATCTTTTTTTTTTTTTTAAAGATTTTATTTATTTATTCATGAGAGACAGAGGCAGAGGGAGAAGCAGGCTCCCTGCAGAGCAGGGAGCCCGATGCAGGACTCGATCCCAGGACCCTGGGATCATGACCTGAGCCGAAGGCAGACGCTTAACCGACTGAGCCACCCAGGCGTCCCAAAAGTAAGTTATATCTTAATAAAGTATTATTAAGGTATAGAATTCATAGGTTGTTACTTGGATCTTGGATCACACTTAGAGAGGAGGTTAACACAGGAAAAAAATAATTGGGTATGGAAAACTGAAAGACTAACTAGATAAAAGTGTTGCATGCTTATGTGATTTATCCAACCTCTGGTCTTTGCCCCACCATCTACTATGAATTTTAGATATTGATTATGGTGAGAATTGCAATGATAATCTGTTATCTTTTCAAACCAAATGTTAACTTTATTTTTTTAAGATTTTATTTTTTAAGTAATCTTTCCACCCAACGTGGGACTTGAACTTACAACCCCGAGATTAAGAGTCGCATGCTCCACTGATGGAGCCAGCCAAGTGCCCCTGAATGCTAACTTTAAATTAACCAACATGATACACCGAAATTCCTGAAACCAGATTCCAAAATAAACTCATTCACGAAGTCTTGGTCTCACCAAGAACTTGTCAACAGCATTGCCTCCCCATGCTAAAAAGTTAAGAAGATCCAATAGTTCTTCTTCAAGCAAAGTGCTAATAACCCCTATGGGGACTTGTTTTATCACTCTGTCACCTAAGTGTGATTTTCGAAGTAGCATTACTTTGTGTCTGCCAGGTTTGAGAAAACCCGAATGCCCTGCTGATGAAATCATGAACTCCAAAGCACTCATGATTTAAGAAGGAAACTATATATTAAATAGCTGAGTCAGGCTGTCTTATGATAGAGAGATGTATCAAGTGTTCTTTCTGGCCAAATATCATGTCCTTGTTAACATTATGGGTCAGGAAATATCCAGCAAGAAACCTGAGAGCTAGACATTCTGCAGGATTTAGTGAATAATGTCCAAAGGGTGCCTTGAAATTATTGAGCTAACTGAGAGTACAGATATAGAAAATTAATTTTCACTTGGGGGTTTTTGGGATAAAAGCAAGACATCAGTATAGTAATATTTGTATATCATTTTAGTAGGTGTTTCTGGGGTTCTGGAGTTCTATGTTTGGCTCCTAGTGTGTCTTCTGTCTTACCGGCTCTAGTAAAACTAGGCAATTATGAAAAAATAGAAGCATTATACAAATATTTTGACCCCTAAAAGTAACTCCCTTTCCCAAATGTTTAATCATTATTGGGTGGGAAAGTAGTTGCAAAGGATGAAGAGGGCTTTGTCACTATTGATGACATTTTATCTTTTGTTTTGTGTTGTATTCTGTACCCCCTACTCCCTCTTTCCCATCCTGGTTCATCTAGCTTACTTTTAATCTTTTTTCAGCTCTCAGCTTGAAGTCCTTTCATCAGAGAAGCTTTTCCTTATCTTTCCCTCCTATGGGTTTCTGCCCCACCATACTAAATGCACTCACTTGTTATCTATTTCTCCTGTGTAGTACACAACACAGTTATAATATCTTTCTTGCTCTGCAAACTATAAGCTACCAAGAAGACAGGGATTGTGTCCTTTTTTTTGCTCACTTTGTAACTTCAGTTCCAGGCAGACTGCCTGGCACATTGTAGTAGATACTCAGTAAGTATTTACTGGATGAATAAATTTAAAAATAACCAATGAATTAATGAAACCTCCCTCCAAAACTGACAAGGTTCTGAACTTAAACTGCGAGGATAACATTAATTTCCCTTAGTGAATAGGGGAGATGCCATCCCATGATACCCAATCTCCACCTGCTGTTTTTCCCCAACTGGGTTTTCTTTCTTCAGTCCTATCTCACCTCCCAACTCTTTGAGAGGATCCTTTGTGAGCTATGAGAGAGTTCTTTATCCATAAACACAGTAGTATTCCTGAAGCTGGAAGAGAGAAGGTGATAAGAATCAAATTAACATTTCTGATTTTATAAGTCAGTGTAGGCTAACAATGCTAAGAAACAACTTCCCAATTCAAGTGACACAATGAAAGTTCACTTCGGAGCTCACATAAAAGTCCAAGTGGGTTGAGAAAGAGGTGGTTCTCTTCACCACAGAGTCATTCAAGAATCCATACTCTGTCCATCTTGCTCCTCTACTCTTCTCTAAATGGGCTGGAGCTCGAGGTGGGCCCCACCACTTCCCTTCACATTCTGGTGACTACAGAGCTTAGTTACGGTGCCCCCACCACCACTTCTAACTACAACGCAGCTTGGAAATGTAATCTATTGTATGCCCGGGAAGAAAATGAAAGCATATGAATGTTGCTGAAGCTGCTGGGGCTATTTCTGCAACACAGGGATCATTGGCTCCTCTTTCCTCATTTCCCTCCAACCTGAGTCAAACTAATACCACTCAAAGAAATGCAAGCTTTCACTGGTTGTCAGACTCAAGTGACTCTGACTGATGACTGCTATATCATCAATTGAGCATTGGTTCCAGTTTCAAACATAGACAGTGCCTCTCAGAGCATCTACTGTTTCCTATCTTTTGTGACGTAGTAAATCCTGTCTTGTGTCTGTATCTTGACCAGGCTCTAAGCCCATCCACCACACAGGTCCCTTGAGGGTCCAGTACCCTAGGCGAAGGATGTCAGGGAGAATGTATCAGACACAAACAGCACCTGAATGGGGCATGATGTCATCTCTCTAGACAGAACGTCTAACTCTATCCTCCTGGTGAGTTTTTCCTCATGTTTCAATATTCCGGTTTAGCACCCTATCTTCTGTAAAGTGGCTAAACTTAACTCTCTAAGAGAAGCAACATACACCTAGTACACAGAACTTCATTTGTCTGTAAACATCGTAAGAATTGTAAAGCCTGGAACTGGCTTGGATTCATCTCCATGGCCATACTGAAGGGCACATGGAAAATATTTGAGGAATGGCTTTTTTGTTGAATGAACACATTGCTGCCTTAACCATGACTCAGCTACTACACCTATCTTGCCTAAGACTTTATTCACCAAACTTTTTAGAATTTAAAACCCTCACATGTGACTAGCAGCACATAGAACCAAACAAAAAATACCTCATAAGTGGATGTTAGGACCATATTTTTTTCACTTTCTATAAAAACCTGAGATTCTTGAAGAAACAAAACAACACCAATATTTCTAATTTGACTAAATATAGCTATGGCTATTTGGCATGTTACAAAAAGAAACAGTTCACAGACTTTAGATACTACTTGTACTTATATGTTTAAAAGGGGAAAGTGGCTCTGATAGATAAGGTTTTATTGTGAAATAATCACTCATTCCCTTTCACTTCTGTGGGAGGGTAACTCTTCTCTGATCCATTTAAGTTGACTTGCTTTAGCCTCACCATGAGCAAAGTGGGTACACACTGGGCTCAATGGTCTGACTGGCTATGACCAATGTAATATTAGCAGATGTAATTCAATGGAAGCTTGAAATGTGCTTGAATGGGCTCATTCAGCCATGGAAGCACTAGAATGCTTGGGCCATCGCAGGACGAGAACATGGGCTCAGCGGAGGTGCATGAGACATACGTGGAGCAGAACAGTTTCACCCAATACACCCAGCTGAGCACCTCCAGCTGACCTGGCAGGAGTGTTAATAATGGTTTTTGGTTTAAGCCACTTCACTTTGGAGTGTTTGTGATGCCTCACCATTTAATGTGCACAGTTCTTATAAGAACTCTTCTTTACATTGTACCTCTCTCAAAGCCATGCCCAACTAGACTGCAGATTATTTCTGATTAAAGCACTGAACATTGAATTGATCCAGCCCCTGAGAAGTAGAGATTGAGAAGGAAGTAGAGATTGAGAAGGAAGTTCTAATTAGCTAGCTGGTAACACAAGTTTTTGGATAGACCATGTATCAGTTTGAATGACTATATGGGATACAGGAGAAGAGCTATATGAAAGCTTTCATATACGAACACAAATTCACAGTGCATGTGATAGAAGGAAAGTTGCTGGAGAGGTAAATAATTAGGGGAAAATGTCTATTAATTGTATATAACCTAAGTATATTTAGTGCCATAATTACAAATGTAATTTACACTCATGGTATCTTCATGCTAACAGTTATTAGTTCAATAAAACTACCGCTCTGATAAAGCAGATGCCATTACTGAAACAGCTCTCTCATTGAACATTCAGCTACAATTGTAGTCACTTTAAAATAGGAACAGTAAATAAGTGGCACTTATTTACTGTTAAATAAAGTGTGGGGCTTTACATCCAGGGCTGAATATATTGAATCTTCTACCATGTTATATATAACATTACTTTGAGTCTTGATTAGTATTTTGCCTTCCATTCTCCCCCTCCTTGACTTTTATGAGTTAATTAATGTCAGTGAGTCTAAATGTTTTAAAATCTAAGATCTTAGGGCGCCTGGGTGGCTCAGTTGGTTAAGCGACTGCCTTCGGCTCAGGTCATGATCCTGGAGTCCCGAGATCGAGTCCCGCATCAGGCTCCTTGCTCGGCAGGGAGTCTGCTTCTCCCTCTGACCCTCCTCCCTCTCATGCTCTCTGTCTCTCATTCTCTCTCTCTCAAATAAATAAATAAAATCTTTAAAAAAATAAAATAAAATAAAATCTAAGATCTTGTTACTCAAAGTGTGGTCTGTGGGCCAGCAGCGGCAGCACCCCTGAGAGTTGTTAGAAATGTCAAATCTTGGGGCACCTGGGTGGCTCAGGCCTTTAAGCATCTGCCTTTGGCTCAGGTCATGGTCCCTGGGTCCTGCGATCTAGCCCCCCATTGCCCTGGGCTCCCTGCTCAGCAGGGAGTCTGTTTCTCCCTCTCTCCCTCCCTTGCTTGTGCTCCCTCCCCGCCTTTCTCTCTCTCTCAAATAAATAAATAAAATCTTTAGAAAAAAAAAAGAAAAAGAAACGAAATGCCAAATCTCAGGTCCCAACCCAGAACTGCAGAATCAAAATCTGATTTTAGCAAGATGCAGAGGTACTTCATATGCATACTCAAATATGCAGAACAATGCTCTAAAAAATGGTTCCTTTATATGATAAAGAAGATGAATTATAATCTAATATCCAAAATTCTATGGTAAAAACCTGAAGGCATTTCCGTATAACTGAATTAAAGTCCTATTACTCCCAATGCAGTGGATGGACCAGCAGCTTTAGCATCACCTGGGTATTTGTTAGAACACCAGGATCTCTGCCCACCCCTCCACTACTGTAGAATCTCAGTTTTAGCAAGATCCTCAGGTGATCAGTTTGACTATTGAAGTTTGAGAAGCACTGCTCTAAGGTATCCTTTCTAAGGAACTACTTTACATATAAAGCAAGACAATGGTATTAGAATATTCATTCATACATACTAAATGGGATATATGATGCAGCTAACTAAAATATATTGTTTCCACTTTTAGCAGGGATTTTCTTTGTTAGGGCAGAAACAACACTATAAACGAAAAAAAGGGCTTTACTCTCTGGGACACAATTTTGCTTGGGGATAGGATTTCTTGCCTTATTAGGATAGTCTTTCTTCTTAATGACAAAGTTTAGAATGCTTTTGTTTCTTCCGCTCTGGTAGCTCTTTGCCATTTCCTTTGAAAGTATTTTTGGCCTTATCCTTATCTAGTGGGTATTAGGGAACACAATCTTATTTCAGGGGATATTTAATGATAGCAACTGACAGAAAGGGAATAGAATTCTAACAACACTTTAATGGGGATATAACTCTTTGGGCTTCAGCACCTGTTGTATATATTGTATACGCCTTCATTTGGAATTGTCCAATGAATTCCAACACACTTGGTGCATTTAAATGAGGGAAACTATTTACACTGTGAGCAAATGTAATTTGTTTTACTGCAAGTTACCATGAAAACTGATCATTTTGTGCTCTTGTGTCACGTAATAGATGATCTTTCCTGTGGGTGTAAATGAATGAGTATATATTATGCCCTTCATTACTGAACACCACATATTTAGCCAGGGACTCTAACACTGAGGATATAGCTTAATGAATTTGTTCACAGCTATACCCCTGTGTGACCTTCTCTGAGATTAAGGAGTATGTGCCCTGTCTCCAAAGGCTTCTTCAGGTTTCTTCTTGTCTCTTCTCTTTGATTAATATTTCCTGTTCTTGTATGTCATATATGCACAATAACAGTATGCATTCATTTGTTTCTAGATTTATCTATTGAAATCTTTTGTTTGAACTAAAGAAGGAAAGAAAGAAAGAAACCACAATGTAAAAAAAAATAAAATAAAAGGAGAGTAAAGTAGACATCATGAAAGTTCTCCAAAAATTTAAAATGCTTGATTAAAAAATAATTTGGAGAAGTTTTAATAGGTTTATATTTACAAAGCTTTAATACCTCCCTCATACACAACTACAGAGAAAAAGGATATTAAACTATAGAGTAATACTAGTTAAAAATATTTGAAATATATTAAAAGAACATAAGAATTGTAAAATACAGCACCTAAGACTAAATTTTTATTTTTGATATTGAAATACTGACTTATTTACAGCTAATTTACATACTTTCCCCCATAAATTCTCATATCATTTCAATGAGTCAGAAATGTACTGAAAGTAATGATTGTGCACTTGATTTTATAGATTTCTGATTAAAACTTCATCAGTGTCTTAATTTCAAAAGATCTTATCATTTAATCTCAAATTCAATAACTATTTCAATCCTATGGGCTGAAACTTTGGGATACAAAGCTTTTTTCCTGCTTCTGTTTAAAGTAATGGCTGTCCTATCTGAAAGAGTTCAGGTGAGTACACAGTAAAAAACCTCTTCTTTAGAAATAGTCCAGTTGAAGTTTAATTAGCTTCTGCAGAACAATAATTACAAATCATTTCACTTCTTCTGTGAGAACAGTAAACTTTTAAATTATAGTTTATAAAAGATCAGTAATAGCCTCCACCCAAAAAAAAACTCAGACATTTCACTATGAATATAGAGGACTGGATTCGGTTAGTAGAAAATTTCTAACAGGGAAACAACCTGTCCCCAGTTCTGAAATCATTTGGTTGATAGAATAAACAAGCTCCTCATTATATTTGATACTTGACTCACTCTACAATTATTAGTACAATGATCTTTGGGTCTCATACACAGTAGACAAAATGATGGTTTTACATTCCTAGAAAATCTTCTTAGTCTCTTTGCCCCTTGTTTTCCACAAAATTGACATTTATCAGTCCATCAATCAAGATATTACGCTGTCCTCCACTGTGGGTCAGAAATTATAATCACTGCCAGAAATGACGGCGAATAAGTGTTCCATAAGTCAGTCCCCCCAAAGAAAGCAGAAATATAGCCAAGGATACAACAAACAAAGCAGAGGGCAATGGTTTTTTTGTGCCCACGCCAGTCCTTACACAGCCTAATGCAACATTATCATTTCAAGCAGTCACTTGTAAAACGGACAATTATTTCTGCATCTTCAGAAGGACGCCTAGATTGAAGTCACCTCAACAGTCTTTTAATACTGCCAAAATAATTTTTTTACTGACTTCTCATCTCTAATGGCTTTTCTCATGCCAATGTCCTTACTAGAAGGTGCCACCGTCTAAACACTAAAACAGCGTTAGGTTAACTTACTGTTATATTCACGATCTCTTTACTTTCTCTTCTTTGAATTTTATAAGCATAAAGAATCATATAGGTTTTTTAAAAAAAATTCTTATTTATTTTACAAAGAGAAAGAGAGCATGAGCACAAGTGGGGGTAGGGGTAGAAGGGGAGGGAATCCCAAGCAGGCTCTGTGCTTCACTGCAGAGCCTAGGAGGGGCTTGACCTCAGGACCCTGAGAGATCGGTACTGAGTGGAAATCAAGAGTCAGATGTTCAACCGAATGGGCCATCCAGGTGCGCCAAGAATCATATAGTTCTGATGAATAACATTAACTAGCTTTCTTTTAGAACCCAAACAGAATGGTAAACATTGACTGACTTTGCTTTCTACCCAGTTGATTAGATCTCACCGAGGAATTTTTCATTTGAATTTGTGTTTATTTCAAAAGCACAGAAAATATAATCTCCCTTGCTTCGGCTAAAAATGATGACTTCATTTCTAAGTTGTCTTACAAGGATTAGTGCTCTCTCGTGTGAAATGTGTTTTGGAAGCACTTTGAATGAAGATACCATTTCTACCGTCAAGCCAGACACATGGGGAGGACTTGTGTGATTTCTTTCTGCAGCAGGACAATGCAAAGACCTAAAATATTATTGGGTATCAGTGAAGTTTTAACACTGAACTGCTACTACTGCAAAAAGGTTAGGCTTTGATAGCCAATGGATTATAGTATTTTTTTATCAACAGTAAAGGAAAAATATAATTAAAATATGATTATATAATTAAAATAGGCAGTAATGTATACAAGGGTGGAGCAGAGGGAGTTGTCTGCACCAGGTGCAGGTAACAAGGGAATATATTATCTGAAAGGATTTCAAATATGATAACTAAAAGTTGGTTGTTTTTTATTATCAGCCTTCCCTGGCGATTCTTTTTTTTTTTTTAAGATTTATTTATTTATTTATTTATTTATTTTTGAGAGGGAGAGAGAGAGAGAAGTGGGGAGGGGCTGAAGGAGAGGGAAAGAGTCCCAACCAGACTCTGAGCTGGAAGCCTGACGTGGGGCTCGATCTCATGACCCTGAGATCACGACCTGAGATGAAACCAAGAGTCGGTCAGTTGCTTATCCCAATGAGCCACCCAGGCGCCCCTTCCCTGGCAATTCTTAATAAAGTCTGTAATAAAATACTCCCACCTCCCCCCAAAAAAACCTTTTTTGGTTTTACTTTTAAACAATTGCTAGGGTTACTGTTGAGGTTTCATTTTATATGTGTATAATGTATATATATATATATATATATATATATAAATATATATAAATGTATATAAATATATATATACACACATACTTTTAAAAATATATATACACTTTAAAAAATATATATACTTTTAAACAATTGCTCATTTTGTATATATGAACATATATATGTACACATATATACAAATATATATATACACTTTTAAACAATTGCTAGGGTTACTGTTTAATTTTCGTTTTATATATATAAACATATATGTGCACATATATACACACATATATAGACATATATAGATATATACACATTTATGTAAACATACATATATACACGAACATATATATGTATATATCTCAATTACAGCTTTATCTATAAAATGCATTTATATATAAGTATATATTTTAATTATATGTACATATAATTTATGCATTTATATTATATTACATATTTATACATGTTAAACATATATACATTTAAAAATATATTCATATATTTATTTAAATTAAATATATACACAAAATATATACTCTATATGTATGCTTATACATATATGTCTTAAGTGAGCACATTTTTATTACTTATTTTTTAATAACCATTGCATTCTATGTGGAAGTTATTTTGGAGAACTCCTACTTACAGTCGACTCCTGACACACAGTTGACACATACAGACTCAACACCACACATTTGTTTTCAAGACAAGAAGTAAGTAACATTTTGGTTTGAATTCACTCAGTTTGATTAAAGGCCTTGTCTCCGGCCTCTGTGGTATTACATACACCAGAATTTAAATAGTAGATTGGAAATAAGCAAGGACTGCTAAGGATGAAGAAACAGAACTTGAGTCACTTCAAGTCTGCCATCTGACGTGACCACTTGGTATTTTATCTGTATTTCAAATTTAAAGCAGTGAAAGAAAGTGTGAACTTTGGGGTGTTATATATTTGTTGGGTAAGTCAAATTTTAGTTCTTATATGAATGTATTTGTTGTATTTCAGGTTGCAATTTGAACTTAAATCCACATATTGTTTTACTTACAACACACTCAAAATCATCCTATTATTTGGTAAGGTAGTCTCCATAAATCTATGCTAGCCCTGATAGAACGGACTGTTTTCTAAAGGGGCTTGAAACGCAAGTACTCAATCATTCGACATGTCTTTAAATTACGTAAAGACATTTTTCGTCGTTGTTAATTCTATAATTTTCTAAATTACTTCTCTCTTCTGAGATATTTTTTAAATAAATTAATTTAGAAACTTAAAAATTATCTTGGACACCACAGTACACAGCTATCAAAGATGTCTGACATATCTATAAACCTTTCCTTTTGAAATGAGTTGTCCACAAAATAATACAGAGGCTAGAGTAGCAGCTATAGGGTGCAGCTGTTAGATGCTGCAAGAGTCTACTTTGAATACGCAGACCTCAAAATTACAAATAAAAATAAACTGCAAAATCATGGCTTTAGAAAAGGAGATACATAAAATTCCAATTCTCAGTAAAGAGTATTTGATAATAATGTATTTTTATTAATCCATTCCTTTTGTATTGTATTTATCAATGCCTATTATTAAAACTTTTATATTAGAGGACTGCATTCTTGACCTCTTTATAAGTGCCTAATTCCTCTACCTAACTTTCTGATACCAATCTCTACAATCCCTTCCTAGATAGGAAACATACAAATACCCCTATGCCTATGCCCATGAGGAAGCTCTAGCTTACCATTTACTTGTGACAAATTTTCATTGCCTTCATTCCAAATCTGCTATTTCTCTGATATCCATTAAGTCTTGCTTCGTGGCTTGAATTAAGTTGATGGACTGATCTCTGTTATCTCCCTTCTACCTTGACTTTGATCTTTGCTATTGCACCTGGGAAAAACATACTCCTTAAAATTTTCACTCTCCTAAAATTGATTGCAAATTATTACTTACTCTGATCTTTGGCAACTGTTACTTCTCAGTTACTGTTTCTCAGCTCTTCATAGCCATGAAGTAACCTCCAATTTACTGAAATCAACAAATTTCTACCTAGTGTGACCAATGTGACCTTCACAATTTGTTGTTGAAACCATGATACTTGTGAGACTGAAACATTTTTTAATAAAAAATTGGTCTTATTATAGTAATATACCTAAATAATAGTTCTATTAAAACTATTTTTAAGATAAAATTCCAAGAATAATATCCTATTAAAAATTTAAAATCTGGGACAAATGATAAACTGGACAACAGATGTCACCTGAGATTATATCAGATAAAGTGGGGTAAAGCAGCTCTCTTTTCATCATTTTTCTGGGCTTATAGAAAGTAGTTTTAGATTAGTTGTGGTTAGGGAGACCTGGGTGGCTCAGTCGTTAAGCGTCTGCCTTCGGCTCAGGTCATGATCTCAGGGTCTTCGGATTGAGCCCCGCATCAGGTTCCCTGCTCAGCGGGAAGCCTGCTTCTCCCTCTCCCACTCCCCCTGCTTGTGTTCCCTCTCTCACTGTGTCTCTCTGTCAAATAAATAAATTTTAAAAAAATCTTTAAAATAAAAGATTAGTTGTGGTTAGTTAGATGAACTGATTATTTGAACTCTATCTTCTTTGGAAATTCACCACATAAATAACCAGTCAACACCTGGAAATTCATTTACAATGGCTTAGTGACCTTTTAAACACATCTACAATTGTAGCTTCATTAAAGCTCTGATTTTTCCTGACATGTGCTTTGGATTATTAAAATGTATAATTTTCAAGTTCATTATTCATTCTTTGCTAGTTGTTTGGCATGTTAAAAGATGGAATTTCCATCTTCAATATAGAAAACACCATCAAAAAAGGCTGATAAAGATGATTTCACATTGAGAAAGAACGAGTTGTTTATAAAATCTAGTATCAGGGTGCCTGGGTGGCTCAATCGGTTAAGCATCTGCCTTTGGTTCAGGTCATGATCGCAGGGTCCTGGGATCGAGTCCTGCATCAGGCTCCCTGCTCAGTGCGGAGTTTGCTTCTCCCTCTCCCTCTGCCCATCCTCCCTTCTCATGTGTTCTCTCTCTCTTAAAAATAAATAAATAAAATCTTAAAATAAATAAATAAAATATTCTAGTATCTCAAAGACAATATTGGAGAGATAAACAGATTTATCATTAGATAAGGAAGTTCAATTGAGTTAGGTTCAAGTCCATAGAGCTAAAAATACTAAATTAGAATTATTGACCAGGTGCTAATAAACAAATGATTTTTTAAAATCAAGCTTTTTATTTTTATTAAAGGCAAATGATTGTTTCTAAAATTCTTGCAAACCAAAGAAGGCAACCAAAAACCAGATAAGCTGTGTTAGCTTGAGTGTTACGTTAAACCAAGTTATGAATGACGAGCACCTGGGTAAGAAAGGAAGACAGAGAAACCAGGGAAATGCACAGACCCAGGACAATGATCTCCATCACACACCAGAGTTAAAACTTACACCCAAGAAAGCAAGTTAAGTTCTCCTGCTGTGCTGCGTTATTCCCTGAAGAAAAATGGAAAACAGTGCTTTCCCAGTTGTCCATTTTGACAGATTCCTCCAATAATAATAGCAAGTAATTTGCATGTAATCTAACCCATCTTTAATTAAATTGGTACCCCATTCACTTTCTTAAAGGCCATCTTGTTTCTCCAAACAGATGTGACATAATTACCAGCTCCAAAGGATTGCTTCTCTATGGAGCCAACTGTATTTTTCCTTCTATCTCTTTTAGATGTTAAAATTTCCAGTGGTCTCTTGGAGAAAAGTTAATCTCATTGAGCAATTGGACAATTTCAGAAAATTGTCTCCATCCCATCTAGCAAAACAAGATATAGTTTACGGAGCATTTCACTTGATACCACCATAATGAGAAATCTGTCACCGCAAATATTTTAAAGGCTTTTATATTTATATTTGAAATGAGCACCAAACAGATGAGTAGGCTATATTTCTCTTTTCTTTCTACCCCTTTCCTCTGATAACTGGAGAAGGACATAAACATTTGATTGCTGCTTTACTCACCAATTGCATTAACTCAAAATGTCTCCGGTGGGGTAATCAAACCAGTATCCATTCCCTACATCCCAGCCAATGTTTCCCTATTAGTCACAGTGGGTTGACTTGGAGCAAGCTGCTAAGTCTCAAGAGTGCCCTCTGCTTGATCAGAAAGGAGGCAACAGATTGAAGACATGGCAATAGTCCTGGTAGAAACATCGCTGGAAGCACAGAGCAAAAAGAACGACCATTGGTCCTCCTTGAGAAAAGGCTTGATATTTCTTTGTGACAGTAAGAACATCCCCATGTCTTCTTTCTTAAGAGAAAAGCTACAAAAGAACACAACTGCCCACTTCTCAATGCCACCCTGGCAATATTAGACAATTCAGTGGTATCTTCCTATCAGTATTTCTTAGGAACCGGATATTTCAGAGGGCGCGCAGGTGGTTTTATTTTGTTTTTCTGGTGACTTATGAGTTAAACTGTGTTTTTCAAGGGAGATCAGAGGAAAACATAAGAGAAACAGGAGAAGAAGGAAACAAGAAAAGAGGAAGAGGAAATTTGGGGTGCAGCTGAGTTCTATGAAATTCATGTGTAACCCAAAAATATCTTGTGGCTCAGATTACAACTAAATCAAAATTTAAAGAGTTCTACTCTTGATTGATTTTTCTCAGAAAACATTTACTAGTGCTATTTGCTATGATTTTTGAGGTTTCTGGATACATGTGGGCATTGCCTGTCTCTGTCTACTTTGAAGTTAGGTGTGGCCATGTGCTTTGTTTTGACCAAGTGGATGTTACTTAAAGGGTCCTGTGTCACTTCTGGGTGGACACTTTAAAAGCCAGTACAATGATTTGTCACACGCCCTTTCCTTCTGCCACAGCAAATGGCAATGCAACAAATTGTGGCTGCCCCATCACGGGGACCTTGGAGTGAAGGTGATACGGGGCATAGCCCTTGCCCGTCTACAATGGAACTCACTGCAAGGGAGCTGGACTGAGAGATACACTTTTCCTGTTAAGCTCTGCTGTCAATACCTGATTAAAATTAGGCCTTTCATGTGAAATTGTTACGTCATTTGAGTCTTCTCCCTATCCCTGCTCCAACCAAAGAGATGTCAGAAGCATCATACTGAGTAATGTAGGAAAAATATTAAGAGAAGGGATGGAAATAGTGACAAAGCCAGTGTCATTCTCCTCAAGCCTATGACAACTTATAAATTAGTTGAGTGAATGACTTTCCTACACTTTTAAAACTGTATACAAGATGCTTATTTATTTAATATTTAAATGAGGAAAATACAACTGTGATTCAAAAATTTAAAAGTAAAAACAAAATATATGGTAAAAAGTCTCTCTCTGACTCCTGGCCCTATTAGCCAAACCCTAATCTCTGATTCCTAAGCAGTTTTTTATTATACCTATTCATGCTTCCAGAGATTTTTAGATGAATGTACAAGTAATACAAATATATAACTCTTATTTTAATGGTAGCTACTATATACACTGTCATGCTTTTAAATATTTTTTAAAGGAGACTATTTTATAAATATGTGATAATCCAATCATTGCAATTTATCAGGGAAAGGGAAAAATTAATCAATAAAACCTGATTATAAGTTTGTGAGATAAGAAATAAAGTAACTTTCTTTTCTCTCCATAACATTCATTAAGTTGTTCATGTGACTGTATAGGGTTCAATAGGAAAGAAAGGAGAAGAGACAACAGCTGATATTTTTTGAAGATTTATTCTGTGAAGTGCAGTTCATGTACATTCGTGTTGCAGACAGGAGGGTGTCTGCCAAGCCTTCAGGTAAGAGAGACGTAAAAGCAGTTGGAGGGAAGAGGCAATGTCAAGGTGGCAATGATGTGGAATCCTGCGTAGGAGGAACTTCCTTGCCAGGAAGCTCAGGGAAAGGAAAGTTCATGTGCAGGGTGTCTAAGAAATAGAAGAAATAGCTACTCCAAGCAGCCACAAGCCTCTTTAGAGACCTGGTGTCATTCCAATGAGTTTGGACACATTGTATTGTTAGAGGTGTGTTGAAGGAAAGGCTTGATCAGATTGATGATTATAAAGATTGCTTCCTAGTACTCTACTACTATGGGCAGTCTTTGTGGTCCACTATCCAAGTGCCTTCCCCTTTACAAACGACTTGGATCTTCATATTAACCTCTAAGGTGGGTCCCATTCTGTCATTGTCCAGATGGTCGTCAACTCAGGAGCCAAGATGTCACAGCACATAGCTGGTCAGTGGAAAGAATACATATTCTCTCCTTCTCTCCGCCGCTGCCTATGATTGCAAAAGACAGATGACTAGCTAGGATACAGTAGAGGAGATTAAATGACCCATGGCTTATGGATTTTCTATGACTTGGGGAAAGGAGATGGGAAAACATGAGGCACATGAATAGACTAAAATTATACTGATGTTGCAAATCTATTCTCTCTAGGAATTATCAGCAAAATGCCAAATGTATTATCTGGGATTGGAGTTTTGTACAGCTATTCTACCTGCAGATTTTCTAAGAACTCTGCAAAGATGCATGCCGAACAAAATATTTCCTGCCAGGGTTACAGACTAGCACTTGGAAAATTACTTGCAATCAACAATGGACTTACTATTTACCAATCAGCAAACCTTGGGAAGTTTCCTTATCTGTGTGAATGCAGTTGTTCAAAGAATAACTAGAACTTGAAAATGTTCAATGGATAAATGTACTTACGTATGAAAAAAACCGTATTTAATTAAATGCAAATCCATGTGCCAGAAAATAAATAAGCATTTTATTTCCTCCAAACAAGGACATACATATATTAATATCTATGCAAATAATACAATTAAAAAATTTAAACTGGAAACATGTCCATCTGCCTTGTCAATTGAAAGATGTTAGAAAATTAATTTACAGAAAAATGTATGGCTATTAATACCACCTTTGTCATTGACTGTGACAGAACTGGCAAGAATAAGAAAAGCTTTAAATGTCAGAATAGTTCATGTCACATATTTTTTCTTTCTGGAATACTTTAAGAATATGCATTTTTAATAGTTATACTATCTTTAGACCCTACCCATGAAGCACTTTAAATTTTAGTTTTAAGTTTATATAACAGCGTTTTTTATGCAGTAGTCACTATATACCTTAAAAATGGAAAATAACTTTAGTTATAAAGAAGATATATAAATACATTTAACAAATGAAGCAAAGCCATTAACTATAAATAGTATTTTTTTAATTTAATTTAATTTTATTATGTTATGTTAATCACCATGCATTACATCATTAGTTTTTGATGTAGTGTTCCATGATTCATTGTATGCATATAACACCCAGTGCTCCATTCAATTATTATGGGTAAATTGTATTTTTTAATTGTTGGTTACTTGTTTTTTATTTCATTTTATTTTTTTAAAGATCTTACTTGTCCATTTGAGAGAGGGAGAGAGAGCATAAGTAGGGGAGGGCAAAGGGAGAGGGGGAGGGAGAAGCTGACTCCCCACTGCACAGGGTGCCCAACGTAGGGCTCAATCCCAGGACCCTGGGATCAAGACCTGAGCCAAAGGCAGACACTTAACTGACTGAGCCACCCAGGTGCTGCTGATTACTTGTTTTTTAGAACTGAATTCCTCCTACCTTAAAAGTAAGTGCCAACCCCAGCTAAAATAAAAAGCAGGCATAATAAAAGCAAGAAAAGGAGTGCGTGGGAGGCTCAGTCGGTTAAGTGTTGGACTCTTGATTTCAGCTCAGGTCATGATCTCAGGGTTGTGAGATCGAGCCCCATGTCAACCCCTAGTGAGCCCCAAGTTGGGCTCTGCATCAGGCTCCAAGCTGGGCATGGAGCTTCTTTAAGATGCTCTCCCTCCCTCTCCCTCTAAAAAAAAAAAAATCTAAAATATATGTATAGATCTTTTTTTTCCAAAAATGGTGGTATATGACACATAGTGCTTCTCTTCTTAATATCTTTCAAAAAGGAGACTATTTGTAAATGCCTATTAAGACCTTAAAATTGCACACTGCAAAGCAGAAGCCACTCTCAAAGCCCCAGTTTTCTCCTCTGTAAAACCAGGAAAGCAACAGCTTCCAGGACTGTAGAATGTCTATGGCGTGGGAGTTGAAAGCTCTCTCCTGTTGTGATCACTCACTTCCTGATTGGAATGGCTGTGACCTTGCCTCAGTAACCTCAGAACTGCCTTGGCCTAGCGCTCTCTTTAGTTTTGGACAGTCACTGAACTTATCTCCTAACTAAGACTTCCACTCCAAGAGCCCTTCATTTATTTGTAAGGCCCTTTCCAACTTGGAAACTGTTTGATTCTGGGACTCACATATTAATCTAGCCTTTAAAAAAAGATTTAGGGTTAACTCTACTCCACTGGAGAGTTATGCAGCAGGCCAGTATCATGGCATGAGGATGTTTCCTACGATCTATCGCATGGAATTTATCACAGATTGATATTTCCCTTCATCCAACCTGAAAATCTAGTAAGCTCAGGATTGCTGTCCGGTGGCTTAGGGTGGAAAGACTTCTCTCCAGGGTAGCCAACAAGAAGTGGGACAGAGTTCAGCATGCCCTCATAGGAAGACACACTGGAGAGGACCTGTATCCAGCCTACTGCTTCCAATGCAGAGCGTCTTAGCATTTTCAACAGGCACGCACCAAGTGCCCGCCATGCAGCGGGGTGATAGGCACCTGAGGAATGCTGGTGTGCAAGATGCTGTCCAACAGGGTCTCCCTCATTCTGGCCTGACCATGGAGGAGGGAGTTACCAAGCACAGAAGTGAAGAAATGAATTTGGAGTTAGAAATTGTGCCAAGTAGTTTTGGTTTGGCCGACGTTGCTCTTTGTTGTTGAGAAGGCATTATCTGTACCAGGCCGGGAATGGAACACACCTCTATCTGGTTGGTCCATGCTATCACCCCAGGTTCTCTGGTGTCAGTGTGAGGAGAAGGGAGGGTGACTGGGGATCAGTCTCAGGTGTACCAAAGGGAGTGTCTGGATGTGAACAGTCAAGATTTCTCAGAAATCTTTAAAAAGAGAATACACATTGTGGATGAAGGGCCAGGGCCTGAACTTAGGGAAAGAAACGGAAAGGAAACCCTTCTTTCAGGCTACATGAGGAAACCGTGGTGCATTTTATTTCTATTTAATAATGCCAATGCAAATATAACACAAATAAGAACAGGAATACCAACAGCCAAAATTTTGGGAATGCTTGTGATGCTCCAGGCACTGCTGTGAACTCTTTCAGGTATGATCTCATTTAAACCTACTAGCAAGTTAGGAATTGCTTCATGAATTCCATGTTACAGAGGAGGAAACTAAGTCTACTGGAAGTTGACTCACTTGCCTAAGACTGTAAAGAGTGACTCCAAGACTTGGATTCAGCTGATGACATCTGAGCATCAGCTTGTCATCACTCATAAGGGATGTATGATAAAGATGACGACCAAAGATCTGGTAAAAGTTTACTTTCCTAAACTGCAGAAAAAGCAATGCTTGTAGACTGTGAATCATTTGTGCCCAAAGTAACCTCTCAGGGATGACTTCTGTGATTCCTACCATCATTGCTCACACCACACAGGATCTTGCTAAGCTTTAGATTGTAGAAATGTTGTCAGCATTTTAAGCACAACTGGTTTCTCATGTGTCTTAAGTATCTTTCTAATTCTAGATACAAGAAGAGCATATAGAATCCAAACCAAAAAATTTGTTGTATTGGCCATAAAATATTTGAATTCTCAAGAGAACAATTTATATGGTAAGAAAGAGAATTTAAAGGCATCTAAAATATTCTGTGTACTTCCTTAGACTTTGCTCCTTTCTCTAGCTTCTTTATACCTCATGGGCTGATCTTATAGATGTTTCCAATCAAAACGACCTTTTCCTAAATTAATAAACTGCTAAAATAATCACCAGAATACTGGATCCAGCTCAGTTGTGTCATGCAATCTTTTCTGAATTCCTTTAGTAAATTTCTTACATTTTGATTTTCATTAAGAAAACAAAATATATCAGCAGGTTGTTTTTAAAAAGTAGAAAGACAGCAATTGCACTACTGGGTATTTACCCCAAAGATACAAATGTAGTGATCCGAAGGGGTACATGCACCCCGATGTTTATAGCAGCAATGTCCACAATAGCCAAACTATGGAAAGAGCCAAGATGTCCATCGACACACGAATGGATAAAGAAGATGTGGTCTATATATACAATGGAATATTATGCAGCCATCAAAAGGAATGAAACCTTGCCATTTGCAACGATGTGGATAGAACTGGAGGGTATTATGCTGAGTGAAATAAGTCAATCAGAGAAAGACATGTATCATATGATCTCACTGATATGAGGAATTCTTAATCTCAGGAAACAAACTGAGGGTTGCTGGAGTGGTGGAGAGTGGGAGGCATGGGGTGGCTGGGTGATAGACGTTGGGGAAGGTATGTGCTATGGTGAGCGCTGTGAATTGTGTAAGACTGTTGAATCATAGCCCTGTACCTCTGAAACAAATAATACATTATATGTTAAAAAAATGAAGAAGATAGTAGGAAGAGAAAAATGAAGGAGTGGGAAATTGGAGGGGGAGATGAACCATGAGAGACTATGGACTCTGAGAACAAACTGAGGGTTCTAGAGGGGAGGGGGGTGGGGGGATGGGATAGCCCAGTGATGGGTATTAAAGAGGGCACATACTAAATGGAGCACTGGGTGTTATACGCAAACAATGAATCATGGAACACTACACCAAAAACTAATGTTGTAATGTATGGTGATTAACATAACATAATAAAATAAAAAAAAAAAAGAAAGAAAAAGAAAAAAAATGCCAAAAAAAAAAAAAAAGTAGAAAGACTGAGTTTCCATCTAACATCTAATAGAAGGTAAGCTCAAGGGGAGCAGGGACATAAATGTGTGCCTAGCACCTAGAACAGTGCCTAGCACATATAAACTTTAAATATATATTTGTTGAGTGAATTAATGAAAAATATCACTAAAGAGAAAAACTTTGTGAATCACTTAGAAATCTCCATGAACATTTACCTTTATGTGTGTTTTGATTTTTATTCAAAACACAGCAAATTAACGTTTCTATTCTCTTATTACAAATGTAAGAGAGTTAAATACATCTTTTGAAATACAATAGATTCTGAAGGGGAGAATGGCACCCATACCAAGAATACAAGAGTATATGAATTTAAATGACAACCAAAAATACCCTACATTTTGTGAACCAAAGTATAGAAATATATTTCTCTGCTATATGACCTTTTTACCTTCTCTTCAATGAACATGGGACACAAAATACTTGGCATTGATTCTGTATATGCTTCTGGCCTCCTAATGACGAAACAAAACAAAACAAATTGCATAGTTGTTTGACTTCCCCTAATGCAACTTCTGCTCAAAATTTTGCCTTCGTATTGTGTTAGTGTTCAACACGCCAGGTGGATAGATGAGAAGGCATCTCACCATGACCAGGCAAAAGAATTTGGAAACAGGAGAACAGCATGAAAAAAGCAATGCTTATATTTTTCTCAGAATTATTATTTTCTCTTTTTGCCCTTACCTAAAATATCCCATATGTTCCTAAGCTATTATAGTTTTTATTCATTAGGGAAGTCATAGTAAAATACTTATTTCTGAATGAAAATGACATACTGGTTCAAAATGAGAGGAACATACATCTTGGCACGAGGGTTGACTCCAAAAAACTCCCTAGTATCACGCCATCAGCCATATGAATTTTATTTTTCTCATGGGTTCAACCCTGACAAATGATACCAGAAGATTTATGGATAATCTGGTCAATGTTTATATGGTATGTACTTGGAAGATTGAAACAAAGGCCAGATGTTTGCTTTCCAATGACCCCTGCTGCACTTGGGACCCCTGCCTCCACCACCATGTGAAACATCTGGGCTGAATTGCTAGAACATGAGAGACTAAGGGAAGAAGACACAAGCCTTCTCCGTTGAGGATACACTTGACCAGCCTCCAACTGATGTGAAAGCTGACAGCACTCCTGTAAGGTGCTCCAACTGAGATCAGATCAGCAGAACCACACAGCTCAGCCTAGCCCAAATCGCAAACAGCTGAAACATGAGCCTACAAAAAGGGTTGGCTTAGGCCACTAAATTTTGGGATAGTTTCTGATACAGCAAAAGCTAAGCTATTGCCAATGGGTTAGTCACTATTACAGCATCATATGTCCTTTACAATGCATCACAAATAGTAACTGTCTTCTTTATTGGATGTAATCTCTATGAGGGAAGGGACCTTTGACAACCTTATTTTAGCATGTATCCTCAGCTCTTATCAGTTGCTCAGAAAGTTATTTGTGGACTGAATAAATGAATCTATTTCACAGAATTATTTTGAAGGTCCATAAAGTGAATATTTCAATTCTTGGCATTTAATTTATTATGGGGATAGATTTTTGTTGTTGTTGGCTATATTATCTTCTTACAAGATAAGCAGTGACGAAGAAATAAAAAGTTATTCAGGAAGTCATTATCACATAAAAAGACAAATGCAGATCATAAGTACTTGTGAAGAATATTATGCACTAGAAAAGCAAATGAATGCAGTGATTCAAATAATAAATAAGGCTAAATTTCTGTAGTTAATGAGCTTCTTGACTATTTACTCTTTATTAACTGACTTTAAAAATTCATAACAAGTTCAGATATTTTCCATACTATATTCAAAACACAGTCGGTACCTTTGCCAAGAAAAATATATTATTAATCTTACTTTTTCTTGATCACCCACACAAGTAATCACTATAATTATCAATAAGTTAAAGTAATGCTGGAATTTACATAAAGTCATCTAAAACTATAATCCAACAGCCACAACTGATCCATTTTATGGTCCAGTGCATGGTTAAATCTTTTATAATTAATTGGCTTGTAACTGCTGTGAGCAGCCTTCAAAAACTTAAAAAAAAATTGTCTTGTTTTTCAGAAAATGCCAAGGATAAGATGGGTAATTTGGATAGTAATTTTCTTCTCAAAACATATTTAATAATAGCTGGCAGAATTGTATTCAAAATATTATCTTCTGAATTACTTTCCAAAATTACTTTTAGACAGACGGTATTTACCTAAATCCTCATATATTATTTTAAAGTTCAGTAACAAATATCAGGTGGGTATTTCAAATATTCAACAATGCATTTAGTGAATCAATAAAATTTAAACATTTTGCTATTAATATATAGGCAGTAGTTATACATCAAATAAGATGCAGATTTGCTGTTTACTTCCAAATATCAATGTTTTTTCTACATAAAATGCATGCACCTAAGTAAAAATTTTGTAGATTTTTCCTTCATCTGCAAATAATTAAATTCATTAGCATATGTAAAGTATAAATATTTATCAGATTCCTCAGATATATATGTTATATATAACATTCACTGTAATCATAGTAGTCCTTCAAAATTTTATGTCAAGTAGGCTTTTAATACCTTCAAAGTAGTTCAAACCTGGTACACAGAGACCCTATATAGGCTAGTTTTTGTTTATGAAAGTCTTTTATTTCTTTGACTCAGTTCTTCCATCTATAAAATGAGGGTATCATCTTTTCCCTAACCATCAGCTTTATTGCAAAAAATGAGCATGATGTCTAATTTTTAAACTATTGATAGGAATATAAAGGTTTGGTTCTAGATACACTACTGAACAAAAGACGATGTTTTGTGGAATACAGGCCAACTTGATTCATGCACTGACTTAGGGTCCCTAGCCTTTCCCTGACCAATTTCCAAGTCACACCAATGGTAGATAGCATTTAAGAATGCCCTCAGCCAATCCCAAAAAGAATCCTGAGAAGAAAATCTACCTCCATAAGTGGTTTTAAGGTGTGGTTTGTTGACCTGTCCATTAGAATTTCCTTAAAAGGCCCACAAGAAAGAGAGAACTAAGAAAATAGCTAGTTATTAATCATTGCGAAGTTGGGATGCATATGAATTACTCCACATTTTTGAAGAATAATTCACTTTAGATGCTATAAATCTGGGGCATACCTTTACCACACTATGAAATACAAGCCTCTCATTCAGTCATTCACACTGAACATTTATTATGTGCCAGGAATCATACTAAGCATTGAAGATAAAGCAGCAAATAAAAAGGCAATATTCATGTTTTATTACAACTTACCTTCTTTGGGAGGCAGACAGAAAGCAAAGAATAAAACCTGGTAACTATAGATGATAATATCCTATGTGGGAAGTATTCTGAAAAAGCAAAGATGTTCAGTGACATGATTGGTGAGAAAAGCAGGTAAGATCAAGTCAGAGACAGCCAGATTTAAATTTTATGGATATCAATCCTGCTTCAAATACCAACCAAGCTATGAGTGCAGGGTCTGAAGCCAAAATGTTGAAGTCTACATTTTCACCCCATTACATGCTGCCTGTGCAATTTTGGCTTAATCTCTCTAAGACTTTGCTTCATTAAGTGTAAAACAGACATAATGATAGCACTTATTTCATAAGATTGTAATAAAATTAAATGAATTTATGCAAATGAAGGGCTTAAAATGGCAACTAGTCACAGCAAGTGCTCAATAAACATTGGTACTATCTATCAGTTAATTGTTGGTGGTGGTATTTTTTTTCCTCCTGCTCATGGATTCATGTCCTTTCCTCTTCTCCATAAGATTTTTTTTTTAAAAAAAAATTTTGAACTAAATCTCAGAATAGTAGGGAAAAAATCTGAGTAAAACAATAAAAAGAGGAAAACAAACAAATAAAAAGAATATTTATTGAGTTTTAAGGTCCTAGGCATGCTGTTTGGGCTTTTCACATATAATGGCTCAATCATTATCATAAAAACCCTGTGAAATGCATAAGTACCATTTATAGATCAGGAGATTGAAGGTCAAAAGTTATCACCCAAGGTCCAAAAGAATCCAGTGATAGAGCTAGCATGTCCCACAGGTAATGGAGAAGGAAGGAAGGAGGGAGGAGTATGACTAAATTTTGTTGGAAGGAAAAGAATTCTAGAACTTTTTGAGCAATGAGGAAAGAAGTAGAAATTTACACAGAAAGCTGACAAGGAAAGCATTTTGACACATTTAAAGAGCACCCAGAATTACAGACTGAGAAAAGCCTATTTTCTCTCCTTTTTTAGATCCTAAAGTACTTCATTCAATCTGGCAGCTGGCTTTCTGACTAAAGATCAAGCTAGCTTCAGAAGTGAAAGAAAATGTTCAAGTATTTAAAATACATTATTAATTTTAAAATATTGTGATGGATCCCGGCATTTTCCCCACTACAACAATATACCACCTATCTTGTCTAGAATACATTCTTATGTAATTTGAGTTAATTTCCTGGTAAGTTTTGTCTTAGAATTCCTTAAACACATAATTCAATCTAAAATACCTCTGAACATCTACAGAAAAATCTGAGAAAAAGAAATACAAACTTTTAAAAAGCAGAAGGAAAACAATATGACCAAATGTTTTCTTATAATCTTCCAGTTTATCAAATGCTCAAGATATTATTATTAATTCCTTTTCAGAATCTTCTAGGATGTGAATGCAGACTCTTCTATGCCAAGGGAAGGACTATCTGGGGTTCACCTCTGTATCATGCTCAATAAAGCATGCAGCACGCCAAAAACTTTATGAGAAATGAAGCATCATAATCTTCCTATTTGCTAGGTTTTAAAAATTATATGAAGATTTAATAACTTTTCTAGACACCCAAAGCAAACCAGAGCCTTTCATCTACACTAAAGGGTATTATTACTTTTGGAAACTGCCATAAAATGAATTAGTTAAAAATCCAGTGATGTATAGTCACAGTCCTAGAATTAGATGAAAATTGAATTCATTGTCCAACCTAGACAAGAAGATTTAAACAAGGAGATATTTACTTTGGTTCTAAATTCAGAAGCTGTTTCTGAAATAAAGTGAAGTCAGTATCCATTTTCTACCACTTTCTCATCCAAATGATAGAACAAGGAATTCTGTCTTTGATGACCAGAAACTGAGAAATCAATGAAAGATGAGTGATACAGGATTGATGGAAACAGAAAATCAGAGTGCAGGGGTAGACTTTTACAAAAGCAAAGAGCTGCCCATGAGTATTCAAACCTCAGAGGTGTCAGGTATGAGGTGCCTAAGGGGATCTTGGAGCCCTCAGTGGGAGGTACTCACATCAAACTCATTTCAATGATTACCTCCTGGGAGAGAGATTGGAGATAGAGAAGGTGATATCAGGGGAGTTTTATTTTAGCTGAATTGTTAGACTTCTTTACAATGAGAATGCTATTATTACTCATACACTTACGTGATTGAAAATTTTCAAGAAATAAACAACAAAAAAATGAGTTTATATAAAATACCCTTTGTGTTTGAGGCATGAAAACAAATTTCCAAATTCAAGACTAAGTCATTATATGAAAAACCTACCTCTGGGGAATATTTGCATTTAGGTTTAATCCTATTATATATTTGAAGGCAGACATTCTTAGTTCCTGACTTAATGTCTACATTATCATTTGTGCACAGAGGAAATGCATCATTTTCCCCCATTTTATCGCACTGAAACTATAAGCCAATAAATTATTTCCCAACATAGATACAGGAAGAAATCTGACTCAACAAAAACAAACATTTCCTACTTAAATTATTTAGCATTCTGCCATGTTATTTTTTAAAAGGCAAGAAAAGACACTTAATTATGCCAAACATTTACATAAAACTTTCTTTGATGCAAACTTACAAAAGACTCATCTGAACAGTTTATCAACATCACCACAATTCCACTTGGAAGATGCAGTTAACCATTCAAACTACATAAAAGGGAGTGATTCACTCATACAAATACGTTCTTTACACATCAGAGGGGCCAGGAGCCTAAATAATGGAACACTATGTAAGTGAATAGGAAGTGGGCAATGATTTTTTGGGGGGGGCGGAGGAGGTGGTATTTGTTTTTTTTAACAAACGGAAGGGCAGTTTGGAAAAAAATGGTTGGCAAAGCAACCATTCATTAAAAATGGACAGGTTTGCTAAGTAAAGGATGTAGCCAAGATAAATAGTGCAATTTGGAGACAACTTCTTGAGTCACCACACCTTGAACGAAAAATATGTACTCATTTCTGGATTAAATTAGTTATTTCTGCTTCTACTCATAAAGGAGTAATGGGAATCAGATTACCCTCCTACCTGAAACAACAACAGCCAAGATACATGAAACAACCATTTTCTTTCTTTTTTTTTTTTTTTAAGACTGTATTTATTTATTTATTTGTCAGAGAGAGAGAGCACGCACAAGCAGAGGGAGAAGCAGGCAGGGGCAGAAGCAGGCTCCCTGCTGCGCAAGGAGCCTGATGCAGGACTTGATCCCAGGACCATGGGATCATGACCTGAGCTGAAGGCAGATGCTTAACCAACTGAGCTACCTAGATGCCCCATAACAACCATTTTTCAAGATATAGTGAACTCTGGATGATGGAAACAAATGAGATGCATCCTATGTATAACCCAAATCCAGGCACACCGGTTTTATTGTGTTTTGCTTTGTTGCTCTTCATAGATACTGCATTGTTGTTTGTTTATTTTGGTTTTTACAGATTAAAAGTTCCTGGCAACCCTCTCTTGAGCAAATTTATGGCCACCATTTTTCCAACAACATTTGCTCACTTCGTGTCTCCAAGTCACGCTTTGGTAATTCTTGCAATATTTCAAACTTTGTCATTATTATTACATTTGTTATGGTGATCAGCGATTAATGATTATGACTCAGATGATGTTTAGGACTTTTCGACAATAAAGTATTTTTTTAAATGAAAGCATGTACATTGGGTTTTTTTTAGTCATAATGTTATTGCAACTTGATAGACTACAGTATAGTGTAAACATACACTATATGCACTGTGAAACCAAACAATTCTTAGACTTGCTTTATTGCAATATTCACTTTATCCTGGTGGTCTGGAACCCAACTTGCAGTATCTCTGAGTTATGCCTATATTGTCTCAAGAGTGTTGGCAATCCATGGTGCAGGAAGAAGGGGTTATAGAGACTCCCTGAGTTGAGGAAATGGAGCTGAGAATCTAGGCAGACTCACACAGGAGTACTAGAGACAAGAGAGCTGCAGAAAGAACTCTGAAGATCTGCACAGGGCCCCTTCTGAGTATTCACCTGAGTACTGATCAGACCATGCGTGTAAGGAATCTACCCAAGGCTGAGGAAAGAGCAACTCATGAAGATTAAAGGTAATGATGACCAGCACTCACTCAAGGCTGGAATAGTACTTAGTCCCACTAGCCAGACTGAAAAAGCTCACTCATGGGATATTGGGGAGAGTAAACAAAAGGTGTTGTTTAATGGGAAATAATCAACAGTAGGCTGAACACCACTGTGGTCTAAAAGAATTATCTTAATAGCAAGACCCCAAGAACTAAACAGTTTTTTAGTTACTTTACTGTGTCCAGAACAAAGTAAAAAATATTGGAGTAGAGAAATATCTACCATCCAACAATATAATATTTACAATGTCTGGTATTCCATCAAAAATTACCAGATTTAGGAAAATACAAAACATAATGAGGAGAAAAATCAAGGAATTGAAACTGACCCAGAACTGATACAAATGTTAGAATTAGCATACAAGGACATTAAAACAGTTTTCATGACTATATTACACATGTACAAAAAGTTAAGTAGAGACATGGTGATATAAAAAAAAAAGACCCAATCAAACTTCCAGAAATAAAAATTACAATATATGAGATGAAAAATCTTCCTACAAAGAACACTACAAGCCCAGATGGCTTCACTGGTGAATTCTACCAAACATCCAAGGAAATAATACTAATTCATTATAAACTCTTATGGAAAATTAAAAGAAAATTGAATGTCCTAACTCATTTTATGAAGACAGCTTTACCCCAACAACAAAATCAGACAAAATCATGAGAAAAGAAAACCACAGATCAATATCCTTCATCAATACAGATGCCAATTTGGACTGAATCCAATAATATATGCAAAGAACAATATCGCATGACCAAGTGAGAATTTGATCGCAGGAATGCAAGTGGGGTTTGATCTTTTGAAAATTAATCAATGTAATTCACCATAATAACAAACTAAAAAGAAAAATCATATGATTATCTCAGGGGATGCAGAAAAAAAAATTGACAAAATCCAACATACATTATTGATAAAAACTCTCAGCAAAATAGGAACTTTCTCGATTAGATAAAGGCCAACTATGAAAAGCCTATAGCCAATATCATATGTAATCATGAAAATCTAAATGCTTTCCCTTTAAGATCAGGAACAAGACAAATTTGGCTGTTCTTGCCCCTACTTTTCAACATTGCCCGGGAAGTTTTAGACTGTGCCATAATGCATTAGAGTAAAAAGGAAGAATACTGTGATTATCTTTATAGAAAATCCAGAGGAATATATAAAAAGCTATTATAACAAACAAATTTAGCAAAATTGTAGGATTCAAGATCAATACATCAATTTTATTTCTATGTACTGGCAACAGACAACTGGAAATTGATGTGAAAAAAGCAGTAGTGAAAAAAAGGAATATTTATGGATAAATCTTAAAAAAAGATGTCAAAGACTTGTACACTGAAAACTACAAAATACCACTGAAAAATTTAAAGAAATAAATGGAAAGATACGCTATGTTCAATATTTTTTAAAGTGTACATTTTCTCCAAATTCATCCATGTATTCCACACAATCTCAATCAAAATCCCAAATTCTTTGTAGAAATTGATAAAATGTTTCTAAAACCCCAAACTTGGGCTAAATGACCCAGGAGACTGCCTGGCAGAAGCACTCAGGCTCTTAAAAATTTTGCTGGGAAATGGATTACATTGTCTCTCTTACATTTCATTGTTCAAAGCAAGACACATGTTCCAGCCTTACAGAAATGGGGGAGGAAGGATGATCCTTTTGAAGGACGGGGGTCATTAAGAAAAGACAGATGGGAAGGGAATATTTTGACAATGTTACAACCCACCACAGTACTAGAGTCCTCTCTTGCCAGGTTCAAGACATTTTATGTGGTGTGTTACCTGGATTACTTCTTTCTTGCCCCTAGAGATGACTGGATCACTGTGAATGAGCCCTCAGATGCCATAAGGAAGAAGGGCTCTTCATTAAATAAGCCAAGGATCTCATCCCATGGGACCACTATGGCTTTGGAACTCAACAGGGAATCCCAAATCTGCAGAGAGGACATAGCTCCCCTTTAGATTCAGATATGGAAGACTCCAAGGGTGAACATGATCAGGCTAAAAAACTCTCTTTCAAAGCAGTACTTCCAAAAAGTGAGAGCTTTTCAGAACTATCCTGGCACTACAGTTGGCTGCCTTGCTTCTGTTCTCTGGATGACCTGAGACCACCAGGGCCTTGCCAAGCCCTGTGCTGTTTCCATGGCTTGGACCCACCTGACTTCTGGAAGCAGTTACAGTTTTCATCACTTGCTTGACCAAAACCAGAACTTGCTACAACACAAACATTTTGAAAAATCCCCTAACTCAAAGATACCTTTCAGACTTCAAGAATTTCGTGGAGGAAGGAGAAAAAAGGGAAAGGTGTGGAGCGAAGTTATGCTTTTTATAAAAAGAGCAGTTATATAGATATGAAGCCATTTACATTTCTTCTATCTGCTTTATCTCTCTTGGTAATTCAGCTGAAATATCGTGGCTATGTAATACTCAGTTTAATGAGAATAGTAATATTTATTCAGCTCCCAGCAGAGCTTTCCTCTGAATTCTCTTCATACTTGGCTCATTTCACTGCTAAAGTCGTACCCTGTGTTCTCTTATGCAATAGGCAGGTCTAGTGCACAGATGTTTACTTATAAGTTATTTACAGATCTGCACTCACCCTCAAACCCTGTCCTTTCCCCACAATAGATTGTGGTATCCTCTTGGGAGCAAAATCCATATTCCACTACTCTGGGTTTCCAGCCCTTAGCAGAGTTACACATACTTTTAAGATATTCATTAAATGTATGAGGACTAAATTATCTAATGTTATAAACACTGCTTATCCGCACCTCATAAAATGAGGTATTTTATTTAGGAAAATGTTTCCAAATCTCCATTTGTCTTCTTAACATGACACTGCTGAGATTAAACAGGACTGTGAACATTCCCCATGTATATTTTTCACAATATAACCTATCAATTAAATGTTGATCTCTAAGAAACACTGTCTGGGATAGAGTCACTAAGTCTAACAAATATAGATCTACTGAATTCCTCTATACGGGGTTTTAGTGTGTAAAATTGTATAGCAAAAATATACTTACCAAATGCAGTTCAATAAATTTTGATCCTATGTTATGATGAGAAGACAGAAAAATTCTAAAAACGCCTGTTTGTTACTTAAAGAGCAACTACATTTTAAATGATCTGGGTGGGTCTCAGAATGTAAATGCTAACCATAAGTGAATTAAAGTTTCCTTAGAGAAATTTCAACTAGTCAAAAAAACTAAGGTAGATTATTCTAGTTCGTTTAGGTCATTTCAAGTATGAGCCTTTCAGTTGAGCGGCAGCTCCAGTTGTAATCAGATATCTGATGCTTCCATTATAGTCATTTTATCTTGGTTGGGTTTCCTAGAATCAGAGCCTGAGATGAAGATTCTTAAGCCTGTGATTTCTGGTGGAGAGCTCCCAGGAGAAACTTGTAAGTGAGTGAGTGAAGACAGGTAGGGAAGAAGCTAGGCAGGGGACCTAGGTGGCTCAGTCGGTTGGGCATCTGCCTTCGACTCAGGTCGTGATCCTGGGGTCCTGGGATCGAGCCTCACATGGGGCTCCCTCTCCTGTTACAAAGTAACTGATGGAGAAGGCAGTAATATAAAAGATTTTGGGTAATATGGGGAAGCCAGTTAGAGAAGATGGATTTGTTATAGATAATAGCAATAACTCAAGCTTGAACAATCAAGATCTTACTGTACTCCATAGCGAGTCCGTACACATTGATGCTTCTTAAGTCATATGTCCTCATTTAAAAAGCCATCTGCATTACAAAATAGCACAATGTCATTTATTTCCAAATGGTGGAAATTTGAAAATAGCACTTATAACAGCTACTTTTAAGAAATAAATAACAGTACATAGAAACTCCTTATGTAAGCTTCCCATTGATTGTATTTCCAGGGGACACAATGGTTTGGGTCTTATCCACTTCAATGCTTCCTATCTGGTTTTTAATCTCAAAACCACACAGCGAGCTTCTGCCAGTTACAAAACCATTATTATTCAACGTAAAACAAAACAATACACCATACAAGGCATCTAAAGTTAAAGAGAGAAAAGATATAAAAGTGGTGAGTCAGGCACTTAACTGGGAATTCAAGAGTGCTCTAAATTATGTTCTTAATGAAAAAATTGAAATATCAACTACAAAAATCAAAACAAAAACCTCTCCATTATAGATGACTAATCTGATAAGAGATTAAAGTGTGAAGGAGTGGACTAATTTTCAATTAGTTAAAATGCACTGGCATTTTAACCACCCCTAATGGAACCCTTTGTTGAGTTAGAAGTATCCTGCATGATTACAATAGGTCTATTATTCAAGCCTGTGAAAACTCTGAGAATTTAGGTTTAAGATACAGTTAGGTAACTGGGTGGGACAGAAAACAAATGCCAGCAACAATAGCATTCTCACTGGCCTGGAAATGCTTGAGGCATTTTATTTTCAGTATAAGATACTCCAGAGAATTTTATGCCTACACTAAAAATAATTTTTCTAACTCCACCCAGTTTTTTCCCACTTGACACGTATAGTATAAACATTGAACGTGTTGACATTTGCATTCAATTCAGTAAAGTTTGATTTCTATATTTTCGTTCCTCATTACAATGTAACATTGAGGGGGAAGGGGTTAATAACAACAGAAAACTTCCTAAAATAGCTACTATAACAAAATTTCCATTTGCTAACAGAACATTGAAACATCATGTTATCTGTCATTAAAATGTTTCTTTCTCTGCTACAAATTCAAATAAAAATAAATCTACAATAAGTTAACATAGGACTAATTCATCCTACCAATCCTATTTAACATATATTTACAAATATTGTTTTTAAGCAAACTTTTCTAAGACTGATTTTAAAAGCATTTCCAAACCATTCCACATGTTCTAGGGTTTATGGCATATAATCAATATTTTGGATTGTTAGAAAACTTTGCAATTCTTCCTCTTGATTTAGTGCTGGAAAATAGTACTGCTAAAGTTAAATCAAATCCGCATTTCCTAAGGCCTCACTGATTTAATATCCCAATGGTGGATTAAAGATGGCACAAATTCCTTGACACACCTCCAGGGGAAAGAAGGGGTTTATGTCTCCTCCTCTTGATTCTGGGTGGGCTCTGTGAGTGTTCTGACCAACCGAATTTAGCAGAAGTGAGGCTGTGCCAGTTTCTGGGCCCAGGTCTTAGGACATTAACAGCTTCCTTTTCCAGTCTTCCAGAATGACTTTTGAACCACAGGAAGTCCTACTACCTTGACTACCCAGAGGTCGCCATGCTTAGAAAGGTCATGTAAGAGACTCCAGAGGAGGTCTGAGACCGGGGAAGCAGAGAGATGCTTGACCAGCTCCTCCCAGTCCCTGGCTCAGTATGGAACAAACATTGTGCAGCTGAGACAAGTCTTATTGACCATTGTCCATGGCCATGATGATAACAGTGATAAAATGGTTATTTTAAGACTTTAAGTTTTAGAGTAGTTTAGTATCTGCCATAGATAACCGAACACCTGCATCTTGGTTTTTCTACTACCCCAAGATACCTCATGTGAGCTCTTTACTCTTCGGTGTATTCCTCCAAGGTCAAGGGAGGGTTTAAATAACACCTTTGTAGGTTATGAATCTGTGAGTTTGGAGTAGAGACAAGACATCTACATTTTTAATACTTTTCATTGTGATTGAGATGCACCCCAACATTGGAGAATGACTGGTATAGTGGAATAAGTAGGCTCTGCCACTAATTAGCTGTGCTCATTCAGGCCCAATTTCACCTGATGAGGCCCTATGGCTCTGACCTGTGCCACACTCTGGCTAATGACTTTCCCAACTTACCTTGAAAGAGTCTGAGACAATAAAATTTGTATATGCACATAATGGATTTCTGTGTGACCAATGAATCCATAGAATGCCATTATCATCACTAAACCCTGATTCTTAGTAAACATCTGGTATGCCCAGTGATTATCTTAGATGCTAGGAATAAGAAATATTAAAGTATGCTACATTTTCTGCCCTTAAGCAGCTTACAATTTATATGATAAGTTAAAACCAATCAAGAACACAAGAACAAAGGGAAACTTTTAAAAAATCACTTTATTGAAAAGCTTCTCCCTGCCCCCCCTTGCAGTTCCTATCAAAAACCCTATAAAAAGAAATGAGATTTGGGTTGGACTGATTGAGAAATACACAATTAAATCTATTCCTTTTATGCAAGTTCTGTGTTTGGATGAATCCAGCCTAACAGAAAGCTCCTGATGTGGACCATGTGCCTTCGTCTCCTATACAATGTTCTATTTGACAACTATGCCTTTCATTTGCTGGGAGACTTGTGTTCTCAAGTTTGCTGGAGGAGTATGTGAGGCCTTGCCCATCGCATCAGCCAGTACCCATTGAACAGGCTCCCGTGCAATAGCAATCTGGCAGAACTAAGTGCTTGTTTTCAAAAGTCTTCTTCCCTGTGAAGCATTGGTAAGCATCCTCCTCTCAAATTCCTCTCTCTTCACTTTGACTTCCAGAAAGCTCAGGGCCATGTAACACAATCATAAGAATATTTATTCACTTGAAACTATTTCTGAAGTGTCCTCTTGTACCAGGCACCATTTTCAAACCTGGAGGAGGCAGCAGTGAGCAAGTTCAACAAGACTTGCTCTCCTGGAGGTGGGATTTGAATTGGGGAAGAGAGGTAACAAAACATAAATACAGAAGTGATACAAGAAACTACTTGATTTTGATAAAGGCTCGGATGAAAATAAAGCAAGGGGAGCTGACAAAGATGACTAGAAAGCCATTTCAGACCTGGGGGGTCAGTGAAAGCATCTCAGTGAAAATGCTATCTCGAAAGAGACACGCGTGACAAGAAAAAGCCATCAAAAGACCTGGGAAAGTGTCTGTTCTAAGAAAAGGGAAAAGCACATGTGTGGCCCCAAGATGCAAGCCCTCATGGCTGTCGGGTCTGTGCATGTGTATTTTGTTTTCCTTGCTCTTGGTCTCCTAATGTATTTGGTTCCAATTCTTTTTTACCATTATTATATTGTATATACTTTGCCTCGCTTGTCTCTGATCCTTTAGGGAATGAAGCAAGACAGTCAAAAGAATTAAATGGTTTAGCAAGATACAGTTCTTCACCTGAAGTGTGATAGCATTCTGCAACAGCGTTTACCTAGAACATTTTAAATTGCATATGTGGCTAGCTTTATATTTCTCTTCATCAGTATTCTAATCTGAATTCAAATCAAATGCCCTAAAGTTGCTTATAATTTTAAGGTATTGACTCAATGCTTTTAATTAGGAGGACCCCAAAGAAGACCTGTTTGTTCATATACTTAGGATTTGAGTCAGGGAAAGGCTAACCAGACAAGTTACTTGGCTGACATTTAGGAGGATGTTACTGAACAATAAGTCACTGTAAACAAACAAACAAACAAACAAACAAAAACGTGTTCTGTACATTGACTTTTGAGGACCAACTTCATATGACTAATGGTAACTGTAATGATTTGATAAAACAATGTGAAGCTGGTATGTTAGCATGTGGCATGTGATTAATGAAAGTATGCAAATCTATGTGCATTTATAATGTTCACATGAGTGCCACATTATGGGGTAGAACAGATTAGCCATGGGAAAGGATGAAATAATCAGCAAATTGTATGCTAAAGATGGACGGTCCATCAATTATGGAGTCCTATTCTATGCCAGGTACTTTGCACCCATTAGCAACAATATTAACTGCAGGTGGAATTATCCTCAGGGTATGACTGGAGAGACCGAGGTAGGAAACAAGAGTTAAATAAATGTCAGGGGTCACACATTTAGGAAGAATTGGATCAGTAAACTCAGCAGAAAACATATATGGAAGGTTCTCTCTGGATGGAATACTGTATGAGGTTTCGTCTCAAGAAGCTTAGGATAGAATTGGGAAGAGAAGAAATATGTTTTTATTTATTTGAATTTAATGCTTATTAGATAGGAAAAGGGGCTGGTACAGAGAATTGTGCATTCAAATAATGCTGGCCCAGTTAATTAGCAAAGGCTCTGTTAGCCCACCTTGTTTCTTAGTTTCCATAGGTGACCAGAATCATAGTAAAGATTTCAGATGAGTGGAGAGAAAATTCCTCCCACATTTTTTCCCACCATTTCCCCACCCCCAAACAGCTCCCCTCAGTTCAGCAGAGATCTTTAGAAAAAGAGGCAAAAAGAAAGGGCTGCCTGCCCTGCGTACACCTGTCACATATCCCTTGGCCATTACACTGTGCTTCACGGTTCACATTCTGTGACTTTCTGATTATGTTTTGAGCATAAGTTTTCAAAACCCACTTTATTACGCGCAGTCTCACTTGGCAAGCAGTCCGCATTTATGTATTTTTTTTCCAATATATAAAATTGAGCCCTTTGTAATTAAATTGCTTTTTATTTTTCTGAGTGAAAATGAGAAATGCAAGCAGCATTCTCAAAAATGGAACACGTGTTCCTGTACCTGGGGTGTATGGGGTTGAGTGGACAGTTAAATAGTTTTGAAAATATTGCTCTTATTACTTTCAATAAGGGGGATATTATGTTATACAAATATGTTTTTTGAGAAATATTCTTTTTTTTAAAGATTTACTTATTTATTTTTTTTAGAGAGAGGGCGGGGAGGAGGGGCACAGAGAGAGGGAGAGAGAGTCACAAACTGACTCTGTGCTGAGTGCAGAGCCCGATGTGGGACTCGATCCCACGACCCTGAGATCAGGACCTGAGCTGAAACCAAGAGTCGGACACTCAAACAACTGTGCCACTCAGGCGCCCCAAGAAATATTCTTTTTATTTAATGCTATAGGTTAATGGGTATGCTACTTTGTGAAGCTGGACAAAAGACACAAATTTTATCCTGGGCTCACAGAATACAGATTTAAAATAATGTCCTTTAAGCAGAAAATAAATTGAGCTACAGAAAAACACAGATTTTATTAAACTATGAGTAGGTGACATACTGAATTTTTTAAGCTATGGATGTTCGTGAAGATTCACATCACTATTAAGTGATTTTTAATTCTAAACCTGCAAGTTTTCCTGATATTTAATAGTTCTTCTTTCACAAAGAGGAAGGAATATTTAAGTAGATGCCAACTCCAACTTGGTAAAATCATTATTCACAGAAAGCATTATTCACAGAAAAAAAAATCATTATTCACAGAAAGCATTGACTTTCAGTTGCTTTCATTATCTGTGAATTTAGGATCAAAGAACCAATTCAAATTATTTATTTCTTTAAGTGCTTACTAAATAACATTCAGTGTGATATTATCAAGGTGAAGGATAGAAAAGAATAAAGAAGGCACACACAATCTAGTGGGGAAAAAACAACTTGTATATAAAAATAGTTCCCCTCCAAAATGGTAACTAAGGGCTATTATATATGAACTAGTTTATGATTAGTTTTGACAAAATTAACTAAATGGACTAAATTAGGCATACAGCTAAGGAAGAACAAATATGAGATGTTTATTAAGCATTCAGTTTGGTAAAACTAAATGTAACCACGGACTAGTGGCAAATAGACTAATTAATGCCCTACTTTATAAATGCAGGACAAATAACACACAAATAATCATCTGTAAATAAAACATAAAATGGAAGCCTTCCCTTTTGCAACACAGGTCACACCCAAAGGCTATAATCTGTTCACACCAAAACTGCCTAAAAATTGCTGGCAGATCCAAGAGCACCTTTTCAAGGAGAAATATCCCTTTCTTGGTGATCTCTTTTAGAACAACTGCTCCCCACTCCCGCCTCCCTCCCAGTTACAGGATTGATGTTTTTCCCATGCTTCCAGTTTGTTTCCTATTCTCTTCATTCCTTGAACTCACAACTGTCAACCAGCCTTGTGTGGATATTTTTCTGTTTACTTTGTATTGCTGGATATGAGTTGAATCTCACTCTTGATTTTATCCTCTACCCAGCTTGGACATGGGACAGGACCCTGGCTCTCCACCCACTCATGCCCCAAGTCATGCTTATAGAATCTTTTGGTAGGGCTTGACCCTGCTGGCCTCATAAGCCATGTCCTAAGTTTGCCTCTTTGTATCTCTGAGCTTCTTTGAATTACCACCTAGACACCCTAGAGATGGGGAAGGCTATTCGTCTACCCAATTTCTCCTCTATTTCTTGGCTACGCAGAAAACCTCTAGAAACCCATGTCTAGATAGTTCACCCACACCATCATACGCTAGAGCTCAGCTCAGGGGACACCTGTCCCCAGAAACCCTAGAAAGAAGACATGACAGCAGTGAAGGTGCTTTGTAGCGATGAACTGCTATCTGCAGGACCTGGACTATTGTTGGGTCTAACACTGTTTACTCCACCCACATTCAACTGTAGCAAAGATGGGGAATAAAGGAACCATGAACACATTAACACTATCTATGTGGGTGCTAAGGATATGAAAATGAATAATATATGGCTATGTTGTAAAAGAATATACTGTCTAATAAGATTTGTATATCTCTACTGTTTTATATTAGTGGAAACCGAGATTACAGCACACACCATTTCCTTCTACAACTTTCCAGTGTCAGTTAATAGCCATAGATTTTATAATATCAAAACATATATAGCATGGAAATTTCTTCATGTAAGCTAGTGTTTTGCAAGTTCTTCTGAGTTTTAGAAATATTGTATCTTCTGTGATATATTTTGGTGTTATCTTATTGAGAGTACACTGCATTTATCTATAATCTAAATATCTAAATTTTCTAAAAATCATAAAAAAAGTTCACATATAAATATATAATTTGATGGCCTACATATATTCTATAATGATGTAATTTGTTGTCAATTAGCATTCTAAAGCAAATAAGATAAAATAAGTAAACAGAGTGGACCATAAAAAGTCAAGATATTAAACAAATAATGTGAATTTATCGAGCGTATCATTCTGCACTATTTTGAATATATGCACTTCTTAACATATTAACATTATTACCCCAAAACAGAGAATATTTACTTAGATAGGAATTATAAATCTTGTTTTCCACATTGAAGAGTTAATGACAACAGAAATTCCAAATAACATTTACTTAAAGAATTAGCCACGACTACCCGACCTCAAGATTAGCTCTATAAATATAGTGAAGATTTTACAAGTAAAATAGAATAAAGCTCATGAAACAAAGGCAGATAACATCCAAGCAAATTTGAGCATTTTTAACTTATAGTGAGAATCTGCTCAAATTAACAGTTTGCAATTTTTGGATCATTACTAGCAGGAAAACGTTCTTTTCAGAATTAATATTTCATAAAACCTTTATGCTTTACATTTTGAACTTAGTGAAAATTACCAGGAAACACCATAACCCATACCCTTGAGGAAAAAATAATGAAAATTACAACTATTTAAAATATGTTTATTTTCAGAACTACCTCCCTCCCTTAATAAGAATTAGAAAAACTGCTACAATTTTCCCAACATATGTAAAATTCTATGACCAAAATTAAAAATGTAAGCTATAAAGTAGCATTACATGTATAAGAGCAAGCTTTCATATTATTTGTTCACTGTCATCTTTGTGCCATTTGATTTTTTTTTTTTTGCCTATTAATGGAATGTCTCACATCTTATTTCTAGTCATGTTCATTGGTTTTGTGAAGCCTCACCTCAGACTGACATCTTTCTTCTCTAATTATTTTTTTTTTTGCTCAGACTATTATGCTTTTTCACTACTTTCAAATTTTATAATGTACTATTTGCGTATTATTTGCAAGCTCAATACATACACCTTCCACGAGTTTTGAGCAGCTAACCCTTTGCAGGTGCCACTATCATCTTTAGCATGATGTTAGGCACAAAGTGATCCCTCAATAAATGCTTGTTTGCTTGTTCCTTTGTTTGAGTTTTAGACCAGTGATGAGGGATGCATCACTGCAGAGTAGCAAGATCAGCACCCTTGTCTCATGGTCAAGCAATTCCAGACCTGAATTCTATTTTTTTTTTCCTTTTAGAGATGGGAGGTGAGGGGGGAGGGGCGGAGGGAGAGGGAGAGAGAGAATCTTAAGCAAGCTCTACACCCAACATGGAGCCCGAAGCAGGGCTTGATCTCACAACTCTGAGATTATGACCTGAGCCCAAATCAAGAGTTAGACCCTCAACCGACTGAGCCACCCAGGCGCCCCCAGACTTGAATTCTTGATTCAGTTTCCTTCAGGTAAACTTTGACTCAAGAGACTTATAGCTGGAAGCAAGTGATGAAACTTTCTGGGGAAAGAAGGCGAGGAAAAGCCATGATGAAGAAGAGCTACAGACAGATGGGAAGGCTGATGTGAAGTACTAGTGACCTGGAACTGGGTCTATTTTCTGTGTCTTCTCCCTGTTATTTTACACCTTCCCAGACGCACTGGGGTCAGTCAACAGACAAGGCTTTGCGGGGGCCCGTTATGGCTGTCTTCTTTTGGTCCTAATATCAGGCAGAGGCCCAAATTACTAGAGAGGAAAGGAGGCATTCAATACTCACAATTACGTTGCTGTGGCAACGATCTAGGTTTGCCTCCTACTTAACAGCGTCTTTAGAAATTTGAACATGCATTGGCATGCTTGGGGATCTTTTTAAACCGTAGATCTAGATTCCATAGATCCGGATAGGACCTGAGAATCTAGATGCCTAATAAGCTTATGGGTGCTGCTGATGCTGCTGGTCTAGAGATTACTCATTAGATTCATGCCCAGAGGTTCGGATTGACTTGGTCTGAGGTGGGCCCTGAACATTTATCCTTTATGCTCTGAGAACCTGCTGCATGATTCAGAATAGAGCCTGATTTCAGAAAAACTGAAACAGATCATCTTACAAAAAAAAATCCTTTTTTATACAGCGGGTGTTGAGTGGTAAGGAAATGTGATTATGGAATCTACTGGTCTATGTGTTAAGGCATTCATGCCTCGTTTTCATCATTTCAAACTACTTGTCAATATAAAACTTCTTCACTACTTTGAATCTCCCTCTCTCTCTCTCTCTCTCTCTCTCACACACACACACACACACACAAACACAGTACCATCTTAATGCAAAGCAAAATCAAACGGTCCCAGGCCCCTGTACTCAGAGTAGCCCAAGGATCCACTATATCAGACTCACCTAGGAGCTATTAAGAAATGCCAAATTTCAGTCCCCATCCCAGACCCACTGAATCAAAATTTATGTTTTAATAAGATTCTAAGGTGATTTGTGTGTTCATTAAAATTTCAGTGGCAATGCTCTAATGTAGAAATTCTCTTGCACATCTTCAGAAGATTCACACTAAACCATTTGATCAAAGGGATAATTTTAATATAGTGGCCAAAGCACTTAAGAAAATTAATATTAGTGTCCAGCCAGAACGAACGATAGGAAGGAATTCACGATTGGATTCTTTTTGTTTTGTTTCAGCAAGATAAAACTGAGGTTACACTGAAGAACAAAATACTAATTTCTCTTTTTAAAAAATATTTTATTTATTTATTTGACAGAGAGAGACACAGAGAGAGAGGGAACACAAGCAGGGGGAGTAGGAGAGGGAGAAGCAGGTCTCCCGCTGAGCAGGGAGCCCAATGCGGGGCTCGATCCCAGGACCCTGAGATCATGACCTGAGCCGAAGGCAGACGCTTAACGACTGAGCCACCCAGGCGCCCCAAAATACTAATTTCTCAAGGTGGTCAACAGCTTTGCTGTAGGAGGGGGCTCTGTTTTCAGATCAGCTGTGCTCAATCAGGCTGACCCTCTTAACAAGGAGCAAATGATTCGCTTGTGGTTTCTTTAGGAAAGAGGTGCAGAATTCATTGTGACATGTTTATTTCTTCCCTTTTTTCCCTTCTACCATCACTTTATACTTTCCTTAAATCCTGAATGCTGCTTTATTGGGAAGGTCTGCCCAGCAAACACTGTTACAGAAGTAACCAATAGCAGGGATGGGGCTCAAGGTAGAGCTTTTGACTGGTGCCACCAATGACCGTAAGAGCCTTAAATTCCAAGTGTGGCCCACAGACCAGCAGTGTCTGAGTCCCCTGGGAACTTGTTAGAAATGCAGAATCAGGCCCCAGCTCAGACCTATGAATTAGAATCTGCAGTTTAATGAGATCCCCAAGAGATTCATATGCATCTTAAAATTTGAGAAGCAGTGGTATATGACATTATGTTAGATATTGTCCCTCTAGCAGTATGGAGAAGTAGCCGTATGCATGATGGTAAGTCATGGAATTATTCACATAAGGTACTGTGAGTGGGAGACTTGTTCTTAAAGAAAAAAAATCATATATTCTCTACCAGTTATCCCAGTGCTACTTCATTCTGTTACCAGTTTATAACTTACATTGGATTATCATCTTAATTGTTTTATAGACTTCATGCAAATATTGCTGCCAAACAAGATATAAATTATACTTCCTTAGATGCTGTACGCCTAACCTAACTCAATCCACGTGGATGGAAATACTTGATGTATGCCAGTTATCTCAAAAAAATTAGAAATTGTGCAAGTATTCAAACTTTGTTTTTTCAAACATGGGATAAGGTGGAGAAAAAGTTGCACTTGTGTTCCAGCTCCTTTTTCCCAGCTGTGTAGATTGAACACAGTTGAGCTTCTCTAGGACTCAGTTTTCTTGTTTGTAAAATTGGAATGGTCATGCCACACTTTGGGGTTTGTTGCAAGCACATCTCTTTTGCTCTTCTTTATATCTTCAGTAGCCCAGATAAGTCCCACAAAATGGTTTTTGAACAAATGAATAAAATGTATGGGACAAAACCTTTCTGGCACATCATAGGTGCTGCATAAATATCTGTTTCTCTTCTTAATAATTTAACATTTTCCATGTAGGTTCTTTTGATTCCCAATATATCATTCCATTTTAAATCAAAATACTCAATGATTTATCCTTGTTAAATATACTAAAGATACATATGGATGTATATGGATGTATATATGTATATCATGTATATAGTCTTCTGTATATACTATATAGTGTTATATAGAGTAAAAAATATATATAGTCTCTTATATAGACTGTATATACAGTCTTCTTTTTTTTTTTTTTAAACAACTATATATAGTTACTAGATATCTATAGGCTTTTGTTTTAATCACTATTTGATTGCCTGGCACAGGCCAAAGCAGGGGTGTACCAAGGGAGGATGAGGGTGGTCTGGCCCTATGAGGAATAGTATTCTATCACTGAAATTGTTTCAGTATTATAATAAAAAGTAGAACAATTTTGGTCACACTTATAATTGTTTTAAAATTCTTTCTGGACAATGTACCTCCTCGTTGCCTGAACCTGGGACCTCCCTACCTTCACCAATCCCTGAAGGCCCGGAAATGGCCAACTGCAGTGTCCAGCCCAAATGCAGAGTCCGATGACCACGGAGCATCATTTGTCTGGTGCTTTGCATGAAAGAGAAGCCTCAAATAAGAAGGGTTTATGGTTCTATAGACAGTCCCTTGAGAGGTCAATACCCTGCAAGTTTTGATGCCCCCGCCCCTCCCGGCCCATATTCCCTACCCTCTCCCTCTCATTCACTTTTGCTGTCTATAAATTTGTCAAGCACACTCCTCACCCAGGGCCTTTGTCCTTGGTATTCCCTCCACCTGTAATCTTCTTCCCCCAAATTTCTACACGATTTTCTCCCTCACTTCCTTAGGTCTCTGCTTAAAGGTCATATTCTCAGACCACTCTTTCCATGACATGCCGTTATCCCATCCCTCTCTAGCACTCCACCCAGCTTTATCTTCCTTTATGGCATTTAGCTCTACCTGGCATTAGATTATATCTTTACTTGATTATTATCTATGAGAAGAGGAATTTTATTTTATTCATGGCTATGTCTCCAGCACCTAGGTCACTCCCAGGCACGTAGCATGTGCTCAGTATTTGATAAATAAATAACTAAACACCATCTCCAAGTCCTGCCCCTCTTTGCCCCTTGGGACTGAGAATGAGCAAAGGTAAAGGTAGTTAAGGATATTCCTGCCTCGTCTATAGTGCAGCCAAGAGGAGAGAATGACAAGACTCAAGACCATAGCAGACAATTCTTTAATTCAACAAGTTCTCCTAGGGGCACCAGTGGTATTCTGGAGCACATGATCATCACTCGTTTTTAAAAATAACCCTGCCATGTTTCCAATTGAGAAGAAAGTCACTCCATTGTACAAATGAGATTAAAGTTCTACCCCAGGTTTATGTACTGCTACTGGCTCAAAAAATCAGGCTGCTGAGTGCCCAGTCTCTTCTTGGGGAATAATGACATCATGCCTTTAACTCATCTGAATCACATTTTCACCCACTGAGCAGTTCAGACAAAACCAATTACATGATGTCATTTTCTATTTTGAAAAGGAGGCTGAGATATGTGGATGGATATTTACTTCCCATTAGTGTACCGGAGCTATGGCAGGCAGCTTGATCTTTGTGCTAATGGTACCTGTTGAAATGACAACTAACAACGCTGGGCTGTCAAAATCCATTTTCTAGCTATGTGTGATGCTTAGTTACTCAGTCTGATGTTGTAAGGAGATTCAGGAGGTATATAAATATGAGCTGGTTATTTGTTTTGTAATTAAGAACAGATCCTTGGCTCAATAAAATTTGCCTTCCAGGAATGACCAAAACATCTTTGAACTAATCTGAAGAGAAGTTATTAAGGAAATTACTTAAAATGTTGATATATTAATTATTAGTCTGGGATTTAAATGCATAATTAACGTGCATATGTCATTTTGTTTCCTTTGGAGATAACCAACTCTATTCCATTACTCAAGTTAATTTCAACATCATAAATATAAAAAGGCAAAAATCTGGAGATAGTTGTGGCAGAGAGAGTTGCATATTCAAAAAACCCATTTCTTCTTTTAGGCACGTGTTTAAACTACATGTCCCAAAGATAAGATGTGCCATTGACTTCTTGCCATTGGAGTAAGAGCTAAAGTGTGTGCTCAAAAAAATCTTCCACTGATGACACTCAATGCTCTTTCCCTTTGGCTTGCTGCAGCCTAGCAGGATAAATTAGAAGTCTTTATTTTAAAATGATGGGCTTACAAAGTGTTAGGATTCTAGGACTGTAAATTATGACTTAAAGAAGAACAGTCCACCATCAGGGGCATTTTATAAACAACAAAACAAACTTCTATAGTACAAAGGTACTGAGATTTGGGGGTTTATCTTTTACAGTTTCTAGCTCCAAAGAGGGTAATGGCCTCCCTCCTGGTTCCCCTCTTACATCATGTCTTTATTATAATCTAGCACTTTGGTCTGTCATTCTGCAATTATCCAAAATATCTGAGTGATCCCTACATGATCTCAATGATAAAGAGAATTTTATGTTCCAGAGAGAGTGGTACCTATGAAGGGAAGTTATGCCTGGGATTCATGTTAAGTTTTATCACATCAGTGTAGCTGGTTTAGATGGCTTTAACTGTTATGCCAGGGGTCAGCTTATACATCATCATCTGCCTCAGCTTAACAATAAAACTAAGTAATCACCATCACTGGTGCCATGGGCCAAAAAAATAAATAAGTAAATTAAAAGAATAATAAAGTACATAAATAAAATAAGTAAAATGAAATAAAAGAACAACGAAAGAAAAAGAACATCCTTTTGAGTTATATGTAGTGATTTAATTTGGTCCCAAATAAATTCCACAAAGGTTTGCAAACAATAATATCTTCACAATCAAGTTATCCTTAATTTTGCCTTGAAACAAAAGTTAAACTACTTCCCCAAAATAAAACAAAAAATGAGAGCTCAATTTCATAATGAACACATTGTTAGTATCCTTAGGGGAAAAATGTTTAAATGATCAGTTTTGCATTTATTATGAACATGGAATAACTTAAAAATCTTTTCTATCTTCAACCTGAAGCAGTGGGAACTGACAAAGGCTATTTTCTGCAGTTCTGGAGAGGGCAGTAAGAGAGCCAAAAACAACTGAACTCTCAATTCCTATTTCCACAAATAGCTCCATTCCCTAGAAATTTATCAGAAAACATCAGATTTACCAAAATACTACGTAAATGAGAAGATTCCCCAGAATTAAAATGGCTGCATTGAAGAAGTTCTTGTTCTAATTTAGCAGAGATAGAGAAACCAGCTAGAACACAGCCCATAAAGCCCATAGATGGAGGGCTTTCCAAGCTTGCACCTTGAAGAGTGGCCTGTGTTAAATTTAGAGTTCTTTGAAATAACATAAAAAAGGAAGCCTGCAAAATCCCATTCACAGAGGAGGAGGGGGTAATTAGGAACTCTAGTGAAAAAAATAAACATGCCAGTTTGCTAAGAGGAATCACAAACTATCTGTCTCAAATCTTCTCAGGTTTTTCCTCTTTTTGTTTAATTAATATTAATTTCCATTTGGTAAAATGTCAGGCTCCTTCCAATATTAATTCTGACTATGTAACAGGCAACTTATTAATTGCTACTTCTCCATCCAACCTTCATCCCTGTCCTATTGTCACATGAGCGCTCTCTATGGCAATCCCCTTTCTTTTAGGGAAATTAATGTTTTTAAAGCCATGCTTCTAGAGTGTGTTTTGTAGAACAAGATTCTCAAAGAAAGAGTACTGGGGAAAGAAAAAAGGTTTCATATTCGTGCCTGGCCCCCCTCCTGAACACTTACAGCATTCATTTCATATTAAAGGCTCAAGGAAGCCCTTTAGTTAAGACACTACATTCCATTTGCTGAGTATGAGGTTCCCCAAACTTATTAAGCCATACAGAAAGTCCTTTGGTATATCACCTATTAACATTCAATGGAACAGTTTGGGAAATATTTATATTAAATATGGCCTAGAAGATATGAATTAATTGCTATACTAAAACCAATATGTAGGTCGCACATGATATCTTTCTAACTAATGATGGGGTTTGGGACACCCTACCCCAAAGTATTACAGCTTAGCATTGAACATTTTAAACTGGAGTTTGAGAAAACAAGAAACAGAAAGGTTACTCTGACCTTCCCCTTGCTCTTCTCCCCTGAAGCAGGTCATAAAACTCTCATGTGAGAGATGCCCTCCCTATACTTGAAAGAAAGGAGCATCCTTATGTCTGGAGACAAAGGGATGCTCAAAAGAATTGTAACAAACAGGACTCGCCAAATTTCCCCATTTATTACACTTACCAGGGGCTCGTTGACTTATATTTCTCCAAGACTGTCCACTCATCATCAAATCTAACCTAAAAATACTCAAGCTTAACTGTTCTTTTAAGTGTTCATTTTCATATGAAGGCTCGTGTCATGTAAAACTGATATTAAATAAACTTGTATGCTTTTCTCCTTTTAATCTCTCTCTGTCACTCTGATTTTCAGATCTGGCCAGGGGCCCTAAAAGGATAGAAGAAAACTCTTTCCTCCCTTATACTAGTAAACCAAACTTTAACCTGTTCAGAATCTGCAAAACTTAGTTATCATGTTTGTAAGGATCCCACACTATTTGATTCTTTCCTGTTTTTTCAAGCCTCCCTTTTTTGTTTCATTGTGGCCATTTCAGTAATTACTCACTTTAACCAATAGCAAAGGGTTAATAAAACAAAACAAACATACAAAAATGTGATTTAATTTTTACAACTTAGTTATAAAAAGACAAATAACCCAATTTAAAAAATGAGCCAAGGATCTGAATAAACATTTCTCTAGAGGAAATATACAAATGGCCAGAAAGATGCTCAACGTCACTAAGATTAGGTAAATACTAATCAAAGCCACAGTGAGATACCACTTCACACCCGCTGTAATGGCTATAGACAAAAAGACAATGACAAGTGTTGGTAGGGATTTGGAGAAATTGGAATCGTCATACACTGCAGGTAGGAATGTAAAATGGTCCAATTCCATAGGAGAATGGTCCGAACCTTCCCTAAAGTTCAAACATAGAGATACCGTATGACCTGGGATCTCCACTCCTTGATACATACCCAGGACAAATAAAATGGGAGAGAGGCAATGAAGGATTGACAGTTGGGGATGTATGAGAACTGGTTACCAAATTAGGAAGTCAAACAATTCCTGAGTGGGATACTTAAAAAGAAATCCATACCTGAAGAATTTGCAGTTAAAGAACACCAAAGACAACATGAAAATATTGAAAGGAGCCAGAGAAAAACATAATGTAAAAGGAAGAACAATAGGACTGACAGCTGACTTGTCAACAACAGTGAGCATCAAACTGTGGGATACTCTTGCCAATGTGCCGAGAAACACCAGGTGTCAACCAGGAACTAAAACCCAGTGAATCTTTTACTATGAAAGAAAGCCATTTTTACTCAGACCAAAAAATGGGAAATGTTTAACAGATCCTCACTAAAGGAAATCTTACAGAATGCACTTACAGGCAGAAGGAAAATAATCCCAAATGCGAAGCCAAAGATATAAGGAAAGGTAAATGAAGAAACTAGTAAATATGAGAATGAATTGAAATGATTAACAGTAAAAATAGAAGTTTTAAAGTATTAAAAATGTCTACTTTGTATGGTTAAGGAAGATACAATTAAATACCGGACAGTAATAGCTGAAGCTTAAATGTTTAACATATTTCTGTTATTCAAGGGAAGATAATGATTTTGGTTAAATAAAAATTAAGCATTCATGTTAAAATTTCTGGGATAACCAAGAATTAGAAAAAAAGAGTACAGTATGTAATTTTAAATCAGTTCAACAGGGAAAAAGGAAAAAAAAATAAACCTGGAAAAACAGATACATATAGAGCAATGAAACATGAATGACTATAGCTAATTACACCAACATAAATAAATTTCAAGTAGTGTTATTGAATGAAAAAACAAATTTCACAAGAATGTATATAACATGATTTCATTTATATTCACTATGATTCTTTCTAAAGAATTCTCAAGCATGTAAAATTAAATACTACATTTTTAGAGCGGTTTGGTATGTAGTACCATTATAAAGAGAAGGATGGGAAAAATAAGCACGAAATTCAGAAAAATGATTATTTTGGTGGGGAAGAAAAGTAGGAGATCAGGATGGGGTGCACAGAGGGTTTCTAAAGTAGAGCAGGCTTATATGCATGTGCATTTTATTGTCATTCTTTGTAGCTTTTGTTTATATCATGAACATTTTATGTTTATATCATGAACATTGTATATGTTCAATACACAATTAAAAGTACATCCATACACACCACAAGCCACACACACTCACACCCACTGCCACACACACACACGCATGTGCACACACGCACACGTACACACACACACACACACACGCTACTCTGTGCCAGGTCAGATTATTCCTAGAAAAATGCACTCATTTGTGGAAACCCCACTTTAAACAGAAAAAGGCGCACAATCTGAAAAAAATCCTCAGGATAGCAAGGTGCCTAGAAATCAGAGAATGTAAGAAATAAATGAACAAACTGCAATTTTTCATCGGAGAATGGAGAAGTCAAAGTGCTTCAGGATAATGGCCTTCAAATATTTGGATGCCTTTTTACAGGGCCAACTGGTTAGATGGATCAAAGGGAAAAGGTAGTTCCAATGATGGCAATTTATGGGGCAGACAGACTCAGGTCTGTCATTAAAGGGAAGACATTTTTGCCCTCTTTCTCAGACACAGCCCAAAGATTAAATTTGACAACTTGGAAGGGGGTGAAGTCTTTCCAGAGGGACACATTTGAGCTTCCTAGGAGGATTTGGGTATGAGATAACTTTCAGAACACAATCCTTAGATATTACAAAACTTCCATTTGGGTCACTTTACACTTCATGGAAACATCTCTCTTGCTTTAAGGACATCAAGTTTTCAAAGACTGTCCATAACACACTTTTTTTTTTTTTACATTTTTTATTATGCTTTACACCAATGTGGTCATTTTTTACAACATATTTCTACATTTGTCTCCAATTCTCTGGTTTCTTCTTCAATCGTGAAACTATTAGTTATAGATGTTTGGCTCAAATAACAGAAAGCCTGACTAACAATACACATACGTTTTTTTTTTCCCCCTTCTTAACAACATGTCTGCATATATGCTGTTATGGCTGTTAGGATTCTGGGCTTTTTATGTCTTTCTGCTCTGATATTTTTACCTGGGGGATTTTGACTCTTGGTCACAAGATGGCTACTACACTTCCAGTTCTCATTTATTCAAGGTTGGAATAACCAAAAGGCTTCTCCTCCTTTGCCTCTTTATCCACAGAAGAATTCTCCCTCGTTTTCTGTTTATTGGCCAACCATGGGTCATATGGTCTATCACCTGAGAGGTGATTAGGAAGATCAAGTGCTTTGCAGCCAAAACTTACTGGGGATGGAGGTGAGTGAGAAAGCATGGAATAGAGGAGGCAAGAGAGTCAGTCTAAACTCTGAGCTATTGTCCTGCCATACGAACTCAGAATCAACACAGCATTGATTCAACCTGGAGAGATTGTTAACATATCACATTGGCTTTTATAATTATCCATATTGGTTGATTTTCTTCGAAATGTAACCTAGAATGAAGTAAAATGTCTATAAAGAAACATTGATGAATGCAAATAGGAAGCTGAATTCACAGCAATATGAAGTTTTAAACAAAATGTTTAAGTTATTTCATAAGATCTATGGAGTTTAAGAACATATAAAAGCAGGCAGCTGCATTACAAGCTATAAACACTTTAACTAAGAAACATAAAATCAATCTGTCCTCTTTCAGAAATGCCTTGATTTGTCTTAATCAATCATTCTTAAATCATTCTGATGAAGTTCCCAGTTCAACCCATTTATAAATCATGATTGTACAAAGGTCATTGGCTGGCTGCCCCTTGCCATCACCAGTAGTAAGAAGACTATCAATATTTTCAGAACTCACCATCAGCAAACATTAAAAGAGCTTAAAGGTTTACTCAGCCTCAATGGCAATTTGGTGAGTTTATACATATAACATGTTTAGAAGAGTGCTGTGCATACTTACTAAATGTTAGCTATTGTGATTTTTCTTATGTACATGAAGCAGGCAACGCTTGTGACTAATATATGTATATATTAACTTTATTAATACATATTAACTTTATATATATATATATAAGGAGGATATAAAACAAAAACAAAAACAAAAAATCTACCTCAAAGCAAATCTGTTCAAGAAAAACAAAAAGAGAATGTGTCCTCTATGTGTCTTATCACTACAGACAAGGGGGAAATTTGGTATTTAGCAAGTTGAAATGGTTATTTCTAAGATGAGGTAAATTTATACAATTCCAATCCCACTTAGCAAAACATGTGTGGCACATTTTATGAGGGAATTCAATCAAACAATACAAAATCCCAGACCAAAAATATTATGTTTATTTCCACAACAGAATGCAATGCAGTGAAATAAAAGAAACTTGTTAAAGTCTTCCTCCTTGACCATTAAAACTGTTTTCTCCATTTGAGGAAAGATACAAAACTGCACGTGGTTTTGTGTCATTTAACCTCTCAATTAGACTACAATCGTGTCCACATAAGGTATCTTTCTATATTGTTTCACCCCAAATAGAAATATTTAGGAGGACGCATGCTGACATTACAATAAAAACTACCATTTACAGGACAAAAGCACTTGAAAAAATGATTTGGCCAAAAATTTCATGTGAAGAACACAGCGACCCTGTGCAGTAGGTATTACCATAATAATGATGGCTATTTTGAGATGACAAAATTGATGCTTAGTGGGATTAAGTGATTTCTCAGAACTTATCCTGTAATTGGTGGAGGCAGAATTACCTACCCACCAAGTCTTATAGATTTAAAGTCAAAACTTTTTATTATATGAGAATTAAATGAATCATCTCCCATACCTGTAGACTGTCTTTTCTTTCTTTTCTTAATAGAAATGCCACTTACTATGCACATAATGTTCTTGGCCATACGCAAAATTTTGGAAGTTCAGATATAAGTAAGAAGAAGCCCTTGACCCTGAGATCACCCTTCTTGAATCTGGGGAAAGCCAATGAACTATAAAGACCTTACATTAAATCCTCCGGCATAGTCAAGTAAGTCATTTAAATTTAAATTAATTAAAATTCAATGAAATTTAATTTCAGTTGCTCATTTATACTAGCCACATTTCAACTGCTCAGTAGCCACATTTGGTAAGGGGCCAGTGCTTTGGAATGGGCAGATAAGGAACACTTCCACCACTGCAGAAAGTTCTATCAAAGAGCACTGTTCTAGAGACTTGGGACTCAATGTGTGCTTTCAGCAGCATCCTCATCACCTGGGAGCTAGTTAGAAATGAAGACTCAGACACCAACATAGACCTATTAAATCAAACCAATGACAAGAGCCCCCAGTGATCCATATGCACACTGAAATCTTAAATGGGGTGCTTTAAAGAAAAGCTTCAAGAGCTTTCCCAAAACACTCAAAATCAGTAAAATATGTGAGCTGGCGAGTGGGTGAGGGCAACAGTAAGGAGCATTTAGCAGAATATAGGGAACTTTACATTCAGAATAAACACTATTTTTATAAGTCAATATGGCCAATAATGAAGATAGGGTCAATAATGAAGATAATGGTTACCGAATATGGATAACCTGTATGGCAGGCAAAACACACAGAGAGAGACTGTGCATATGTTAAAGTATACACTTCTTTTGGACAGAGAATTCTGACCAGTGATTAATGCTCAGAATATATTCACTCTGTGTTTGGATAAATGTTTGGGGAGAGCAAACTTAAGCAGGCGGTATAATCTACAAGAGGAGTTCACAAAGCTCTGAGTGGGATGCACTTAAGGCAGATATACCATATATGGTATATATCTGAAAATGATATTCTAAACCATGTATAAGAGGATGACTTCCCAGCTCTTAGGCAAATGCCAGGAAAGTAGTTCTGGAGTTCCTTTCGATTGGTACTGGACGATGTCAATATGTAACTGTAGCCAAGAGGTCTAGAAAAATGCTATGAATTACTAAGAAGGATTCGGGAAAGTACCAGAAAACAGAACTCACCCTTAATATCTCTTGTCATAGCCTCCTTCTAATCTTAAGTTTGGTAGAATCATTTCTACCATTTTCCATTAATGGAGAAGAACAACAAGTTCTCAGATCTGCACAAATAAATCTTTTCCATCCACAGAGACCAAAGGAGTTCAGGAAGACAAAACTTCAGCTCACAAGTAATTCTGGAACTTAAGCTTGCCACCAAAATTGGTGTAACATGAACCAATATTCAGCTGTCACATACTGACATTCATAATTTTGGGTGAAGATATTGCACAATAACTTGATTACTCCCCTCCCACTAGATCTGAGAAAACCTATTGATGAACATTCATCACTCCCAGATAATTCTAGAAATCTTGATGGTTGTGCCATGCAAGGTGGCAATTTGTGAAATGACCTTAAATACAGTGGGGAAATGAAGAAGGCCGTGCCTTCCACGGCTGATCGTGGCAAGCAATGATTTCAATAATCTGAGGTCATCTGAGATTCCTGGAACAACCCCATTAGATAACTTACATACTCACACTTTTTCATGAGCATCACAACCATCGCCTTAAAAATGTTAGTCTAAACATCGCATGCCTCTTTTATATCAAATGTATTTAATTATCATTCTCTAATAGTATTTGAAGCCCTACACTACATGAGGCAATCATCATTACCTAAACCAAGCTTATACATTAAACTCAAGTGGCCGTTATCTGGCAATTATCTGGTAAAGGCAGCAGCAACACATTGCAAATTAGGGTCTCAGGCATCAAGTTATAAAAAACCAAATCAGAAAAGTAATTAAGCATTCAACATCAATAATTTATTACATATTGATTCTTTAGGAACTATATTAATCCCTTTGCAAAGAAGGTTGAAGGGAACAAAAATGATTTCTATGCAGATGCACATTCAGATCCAATAGAAGCTCTATGCAAATGCCTAAAGACAAAATTAACTTGCTTAGCCAAAACTTCCCCTCGGAGATGAGAAGACAGATTTCTGTGATTTAGTGTTTTTTGGTTCATATTGTAGCCCACTGTCTTTCTACAAAGATGGATATGACTAAATACCACCATCACCTCCTCCTTCCAAACCAATCACATTCTTCAGACACAGCTTTTAAGCTGTCTAATGGCATCAATGTAGCCTTATGCCTTCATGTAAAAGCATGACAAGCAATTCACATTTTATTCTTCATTGGCTTTTAATTCTATTGAAATAGAATCTAAACATTTCACGGAGTAGACACCATGTTATTAGAATATTTGGTAGAGTGTCAAGCTACCAAATAATGTTGGCACATTATTTCATTATTTTATTCATCTGCATGAGCTCCTTTCTGGAGCAAATGGCCTGTTGTTACAGTTTCTTAAGTGGGAAAAATTAGCTTTGAAGGTCAGCTTCCTTACCTGTAAAGGAAGAACTTCATAAGAGTCCAGAATTTACAACCTTGAATATTTTTCATCCCAAGCATGTAATGTAAATAAGGTAAACAGACCAAATTGAGTATGTAATAGAAATAGGCTGTGGAAAATCAGGGAATACAAGTTCCTGTTTCATCTAAGGATGGTGGTATAGCATGGTGGTTAAGGGTAAAGCCTTGGGAAATTTCTCTGGGCAAGGAAATCTGCTTTCTCCTGAAATCAGCACTTCGAGATCTATGTGGAAGCTGCCTTTTCCATACATTAAGAAAGGAACATATAATATGTTGAGAGAGAAAGAAGCTGGGATATTAGAACTTTATCATTAAGGTAGAAGAGGAAGGAATGAATATTTACTAAGATGAAATGTTCATTTACCCATTCAATAAATATTGATTGGTCATGAGTAACTGAATATACAAATGGACAATGGCAAGATCATATGTGACAATATAACTCTGACCACAACCTGTGCAGTAACCAGCCAGAAACCAAACCACAACCTCTCCAGCCACCAGAGTAGGAAGCAAACCCATAACCTCCGCATCAATCAACCCCAAATATTCATAAGTTGGTCAATGCAGTTTATCCCTATTTTTGCCCCCCACATCCCCTTCCCACTCAGGACCAACCAGAGAAAGCTAAATATGCTTCTCAAACCAATCACATCAGATAACCATTTCTACTTAACTCCAGTTTCCCCATGCCAACAACTGTCAATCAGAGCACACCTGAAACTTTCCCTTTGTTTTATTATAAATCTTACTCCTCTGCCTGTCTTTGAGTCTTTGCCAAATGCAAATGACGGTAGCTGACTCCCTTGCAAGCTCTAAATACATAACCTCTGTTTAATCTCATTTGTGTGGTCTTCATTTATTTCCAAGAGCATATATTAAAAACAACTTTATAGAGTGATCCAGTAAAAGGATGGAAAGAAAGACTTCACAAAGAGGAAAGGCACTGAGAATTATACATAGGATGACACATGGTAGATGTGTGTGTGTGTGTGTGTACACGTGTGTGTACTTTGGACTGTAAGCATGAGGTGAATTTGAATAAAGAGGCCAAGAAGATCACAAAGAGCATTAAATGACAAACTTGCAAGTCTGTAAATTTATCCTCCACTTACGGGCAATAAAATAAAAGTTTAAATAAGAGAGTAATAGAATTTGACTTGGATTTTTTTTAAAGATTTTATTTATTTATTTGACAGAGAAATAGAGAGAGAGCACAAGTAGGCAGAGCGGCAGGCAGAGGAAGAGGGAGAAACAGGCTCTCTGCTGAGCAGGGGCTCGATCCTATGACCCTGGGATCATGACCTGAGCCAAAGGCAGCCGCTTAACTGACTGAGCCACCCAGGTGCCCCAAACTTAGATTTTTGAAATGTTACTCTAGCAGCAGCATAGAAAATGGATGGATGGTAGGAAAATCATGTGGTGAGTCTACTTAGGAAATCATCACTCCAGACACATTAGCTATTTTCCCATGCCTACATCATCACACCTGTGAAGAATTTTTCGGAAGGCAGATCATTCTGTAAGGCACTGCATAAAGACAAATAATAAGAGCTTTTTTTTTTTTTTTTTGGTCTGCATGTGCCTAAAGAGAACAGTCGTGTGGTGAGACCCAAAGCAAAATCTTATTACTTAAAAAATAAGTCAGGGGCGCCTGGGTGGCTCAGTCGTTAAGCGTCTGCCTTCGGCTTAGGTCATGATCCCAGGGTCCTGGGATCGAGCCCCGCATCGGGCTCCCTGCTCTGCGGGAAGCCTGCTTCTCCCTCTCCCACTCCCCCTGCTGTGTTCCTGCTCTCACTGTCTCTCTCTCTGTCAAATAAATAAATAAAATCTTTAAAAAAAAAAAAAGTCATAACATACTACGTTTTGTGAGCTAAATTCATAACATGTTCCTCTTGGCCACTTATAAAACAAATCTTTGATTCTCTCTGCATCAATCACATGAGCAAGATCAGAGTCATTGATTAAACCCTCACACATATTCCTATAATTTACTGTGTGGCTTTGATTTTTGATGTAAAAAGCTTTGATTTTGCTGTACACATCATTCTGATTACTGCCCCTGCTTGATTACGGTTCTTGAACACAGATGGGAATTAATACTCAGCACAAAAATGAGAGCCTATCAGGGAAGCAGGAAATCTGCAGAAGTGTCCATTTGTGTGACATGGTAACTGAGCAGCTCTGGAAGGGCAGAGCTGGGCTGCGGCCACTTCCCTCACCACCTTCTCCCGAACCACATCCCCGCAGAGCCACAGAACTAAGAATCATGGTCTTAGAGGACATCCAATGAAGTGTAGTAAGAAGTGGATGCAGTGGGCTTAGAAATAGAATAATAATACTTATACTCTAATCATTACTAAGCGGTAACCAAGATATTAACCATTGTATATGTCTTATCTCATTTCGTCATACAGGCAATGGCCTACTAGAGGTTTCCACTTGGCTGTTTAGTAGGCTTCCTGATAGAACTTTTCAGTCCCCTTCCCCAAGATTCTCCCATTCATTCACCCATTCATTTATTCACATATGCAGCAAATGTTTATTGATCACCTGTTATGTGCTAGACAGTGTTTTAGGCACAATGAACCAAAAACCAGTGAACAAACAGACAAAAATAGATGTACCCATAATGTGTCCATTCTATAAGACAATAAAGGGAATTGGTAAGCAAAATTAGACTATGCTAGATGGGGATAAGTCCTATAGAGAAAAGTACAACGTGAAAGGAAATGGAGAGGCAGTGTGGTTTTAAGCTGGTAGAGGAAGGCCTGGATGCGAAGGTGACATCTGAGTAAAGACATACAGGCGGGGAGAGTGAGCTGTGCCAGAGTCTGGAGAACAGTGACATGAGAAGAACAGCAATCTCCACAAAAGCCCCATCATTCACCCACTGCTCAGTCCCATGACCTGTGAGTCATCCTGATTTGTTCCTTCCCACTTCACATCCAATCCATCACCACATTCTGTCAGCTCCATCTCCAAACTTGATCCCAACCACTTCCCACCATCTCTCTAGACTCACTCATCTTTACTCTAGAGTCAATTTTCCACAAAGCAGCCAGATTGATCTTTTGAAAACATGTCACATCATTTCACTTCTTGAAGCACATCTTCCAAGGACATCCATCATCTTTGGCATTAAATCCTGACTCTTCATCCTGGCAAAGGTGTCCTGGATCTCCACTCTTCTCCACCTGACTTCCCAGCTCTCTCGTCCATCACTTCATCTGCTGCATCCCTGTGCCAAGGTCATTTCAGCCTCAAACCTCTAATAGTCTGCTTGGGCTGCCATAACAAAATCCCACAGGCTGAGTGGCTTAATCAGAGAATCTTCTTTCTTCACAGTTCTGGAGGCTGGAAGTCCAAGATCAAGGTGCCATCAGCATTGGTTTCGGGTGAGACCTTTCTTCATGGCATGCAGACAGCTGCTTCCTCATTATTGCCTCACATGGCCTTTCCTTTGTGCACATGCACAGAAAGAGAGAGAGATCTCTGGTGTCTCTTCCCCTTCTTATAAGGACAGCGGTCCACTGGATTAGAATCCCATTTTTCTGACCTCACTTATATATTAATTTCCTCCCTAAAGGCCTTATCTCCAAATACAGTCCCATTGAAGGTTTATGGCTTCAACACATGAATCTGGGGGGGCACAATTCAGTCTGTAATAGAATCTTTGCACTTGCTGTTTTTCTCTGCCTAAAATGCTCCTCTTCCAGATTTCTGCATGGTTTGCTCCTTCACTTCACGCAGGTATGAGGCCTTCCTTGACCGTCCCCAACAATATTACTGTCCTCACTCTGTTTCTCTATCTCTCTCCCTTTACCCTTTGTTATTCTTTTTCCAGCCTCCAATCCCTACTTAATATTACATTATGTAACCATTTGCTTGTTTCCTCTCTGAATCCCAGGAGGCAGGGACTTTGTTCTGTGTTATATCCCCAGGCCCTAGAATAGAGCAAGAGTTCATATTTGTTGTATGGAAATTCCCAGAGCAATTCTACTTAGTAAGTATTATTTGCCCCATCACACAGATGAGAAGTTAATTTGACTTGGCTTCCTCAATTAGAATCAGAATTTAAATCCAAGTCTGTTTACCTCCAAAGTGAACATAGGTTCCATATATTCTCATCTCTTTTCTTCACAACGGCCCCATGAGGGGGCTGTAGGAGCTACTGCTATTGTTCAACTTCTGTCACAACCTACAGGGCACTGTGGTGGCTTGGTAAGGGAAACAATGGGGACTCAGAGGCAGGGGGCTTCCTGCCCAAGGACTGGAGCTGAAGGGGAGCTGTAGGAAGGAGCACCCTAAGAAGGCTGCTGTGCCAAAAACAGGGTTACCATTCCAAGTTGGTTTATTACACACAGATCTCTTACTGGCATTGCATAAAAATTTGTCAAATGTTTTAATCAGATACAGGTCTACTCTACAACTTAGCTGCAAGGTGGTGAGGTCTAGTGTGGAGACATCTCCTAGTTGGTGTTTGTTCTAACACCACAGTTCTTTCACAAGACTTTTGTTAACTATCCAACATAGCATTAGCTTCCAAGAACTAGTTCTTATTTTTAGCCCGATTTTATTCAGTTGGTCCTATGTCATGAATGGAGAATGGTAGACTTATTCAAATAAAATCCTCCAGCTAGTTTGGTTGTTGGTACAAAGTGTGGAATTTCTGGTGGGTGCTCTGCTGAAGACAGAGTCCTTAAGAAAGATCTTGCTTTCCATAAGGCTAAGGAAAAAAGGCATACAATTCTGGTACTCTGTGTGAGGTATGAAGAAAAGCCATCCAAATATTATGTAGCCATCAAAAGGAATGAGATCTTGCCATTTGCAACGACGTGGATGGAACTGGAGGGTATTATGCTGAGCGAAATAAGTCAAACAGAGAAAGACATGTATCATATGACCTCACTGATATGAGGAATTCTTAATCTCAGGAAACAAACTGAGGGTTGCTGGAGTGGGGGGTGGGGTGGGAGGGATGGGGTGACTGGGTGATAGACTGGGGAGGGTATGTGCTCTGGTAAGCGCTGTGAATTGTGCAAGACTGTTGAATCTCAGATCTGTACCTCTGAAACAAATAATGCAATATATGTTAAGAAAAAAAAAAGAAGAAGAAGATAGCAGGAGGGGAAGAATGAAGGGAGGGAAATCGGAGGGGTAGACGAACCATGAGAGATGATGGACTCTGAAAAACAAACTGAGGGTTCTAGAGGGGAGGGGGGTGGGAGGATGGGTTAGCCTGGTGATGGGTATTGAGGAGGGCACGTTCTGCATGGAGCACTGGGTGTTATGCACAAACAATGAATCATGGAACGCTACATCTAAAGCTAATGATGTAATGTATGGGGATTAACATAACAATAAAAAAGAAAGAAAAAAAAAAAGCCATCCAAGTTCCTGAGGAGCAGGGATTGAAGAAAGGAGAGACGAAAAGAAAAGAGTAGTACACTGGAAGAATTCTAATGTGACAATTGTGTGCAAGCCTATGAGTCCAGAATTGTACTGTTTTCACATGTGAAACACCACCTAAGAATGGTCCCCACCTAATGGATGCTTCTACCTGTCCTTATTTTAAGAGATTGACAAGAAATTGAAAGAAAAACGAATGTGATGACTTTGTTCATGGCATTCAATAAAACTCTTCCCCAAATCAATGTAGCTGTTTTAATTCATTAGAGCTAAATATTAGGTTTGGATTAGATAGAAAGAGATTTGGCGTGAAGTTTTCAAAAGGAATAAGAACATAATCATTTCATCTACAATCTCTGACTCATCTAAGACCACAAAGGAAATTAATAGCAGACACTTCCAGGAGTGGGATGGGAGGAAGCCTTAGAAAAATGATCTTGAAATATTCATGTGAAATGATTAGGCTTTTTGAAGACTTCAAAGTCATGGTAATAATGTGTGGTGGAGATTCTCTTTTATTGAATAATTGAATTCCAAAGAGCAAATTTCAATATATTATCATTAACTTCCATTATATAATTAGAGATTTATGCCACAGAAATAATTTCCCAATAAACTTGGGTTTTGTGATAGCCAACCCCCTGGTGTGATGGACATTGTAGTCCATTAGTGGGATTGTGCCCATAACAAATATAACAGTTACATATTCCTAGGGAGTGTCTTAATTTGGCTTCCCCTCAAAAATAGCACCTTAGATAAGGACGTGAGTGCAGGAAGTTTATTTGGGAGCTGATCCCAGAAGGAGAAAAGGGGAGTGTGGACAATGAGTTAGGGAAGGAAGAGTTATTAATAAAGAATGCAGAAACGAGTTTGTTACTACTTTGCCTTGAATGAGGGCCCATTCTTGCTGGGGGCACTCTGAGGAACTGTGTCTCAGAACAGTTCTGGGAAATAACGAGGCTGCCCAGAAATGTGTTTGCCCAGAAACCACCCCCCATCATTCCACCAAGTTGAGACCTGTCCCTGGAGGATGTTAATTTCCCTGTATTTTTTGTTACTTTTGCCCACTGAATGGTCTTCTGATTTCTCTCCCACATGCACTTGAAATGAGGTGCTGGCATCTGCAATGAACTGTCTATGACCAATGCTCTGAAATCTGGTGGACCAAGGGGATGCCCTATGTGGTGAATCACTCGTGTCTGCTCTAGAGAAGCAGGATGATATAGTAGCTGGGAGTGCATTTGTCAGTGTCAGCTTTATGCCATTACTTCAGATTATCCACAATCCTCTGTTTCCTCATCTATAAAATGGTGAGAATAATAGATATAATGCATATGACATGCCTGATAGAGAAGCTGGTATATAATCATCATTCAATAAAAACAAATTGTTTTCATTTTCCTAAGTAAATATTTTTAAACATCTTTTTTACTGCTGGCAATGCTCACCAAACCAAAGAAATATATCCAATTTCTGTTAGCCTTTTCACTGAATTTTCATTTAAGAATATTCTATTCCCCTTCTCACTTTAGCTGGCATTTGGAATAGCCAACTGATGCATTGTGAGATGTCACATGCACTGGGATTGCTGTGTCCAAAGAATCAGAAAATGTCAGGACTGGGAGGGGCCTCCAAGTTTGTCCCATTCATTCGTCTGTGCCATGCCTTTCAGTGGATTTTGTTTCTGCACTTTTATTTCTTGACTAGAAGCCACCTGTTGACCTCAAACAATTGAGACTGATTTGTGTGAGATCGTTTCTTTACGTTGTTGTCATCACCACTTATACAGACAGCTAAAATCCAGACAGGGGAGGAAAAGCTAAAACCATACCCCCAAAAAGAAGTGGTCGGGGGAGAAAGGACATTCATTTTTCACAAATGAATTATCCCTGAGTGATTATGTTGACATTTTCTCCAAATTTGCTCAGAAATGGTAGACATTGCTATCTCCATTCCAGTAGGAGCCGTGATGTTGAAACAAGTTTTTATAAGACAGGGTTTTCACAGTCTTGGGCACACTATTTGTCTTCAGTGGCGCCCTAACACAGCAATTTCTCTGCCAGCTCAGACTTCTTCCGCTGCCTTCTAAACATAACACATCTACAGATTTACTTAGAAGCATGTCAGCCACTTTTCCACACAAAGGCTCTGCTCCCACCAAAAACACAGCATGTGCTGAGTATCTTTGAAAAGCTATAATTATCAACTACCAGTGGTACAATCAGAAGTAGGCACAAGACTGATGTGTGCTTAAGATTTCCAGAACCTACTCAATTAGGGTAAGAATACCTGGCAGAGCCAGAAGAAAAACACAAACACTGTGAGGTTTCTTCCCCTGCGCAAGACATATTTTCATTCTGGTCAAGAAAAGGAATCCCTCTTAAAGGAATTTTGGCCAGTTAGTAAGCTCCTATCCCCAAAATAGAGTTTCTTGAAGAAGTCTGCAAGGCTGGTGACACAGAAGCCATTGTGTGCCACATAAAATGTCTCTGGCAGGCCAAACTATCTGAACAGGGAAATATAGGTGGTATTGTCAATATCCACTTGGGACAACATGTCTCAGGGCTACTGCCAAAGGGCTGATTTGAAAAAGGGCAACATGAACACAAACAAAGGTTGCAGGCATTTTCCGGATATTCTGTCCAACATACACATAGACTACCAAAGGGAAATTAAAGGTCATTTTGTCACCTTTTCCCTCTTCCTGTCCCTTCCCCACTCCAGCAACTTCTTGCAGGAGTTCCTACTAAAATCGTATTCCACATAACGATTATCTAGCTTTTGTTGACAAATGACTCAAAAAGACATTGCTCATTAGCTTCTTTCCTTGTTGGACATCTAGAAACTAGAAAGGTATTTCTGATATTCTGATATTCTATTTCCCTGTAGTTTCCACTGAGAGTCTACTTCTGACTTCCTAGGGCAATTCTCTTTACTACTGGGGCAAATTTCACATTTCTAAAGAAGCCTACCCTATTTCTCACACATCTTTCCCACAACTAAATTGTCCCCGGTTCCCTGGACTGTTAGTCACATAACTTGTTTTCCAGACCAGTCACTCCCTAGTGTTCAAGGTATTGTTTGTACAGTATTTGAAATGTGCTGGGCATGGCTTTATGTACATTCTCTCAATGAACACTCTCAAGGATATCCTCACTTCAGAGATGAGGAACATGAGATATGCTGCTGGTCCAAATTTCACAGCTAGTAAGGAGCTGAGAGTAAAATCCAGGCCACTAAAATTCAGCCCTCAAAACCCTGTGCTGGGAACCACTTGCCACTAGCTCTCCTGTTTGTTTACCTCTTCATGGTAGTGCCCCCAAATGGAAACATGGACCAGGATGAGGTCCGACTGGCACAGAGTACAGTTGGTTTTTGATCCTTTTAATGATGTCTAAAATGTAATGAATATTTCTAAGGAGCCAGATCACAATGTTGCCTCACACTAAATTTATGATCAAAGAAAATCACTCAGTGTATGTACATTTCTACATGCATATTGTGATTTGTATGCAATTTCAATAAAACTCCAACTCTGGATATCCAGGACTCCAGATCATTAAGGCCTCTTTGAATGATCTACTCATGCAAACTCCTGTTGCTCACTTTTTTCTTATCCAAGTGCTCCCAAATCAAGGACTTAAAAATCCTGTATCAGTCAAGGTCCCAGCCCCACTCCATCCCCTCCAAAACTCAAATCAGATAAATTAAGCAGAGACTTTAGTGAAAGGGGAACTCAGAGGGTTATGCAGGTTAGGAGAAGCAACAAGGCAAGCTGGTGCACCCAGGATTAGCCACTGGGGAGCTAGCATTACCCCTGGGCCTGAGGAGATGGGGTGAAGTGGAAGGTAGGAGTGTAATGGGAATAGAATTACTGTAACTGGTGACAGCTGGAGCCATAAAAGAGGGGCTGCCTGTTGGGAGCCATTGCCAGAAATGTGGAGTGCTAAAGGAGAAGGGGTGAAAGATAAACACCCCACATCTCTTTCCCCCTGCCCTCCAATCGCCTGACAGCGCCTCCCATTAGCCCAGCTCCAACTGTCCATGAGGGTTACCTTCCCAGGGCAAGGAGCAGATAAGACAAAGGTGGAAACTGGAGAGGGGTGGAAGTGACATGGGGGGGGGGCTGCAAATAGAGAAAAATAAAGATACATTCCTTCTCCAGCTTGGCTAATGGTCAATAGGCTTTTTGCCAAATTCTTTTCCCCATTGGTAAATGTTATTTTTAAATTGATATCGAATGGTATACTCTTCCGTTGCCATATAAAAATCAGGGGTCTTGTCCCAACAGGATGGAAGAAGTGACCTCTTCCATACCAATCAATGACTTTTTAAAGAAAAATACAGCCCAAGGCCAGGCCCCATAGTCAAGTGTCATTTGCATTAAACTTCACAATATACTTTTGTAACCAAAATGTCAAATGCAATTTTTTTCTACTCTCCAGAAAACTGGGCTTTACTGAGTCTTTCTGATTTGTACTAGTGTTCAGGAGAATAACAATGACTCAGTAGTAATTTTATAATTAAATAGTATTACCCCAGCATGGTTGGTTTTCATGCTTGGCTATTTCACTGGTTTCTGCAGCATGGCCAAGGTACATCAATCTCTTTGATTTCATCAATAAAAACAAGAAGAAGTGAATAGATGGTATTGTAAATCTTGACAAGTTATGTCATGAAAAATCCATCTGAATTACTTGCAAAAAGCTAATTTTGGTATGATGCCTTCACTAAACTTTTAATGTAAATGTTCAGTGAACTGAACTTTATATTTTTAAAAATCAGGAAAATTCTTTTACAGATAAAGAGAGAAAATGAAGTACTTAAAACATATAGATTTTCTAGAAGATTCGCAAAATAAAAGTAAGAAATGACCACAGAATCACTAAAACATCTTATACACACACCTACAAACAAACTGAATGTATTTGGTTATTTTTTTTCTACAAATATTCTAGATTCGAGTATATTCAATGTGTCTTCTGTTTTCCTTTACGTGAAATCAGAACTAGAATAAAGTGTACTTCTTGAAAACCAAATCTATTTTCTCTATTCATTTATCTTGATACAATGCTTCTTTATATTAACTGTATAACAGTTCCGTGGTAAGGTGCTCTATTGTTATTGCTCAGTTAACCCTCCTTTACTGATATTTAGACTGGTTTAAGGAAATTTTCCAATAAAAAGCTTCACAGTTGAGCAAGCAGCTGGATGGTCATCCTTCCTAAAGACAGTTTGAAGAGGATCCTGTCTCCTACCCCTTCCCTCATCTTCCCACAGGAATTCTTCTGCTAGAAGCATGAATAACTTTAGAGATACCTTCTACTGTGGTCAGTGAATGCTCATGTTCCATATCTGCCTGGGTCAATGGTAAGCAAACAGTGTTTCATTCAGTCTCTAGTGTTCATGCAAAACCATCTGTATTTAGATAAATATTGTCATTCAACAAACTTCCAGAATAAGTAATGTTTATTATTTCCTGTTGATGTGAGTTGGAATTACAATGATCTAATTTCTTATTCTGTGATCACATTGTCTTGTAACTAAAATACTGCAACTTATCCAAGCTTTGGTTGGAAAATGCATTCAAAGAAATTCTTTCTTGTAGCAAATCACTCTACCTTTCAGAAATTCATATCATGTTGAGGAGCCTTTGGCTGATGGTGTTTGTTTTCAGGCTCTTCCGTAAATCCTATTATGATCTGCAAGTTTGAAAATTGATTTTAACTTTAACTGTAACCATGTAATTCTTGATTTATTTTTTTATTAAAGAGAATCACACAGGTAAAATGCTCACTCAAATTCCGTATGCTTGATGCCAGTGAAGAAATGACACTGCTTTAATTGAAATATCACGAGTTAGAAACAATGATTTAACTTTAATTGTATACAATAGTAATAGTTGGAACACTGCTAAGAAATGTAGCTACTTATTTTCAGGGACATAACCAGATTTCTTATGATGATATTTTTTTGGAAAATACTACTCTCTTGAATGACAGCAATAAGGTTTCTTGAATTGGTTGTACAAGTCTCTCTACTGTAAAATAGCGAGGCTGGGTTAATTTCTTAGATCTGTGCTAGCTGTCATACACAAACATTCCAGATATATGGAAATATGAGTAAGTCCTGAAGAGGTAAGTATTTTACTGGTTTAAAGGTGTGTGATGGAACAACACATAATAATCAATTCCTGCAGAAAGTCCAGAAAACATAAGGAATCACCCTTTGTTCTGTGTTTCCCTTCTCCTTTCAGCTTTCCAGCTATAAATGCTAAGCAGTTTTCTTAGATGATAAAAATGTGAATAAAAAAGTTGAAAGGTTTTTGAAGAATAAAAGCAGAATAATAAAAAGAATACATTCTTATTTCCCATCACCCATATCAATATTAGCTATGGGATTCACAAATGTTTAAATCTTTTTTTGCCATCAGAATATTGGTTAACATTAAAATGATTTTCCAGCCTTAGAGATATGTTTTCCAGCCACTGGCTGATTGCTGGCTTTCAAGCTACAAGGTATTTCTGTTCAAACCCAACTAGTTTAAATCATCCCATTTATGGTGACCTTAACATTTCAAATGCTCCTATGAAAGAAGTTCTGAATATGTGAAATTCTATTACTTAGGATTCTTATCATTCCTTTAAAACTAAAGGAATCTTTGAAAACTAACATAATCTCTTAAATGACTCACTATTATGCACTACACAAGATAATATGTATGCACCCACAAATAAGCCTGCAAATCTACAGGATATTGTTAATTGAAATAAAATAGAATGTAGAGATCATAATAATTTCCAAAAAAGGACATGGGATGATTTTAGTCAAAGGAAATTTTTTAAAAATTTAAGAACTTTGGCACATGATAAGAGGAGTTTTCTATGCCTGTAAAAAGATCAATAATCTAGAAAAACATTTAAAACTAACCAATAAAAAGAAGGAAGAAAAAAGATTTAAATCAAATATAAGGCAGAATTTAGAAAATATAGTAGATGAGGCATAATATTAGAGTTTTATTTACAGATCTGCTATCCACATATCACCCAAATTTCATCCATCTAAATACTTAAATGTCATACAACTAAATTTCCAAATACCACACAACTTTAAAGAGTGATGAATGTCCAATGTTGTCTGAATGGTACGAGCTATATAAGCCTTCAAAAAAATTTGACAAAAATCTAGCTCCTTTGGTTAAGTAGCTGAGTATTTCTGTAACTCAGTTTTTCTCATGAAATAGTAACAGTTTATGCTGTATTTATCAATTTTAGAGAAAAAATACATCTTGTCATCTTTTGAAGCCTTTAAAAGAAGTTTCTTTTTAAGGTATTGTTTGAAAAGGGCCAATAAAAGAATTCCTTAGTCACAAGAAACACTTCAGTGTGCTAATGCCCACTAGATGCCTCACAGTTTGGCATCTTTACTACAACTACTTCAGCCACTGACCCTGAACCCTGTGGATGGAAAATATAGAAGGAATCAGAAATTTGCTCTATTGACTGTTAAATCATTTGTTCACTCTTGCCAAAATATTTACTGAATGCCTACTTTGCACAAAGCACTGGGGTATAAAAGTAGATTAAGGGAATCCTACAGTGTAGATGTCTCTCGAGAGATGCTTAAAAATAACTGCAAAGAGGAGGATTTTGAGAAGACAGCCTTCTGAGAGCATGTTCCTGACACTCCTTTCTTCCCAATTCACTTTCCAGAGTAAAGTCAACAACCAAAGAGCAAATCGGCAGTGCCTGAAGGTCACATACAAGGCCAGGTGTGCTCCAAATGGCTAAAGAAGAGCAACTGTTGTAGCTTCCCTCATTGTGGGGTCAGTTGAGATAGCCAGTGGCCAGTTATTAAGCAGAGACTCTCCTTCTGGTTTGGGGTAAAGACTGAATATTTTGTGGCTGTGTCCAGAAGGAGAGCAAAGAGCTGGGTCCCAAGAAACCTCTGGCAAAGGAGCTTCACCTGTCTGATTGCTGTACAGAAGCCATAGAGAGGCACACTATCCGGCAGACCCCAGAGCACCTGGCCAGAGGATACAGTCATTGATTTCTGAAGCACTCTAGACTTTGTGGCTAGGAGACAAGTGAGGCTTGCATCCAAAGTTGCCTGAGAACCTCATTTTCTCATTGATTTGTAAGAGCCACTTATATGTTAAGGATGACATGTATTTAGTTTCTTTCTGACATATCTTCTGTTTTCTTCCAACCTGTAACTTGTCTTTTACCTTTGTCTTTTGCCAATCAGACATTTAACAGTGCTAAGTAGACAATCTGTCTGTGTTTTCCTTTCTACTTTCTGGGTTTTGTATCATGTCTAGAAATGTCTTCTCCCACTCCACAGTTATAAAAAGTATTTTTCACATAGTCTGGTAATTTTGGATTTCCCTCAATGTTTTATTTTTTTTTAAGATTTTATTTATTTATTTGACAGAGAGAGACAGCGAGAGAGGGAACACAAGCAAGGGGAGTGTGAGAGGGAGAAGCAGGCTTCCCGCAGAGCAGGGAGCCCGATGCAGGGCTTGATCCCAGGACCCTGGGATCAGGACCTGAGCCGAAGGCAGATGCTTAATGGCTGAGCCACCCAGGCATTGCTCTCTGAATATTTTAGAGACTTATTCCATCTAGAACTTATTTGTTTATGTGGTGTGGTATGAGATGCCAAAATTACTTACATTACTTATGAATATCCATTGTCCCAATACCCTTACAGTGGACACCATTTCCTGATTAATTGGAAATTTATTAAATGTCATTTATACCTGATGCTTAATTACCAACAATAAAGATATATTAACTTATGTATAAACATATAAAACAAATATAAAAACATATAAAATGAAAATGAGATAGATAATATAAAGACATAGAATATATAAAATAAGTATATAAATATATAAAATAAATATAAGAAACAAAATATATTTATAAATATATAAAATGTATAAAATATATTCGTGTATATTTATGTTTGAGGAAATGATGCCTCATCATGGTATTGTCTCTAAGAAGATGTATTCTCAGTATCATTTATTGGTCGGTTCTTTTTCTTTTCCTCCAGCTATTCAATCTTCTAAGGCTGCAGTGATGTTTATGAGACCCACCAAGTTTTCAAAGATTCCCCCTAATACTTAATAACTATGTAACTGGTAATTTTACTGAACATTCCCTGACACTGTCCAGAGAGCTCTCAAAGCCCAGTAAAAGTGGCATGTTAACATCAAATAGGGTATTTTTCTTTGCAATTCTTGTGGACCCTGCCAGAGCTAACATAGGCACATTTTTGTCAGCCATCTTGGTTCAGAAATGTTCATGATAATAAAAAAACACTGGTAGAAATAGACACCACACCAGAGAGAACAAACCGATGTTGAAAACAATAGGCTGTCACTCTACCATACTAGATGACTTGTTATTTGAAAAATGCACATTAGCTGCATCGCTCAGGACTATAAAATTTGTGTTCATGTGTTTGCACATAGTTTAATAAAAACATTTCTAAAACAATAGCACTATAATGAAATAGCATTTCATGAAGCCATTCTAAATAAATTATGCCTATTTGAACAGTATCTAATCTCTTCTCTTCACCTAATCTGGTTGTCTATTCCTGTTCTAGTTAGTATATGATATTTTAGTATATAGGTGCTTTAAAATATTCTCTCTTCTAGTCCAAACTCCCTCTACTTTGGGGATGATTCTAAATTTGTTTCCCAACTTCCACCCCCCGGAGAACTTCCTCTTTTTGGAGGTCTTCTGCGTAAAGAAACTTTTCATCCATTTCCACCCCCCCACTTTTTTTTGAAAATAGAACTCGAGTCCACATAGTTCTGGTAGATGGACTTTGCTCCTGGCTATTGAGATGGGCACAAATTCCAGGCCTGGGCCACCTGATCATCAAAGCCCATGGCCACAATGACTAGGTCAAATGTTGGCCCACTGTGTAAATTGGTCCAATGAAAGGTACACCAGGGGTTTTGCTGGAGTAAATGGAACCAGGGATCTTTCTTGGATTTGGAGCTAGAAGAATGTAAGACTAGAGCTGGGGTTCAGGGTGGTTTACATGGAGTGGGGAGCTAACAGATACTAAGATCCATTAAATGATGGGGGGATGGGGGAGAAGAGAGGAAGGAACAGGAGCATTGTTAAGGAATAACAGATTTCTTACATTAAAAATCTCTTTCCTTGTAGTGACAGCGTAAACACATTACCTTGAAGTGTTTGTTTGCCTGTTTGTTTTTCTGAAGACAAAGTAAGATTTCTATACTTACTGAAGCAGAAATAGTCATTGCTCAAAAAAATTAATGTATGCACACATATATTATATTCCATATTCTTTTTTTTTTTTTAAAGATTTTATTTATTTGACAGAGAGAGACAGCGAGAGAGGGAACACAAGCAGGCAGAGTGAGAGAGGGAGAGGCAGGCTCCCCACTGAGCAGGGAGCCTGATGCGGGGCTCGATCCCAGGAGCCTGGGATCATGACCTGAGCCGAAGACAGACGCTTAACGACTGAGCCACCCAGGCGCCCCTATATTCCATATTCTTAATGATGGAACTTTCCAACGAAGCAGAGAACATAGCATTGTCTTCCTCATGTGAAAAGGAAATTTAGCACATCTCATCTAGGGATCACCTAACTTATCCTTAGAGGTGTTTGGAATCTCATTATAGTTCATCTTTCCACCTGGAGGTTAGTCAGCCACAATTATGGTATTTCAAAAAGTACTTATACTAGTCACAACTTCCTTGGAAAACTACTTGCCTTTTTAGTATATCTAATGAGGGGAAATGAGCTGTTATCATTTAATTAAATACAAAAACCTGCCTTGAGAAATGTAGCCACAGGAATAAGAATAGTGACAAAATGGGGGCACCAGCTAACCTCTTGAGATTACAACTGTTGCATCCCTAAGGCAGAGATATTAGATTTCCACTGTTGTGTATAAATTACCAGAAATCCAGCAGCTGACAGTACACATTATCTCAGTTTCAATGGGTCAGAAATTTGAGCAGAGCTTCCCTGAGTCCTCTGTCAGTGACTCATAAGGCTGCAATTAAGGTGGCAGCCAGGCTGTGTTACCATCTGCAGACTTGATTGGGGAATAATCTTCTTCCAAGATTATTCAGGTTGTTGGCTAAATTCAATTTCTTGAGCTGTATAACTGAAGGCCCTAGCTTTTTTTCTGGCTGCATTAGATACTAGAGGCTGCTTGCAATTCTTAGTATTTCTTCACCTTGTAGGTTCCTCCAACATGGCCTCTAACTTTATCAAGTCTGTGAGGACAATGTATCACCTCAGGAAGGGCAAAGTCTCTTTCTTAAGGACTTCCACCTAATTAAGTCAGGCCAACTCAGGATGACCTCTCCTTGGACTCACTCAAAATCAGTGGACTTGAGGCTTTAATTATATCTGCAAAATCCCATCCTCTTTGTCTTACTCCATTAGCTAGAAGTCTTAGATTCTGTCCCTACTCAATGGGAGAGGGTTATGGAGGGTGTGGACACAGGATGGGGATCATGGCCATCTCAGAATTCTGTGTACCACATCTATGTTCCATAATTTTGTATGGTCAGGATAAAATCTGCCTTAATGTTTTATAGTATATCTACACAAGAACTAAGAAATATAGCGAAGAGTGATGAATTCAAATCACTGAGTAGCTTGTAAGAATCATGCCAAATTTCATCCCCAAGGGGTAACTTTGTAGTTCAATTCATTTTAGCAGGTATTCTACCACAGGCATGTTATAAGCCTCGGAATCATGGACTGTGGCTACTTGACAAGGTCTCAGTGCAATGTGTAGACCTCCGTTAGAACATTTACATGCCTAACTATCTATGTGCATGAAAGGCTCGGTGATAGATTGAAAGAATGCACGCTTTGGAGTCCTGAGAGTGTCAGTTTGAACGTAGGAGGTACTGCTTTAGGAAATCTGTTTTATTACCCATGAAGTGGGGGAAACTATCCCTCCACCTCTGCAATATTAGGATAAGACAGTGTAATAGATGAAGGTATTTGTTAAGGGCATGGACTCTGGAGCCAAGCAGACCTCCGCCTGGCTCTTAGTTGTGTGACCATGAGCAATTTATATAACCTCTAGACCTCAATGTTCACTTCTGTTTCATAATGTTAATAATGGTTTCTGGTATTGTTGAAGTGTTCAGTACAGTGCTTGGCATATAGATATGAGTTGCTCAATAAGTATTAGTACTAATATTTTATATATATATATATATATATATATATATTATATATATATATAAACTGCCTGGCACAGTAATTTATTGAAGAAATATTCATTGAGCATCTAATCTGTTCCAGGCACTGTTTTAGGAATAGAGATAAAACAGTGAATGAGAAAGGAATTCTCTTTCTCCTGATCTCATAAGTTCATCTTCTTACATGTTCTACTATACATAGTAGATATCATTATTATTATTTTATAATTATGTCCCTTGCCATACTCTGACATCATTAAATATAGAAACCAGTTCTTATTTATCTGTGAAACTTTAGGGTCTGATATGTTGGACATATGTAGGCATTCAGTAAAGTTTTAAATAAATGAAAACATGAAATATAACAAGATAAAGACCATGTTTTCAAAAATGTTTAAATTCCAGAAGGAAGTACAGACACAGACTAACTGGAATGAATATAGGAGTTAATCAATTGTCATCTAACTTCCTGCCTCATTCTAAAAAGTGATCCCTACAAACATACCTAATGTCCTTTTAAGCTTCAGAATAGCATATCAAATTCATAAGAAAGAGCAAGAAATAAACATAAAACTAATAGTTACTGTGATTGAAAATCATCTTGTAATTTTCTGATAGGGCAAAAACAAGAATATGATGGGTTGATTGATTTGTATTTTTCAGTAGAAAGAAGTGTACCATTTTTCTGGAGAAACAGCTTATCCCCTGGTGCTACCCACGACAATTCTAGATGTCATACCGTTAGAATCAAATACTTTCAGCATGTACGTACAAACAGTCTTCATTCACACCACTCCCAAGGCAATTAGCAGTGGAACATTATCAGATAGATGCAACCACGATCATCGGATAAAACCCATCTATGATAATGATGATGATGGTCATGGTGATGATAAAACCTATTCATTTACTGAAAAATCACTTGGTGCCAGCTCCTCTTTTGTGCTCTTTATACATTTTCTCATCTAATCCTTGCAACAACACCGTGAGGCAGTTACTTTTATTCCCCTCATGTACAGCTCAGGACGCTGAGGCACAGGAGATTAGGAAACTTACCAAAGATCACACAGATAGAATATGACACCAGTGATTTCACTCCACAGCCTGCACTTCATAGGTCTCCTTTTTATGGGAGACTTACAGAAAGCATGGGCACGAATGGCTCCAATGTTGCAACTCAAAATAACCATATTCTTCCCAAACTTAAAAAAATGTTCAGCACTTCATTAACAATGTCCCAGAGATCTTTCTAGAATCCATTCTTGCTCTATAGCTATTAGACAGTTAAATTTTCCTTTACAGTTATTAGAAAGTTTACAGTTAAAGTTTTACAGTTATTAAAATGGTACATTCCCAGATGTTTACAATCATACTCCTGATTCTGAGGTCTGAGGCTTTCCCTGTTGGTCAACTAACATGTACAAAAAAAGGACAGGATGCTACAAAGAATTTGTTTCCTGTTGTAACTGTCTTGCATAAACCTAATTGTATTAATTAACATCCTGGGTCTAATTAGAAGTTTGGTTAACCTCCGCTGATCATGTCCATAATGCTGAATGTGTTCACTCTGGGAAACTGGTTCTAGCCAGGGCTGGTGAATGGTTCCCATGTGTAATGGAGAAACCTACGGACAGCAGAACCAGAGAGGTGTCACACTGTCCTTACCCCATGGGTGCAGCTGGGAGAAATCATCCAGGCATGGTGGGTTCATTGTTAAATTTAACTCAGGACAGGAAATGTTTTTCATGCCAGCTGGACTTCTGTACCTCTCAGTTGTGATTGTCTATGGAGGAGTGATCTCTGTCCTTATTCTGCCAGCAACTAGGCTCGATTGATCAAAGGTTTAATGTTGGCAACCTCAAATGCCACTTGTAGTTCCTGTAACTTTGATCACGTGGGAAAGAATTTCTTACGAAGAAACAAACAAACATGGAATTGACAGAAAGTTGGGTTTACAAAAATGCCACAAACTACGGCACATAATGACCTGGTCAAGTAGTCAAAGTCAGTTCTGAGCTTCAACATCTGCTACAGGCTGACTTGTGTCTCCCCCAATTCATATGGTGAAGTCCTTACCCACAATGTGACTGGAGATGGGACTTAGAAAGAGGAAATTAAAATCAAATGAGGTCATAAGAGGAGAGGCCTGACATGACAGGATTAGTGCTTATAAGAAGAAGCACCATAGAGCTCTCTCTCTTTCTCTCTGCTTCTTTCTTTCTTTCCTGGTGCACACAAAGAAGAGGTCATCTGAGCACACAAGGAGATGGCCACTGTCTACAAGCCAAGAGAAGAGGCCTCAAAAAGAAACCTACCTCTCTGACACCTTGACCTTGGACTTCCCAGTCTCCAGGACCATGAGAAAGAAATTTTTGTGGTTTAAACCACCCAGTCTGTGGTATTTTGTTATGGCAGCCTAAGCAAACTGATACAATATCCAAGCCCTTACAAATCAAATTTTTAAATTAAATTTCAGCTAATATTTTCTTCTTTCCAAGACCCTCACATGAAAATTCAAGACTGCAAAATAATCTTTGTTGGTACTAAATTATTTGGAGAACTTTACACCACTGCATAGAATGCACTTACAAGTACAGAAACCCTGAGATGTGGGCCATTGGAATTAATGCTGAAGTCCCCCAACACTGCACATACCAAATACAGGACTACAATCCCTAACCCATAATTTGGAAATACTAAAGTCTCTAAAGACCAAAAATCTGGCCATGAGTCTGTGGCAAACCCATTTGGTGGCAAAACTTATTGAGAAACGATGTGAAAAAATTTACAGTATTTAAAAATCACACGTGGACTCATGCATTCATTGTATTTTGTTAGAAGGAATTCTCCTCCTTCTCCTTCTGCCTCTCCTCTGCTTTTTGTTTTTTGTTTTCCCAAAAAGTAAAAAGGGTGGTATTTCCATCCAGGTAACCATCCTTCTAATATAATTTAGCTATTCAGATCATGACCATAATCCAGGCTTCAAGTGTACCAGGAAACAGTGAAAACAGTCTCTTGATGGTAATCTTAGAGATTTTGTTAATTCACATAAAGAACCTCAACATTTGGAATAGTGTTTGAAGCTGAGTAATTTTTTTTTGATTGTTTGGTTTCCTTTTCCACCTCATTTGGAGCTTAGAATTAGTTGAATAAGACAACGATAGAAGTTTATTTATGTACAATATATAATGCATATTAAATAAATATAATTAATAATTTTATGTAATAAGAATATAACATAAACTCTTTACATTTCAAACCAATAAAGTGGGGAAAGAGCTCTTTCTTTGATTTCTACTTTCTCTTCTGTCTTTTGATGAAAAATAAAAATAGAACTTTCCATCATCAGCACGGCTGTAGTTTTGTTAGCTTATTCTTTGAAAAGGAAACTCACATCAGAACCAGTTTGGTTCATCAGTCTTACACAATTCACAGCGCTCACCATAGCACAGGGTGTTATACGCAAACAATGAATCATGGAACACTACATCAAAAACTAATGATGTAATGTATGGTGATTAACATAACACAATAAAATTAAATAATAAAAAAAAAAGAACCGGTTTGGGACCTAACATCCTTAGTGGCCTACTCCTCCCAGCTGGATTCATTAAAGGTACACCTGCAGTTTGTATTCTCAGCCCAGCTTTGGACCATTTGGTTCCCAGGCAAGGTGATGCTGAGACCAGTGATCCAGAGACTGCTGTTTCCAACCACATACTCAGTTTTCCTGAAAAGTAATTCCGGCCTTAAAACTGAGTTGGCAGAACCTAATTACTGTTCTTCTTGCTTCAAAACACGGCCTCTCTCCAGTCACCAAACCCTCTCTACTTTAAGGAGAAATTCTTCCATCTTGGACTCAGCTTTGATCATAATCAAATGTAACTCAAACTTACACCACGCATTCCTATTTCTCTCCCAGACTCATTCTATTTTCAGACCTATCTTCAGATTCACCCTCTTAGGTGTCCAACCGCAAAGCAAATGCCCCCCAGCTTTATACCAGGGTTCAGGCTCTCAGCCTTCCTCATGCAGCACGCATGTATCTGGAATATGTTTCCGGTTTCACTGTCTGTTCTGTTGCCTGACCTTGAACTCTGACAAACATATGTACTTGGTGTGACTAATGCAGATCCATGTTCAAATTCAGGCTCTGACACTTACAAGCAACTGGGAAGACTCAAGTTAATTCATGTTTTAAAGCCACTGAAATTTCATTCACATTTTAGACCATTGAGGGTTCATCCATAAACCCAGTAAAACATAACGCCTCCTTCAAGTGAAGGTTGAAAGGATTAAAAAACAAAAGTTTTAGCGTTCTTCCTTTTACCATAAAGAGCTTCATTTTTAAATCTAACGGAAATACATTGATGTTGGTTAATCAGTGATTTTACATTATTCTGATCATGGTCCCCAGTTGAAATGCACTCTACATCATCACTCAGGACACTCATATATATATGTATATATGTTACTGAAACATAGTGTTTCACAAACCAGGATTTAACCTCATTGGCTGTGATCCACTCTGACATTTTCTATTGTATTGTACTTGACTCTGTTATATTTTATTTCATTTTTTTTAATTGTAGTTCCCAATCCACAAAATTAAATTCACAACCCACAAATGAGTCATGACCTGTAACACAGTGATAGATAACGTCATTGTATCACCTCGGCCACTGATGGCAGTGAAATCTATGAGCTCTAGTCTAAAAGGTCAAGCAGGAAGTTCTCTTGTCTTCCCACCATGAGTTATTTCCTTTAGTTGTTAAAGAGATAAAGAAATTTAAAAAAAATCCAAGTCTGTTGTTACTACTCTGGAAATCAAAATCAAATGAATAGGTACTTATGGTAGCCACTTTGGTGTTCCCAACCCATGCCTAAAATGTTCAAGACTGGCCCCAAGGTGTGGCTGCATCTTTCTGACTGGAAGCATGTTCCCAGGACAGAGAGGATAAGAAACAAGTGAGAAAAGGGATCCACAGACACTGCTTGTGTAGACACTGGGAACCTCCTCTTCTCTTTCTGGGCATACTATTGGTTTCCTGAGGGCTTTTAAGAGACCCATCTATTTCAGGAACCACCAATGGCACCCGTCTCAAACTAATCCACAAACTAATAATCTCTACTAATTGCCACGGGATAAAATGCAAACATTTTTTTCCCCTTTTAACTCTAATGTATCAGAGAAGTATCTGACAAAGATGCCAAGCAAAATTCTAGATGGAAATCATAGAAGCTCCTAACTACTGACACTTCTGTTCTCCATCATTTCTCAAAGGCAATCTGGACCTCCTGTGTCTGAAGTCACCTGCTTCCTTGAGATTTTTGAATTCATCTTAAACAGTGAGGTGTTTTCATATTTAACCTACCACATTTTCTTCTCCATGAAGCTTGGTATGCCTTTGCAGTTGAATGGTGTTTTTTTGGAGATGGAGACTACAAACCTGGAGTGAAAAAACGTGCCCGTTCTATTGACATTACACATATTTTTTCGGGTGCAATTGTCTTTTCTTTTCTCTAACTATTGCCATAAAAACCCTTAGAGCTGACCTCAGATTTATTTTTTGAGGTTCAGGCCATGGAAGCTCTAGCTGTGGTTCTCCTGAATCATCTGGCCCGTTTCCTGGTTTCATCCTCCTCCCTTGGTTTAATTCAAGGCAGTGTTTTTACCTGTCTCCCTGAACAGACCCTCCAGGTGCCGGCCTACCCCCATTTAGGCTCCATTTGACCCTTGTATTTTTCAACCCAGCTAAGACCAGCTGTTGCTAAAGAATCAAAATTCAAGGTTTAAATCTTCCAATCTCAGAAGCTGGGTTTCTTTACAGACTTTCTAGATGGGAGAAAAAACTGGACTTTCATCTTCCAAGAGTCTACAAATCTGGGTGTGTCCAGATTCCCATTCTTCATTATCATAAAATCGTCCTGTTGTAATCATCTTCTTCTGCTTTTGGCATTTTCTCATTTCCATTTCGTTTTTACCCTCTGTGTTGTGAACATCTCAGCCTATAGTTTTGAAGATCTAGAGCTTAGACTGTGAAAGAAAGGCTTAAATTTAAATTCCATTTTGCTCATCAAGTTTCTATTTTGAGCTTCAAATTTGTGTGTGTATGTGTGTGCATATGCATGCACATGTGTGTGCAAACAAACAGAACTAGTTAGTTTGTTTGGTTTTCCATGAAGTGAAAATCAAATTGGAATGAGATTTCTATTTTTTCAAATACCACTGGAAAGAAATAGAACTTTTCTTTCTTTAGGTTTATGATTTATTTTAGGCCTGTCCAGTAACTACAAGAGTTAAAGTACCACATTGCTCATAAACTTGGTCCCCAATGAAGAATGATTACTGAGTTATGTTTCCTTTTTTGCCAATCATACTTCCATGTTTCAGGGAAAGAAATGGCATTGTCCGTAGTCCCAGCTTTTCCAGACAGAAATGAAACAGTTCTTCCATGGTCCTTTTAACTCTACATAAAAGCAGGATCTGCTGAGGATGATGCCAGGAAAGTGTCACCATGAAGCTCAAAGTGAAAGAGGGATGAGCTTAAGCAGGTTTCCCTACTGCCTGCTGGAAGATACCAGAAACATGAGAAGGAAGTTTTAAAAAGAGCACAGAAGTGCTCTCTGATGAAGAAAGTTTCAAAAACTTTTTTCCCCTAAAATGCGGTATAGACATAACATGCCAACTCACTGCAAGGGAAAATCCAGAAATTAAGGCCTCAACTATAGTGCACATTGCTGTTGTTGGTGGATACTAATAGTTTGTTCTGCACTCATTGCCTGGGAGGTTTATATCCACCCACTTCGGAGGCAAAGAGTATGCAATTATGTTTTAAGGATGAGAATAAGATTTATTATAAAAGGAAAAAAAGGATATGTATCCAGAAGAATGACAAATGTATTTTCCTCTAGACTTTTGCTATTTAGAGGGTGATCCATGCCATCACCTGGGACCTTGTTAGAGATAGAAAATCTCAAGCCCCACCCAGACCTGTTGAATCAGAATCAGAATTGGCCTTTTAAAAGCTTCCCCAGGGGATCTGGACACACAGGCAGGCACCATAGTTTGAGAAGCACTGTCCTAAATGCTTTGATTCAGTCTTGCTGAGCACAGGTCAGTGTTGATGTTAAACCTTTCTGGGGAATGCTAGACCATCTTTGCTCAGTTCAGGCACTGGAAATGATGCTGGGGAAGGCAGAAGACAGCCCAGAGGCCTAATGTATCCTTATGTTAGAACAAATTCAGAAGTGTAGGTCACTGGAGATAGCTGAAAGAAGGAAACACCCATTTAGTCTTGCATCAAACATTTTTCCACTAAAAAGTTCCTGAAGGCTAAAATGAGCCCCTTTATGTTAAAACAGTGCTGCATGGTGGGACTCAGAGAAAGTAGGTTTGTCCCAGGGAAATAGTAAATACTTAATGTGTTATTGAACAAATACCTTGTTGTCTTTCAAATGTAAATGTGTGTTATCTGAGCCCCTTAGAAATAAACATTTGAATTCCTGTCCTATGACTCAAACATGAATCCTCACCACAATATATTTTGCAGCTTTGTAAACTCTTGCCTCAGGCAGCATATCTTATAACTCATGGTACTCCAAGTGCATCTATTGTTCTTCACTACATTTTAATGTTTTTTTTTGTTTTTCATTTTTTATTTTTAAGTTTATTTAATTTAATTTTTTTGTGGGGATAACTGCAAGCTGGCTTAGCAAGGTCAATAAGAAAATCATGTTACTGCAGCATTATTTACAATAACCAAACTATGGAAGCAACCCAAGTATCCAACAATAGATGAATGGATAAAGAAGATGTGGTGTGTGTATATATATGTATATACACACATATGATATATATATGTGGTACACACACACACACACACACACACACACACACACACTGGAATATTATTCAGCCATAAAAAAGAATGAAATCTTGCCATTTACCAAAACATGGATGGAGCTAGAGAGTATAATGCTAAGCGAAATAAAACCGATCAGAGAAAGACAAATACCATATGATTTTACTCATATGTGGAATTTAAGAAACAAAACAAACAAGGGGAAAAAAACAAAAAGGAAACAAATCAAAAACCAGACTCTTAACTATAGAGAACAAACTGATGGTTGCCAGAGGGGAGGTGGGTGAAGGGATGGGTGAAATAAGTGAAGGGGATGAAGAGTTCACTTATCTTGATGAGTGCTGAGTAATATATGGAACTATTGAATCACTATATTGTACACCTGAAACTAATAGAACACTGTATGTTAACTATACTGCGATTGGGAAAAAAAGAAAAAAGAAAATTGTGAGATATTCAGAGTGGGTCCAACTTCCGGATTCTGTGGGTGATCCCCGTTTTTCCAGCAGGCACAGTCTTAGTAAAACACTAACCCTTTCTTTATTTTTTTTTATGTATTTTATTTCCAGCGCATCTTACATTTTATTTTTTTTCTTTCTTCCTTTTTTAAATTTTATTATGTTATGTTAATCACCATACATTACATCATTAGTTTTTGATGTAGTGTTCCATGATTCACTGTTTGTGTATAACACTCAGTGCTCCGTTCAGTACGTGCCCTCTTTAATACCCATCACCAGGCTAACCCATCCCCCCACCCCTCCCCTTTAGAACCCTCAGTTTGTTTCTCAGAGTCCATAGGCTCTCATTGCTCGTCTCCCCCTCCAATTTCCCCCCCTTCATTTTTCCCTTCCTGCTATCTTCTTCTTCTTTTTTTTTTTTTTTAACATATAATGTATTATTTGTTTCAGAGGTACAGGTCTATGAGTCAACAGTCTTACACAATTCACAGCACTCACCATAGCACATACCCTCCCCAATGTCCATCACCCAGCCACCCTATGCCTCCCACCCCCCACCACTCCAGCCACCCTCAATTTGTTTCCTGGGATTAAGAATTCCTCATAACAGTGAGGTCATATGATACATGTCTTTCTCTGATTGACTTATTTCGCCCAGCATAATACCCTCCAGTTCCATCCACGTCGTTGCAAATGGCAAGATTTCATTCCTTTTGATGGCTGCATAATATTCCATTGTATATATAGACCACATCTTTTTTATCCATTCATCTGTCGATGGACATCTTGGCTCTTTCCATAGTTTGGCTATTGTGGACATTGCTGCTATAAACATTGGGGTACATGTACCCCTTCAGATACCTACATTTGTATCTTTGGGGTAAATACCTAGTAGTGCAATTGCTTAACCCTTTCTTTAAATCCTGCATCTCAAGCTCTTGTGCATGTGTTCTACACTCTAGAATTTAATTCATTTAACTTGATTCTATATCACTTGTGCTTATTAAGTGCCAGGCACTCTGGGAAACTTCTGACATACATAGATGAGCCCAATTAGGTCCCTACCACACGGAGTTTGCAGCCAGGTGCAGGGGTTAATGGACATAGAGCATTTGCCAAACTTGAAGGTCAAACTTTTCTGTTGTGAGTTTGACCTTATTCCCAATCATAATATAAATTGCTTAATCTTAGTTGATGCACTACCTTAAAGGGAAAAAAGGTAAATCTAGCATAATTAGATGGTATAATAAATGTCTTAGCGAAGCTCTAAGTATTCTTAAAAACAAACGTTTTTATTTCTCTAGAGACAAATTAAAATCTTAGTCCAAATAATGATATGTGTACCTTCTTCAGAATCTGGGACATGCTACAACCGTTCAACAGTCGGGGCTTTGCACCAGCAGTTTCCTCTACCTGCAGTGCTCATGTCTTGGCTTTGCCAATTATTGGCTCTTTCTCATTATTTAAGAGACTTCTTTGATCCTACCAAACCAGGCACCTCAGCCCCTAAGCTGTTTACTTATCACTAAGTGCACATGATAGGTGCTCAGTAACATATTTGGTACTTAAAAAAATGAGATTACATCTCAGGATTCACTTCTTTAAGAACTGAATTTGGGGGCACCTGGGTGGCTCAGATGTTAAGCATTTGGCTCGGGTCATGATCCCAGGGTACTGGGATCGAGCCCCATGCCAGGCTCCTGGCTCAGCAGGGAGCCTGCTTCTCCCTCTCCCTCTGCCTCTCCCCCTGCTTGTGCTCTCTCTCTCTCTCTCTGTGTCTCAAATGAATAAATAAAATCTTAAAAAAAAAAAGAACTGATTTTGCTTCAAGTTTATTCATTTATTCAACCATTCAATAGGTTACTGGTCATTTACTATGTGTCAGGCACTGTTCTAGAGCCTGAGGAGGGGGCAGTTACATTGGAGAATAAAACAGATCAGCTCCTTACGTCTTGGGGCTCTTGAAGTAGGTGGGTGGGTAACTGACAATAAAAATGCAAAAAAAGTAATTTACAGCAGGATCATTTGAAATAGTGATAAGTGCTCTTAAGGAAACAAAACTGGCTGAGATGATAGTAATAATGCAGCTTCTTTATTAGCGCCACTTGAGTTACCCAATAAATGCGCATGTTGTATTTGCTATGTGCAAGTACTACTCTAAGTTCTTTACAAATAGGAAGTCATTCAGTCTTCCCAGCACCTTCGCAAAGAACATATTTTTTATCATTCCCGTTTTACAGATTAGGAAGCCAAAGCACAGAAAGGTCAAGTCACATGCCTTAGATTGCAGGGGACAAGAGCCAGGTTTGAACCCTGACAGTGTTTATCCAGAGCCCATGCTGCATCCCCCTATGCATAGCTTCTCTGATGAGCCGGCATCCCTGATCCGCCTGCCCCTGAGGTCCGTGTAAACTAGTTTATGCAATGCACATGACTACGCCCTTCAATACAATACTCTCCATATACCAAGTGAAGGGCATTTCCCAAGTATTGTTGCCAGCCCATCTTGCTGCATCTAATATCAATTGTACTCAAATTTTATAAGACAAAACATTTTACATTTTTATTGAAGTATAATTAATATACGATAAAATATACAGATCTTACGTGAACAGTGCACTGAATCTGACAAATGCATATACTCATGTAACCTCCAGAACAGACCATTTCTATCACCCCAAAAAGGTCTTTCTGCCCCTTCTAGGTCACTTGTATATGTTTTAGTTGCTTCTTGTAGAGATAGTTCTGCAGACATTTTGCATAATGAGCAGTGTTTTGATTCCTCATAAATGTTTCACCTGTCAGAACAAACCAATAATCATCTTTGAAAGTTGTAATATCAGTTGCAATTTTCAACAGCAAGCTCCAATTCTGTACTTCCCTGCCCTTTTTGTGCATATGCAAATCTTCTTCTTGAAGTGTTAGTCATGCTCTGATTTCCGTTAAATACATCTAGTTGTATAAACTCCACCAGCTGACACTGCGCTTGGGCAAAGGCGTAGGCCCGTTTGTCTGCTATTTGTAATCTAGAGGTTCATCACTCATGACCCAGCAAACAAACGGAGCAGGTTGGAAAGGCTCACTGAGGCCTCTGAAGACATCTCCCAACATCACAGAAATGACAGAAGACACGTGCAAACGTTACATGGGTTCAGCTTCCCTGCAGTTCCCAAATTATTTAAGTTCTGTGCATGAAATATTTTCTCAGCAGGTCCCTAACCTCACTGAAGCGAAGGTGGTAAATTAGAATGAATACTCTTCCTGTGCTTCTCAAATTTAAACAGGACTATGAGCCACCTGAGGATCTTGTTAAGATGCAAATTCTGATCCAGCAGGTCTGCATTTCTAACAAGCATTGGGTGATGCTGACACTGCTAATCCGAGGACCACAGACTGAGTACTAGGGACGAATGCAAGTTTAGATTCAATAAACATTTACCAGTATGAAAGGCTTTAGGGTATAAAAAGGATCTCTGGTCAAATCAGTTTGGGAGTCACTGCGTTAAACTTAAAATGATTTCTTTAATACAGGACTTATCAAAACCTTTAACATGCTAATGTGAACTGTTACTCTCCAGAAAAGCACTATGTTATATGAAGATTCCCTGAGTTTATTAGATCATGGAACACTTTCTTTGCAGAGCATTTGATGGGTCTGTTACCTGTTCAACAGGGTGAGAAGACACTGTAGATCCTTTCTGAACCTGAATTTTTGCTATTTTCAAAGAAGCTCCTTTGATCGAGAGTTTGATTATCTTGGGGGAAAGAAAAGAAAAATAAACCAAAAAACTTTCCATTGTTTCTCACTCCTTATTTTTGTTTCTATTTTTCTGAAATGACAGGTTCTACAAACTTTCAGAGCAAGAAGGCCAAGTTTATACATTATTGGCAATTTATTGCCTAAAAACAAGGAAACCTGGGTATATATAAAACTGTGCATCATATAAACTATGTGAGTAAATTGATTACATCAAGGGGTTTCATAAATAACAATAAGGTTATAGGATTTATTTATTTTTTCTACATTGTAACAGTGCTGTTTATTGCTCACACTAGCTTCCCTGAGAAAGCTGGCCCTGTGCTTTATTTCTCTAACTTACATCCTTCCCTCAGTCTGTCTCTTGCTAGGGACATGATATTTGTCCAACAGCTAAGTCTTTAAATTTCCTTTTCAGAGTGTCAAACTGGTCTATTGCATCAAGGTATTTAAAACAAAAACAGACTGTAAAAATACGCAGTGCCAGTAAGCCTAAGAAATTCTGAATGGTGACGGAAAATTTTTCTTTCTGGTTTGGATCTTTCTGTTACAGATGCACTTGGAATTTTTGAAGTATAGTCTCGCCTGTGTGGAATGACATCCTTGTCTCGGCTAGTTAGGTGCATTGATCTAATAATGCCCAGAGCCGAAGCTTTCAAAATTGTATTTACTGAAAAAGATAACATTTAAAAATGCCACTCTAGCTTTCAGTAGAAGCTTGTCACTCTTAGATTTAAATATTTATGGTTTCATATAATCCTGAACAAACCCGAGCATTCACAGAATAATTAAAAATGACAAATTTGAGTCCTGTCCTCTGCAAGAAGCATAGACAGGAGCAGCTTGCTTAGATAAGTGAGTGACTAGCTGACCACCCAGCCATCTGGATCTCAGCTCTGCTTTGTTGTTCTCATTTAGCTAATTTAGGAACTTCCCTCATATTCATTACAATCCATAGGGCAGATATTATTATCCATACTTTATAGGTAATGAAATTAAGGGCATTTTCTGTTATGAAAGCATATATTTATAAATGTCTTGGAAGTGTCCTCAGAGCTGTCAAGAATCAGCTCCATTAATCAGAATTACTGCTGTAACCTTATTTAATAATGGAACTTTCACAGGCTCATTTCTAATATGCCAATTCATTTATAATAATTTCAGATATAAATTGCTGTTCATATAGATATTTGAGGCTTACAAATCAAGGACAATGATAAACCTACCACAATCCTAAGACAACTAATATAGTTACCTTAAAATTTTCAAGCAGTGTCAATGAATCGGATACATAAACATCTGAGATACAAATAAACTATACTTTTGAACAAACGGTCCCATTTCCCACTTTTGGCTCCATATAAAATTATCCCAATAATCACTAATAGCTTGGGTGTTTTTTAAAGGCCAAGCCCATGCTCCACTTCAGAAAATATAAGCTGATTCAGTAAAAAGACCTTTCCCATGGCAAATGCAGGAGCAACATAAAAGTATTATAAAATGCTGTTAAGCATTGTTTAAGGTTCAAAATGTGTTACATTGTTTAACCCTATACATCAAAGACATGTTGCTTTTGATTCTTAAAAGATTAAGTAAAAAGTTTTCAAAACACAGACATCTTATAAACAACCATTACTTACGATATCAGTGTCAATATTTTAATTTAACATCTTTAATTATCCACATGATCAGGGATGCTTACATAATCACTAGCTGCAATAATCACGGCAAATTACATTAATGAGCTTATCTGCAATGATCATATGAAAATTACATTAATGAGCTAATGGAAACATACAAGAGGTATTTTATACAGACTGAGGGTTCTTTTTTTGTTTTGTTTTGTTTTGTTTTGTTTGCTTTTTGTTTCTTTAAGAGAGGGAGAGGGAGAGGGTGGGGTGGGGGAGGGAGAGGGATAGAGGGACAGGGAGAGAGAGAATCTTATGAATCCGTGCCCAGTATGGAGCCCAACAGGGGGTTCAATTCCATGACCCTGAGGTCATAACCTGAGCCGAAATCAAGAGTTGGACTCAATCTACTGAGCCACCCAGGAGCCCCTACAGACTGATTTTTTTTTAAAGTTTCTTTTGGGACTCTGAGAATCTCCATGCTGTCCCCCTACCGCCCTTGTGCAGGCACTGGAGAAAGGGTATCATTTCATCTAGCTCTCTCCAGGATGGTTGGTCACAGGATAAACAAAGTGTGTTTGAGCCAACCCATGCGCCTAGGGTACTGAGTAATTGTATGAAAATTAGACCATAATTAGATTTAAAAAACCCTCAAAGACAATGTAGTTACCCGTTTTCTAAAAATGTAAAGATTTTGATTTTTTCATTGTAACATACTTTTTGCAAAACCCAAAGATCATCTTTGGAAAAATGACAGAGAGAACAAAGAGAGCTTTTAGAAAGTGCTCCATTAATAGATAAGAGACTGCCATTCATTACTCACTACAGATTTTAATGAAGTGAGAATTTACATATAATTGTGTGTTCATTTCTCAGGCCTTTTTGGGGCAGGCAAATAAAAAGCCATGATCTGCATGCTCCAAAGATCATTCGATCACCAATTTGCACCACGTACTGCTTGATGCTTGGTGGTGACATGATGGTCGGAACAGAGCAAACAGGAGCTAATGCAGCTGTCACAGGATCAGGGAGGCAGAGCCATGCAGAGTGACAAGGAATCAGAGTTTACTAGAGTGAGTCCATCTCACAACACTGTGGGAGCTAATGAAGAAGTCTATGGAAGATTGGTACCATTGCATCCCCAGGTGGGACCCACGTTACTGTAGGTCAGGGCTCACAGCTGGGAAAGAAAGTTGAACATGACATGGGGGAGAGTGAGGGCAAACAGACACATAAGTCTGCTCTCACCATCTCCAGCCTTGACATTGCCATTGACCTGAAGAGCCGCTGGCACCCTTCACCAGGATACTGCCCACAAACTGGGGCCTTAGGTCTGATGGAAGAGATCCAGCCAGAGCTCAAGGACTGCAGGTTACAGCCCCATTCCAGCCAGATGACGGTAGATCAGTGACACCCTGTGTATGAGGCCTGTGAGCAGCCTGGTTTTCCTAGACACGGGTCTGTAGGCCCATTAGAGTACGCATCGGGACATCCTGCTAGACTGAACTATTATTCACAAATAAAAAATGGGCTTCTCATATTTGAGAAATTAGATTTTCTCTCATAAGATTTTCCACTCAGACATTCTGTCTTCTTACAAAGTATATGGGACTCCATTGAAAATAGAGAATCTGATTAGACTGTATATAATTTCATGGGCACATCTATTAAGATTTATTGCATTGAATAATAACCATTTGTCTAAATGTAGGGTGAGCTCTTCTACAAGAGAGAGCATGTCCTGTTCAATGTTGTGGTTCTAATACGAGGCACTCACCAAAAGTAACAAATATATGAATTCATTAATGAATAAACCCAAAGACTGTTCTGATGTGGAACTGAAAATAAAATGAACTGCTGGGGCAATTAAGTCCTATCGCCATGATCAATTCAAGGAAGAAAGAGGGAGAGAGAGAGAGAGAAGAGACAGCAAGAATTATGCCCCTAAAGTTCTATTCCTCCTGGCTTTTCCAACTGCATCATCTCTTATCTGACAAATTCTTCTTCATCACACTGTTTACACATGATCCATAAACCTAACACAATCATGCCCAACATGATTTGCGTAACTTCCTGGAAGTCCTTATACCTACCTTTAATTCTTCAAGACTTGGTTCAAATGCTCTCATCTCCACAAGAGTCCTTACTGACCATGCTAAATGACAGCACTGTGTCCTCTTCTCTTTCTCCACACATTCTTCCAAATACCCAAATATCTCCTTCCAATCCTACTCAAGGGACTATACATAAAATGTGTTCCCTTATAAGCTTATTTTACCTGTTCTTGGGGATATAGGTCACCTTCTAGAGGGACGCTAAGTGGCTTAAAGTAAGTGAACATTATCTTTGCATCCTCCACAGTTTGTGAGACCATGTGTCTTAAATTTTTTGTTGAGCTTTTAGAATTTTATGTAGGAAAGGCAACCTGGTAACATATAACTAAAGCTGATTTAGTAATATTTTTACATCTAAAAGACCTTTCCTATAAATACGTGGCCTTATTTTCTCTCCACCCAGAACTTATTGTACTATAGACCTATGTAAGTTGTTTTAAATCATTTTTGAGGTAAACATAAATAAATCCATAAAAAGAACAGAAAATCTCCTTTGTCACACCATGCATTCTCATTCTCTTGGTTTTCAAAATATAATTCAAATACTCAGAATACCTTGAATGCAGAAGTAGCTAAACACACACATGGGCCAAAGGGAACTTCAAACAAATCATACCTGTTTTTTGGAGATTCATTAGCTTGCAGGGTATTTTTAGTGTTCTCTCAAGGAATAACGAAAGAGAGGGAAAAGGCAAGTTTCAGAAAAATAAAGATACAGAAAAAGGGTGAAAAAGGGTGTAGAAGAATATTGATGGAATAATCTCTCTGATTATAAAATCCAGCACCTCCGTTGTACTCTGTGGCCCTGAGCAATTTACCTAAGCCAAATAATTAAGCACTAGGAGACCTACATCAGATTCAGGAGCCCTGGTTCTTAGTTCTCACTCCCAAGAGCCATTGATATCTTTCTGCAGGGTGGTATCCTCTTACATAAAAAATTTCTATTATGGTGTAGAAGACCCTACTGGTGCTCCATATCATAGGCACCACTTAGGTGGTCAACTGAAGCTTAGGTGGACAGTTCCCATACATGCTGGCGTCTTCCTCCCTCAAACACCTGAAGACTCTCAGATGGTTCTCAAGGAGGACTGGACTCCAGCTGCCTACCTCTTTGACACACTCACCAACGTCCCCTTTATTGACTTTCTCATTCTGTTTCACTCTCCCCACTCCACCCACTCTGCTTCTTGAGATCACTGCCTAAAAGACTTCTTGTACCCAAATTCTGGTCTTAGGGTCAATGCTGGGGGAATCCGAAGTAAGACATATGGTAAGAAGCAGAATGCAATTAGCGTTTCATCAACACCGTTCTCCAATTCTAGCTTTCATGATGTTTCCTTGCTTTAACGAATTTTAAATGATAATTTTTAAATCCCAGCCCCAAGACTCAATTCAGTAATCTGTTTATTTCCTTTCCTTTCCCTTCACTGCAGAGAAATAAAGCACATACCCAAATTTAACTAGAGATGCTCAATAAACCGCAGGCAGCATGAGCCATGTAGGGACTGTTTCTTTCATGAATGGATGAATCATTGGATCAATGGGGCACGTTCGTTCACATTTGGAAAAGATTTAATGTAAGCAATTCAAACACTATTGCAACTCACTCTTACTGCCTCAAATACTCTTCTGTGGACAAAATGAGTATGTTGCTAATGTTCATTAGCCCATGATAAAAATAGAGAATTCCCAGCTCTTCTCAATGGGTGATTAATTAGCAAATGAAAATTGCTCTAGGGCAGGGCCTATCAAACGTATACCACTTGCCTGGGGATGTTGTTAAAATGCATATTCTGAGTCAGTAGGTCTGGGTAGGAGCCAAGATTCTACATTTCTAATAAGCTCCCAGATGCTGCTGCTGGTGCAAGGACCACATTTTCAGTGGGAAAGCTGTGAACTTGGGCAGTCCCATAGGCAACCACTAGCCACCTGTGGCTATTTACATTTAAAATGATAAATCCAGTTGCCTCAGTCATCCTAGTCAGGCTTCAAGCGGCCCATAGTTATGTAGAACATTTCCGGCAATGCAAAAACTTTTATTGGATAGAATGGCTTTCAACGCTGGAGAAGTTTTCTGAGATATTTTACTGTTCTTTGATTTTCACTCTTTTAATCTTTCCTTCCTATCTTCCCCATTCCCCACTCCCATGCAATACCCAGCACCACGTGGGTGGAGTTTTTTCTTTTACATTTTCATAAGGATTCTGAAATGGGGTCCTCGAAGGCATCTTGTGGACACATTTCTTCTAACAGAGTTGGTTAAAAAGCCATAGGCCATCAAGACAATGTACCCTCCATAACTACCTTTATTTCTAGCCTGTCTTTTTTTTTTTTTTTTTTTGGTGTATGGTTTTGTTTGTTTGTTTGTTTGTTTTGTTGATTTGGTAAATGATAGACAATCTGGGACAAATACATTAAGTTTGATATGGCTCAAATGTCCTCTTAGGATACTAACTATAGCAATAATCTTTATCAATTTTATTAACCAAACGAAAAATATGTGCAGAAATCCCTCATCCTCTTAAGTATCAAGATTGAGAAAACAGGGCACTTCCAATAAAAGAATTCTGGTTTTTGTCCTGATAGCACTCTTCCAATCTATGTTTTCATAAAAATGATACTTTTTATTGACTCATGTAGAAATTTACCTTTCTAATAGCTAAAAATACTTCAAAAATATACTTGTTTATGTCTCAGTTAATCTGTTAGAATCACAGGAAGTTGGGATTGGCTATTTGATAACAACCTTTCTGGAAAAATAAAGATACATCTGAAGTTCAAATGCAGCATGAATTGCCGGATTATAATTAAATGCAATTCAGTTTAGGAAAACACAGTTGATGACAGAATACACTGTAGGCAATACTTCTTTGGGAGGTGCTGGAAATGGTACCAATTCAATCTTCTGGCTCTTGAATTTTAAAATCTAATTTAAGATGGGGAACATTGCAAAAAATAAAAAGATTCAGAACATATTATAATGCTTTTGCTACTGCAAATATAGGAGGACCTAAGAACTGAGCTGTCTACTGGGTGTCCCTTATCTTCATGGTCAAATAGCAGTGATGGGAGTCCTCTGATGTTAGTCCTGTGGTATTAAGCTAGAGTACCTTGGATATTAAGCTAGAGTGCTTTGGAGGGGTCTCTGAAAAGTAACAATTAGTGATTAACTCAACTCTAAGATCTGTACCAAATTTAGCAGAATACTCAGCCTATTTCATATATTTGATAAACCTTCTGCACGTTCCTTATCAAGACTGCTAGTGGAAGCAGAGCCTCATATTTTAAAATGCCTTTACTAATTTACACTGACAACTTGAAAAAAGAAAAGCCCACAATGCTCACCCATTCCATGCTCTTGTTGTTAATACAAGTTTCAATCAAAGGACCCTGGGAGACCCTCCATATAATAATGAGGGTTCATTGTGGCAGTATACCCTGTCTCTGGCCATGAGAGGAAATCAAGTAATACTTGATATTTTAAACAACAATAGGGAAGCACAAGAAAGAAATGGAGGATTTTGTTGGTTACAGAGTTTAAACAGAGGTAATATTTGTATCAATTATTAGAAATCAAATTCATAAATATATAAACAAACATTTCTAGAAAATTCCAAGTGATAGCTATGAAAACAAAATAAAGTGTAAATTTGCATAATTATCTACATAATTTGATGAGAGTCTTTTGCAAACAAACAAATGTTGGAGCTGGAATTTCTCAATTTAATTTAATACGCTGAGTAAATTACCTTTTAAAGTATTTACTGTTTTTTTTTTTTTAAGTCACAGATGATCACTGTAGAAATTTTAAAAGCTACCAAAATGCATGGGGAGAAAAAAATCCTTCATTATGCCAAGACCCAAAGGTACCATTAACATGCTAATATGTTCCTTCCCTCTGTGTTGTTTTTCTTGGCAAAATACATATAAATACAGATGTATTTCATTTAAAAAAAATTAAGGTCCCCCTGAAAAACTAATAGACAACTAGACAGACAGATACAGACAACAGCTATAATCTTTATAATCTTTAGGTGTCGGGTGCTGTGCCCTTCATACGTGTTACCTCATCAATCTTTGTGATGACCTCACAAGACAGGCAACAGTGTTATCTCTGTTTTACAGACAAGAAAGCAAAAGGTATTAAATATTGTCTATTAGACTACAAAGTATTCTCTGTTAGACTATAAAATCCTCTAAGGCAAGGAACAAAGGAAAAAAGAGACAAACCAAAAAACAGACTCTTAACTATAGAGAACAAACTGATGGTTACCAGAGGGGAGGTGGGTGGGAGGATGGGTGATATAGGTGATGGGGATTAAGGAGGGCATTTGTCGCGATGAGCACGGAATAGTATATAGAAGTATATGGAAGTGTTGAATCACTATTGTACACCTGAAATTAATATAACACTGTACTTTAACTATACTAAAATTATAATTAAAAAAAAATCTAGTAAGTCAAGTCCTGGCTCTTCACTCATCTGACTTCCCACTTCCCACCTACTGCACAATTTGATCACATGCCCCATAGTCAATCACTGTAAACCTAATATTGAAAGGACAGTCAGAAGAGGAAAACAGGGTTTTCTTGTGCAGTAGAGAGAATTATTGTTCTCAATTCTTCATTCCCTCCCAACTGAGACCCTGCCCCACTGACTTTGGGGTTGGTCATGTGACTGGTTTGCACCAACAGAATTTGGTGGAAGTAGGAGTGTTCCAGGCAGGACTCAAGGTGTTAAGAGTCAGGGAGGATTGTGCTCATCCTTTTGACTTCCTGTCACTGCCGTGGAAGAGAAGCCTCAGGTAGTAGGTGCTTATTTTATGGAGAACAGAATAGATCATCTGAACCCAATGTTGAGTGGGAAAAAAAAGCCAGATTCAAAAAAGTATAACAGTATAAATATATTTATATAAAATTATAGTTTTTACTAATCAAAGTGTATAAAGTCAGATTCAAGGGGTGGATCCCCTCCTTCATCCTTCCTGTCCCATTACTGTGCTCTATTGGTCTCATAGATCATGTCACTCTCTTAATTGACCTTATTCGTTTGTTCACTTACCTATTGTCACCTCTTGTCAAGCCGTAATCTTAATAGGATAAAATTTCCATATGAGTAGTATCTTTGTCTGTCCTCACAGATGTCAAGTTTGGTTCAAGGGTGCAATATTTGTAGGCCTCTCTGATTGTTAACGTAAGTTTGTCTAGATGTAAGTCACATGACCATACAAAAGGCTTGTAGCACAAGTTCCAGTCATGGTCTTTAATTCTGTCAGGATCTTTCTTATGCAAAGGATGCGTTGGGCAGCTGCACACCCTCAGAGGAAAGTTCTACCATGTTAAAACCCCACCAATATGCCTTTCTTCTCCCCCAGTTCCAGCTTCACATCCATTGGGTTTTCAACATGTCAGCTCAGGTAGTTGGAACCCCATAGTGAGTAGATGCAGGTGTGATCTCTCCCAATTGATCTAAAACCCACTAGCAGGCTACTCATTTCTGAAATTTTTAAGTTTCAAAGCTCAACACTATATAAAATCCTGAAAATTAGATTTGATAGAAAATCAACTGTACTTTGGATTCTGGAGCACTTATTCAAACAGAACATTAGTATTGGTAACGAAATCACACGGTTATTAGCAACAGAAAAATAATTATTATGACTATTACTAGAAATATATGGCTTTCAAGTGTCCTGAACAAGTAGAGATACGTGTGTGGCATGGGCAGAAAAGCTGATGAGTGGGGATGTAGTAATTTGTTTCCGTTGCCACACTGGGTAATAATGTAGCTAGAAATAGACCCTAAGACAGTTGACTTCTTTACAGTGTGATTTCAGCTACTTAGATAAAAATGTTAATATGCTTAAAGGTGTAAAGTTTTCCAAAATTAAGAATTATTGTACTAAGTCTGTATTGCAATGTACTACCTACAGATTTATACTACAGACACTTAACTTTAAAACCAAACAACATAATACATCCAAGCACCTTCCATAAATTATAAGAAAAATTGGTAAGAGAACTCTAATACTTATGTCATTGTAATCTTTAAAAGAAGATAAATTTCCTTCACAATATATGCAAATATCAAATCATTATGCTGTACAGCTGGAACTAATATAATGTTATATGTCAGCTATACCCAGATAAAAATTAAAAAATAAAATAAATAAATTTCTAATTTGGAATGCTTTCACAGCAACTATATTAGCTTTCTGTCAATAGATTCACCAAAAAATGAAAAATAGGAGGAAGAATTCTCCTACTCCCCATAGCCAGTTTCCTCCGCTGTTACTACCTTGCATGAGTATGACACACTTGTTTCAACTAAGGAACCAATATGGATGTATTATTCTGAAGTAATGTCCATACTTTATTAATATTTACTCAGTTTTAACCTGATCCCCTTTTATGTTCCAGGATCCCATCTAGGATACTACATTACATTTAGTCTTCATGTCTCCTTAGTGTACTTTATGAGTGTTTGTTAACACTTTCCTTGTTTTTTATGACCTTGACAGTTTAGAGAGGTACTATTCAGGCATTTTGTAAAATATCCCTTAATTTGGGTTTGCTTGATGATATTCTCATGACTAGACTGGAATCATCAATTTGGGGTAGGAAGACCACAAGCTAAAGTGTCATCTTCATGATATCCTGACAGGCTGACTTTGATCACCTGACTGAGGTAGTGGTTATCAAATTTCCCCACTGTAAAGTTACTCTTCCCTTTCCATAATGTTCTCTTTGGAAGGGAGTCACCATGTGAAGCCCATAGTTAAAGGTTGGAGTTATGTTCTACTCTACTGAGGAGGCATTATCTACATAAATTATTTGGAATTCTGTATGGGAGATTTGTCTATTCTCTCTCATTTTTAAAATTTATTCAATCATTTAATTACATCAGTGTGGGTTCATGGATATTTATTTTATACTCTGGATTATAATACAAATATTATATTATTTATTTTCTTGCTCAAATGGTTCCAGCAGAGCCACTAAAAGCTCTTTCAGTTGGTTCTGGTATACTTTTGACATACTCTCATTTTTATGTTTTTTTGAGTACCTCTTTACTGTTGGGAACTACAAAATTGTCCAGGCTCACCTTGTAAACCTCCTACCACATCTGTAGAATCAGCCATTCCTCCAAGAAGCCCTGGTTCCTTTTATTGGAGAATGGTATTAGAAATCAAGGTCTGGGCACTGGGTATGTTTATTGCTTTGGGGCGGGGGGGTGTTGCTGCTTCTAGGTTCTGTTAGTGGACAAGCTGAAAATATATGTGTGTATACTAACCTGTGTATGCATACATATCTGTAATTATTTCTCAATTACTCCATCTGTATCTATAGTTAACAGCGGTTCACACTGATGTCTCATTTAGCATCACATGACTCATTCTAGTTTTTACTCCTTGATTATCTATAGCAAATAAAAGATCAGGAGACTATGGACTGAATGTTAAGAAAATGACTTTATTAGAGCTATAGAGGCTTAGAAATAGAATCCTGATTCTTTATGTGGGTACCAGTATAATTTTTCCCACTCTGAAACAGCTCATCATCTATCCTAAGTTCCTGCCATGCAACACCATATTCCAACAATTCATCAAACCATCACTAAAAAGTGGATTTGAAAATAAAATAAGGAACAGCCTGGACAAGTTGATCCCTCACACAAAACCGCTACAACTCTTGCTTTTTCTGGGGATGGACTGTGCAGTTGGTACAAGTGAAGAACTGAATTTGAGCAGCCTTGCTCAGCATGTTATCTACTTTCTAGTGCTTCCTTGGTGAGTTTTCTTTCTGAAAAGACTCACAGCCTGGAGGTTCTTGAGTAGATTGAATGGCCTTTTGCTAAGCTGGAATACTGGAAGGCAAACGTCAAATCGTCTGACTCAGAAAAATAACTAAGCCCTGGTCTCTACTCACTAGGAGATAGAACACAGTGCCTTACTTGCCTTCTATTGCTTCTCAAGACATAAATCTCATCCTGAAATTATTGTGTTGAAAACACTTAATATTAATAAGGCAATTTTTCCCTGAATGTATGCACACTGTTTTATGACTGTGGCTATCATTTAAAATATTACCTGCCTTGTCTCCCCAGATTTTAAGGCTAGGCCAGTACCTTACCACTAGGGAAGTAGAATGAATTTATGTTTTCATTTAAAAGCATTTGACTTTACTAAAGAAAGATGGAGGCAGATTTTACCACCATGTTCGTCATTGATTTAAAATTGCACGTTTAGGAATTTTAGGTTTTGCAATTACTCTATATTTTTCCTTCTTAAAGCAATAGAACATATAAAAATAAATTAGGTGAATTTAAAACAACAGGGAGGGACCTTGAGAACATTATGCAAAGTGAAATAAGTCAGACAAAGACCAATACCATACAATCTCACTTATATGTGGAATCTTAAAAAAACAAACATGAAACCAGAAACACAAGCTCATAGATACAGAGAACAAATTGGTGGTTGCTGGGAAGGAGGGGGATAGAGGAAGAGTGGGTGAAATGGGTGAAGGGAGTCAAAAGGTATAAACCTCCAGTCATAAATAAGTCCTGGGGTATAATGTGCAGGATGGTGACTATAGTTAGTAACATTGTATTGCATATTTGGAAGTTGCTAAGAGAGTAGATCTTAAAAGTTCTTATCACAAGAAAAAAAATTCTGTAACTGTATATGGTGATGGATGTTAACTAGACTTATTGTGGTGATCATTTCACAACATATACAAATACTAAATTCTTATATCGTACACTTGAAATTGATATAATGGTGTATGTCCATTATACTTTAATAAAAAAATAAATAAGGTGAATCTGTAACTCAGGCTACAGAGTGCAGGAATGACTTGATTTGAACCTCTAAATCCTCCATCACACTTACAGGTAGTGATGTGTTGGTAACTGTTTACAAGCAGCCATGAAAAAAAGAAAAAAGAGCCCTGATTCATAGTGTTTGCCAGTTTCAGTGGTGTACAAACTCCCATGGCCAAATTCAAGCCATCAACGTGATATCACTGAGCAGAGATTTGGGCAGAGATCTGCAGCAGTACATCATTATACAGCATTTCTGCCATTCAGATATAATAATTGTAAATAACCTTGAGAACGCAGATAATAATAAAAATAACCAGGAAGTGATGGGTTTTAGTAATGTTATCTTTTTCTCAGTGAGATGTATTTACTTTTCAGTTTATGTAATTTAATAGTTGTGTTTAACAACTGGTGTAAGCTAGTAAAACCCAACTCAAAAATACTAACACCTACAGAGAAAGCTTTGGTTATTTTATTTTTTATTTTTTATTTTTTATTTTTTAAAGATTTTATTTATTTATTTGACAGAGAGATAGACAGAAGAGCACAAGCAGAGGGAGTGGCAGAGGGAGAGGGAGAAGCAGGCTCTGCACTGAGCAGGGAACCCGATGCGGGACTCGATCCCAGGACCCTGAGATCATGACCTGAGCCGAAGGCAGACGCTTAACCATCTGAGCCACCCAGGCGCCCAAGCTTTGGTTATTTTATTGCCCAGGTTTCAAATGGCCTTGATTTTGGTGGAAGCAATCAACCTCTGGGAAAGTGTGAATAGATGGATGGCAACAATGGCCCAGATTTTCCACCCTCCCTGTATCCACACCATTTTGCAATATGATATTGCAACTCCTTCTACTGGGAGATAGTGTATTTCCCCAGCCTTAAATCTCAGCTGACCATAAGACTTGCTGTGGGCTAAAGAATTGGGCATAACTGACAAGATGCCTGTTGAGAATCTAGACCTCCAGAGTCCTTGTGTGCTAACAGTCTCTCTCCCTTACCCTCCTGCTTTCATCTTTTTTTTTTTTAATTTTTATTTTATTTTATTTATTTGAGAGAGAGAATGAGACAGAGAGCATGAGAGAGGGGAGGGTCAGAGGGAGAAGCAGACTCCCCACTGAGCAGGGAGCCCGATGCGGGACTCGATCCCGGGACTCCAGGATCATGACCTGAGCTGAAGGCAGCCGCTTAACCGACTGAGCCACCCAGGCGCCCCCCTCCTGCTTTCATCTTGAGAACACTCCCAGTCTCCTGCTCTTGCACCCTTGGCTCCAGCAAGAGAACATTCCCTGGCTAGACTGACTTTGAGGGAGTGATACGCAAAACACACAGAGAAGGCTGGGTAGACCAGATCAGTGCCAAGGGGGTCCAAAGCATGTGAGAGATCCCAGTCAAAATCAGCAGAGCCATTTCACCAACCCACGGCTGACCACAGACACATAAAGGAACCCAGCCTAAACAGAAGAACCCCAGAGCTGATCTGCAGGTTCATCAGCAATAACAGACGCTTACTGTTTTATGACCTTGTGTTTGGGGAGGTTTGGTAGAGCTTGAGAGTAAAGCTGATTTCTGCCTTCCATACTGAGACTGAAGCCAAAATCATCAACATTTGAACATTTGCTGGAAGCAAGGAAAGAGCTCCTGAAAATATCAGAGGAAATCATGCTGTCAGGTAAAAATTAGGGTTGAGAGAGAGATACTGCTGTTTTTGCTAATCTGGATGCATGTGTCTTTCAAGAATTGTCGTCTGTAGATGGCTTATATCCCAAACTCTAGTTCTAGTCAGAAAGAATTTTGCTATTTTAAATATCAGAATCATAGTTCCAAAATATTCTTAATAGGTTTTATGGATTCAGTACTTGTGAATATATCTTGGAAGAATGAAGACTTGCTTTTAAAAAATACACCACTGGAAAATACTAATATTTCTGGATAATTAAAAGGATCTTTATATTTTTAAATTTAGAATCTTCAAATCACAGAATGCTACCCTAGCCACTGTGTAAGATTGCCAACTGAAGTATGGAATCAAATGGCTTCACTGTCTTGAAATGTATCATTTCCTTCCGTAGTCGTAAAAATGATATAACAGCCAGGAAAATATTTCATCCATACTTTTTTAATGCAATAAGTATTTTAAAGAGTATAACTAATATGATCTTACTCATGGGATATACAGTTTCTTACCCTGAGGAGTATTCCGAAGGATAGCAAAATAAGTGACCAGGAATTTTAATTTATCTCAAGGAAGAAGATTAGTTGGCCTAAGTTTTAAAATAAAGAGTGTGATTGGAAAGAAATTCAAATATCTAAAGGCAAAATCCTGGAATACCCAAGGTCCTTTCCGTAGTTGAATCTTTGTGGATTCTTATTGGCAGTCTTGCTAAGGCATCTTTCTGGAGAAACACAAAGTAGCTTTCTAGCCAAGAACAAAAGTGAAGAGGTTTTTTTTTTTTTTTTTAAGATTTTATTTATTTATTTGAGAGAGAGAATGAGAGAGAGAGAGAGAGAGCATGAGAGGGGGGAGGGTCAGAGCGAGAAGCAGACTCCCTGCTGAGCAGGGAGCCCGATGTGGGACTCGATCCCGGGACTCCAGGATCATGACCTGAGCTGAAGGCAGTCGCTCAACCAACTGAGCCACCCAGGCGCCCAAAAGTGAAGAGATTTTATCACCAAGAGAAACAGGTGCTGTGGGGAAAGTTTAGAATCACGTAATCAACCTAAGAGAGACTAGAACCTTATGTTACAGAACTTTAGAGTTTCCCAAGGAGCTTGATATCCTGTTTCTAAGAGGATTAATGGGAAAAGAAAGGAAAAAAGGAAAGGCAAAATAAGCTTGGGAATTGTCCCTTTTATCCTCTACGTTAGGTACTTTTATTTTTATTTTTGTTTTATTTTTAAATCAGCACCAGGAGATGTGCTTTACACAGAAAAGAGCAAACAATTTGACACACCAGGCAAAATTGGGATTGGTTAAAACCAGTCTCAAGACAGAAGGAACCTAGGAATAGATTTTGAATAAATGAAATTATAGACAGCCCCACTGTTCTCAATTAATGAGAAAGAAATGGTCCTAATTTCCAGTAGAATGGACACTGAAATATCACGTTAAAACATGTATGGAGCGCCTGGGTGGCCTCAGTTGGTTAAGCGTCTGCCTTTGGCTCAGGTCCCAGAGTCCTGGGATCGAGCCCCGGGCTGGGCTCCCTGCTCAGTGGGGAGCCTGCTTCTCCCTTCCCCTGCTCTTGTGCTCTCTCTCTTTCTCTCCCTCTCAAATGAATAAATAAAATCTTAAAAATAAATACATAAATAAAATAAAATATGTATAAATGAGTTACTAGTGTTCCAGTCCCAGTCTCCAAATAATATTGGATGTCCATGGGCATAATTATTCTAGGTGCTAAATAAAGTAAGCTTCAAAAATAAGCTTAGATTGGCTCCTGGCATCCAGAACAGTCACCTGAGCAATATACTTCTGTCTCATTTCCGAATATCTATCAAGATTTCATTCACATGTTACCTTTGCTATGAAGTCTGGCCCATTCCTGCCATCCCAGCTCCCAGCCCACTGAGCAAAATTAAAATCTTGTTATTCCTGGGGCGCCTGGGTGGCTCATTGGGTTAAGCATCTGCCTTTGGCTCAGGTCATGATCTTGGGGTCCTGGGATAGAGCCCCATTTAGGTGCTCCCTGCTCAGTGGGGAGTTTGCTTCTTCCTCTCCCTCTGCCCCTCCCTACCACTCCTGCTCTCTCTCTCTCAAATAAATAAAAAAAAATCTTTTAAAAAATAAATAAAATCTTATTATTCCCAAGCATTTCCTTGGCATCCCAATTGTATCATTTACCACGTTTGACTGTGAATTATAGACACTTGCATACTTTCTGTGGCTTCCCTATTTCAAGTATAAGAACTATGAAAGCAAGGATTCCTTTTATTTCTTTTTACATCATCTGGGACAAAACACAGGAATTTTCCTGTATAAGATGTTCAATATTTTTGTAGAGTTAAGTAGTGCTAATTCACAAAGAGCTCACACATCATATACAATACTGATTAATGTTTTGCCCAACCACTAAGGGATGAGAATTTTACCAACTCACCAAAATACATAAACTTCAGTTCAAAGATAAAGAGAAAACAGATATAAAATTTAGAGACAAGGAGACAACATTATCATTTATTACACAAGGTATGGTTTTAAGCTTGTTAGAATGAAGAGAATCAACTTGAAAATATTACAAAGAGATTCAGTGAAGTTCCTGAATATACAATAATAAATAAAAAATTAGTTTTCCTTTATTAAATACAAGGCACTTAAAAATAAATGAAATATTTGCCTAGAACTGCATCAAAGTGATGGAACACCCACAAAAACTTAACTTTAAATATGTAAGATCTATGTGATGAAAATTTTAAAACATTAAGAGGGGATATAAAAGACAACCCAGATACAAATAAAGACGTACTCTCTCCTTGGATGGAAATACCATCTTGTACGCTAAACAGATAAACTGTCACTATGTTAATCTAAACATGTAGAGTAATACCAATAAAAAAATTAAAAGAATTTTTAGAAAATAATATAAATATATTATAAAATCATATAAATTGACTCTCAAATTGATATGAAATATAAATAAATGAAAAGAAAAACTAAGAAGTAAGACTATCTCTACCAAATAATAATACATATTATAAACACAGATTTATAATAGTATTATTATATTTAATTATATATTATATATTATATATAATTCATATATATGATATATAAATTATATATTTAATATATATAACATATATAATATATTATTGTATTTAAATATATATTTATATTATATTTATAATAATAAACCTATTATAACTAGTCTAAAAATATATAGAAAGGTCAATGAGAATAGAAATATAGATGAACTTTCAGTATATAATCAAGATAGCATTTCAAATCAGTGAGGAAAAAGATAGATTATGCCATAATTAATGTTGACAGCTGGGCCACCATCTAGAGTCAAATGAAACTAATACTGTAGTAGACATTACCAGCACACTAATCTTTGGTTCCCCCTTTCTTCCCTGGGTATAGTGAAGACTCTATTTCCCAGCCCCCTTGCAATTAGACTGGGCGATGTGACTAGATCTGGCCAATGAAATGTGAACAGAAGAAATATGTATTGTTTCCAGGCTGATGCATTGAAAAATCCCTGTTAGTTGTCCAGTTGCTTGCTCTCTTCTCCTACCAGAGGAAATGCAAAGGTCTCTCATTAGGATGGCATAGCCCACGTTAGAAACAGCCTATATTGCTGAGGGTAGCTTGGAACTTTTTTCAAACCTTCAGAAAAAAACTTTTGATGTGTTATTCCACTGACATTGAGGGTTTTTTTTTTCGTCATCATGGACTACCTTAGCCTATCCTGACTAATAAAGATCCCTTTGTTACTGTCGTAAAATAAGGTCCAGATGGTTCAAAGATATGATCATAAAAATTAAAACATAAAACCACTGGAAGAAATCACAAAATTATCTTTATTATTTTAGAATGGATAGGTCTTTTAAGCAGCACTCCAAATTAAAAACTCATAAAGAAAAGGATTAATAAATTTGACTACAAAAAACTCTGTAAAGCAAATATTTCACAAAGTCAAATAAAAGTAAAAACCTGGAGCTGACACATGGTGCACAGGTTTTAATATATCAAAGTGTCTTATAAAGCGATAAGAAAAAGTACAATAATTCATTGGAAAATGGGCAACGCATATGGTTGGAAATGCAAATATATTGCTCAGGAGACAAGGCTCCTCTCAACTCATAACTGAAGAAATACAAATTTAAATAATAAAGAGCTCCCTATTTTTCATCCATCACATTTACAACATTCAAAAAATGGTTAATGAAACATGATGTTGGCAAGAGTGGAACAAATAGGTGATTTTGAATGCTACTGCTGGAAGTGTAAATTGATACAACCTCTTTGTAGAGCAGTTTGGTGATATATTTCATAATTTAAAATGCACATGCATTTGGATGCAGAAATTTCAGTCATAGGATATTCAAATGTAGCCATGTTATGCCCAAAGATACGTTTAGTAAATATATATTGAAGCATTGTTTGGAGCAGCAAAACTGGAAACAATAAAATATTTGTTAAGAGGCAGCTCAATAAATAAATGTTGGTGCATCTATAAAATCAAATAGTCTACAGTCTCGGGGCACCTGGGTGGCTCAGTCGTTGAGCGTCTGCCTTCGGCTCAGGTCCTGATCCCAGGGTCCTGGGATCGAGCCCTGCATCGGGCTCCCTGCTCAGCCAGGAGCCTGCTTCTCCCTCTCCCGCTCCCCTTGCTTGTGTTCCCTCTCTAGCTGTCTCTCTCTCTGTGTCAAATAAATAAATAAAATCTTTAAAAAAAATAGTCTACAGTCTCTGAAAGAGAAGGAAATGGATATATGTGTACTAATACAGTACAATTTCAGGCATATCGCTGATTAAATAGCATTTGATAGTATGCCATCATTTACATAGAATTGAAAAAAACTTTAATGGGCTAGTATGTGCACAGGTTTTATGGGAAATAAAAATAGGAATATGGAATAGGAATAAGAATAGTACTATGGATTGCTGCCTCTGGGAATGGAACGGAAAAAATGGGAGTGGGAGGGTACACTTCTTAATGATAACCTTTAACACTGCCAGAATTTATTTTTTAGCAGATGTATGAATTCCTTTTTTCTTTCAAAAAATAAAAACAATTTAAATACATTAAACCAGCCCAATTCCACTGCTACCCAAATAGCTAATATCATTTGAATTTTCACATCCCAAAGGTCATAAAACGGCAAAAATGATTATGTTCCTGATAATCACTGTCAAGAAAATTTCTGTCTCAAAGAGGAGTATAGACAGGTCGCAGACAGTTGCTACTCCCGACATTCATTTAAAAGAAAAACTTACTCAACTTGGAACATCATTCCAACAGTTAGGAAGTGAAACTGACAGTCCTCACCTTCCTTAGATAAAAATCCAATCAGAAAATGTGACATTTTCACCCACATAATGCAGCTAAGGTGCTTCCCTGCCACCGCAAACAGCTGAGGATGTAAGAAAACTTCTGACATTATGCAAGATTTCTAGCCCGTGAAACTGATAGACTTAAAAAGCACAGGGCAGATGCAGCATTAATCTGCTCCCACGTGTTTTACATTAATCTGCTCCCACGTGTTTTACATTAATCTGCTCCCACGTGTTTTACGACTATTTAAGGGGCCTGTTAACATGAATAATGCACAGGAGTTATTTTTACATGAAATGTGCTCAGAAATTACAGAATGAACAACTCGATGATGGCAAAGATTTCTAAGAATCAAATTTATAAGACAGAATAACCACAAGTGTTCTCTTATTTTTATTTCCTGAGCCTTGTGATTAAATTTATAAGATAATGTCAGTTGCTTAACTGATAATGATTCTGTTTACTATTTTCTAGGATTTTTTAAAAATGAAATTTTAAAAAATTACACTTTTGTAAAATCAGAAAATGGCACACCAAAAAATGCCTTAGGAAAAAATAAATTTTTCCATGGGGGAGTGGTTATTTTTTTTTTTAATTTTTTTAAGATTTTATTTATTTGTGAGAGAGACAATGAGAGACAGAGAGCATGAGAGGGAGGAGGGTCAGAGGGAGAAGCAGACTCCCTGCTGAGCAGGGAGCCTGATGTGGGACTCAATCCCGGGACTCCAGGATCATGACCTGAGCCGAAGGCAGCTGCTTAACCAACTGAGCCACCCAGGCGCCCATGGGGGAGTGGTTATTAAGAGGAAAAGAAAGAATAGTATTGAGATAAAAATTTGGTAGAGCTAATGGGTTAATAACAAATTATAATTTCTGGGTTTTTTTTCTGTTATTCTGGAATAGAAATTCATTTTTCCTAATAGAACTTGAATTTAAAGTGTTCTAATAGATGTTAGTAGTCAGACTGAACAATGAAAAAAATAAATAGTCCAGAAATAGACCTACGTACATAGGGAAAGATTGTATATGAAAAGGTGGTATCTCAACCCACTAGGACAAAACCTGGACTTTTAAATAAATTGTGCAATAGACGGACTTTTTAAATAAAAGGTGTTGGCACAATTGGATAGCAGCATGTTGAAAACGTGTGCAATTGGATTCTTAAATAAATGATATTGGAACACCTAGATACCAGATTAGGACAAAAGACGGACTTCAAAAAAATAGTGTTGTAACAAAAGGCTATCAAGTAAGAAAAAGATAAAATGAGACCCATACCTCACAACACACAACATAAAAAATCCCAGATGATCATAAAACCATACTTGAGAAAAACTGTGGGTGAATTTCTTGATAAACTAGATATGGAAAAAAGACTTTCTGTGACTCAAAATCCAAAAGCAATAAAAGAAAATATTAATACGTTGACTACATAAAAATACAAACAAAAGCGTCCATGGCAAAGAGCACTAAGGAAATTCAAAAGGCAAAAAACAAACCAGGAGAACATTTTTGCACCTCAGTGACAGATAAAGAACTAATTCTCCTAAAAAGCTCCAAAAAAGTTAAGGGGGAAAAAAGACCAAATACTAAATAGAAAAAGATGCAAAATACAAGAGTAGAAAGTTGTAGAAAAAAACATTATATATATATAATATAATATATATATTATATAAAGAGAATATATATATTCTCTTAAACTATGAAAGGATGCTTAATTTCATGCATAGTAAGAGAAATTAACATTAAAACTATATTAATAGCATTTCTTACCAAATTGACAAAAATAAAAAAAAACTTGACAATCCACTATATGGTGAGGCTGGGGGTGTGGGGGCCAATATCATCTTATACATTGCAGGGGGCATAGAAAATGATCACAACAAAAGAGAAATTAGCAAAAAAAACAATCCTCAGAATGTACCCTAAAATTGGATCTCTGCACCATAGGCAAGGCTTGCATAAAGTTTTGTTTTTTAAATTCAGCCTCATACGAAACAGCAAAATACTGGAAACCACCTACATGCTTGCTGAACATAAGAGACTGACTGAACAAAGTACAGTACCCCATGCAGGGGAATAATGTGCCACTGTATAGAAGAATGAAAAAGATCCTCAGGACCAATATGGAGTGGTTTTGAGGTTATGCTAAGTGAAAAAGGCAAGCTGTAAGAGCATCGAGATAGAATGCTACATTTTGTGTAAGAAAGATAGGGGTGTTTGATAAATATTTTGAAAAAGTGGAGTCTCAGATCATTGGGAAAAGATGAGATGAGGGGACTGGATAGCTGTGTGTGTGTGTGTGTGTGTGTGTCCTTATTTTTGCAAACAGAAACACAGAAAGGAAATAACTAGAAAGTGGGTAGGAATGGGTGAAAGGGATATGGATGGGAATGAGCCTTCTCTGAGTATTCCTACATATATAATCTTGGATTTTGAACTACGTAAATATTTTACATTTTCAAAATGTAAGTTTAAGGGGCACCTGGGTGGCTCAGTCAGTTGAGCATCTGCCTTCAGCTCAGGTCATGATCGCGGGGTCCTGGGATTGAGCCCCTGTCTGGCTCCCTGCTCAGCGGGGAGCCTGCTTCTCCCTTTCCTCCCTGCTTGTGCTCTCTCTCGCTATCTCTTTTGCTATCTCTGTCTCTCCCTCTCAAATAAATATATAAAATCTTTTTTAAAAAGTAAATTTCATAAAAAAGATGAAGAACAGTAATCTCTCAAACTGAATATAGCTATAAATAAAATAATCCAATTGTATAGCAAATTCATATAGCTCTACAGAAAATAATTTTAATACATTTGGAACTTATATTGTGATTGAGAAATGTTCTAAGAAATAAAGAGACCTGCAAAGAAAGGTTGAGTTTTCATTAAGTGGAGTGTTATTAGTGACACTAGTATTTTTATTTTGGAATTATTTTGTGTAGGCTGTAACAAAGCAGTACATGTATTAATGTAGTAAGGAAACAGAATTGCCACTATGAGAAAAAAGAAATAGCTACATGGAAGATGAGGAAGAACCCTGTAACAATGGATAAAGTCGAATGTATTTGGACAGGTAAAACCACAGCTAGGACTATAATTTAAGGAAATAACAACAAAGAAAAACACTGGTAAATGAAGACAGATACTTGCTTCAGGGTTCCTTACAATAGCAAACATAAAATGGGAATTGTGTCACTATTCTACAGTAAATGGATGGTAAATAGTTAATATAATTTCAAATCAATGGATTATTCCTCTGCCATAAACTGATAAATATGAAAAGTATTTAACATCATGGCCATACTTAAGATAGCATGTGAACTTTAATATGACATGTATGCAAATGCACTGATGAACTCTGATCTTTTTGGAGATAAACACATGGCTGGGATTTTTCTTTTATATATTTGGAATTATCCAAGCTCTAAGGCGATTTACTTAGTCTCCAATTTTTTCAAACACATTTTTTATAGTAGCGTCAGATGTTGCCAACATTAATGACAGAATACCTTTCCATCACTCTCCCCACCTTGTTCTTAAACTGTTCTTTGTGCCACCCTCCCATTTTTGGTGACCAAGCCTTTATGAAGGCAATAATTCAAGACTGGCCCCCCAAATAATTGGTTTCCTCTTCTCAGTCACACAGCCAAAAGGATTTATTTGGAGCCAAAGACGCATAATTCTAGTGTTCCAATGTAGTGCTAGAATTAATAGTGTGTGAAATTTTTGCTGCATGCAACTAATACCAACCAATGCTATTAAAGCAGTATGTTTTGTCAGGATTAAAAAGAAATATTTTGAATGGGCTGGGATTCACCACAGTCTGAATTTCTGCCCTTGAATTAACCATGCCACACCTTATTAATTGTGGCAAAGATGCCATCAACACAGTCAGATGACACTCCTGAACTTCTTGCTCCCCTCTGCTTCAGCAACTATATGGTTTTAGATGCATGATTTATTGTCTAACATCTTGTTGCCAGAGAAACTAGCTCAGTTCACAAAGGCAAGGCATGATTCAGCTCCATATATTAATTTTCTTTTACAACTTCATGGTTTCTCAATTCATCTTGAATTGAGCATGAATATTGGTAAATTATAAGCAGAACATTTAAGGACATGATTAAAAGAAGCTTGGTGAGTTTCTAGTTCCTTGGAACATTTCGAAGAATTTACTTAAATAATGTGAACAATGTAATACAACAGTTAAGTGTCAGGGGGAAAATACTGACGGAGCAGAGAATCGATCTATGATGACTTTTTTTTTTTTTTTTTTGTAATTTACACACTAGAATAATAATTTACTTTGTTTTTTGGAAAAAAAAATGGTAAGAATAAGGGCTGTAGTCACACTTCTACAGTATTTCAAATGCTCCACAGTATCCTTCAAGTAAATTATTTGATTTATCAACTGGAACCAAGAAATTTTGAGCAGCTAGCCATAAAATTAAACATCAAGTCCAGTTGCTGTTACTTATACAATTTATTCAATATACTTTCCAAAGGTTTTATCAACTACTACCTCATATAAAATATCTATTTTTATTTTAGACATTCTAAGATCTACTCTTTTTCAATATTATGCACTAATTTATTTGAAGCATTGACTTTAAAACTATGTAAACACAAATTTTATTTGCATTATTCAGCTATTCCACATTCCTAGCTCTATGTGGGACAGAACTAATATAAGATCTTAAATTAATTTTATTTAGATTTTCATTTGGTATTCACGTATGTAAATAAAAATATGTAGCTAATGCCTTTTAATAATCTTTAATATTCAAACAAAATTGCATGAATGGAATTGATTATTATAGAACTATATTTTCAGAGTCCCCCAAAATAAAATAAATCTCTCTCACTAACCTTTAGTTTCAATAGCAGAGATTTACCTATGGCAAAACTAATCAAGTCAATAGTTAATTTCCCAGATCATCTGTATATGTCCCAACACATAAAACTTCTTTTTTAACTCTCATTAAATTCACACTAAGGTACCATAAAAATGAAGGCGAATGTAATTCATATACAGATACCAAATGACTTATTTATTTAACTTCAAGTAAAGAGAGTGAAATTTAATTTTTAATTAACATTTATAAAAAGAAAAATTATGTCTGGCAAGTAATTTTTAAGCAGATATTACAAATCCTAGTAAGGAAATGTTTAATGAAAATTTAAACATCATCTTAGTATTTTTGAAATATGAATGATGAGCGCAGCTTTTAAAAAAAAAATGCCATTCAATTGCACTACTGGGTATTTACACCAAAGATACAAAAGTAGGGATCCGAAAGGGTGCATGCACCCCGAAGTTTATAGCAGCAATGTCCACAATAGCCAAACTGTGGAAAGAGCCAAGATGTCCATCGACAGATGAATGGATAAAGAAGATGTGGTATATATATACAATGGAATATTATGCAGCCATCAAAAGGAATGAGATCTTGCCATTTGCAACGACGTGGATGGAACTGGAGGGTATTATGCTGAGCGAAATAAGTCAAACAGAGAAAGACAGGTATCATATGACCTCACTGATATGAGGAATTCTTAATCTCAGGAAACAAACTGAGGGTTGCTGGAGTGGTGGGGGGTGGGAGGGATGGGGTGACTGGGTGATGGACACTGGGGAGGGTATGTGCTCTGGTAAGCGCTGTGAATTGTGCAAGACTGTTGAATCTCAGATCTGTACCTCTGAAACAAATAATGCAATATATGTTAAGAAATAAAAAAAGAAGAAGAAGAATGTAGCAGGAGGGGAAGAATGAAGGGGGGGAAATCGGAGGGGGAGAAGAACCATGAGAGACGATGGACTCTGAAAAACAAACTGAGGGTTCTAGAGGGGAGGGGGTGGGAGGATGGGTTAGCCTGGTGATGGGTATTAAAGAGGGCAGGTACTGCATGGAGCACTGGGTGTTATGCACAAACAATGAATCATGGAACGTGACATCTAAAACTAATGATGTAATGTATGGGGATTAACATAACAATAAAAAAAAATTTAAAAAAAAATAAAATAAAATGGGAAAAGAAATGCCATTCAAGATATAATTGAAAATGAAAATTTAGCTAGAGAGTGAGAAGCCTACATAATATAAGAGAAAAAATTATGACTGTGGCTGATGTAGCAATGTGTCTAATTTGTCAGATAATGACCCCACCTGCAAGGGTATTAAAGGTAGGAATTCATGACTCCTAGTTTCAGAAATAACAATAGCTACCACACACAGAGCCAGGACTATGAAACATTATGGTCTTTTATCCTCGTAAAAACCCTAAGAAATAGTATTCTGAACTTCATTGTATGGATGAGGCCATCAAGAATGAGGAAGTGAAGTGACTGACTATAGCCACACAGATAACACTGGTAGAGCCTCTTCACCACTGCTATCCCTTCCACGTTGAGGCGACAGAGCTAAATCCTTCACTTCCAAGGTATTAAGTCAACTCATGCGAATGCTTCTCTACAGGGAACCAGGAAGAAGCTATGGCTTTTGAAAATTATTGCTCCCCAACTAACTTCTAACCACCTTTAATTTAACCTCAACTCAAGCTATATCTTAACTTACGAGTCTTTCAAGAGAGCCAAGTGGCATCAATTTTACACAAGTGCAAACATGTAAAGTGATAGGAAACTGGTCTCCTGAAAGAATTATCAGTAGACTTGGAATTCCACTATAGTGGTGCACCATGCATTAAGCTGGCCTAAATGCCAAACTACATTCCAGCTACTGTAGAAACAAATTAAATTCTCGTATTTTGAATGATATATTGCCAATGCTGATGGCTTTTTGTCAAAGCCAATGTATAAATTAGGAAGAAAAGACAAAGTAAGACCAACACTAATACAGTTTAAAATTGATAACAATCCACAAGGGAGCACAAGATAAAACTCAGCTGTATATTATCAAGGGATCTTCACGTAAAGAAAGACCTTTCTGGTTTAGATCACCCAAGAACTTGGTCTTTAAATATCTTTAATTAGGTATCGGCGCTATTGTGGGAATAAGCATCGCTCTTAAGCTGGTGTTCCAGTCCCAATATGGAGTGTGATAAACTTCATGAGAACTGACTATAGAAACATTTACCAAAGAGATTCAGCAGAACATTTATCCTGTGAGATGCTTGACAAAGAGGTCCATTGTCAAAAAAAGAATGGAAAATGGCCCTAATACATGTCCAACACATCAGTCTCTGAGAAGTTCTGTAACAACAACAAAAAAAACCCTAGCATCTTCCAAACATATTTGATCAGACAAGAGTTTTATCTCATTACACCTTAGTATTCCAATGAATTCACTTGGAGAAATGCTGAGTTACTGTTTTTTAGAGTATTCTCTGTCCCTGAGAGGAAATAAAGTGACTCGTCACAAGGTTACACCCATTTATGGTTAACAGTGATCAACAAATTCTTCCAGCACCACTGGTCCTAACCTGAAATCGGTAATTCCTGGATACAAATTAAAATGTCAAGAAACATCTGGATGATGAAGGACCAAGAGGCACAGAGAAAATGTCTTGGTGAGTGAAGCTGAAAGGTGAATTCTGATCTGTGAGAACTAATGATCCTGTTTCACAACTAAACACAAACAAATAATTCTGCTTAGTTTGGTTAATCCATCGCCTCGAAATTGCTATAGACATTAATCTCAGCAGTCTTAGAAAATTTCATTTTGTCATTAAAAAATATGGGTAAAGTAGCAAATATTTTACTACATTATTTTGCCTTTTAATTGCCACTTTTTATGTAAGATCAACACTATTTTTTCAGGTACTTGAAATTTCACGTTTTAGACTGCTAAGAATGTGTTCACATTCAGAAAAGAGAAAAAAAAACAACTATGGCGAGAGTATTCTTTTATCCCTGAACATACCCACTTTGTGTCAGATATCATACCCAAAGTCTGCCATGTAGGATTTCACGTTTTTATGGTAAACCGAATAAATGTAATAATTTTCAGCCATTTCCCATTCAAAGATGATAAAAGCAAAATTCTCAGAAGAAACTAGCACATACTCTTAAGTTCCTTCCACCCCACTGAGCGGCCTCACAAATTAATATCATGATATCACACTTTATGGCTGAGAAAGCCATTTCAGGTATGTATGTTTCTTAATTGTGTCAATAACTCCATAAATATTACCTCCCCTTCCGCAGAATTTTTCTCCTGTTTATGTCATGTGTCAAATCACATTCCAGTTTTTCCTGCTGTTGGACCAGGTGTCAAATTGTGTGCCAACTTACTTTAGAACCTGATCTTCAAAAAGAAAACAATTTAAGTTATATAAATGCTTAATTATCTATCAGACTCACTGAGTGCTAAGAAGTAGAAATTGAAAAGTGAACCAAAGGCAGATAGTTAAGTAGCCGTGAGTGACCTCCCAAAGTGTCCAACATTAAAATTTGTGTCTAGCTACAAACCATAATCCAACTCACGAGACAACCCTAGCCAGCAGGAATTATCATTGCACAAAGAAACTAAGAAAACTTCCCAGGATCTCTCAGTTAATATGTGCACTGGGATTTGAATCTGGGTCTCTTTGACCCCAAACCTTGTTCTTCCATTTCAAAATACTATTTCAGATTTTGCTGCCATGGCTTTGTAAGGCAGAGAAATATGTCAACACGTTCTTAACTGAAAGCAAATTGCTCTAAAATTATTTTGATGGTTGGGAAAATCTATTTAACTGCTTGCAAATCCAGATAGTTTTAAAAAAAGAACAGTAAGTCTTAGTGCAATGGATTACCGATGGCCCTCTGTGGGCAGGTGTTTGGCTGCAAAGATAAATATGCTTCAACTTCATTTTTGTACAGTTAATATATAAAAAATAGATTTTCATGGGTAAGTATAAATACCAGAACTAGAAAGTATAAATCTCTCATTCTGAAGCGATCCATAGTAGAGCATGGAATTTCGCTGTAAATTGGTAACTCTATCTTGCTTTTGCTACTACAATATATCACATGAGCATCAGTGATACATTTTATTTCTTACTAAAATTTATTCTGATGATGGCTAAAATGTATGCGAGGTATACAACAGATGTGAAAGTTGTATTGTTTTATATGCATTTTTATCACTGAGTCCTTGCAGCAACCAGATAAGCTAAACATGGAGATTATTTCCATAAATTCAGGTGGGGAAACTAAGTCTCAGAGATGCAGAAGAACTAGCTGAGTTACAGCTAGTTATTGGCTTTGAGTCTTGGCCATCTGACCTCAGGGCTTGTGAACTTAATGACTACAAGTTATTAAGCATTCACAATGCACAAGGACACTTGTTGGGTGGTCTGATGTATGAAAAAATGAGCACAAATGTGCTAGTAATAAGAAAAAACAACATATTCTGAAATAAAGGCACTTTTTAAAAGCCATAAAGCCTATTTCTGAAATGATTCCCACTACCCATTTTATCCACTTTGACAATCTTATGATTATAAAGAAAAAAAATCTATTTATATTAGATCACTTTTGAAATAATCCTACAGTACCACTCCCTATAAAGAAGGAAATCATAAACTTGGTTTTATAATGTAATAAGGAAATAGTATCATAAACTGAATTGTGTCCCCACAAAATTCATATGTTGAAGTCCTAATCTCCAGTATTTCAGAATGTGACTGTATTCGGGGGGCTAAGGTCTTTAAAGAGGTAATTAAGTTAAAATGAAGCTGTGAGGATAGGCCCTAATCCAATACCACTGCTGTCCTTAAAACAAGAGGAAATTAGGACATTGATCAGTACAGACAAGACCATGTGAGGACAGAGAAGGAAGACAGCTATCCAGAAGCCAAGATGACGGACCACAGAAGAAAATAACCTTGCTGTTACCTTGATCCGTTCTAGTCTCCAGAACTGTGAGGAAATAAATTTCTGTTATTTTAAGCCACCTAGTCTGTGGTACTTTGTTAAGGCAGTGGGAGGAGATTTATACAAACACCATGATGCACTTTATGTTAACTAAACCCAATCACGTTCAAGGGAAACTGTACTAAAAACCAGTCTTTTTGACAAGCAAATACTGTAGGAAAATTCTCAATACCTTACTGCACAAAATCCCTATTTAAAAAAAAAAAGAAACTATCCATTTAAACTGGTGCTTTTCCCTTGGAGTAATGGTTCTCAAAACTTTGCTAAACACAGGAATCTCTGGGGAACTCTAAAGAAAACATTGATGCTCGAGTCCCACACCAGACATTTTGATTTAATTGATCTGGGTGTGGCCTGCACATCAAGATTTTAAAAGCTCCCCAAGTACTACTCATATCTCTACATTAGAACCCAAGATTAAAAACCCTTTAGAGGGCGGTTCACAATGCAGAATTAATTTATGAAATAAATATCAGATATATCCACAAGATGGCGTATCATTGCATTTGTAAGAACTAAAATTGAGAAACATTTTCAAAATGCAACTCAATACCATCTCATGTAGAACAAATTGGGTTTAGATTGAAATTATACCAGGCAGGAGCAATGGCAAAATGAGTCACAGCCTTCTGAAAAGACCTGAGGTTTAGATAACTCATGTTACTAATCCTGTCTTCAACAAGGGGTCCTCTCTAAGCAAAATGAGAATGTTCATGGCTGCCATGCCCTTGGCCTGCTATTACCTCTGGGCAGAACTGTGGTCCCCCATTCCCTCTCCATAACCCTTCAGGGACCTCATGAACTCTTCGGCAGCAGGGTCCTAAGACACTTGCTATTATAAAAAATATAGAATCTTTATTCAGCCACACACGTTTAGTTAGCTGTACTTCACAGATGGATATACATATATACTGCTCAAATTCAATTCTTGATAAGAGACATACTCTTCTCAAATTTGGGAATTTACACCAACATCCCAGAAAAGACTTAGCCTCTCTGTGATTGCTTGAAAAGAAGTAAAAAGCTTTTAACCATTAGAAAAGATATTCTATACTTTAATGGTAGCTTTTAAAATCTTCCCTTGTTCACTATTGAATGACCATGAAGATGAGGGGCAGATGGAAGAGGCAGAAGCGTTTTAATGCAAATAGATACCTATACCTCCCTCAGCATCCTGATATTTCTGCTACCAAATCTCTGACTAGTTATATAAAGGTTTTTGTTTCCAAGGAAACCAAACCACTGACATCTATGGAATTTAATGAACATAAGAAAGGAACCATGCCATATAATTTACATCTGGAGGTAAATGTGACTCGCTGTCAAAATCATTACACACACAGAGATAATTCTGTGAAATTTTAAGCTCTACTTTTCTCCATTTAGTAAAGATGTAAATAAATACTTTTATGGAAACGGGATGACAACAAACAAACAAAAACTCTTGCAACATGTCAGGTAAATTAAGAAATAGGTAGAACCAAGAACATGGGTCAAAGTTAGAGCTCCTTGGCGATTGAGAGAAAAAGAAAGAAACCTTTATTTTGTTGTATAAAGGGTTTTCTTCTTCCCTCAACTTCAAATATCTGCATCACATTTTTATGACTGTGGCTTCACACAATGGTGGAATCTTTACAAAGTCAGGGAAATAGCTTATAATCAGCAAAGGGGGACAATAAATAAAACACTCATTTCAACTCCCGGCCTCATGGATGATTCATTGAAATCACTGTTGTAGAACATCCAAATAACAGCTCATTATGAGATTTATATATTGGCATCCAGATCCTATGATGAGCTATTTGGGATTTGACAACCCTTAAATAAATAGCCTATTTTGGATATTAGCAGGAAATGCTGTGGATATAGGGGAAAAATTAAAGCATATATAAAATGGTATCTTCAATAAAATTAAAAGTGTACAAAAGTGAGAAAAAAAGCTAGAAGGAAATTCCACCATTTTACCTAGATGACTACTCCCTCCTTCTTGAAATACTTTTTTAGATATCCAGAAAATACTCTCTTCTGATTTTTCTCCCTCCTCACTGGTTGCTCCTTCTGTCTTTTCCTTTTTTTTTTTTATTGTGGTAAAATATGCATGCCATTAACTTTACCATCTTAATGATTTTCAAGTATATAGGTTACTGACATTAGGTAATATTCATTGTTGTGTTATGCAACCATCAACCACCATTCATCTCCAGAACTTTTTAATTTTGTCAAACTGAAACTCTGTACCCATTAAATAATAACTTCCCATTCTCCTCTTCTCTCCTCCCAGTCCCTGGAAACTGCCATTCTACTTTCTGGCTCTATGGATTTGCCTACTCTAGTTACCTCATATAAGTGGAATCCTATAATATGTGTCCTTTTATGTCTGGCTTATTTCACTTAACATAATGTCTTCAAAGTTTATCCATGTTAGAGCCTGCGTCAGAATTTCATTCCTTTTTAAGGTTGAATAATTATCCATTGTGTGTGTGTGTGTGTGTGGTGTGTGGCATGTGTGTGTTTGTGTTTATGTGTACCATATTTTGTATATCCATTCATCTAGTGTTGGATATGTTGGTTGTCTTCACCTTTTGGCTATTTTGAATAATGTCACTGTGAACACTGGTGTACAAATATCTGTTTGAAGCCTCTGCTTTCTTTTTTCTTTTTTTTTTTTTTTGATTTTATTTATTTATTTGAGAGAGAGAGCCCAAGAGGAGGTAGGGTCAGAGGGAGAAGCAGACTCCCTGCCGAGCAGGGACCCCGATGTGGAACTCAATCCCGGGACTCCAGGATCATGGCCTGAGCCGAAGGCAGTCGCTCAACCAACTGAGCCACCCAGGCGCCCTGAAGCCTCTGCTTTCAATTCTCTTGGGTATATACCATTCTCAATCTCTTTCCTGGCTCTTTTTCATCTTTTCGAAGTTTAAATGCTGGAGGTCCCAGGGCTCAGGTTATCAGTCCTTTTCCTTCTATACCTATATTCCATAAGAGACCTCACTTAGTTTTGAGATTTAAATATTCGCTTACAACTCCATGGCCAACCTTGCCCCCGAACACCAGTATATCCAAATAGGCCATCATCAGATAGAAGTCAAATAGGCACCTCAAACTTTAACTGTCCAAAAACCCAACTCTGAGTTTTTCTGATTAAATGTGTTTCTTCCTTCCCAACTTAGGACATGGCAACTCAATTCTTCCACTTTCCCAGGTCAAAACACTAAGCAGGGGTGCCTGGGTGGCTCAGTCGTTAAGCGTCTGCCTTCGGCTTAGGTCATGGTCCCAGGGTCCTGGGATCGAGCCCCGCATCGGGCTCCCTGCTCAGCGGGAAGCCGGCTTCTCCCTCTCCCACTCCCCCTGCTTGTGTTCCTCTTCTCGCTATATCTCTCTCTGTCAAATAAATAAAATCTTTAAAAAAAAAAACAAAACACTAAGCATTGTTCTTGATTCCTTTTTCATACCTCACATCCAATGCATTCACAAATTCTGTGGTGCTACCTTCCAATTCAGATTCTGACTTTTTTTTTCCCATTAGCTCTACACCTCTCAGTCAAAATCATTATCAACACTGCCCCAGATATTTGCAATAGCCATTTGGTTGGCGTCCCTTCTTCTTCCTTTTTCTTCCTTTCTTTTCTATGGTCTACGTTCCATGCAGTGAGTGGTCAGTGATGTTTTTAAAAGCAAAATCAGATCTTATCACTACTCTGCTCAGAACTTTCAGATCCCTTCTTAGGTCTCTCAGAAGAAAAAACCACAGTCATTAGCATGGTTTACAAGGCCAAAATAATATGCCCCTGGCTACTTCCTGGACTTTATCATCCTTTCTGTCTTGCACTCTACTGTAACCTACTGGCTTCTTCGCTACTCCTCAAATATATCAAGCATGTTCCCACTTCAGGGCCTTTGCTCTTGCTCTGCCCTCTGCCCAGAATGCTGCTCCTTTTCTTAATTAATGTCTCCGTTCATATCACCTCATCTTGTCAATAGAACTTACTCCATTATGACTCTGGAAAGCAGCAAGTACTCTACCACTCATGGTCAATGGTCTCTACCACTCATTGTCAATGGTCTCTGCCCTGCTTTGGGTGTCTCAGTGGGACTTATCTGTTACCTGTTTCCCCCACCCAGTGAGATGCTGGAGTCTGCTTGTAGGGCTAGACACTGTGGTGTATATTGCTTTACAAATCTGCATTTAATGACTTTAGAAGCCATCATTTTTATTTAGGGATTAGGAAAACAAAAGCTGATCAATTTTTAAAATTTCATTTTACTGTAATCTATCTTACATGATTCTAATGATACTATAAGCCACACAGAATTACTGTACTCTAGATATATACGAGGAACTTGTATTCCAATTAACATTACACATCTGAAATAAACTGTACTTTATCAATAGAATGAGTTGGTTAATTGTCAGCTAAGTACGTGGAGCAGTTTTCTTTGGACGACACACAATTTAAAAATAAGATGATAGAAATATTTTTCAATGGTATTGCTACAAGTATCATTTTTTTTTTTTTAAAGATTTTATTTATTTATTTGACAGAAAGAGACACAGTGAGAGCAGGATCACAAGCAGGGGGAGTGGGAGAGGGAGAAGCAGGCTTCCTGCTGAGCAGGGAGCCCGATGCGGGGCTCGATCCCAGGACCCTGGGATCATGACCTGAGCCGAAGGCAGACGCTTAACGACTGAGCCACCCAGGCGCCCCATTGCTACAAGTATTATTGAGAGTGAATGTCAGCAACAGTTTTTATGTTGGAAACCTGGGACAGCTTCCATAATCACAGGGTCTCTATGGAGTCCAAAGCAATGCTACAATTGCTTTCAAGAAGCCATGTGCAAAATTTCACATAAATCTTTCTTCTTTTCTTTTATTTTTGTTTGCATTGCACCTTACCTTGGTTAGAATGTGACCTGATTTTTTTTACTAAATTCATCTGATTTTCTACAACCAAGGTAAGAAGTTTTAGGGCATGCAAACTTCTCAACATTAGGTTTATAATCTGTAAGATGGTGTGCCTTGGCTTGATTAACTTCCCATTTTTTTTTTTTAAACAGTTATTTATTTATTTATTTATTTGAGAGAGATAGAGAGCACAAGTCAGCGAGGGGCAGAGGGAGAGAATCTCCAGCAGACTCCCCACTGAGAACAGAGCCCAACACGGGGCAGGATCCCAGGACCCTGAGATAGTGACCTGAGCTGAAACCAAGAGTCGGATGCTTAACCGACTGAGCCACCCAGGTGCCACAACTTCTCATTTTAAAAATTGGAATCAAGGGTTAACCCAACTTACACACCTAAAATCCTGTGCCCTCCCGACCCCATTTCATAGATGAGAAAGTAGAGGGACAGACAAAAACGTGTTACTGGCAGAACTGGCATCCAAACCCACATCTCCGTCTACTTTTCAATACACCTACAGATGGAATACGCCCTAAGAATCCTGAGGATAAAGAAACTATCTTTTGGGGCGCCTGGGTGGCTCAGTTGGTTAGGCGACTGCCTTCGGCTCAGGTCATGATCCTGGAGTCCCTGGATCGAGTCCCGCATCGGGCTCCCTGCTCAGCAGGGAGCCTGCTTCTCCCTCTGACCCTCCCCCCATCATGTGCTCTCTCTCTCTCATTCTCTCTGTCTCAAATAAATAAATAAAAATCTTTAAAAAAAAAAAAAAAAGAAACTATCTTTTTGTGTGTGTGTTTATTCTTTTTCTTATTTTATTATGTTAATCACCATACATTACATCATTAGTTTTTGATGTAGTGTTCCATGATTCATTGTTTGCGTATAACACCCAGTGCTCCATTCAATACGTGCCCTCTTTAATACCCATCACCAGGCTAACCCAGCCCCCCACCCCCCTCCCCTCTAGAACCGTCAGTTTGTTTCTCAGAGTCCATAGTCTCTCATGGTTCGTCTCCCCCTCCGATTTCCCCACCTTCATTTTTCCCTTCCTACTATCTTCTTCTTTTTTTTTTTTTTTAACATATAATGTATTATTTGAGAAACTATCTTTTCAGTAGCATTTTTTGAAAACTTTCTGATGTGGCCCATAGTAAAAAAAATACACTTCATGTTGGGATCCAGAACATACATTCACATGCACGAAAGAAGTTTCACAAAACAACTTGCTCTGCATAAGATGCTGATATTTTTCATTCTAGTCAGATCTATTTCATTTTACTAATGCCGTACATGAGCCATGAAATTGATCTGCTTGGGTGAGGAACCACCACTAATAGATCAGAAACCACAGTGATAAACCCTCTTTTTAAAAGTAAAGCTCATTTTGAAATGAAGACCGAGAGAATATGTGTACTTAGCACATGCAAGATGCATATCCCATAGCACTTTGCCTCTATGTGCCCTTTATAAGCCTGGGAGGGAGGCAGAGAGAGAGCGAAGAAGGAAACATAAACACCTTTTAGATTTCAAAGGATAAGATTTTTTTTCTCTTTTACTTTTTTCCATGTGGATAAAAATCTTCCAATTTCTCTCCAGTGAGAAATTTTGAAACTGATAACTAGAACAAAGGCTGCATACAGAAAAGCCAATCTGGAATTTCATATACTGTGTTGGGAGTTGACATTTAAAATTCGTTAATGGGCAACACATAGAAGATTTTCCATTTCTTATAAATGTTATTTCCAATCACAGCAGGCATAGGAAACAGTTCATCTTCAGCTAGATCGTGAATTTTTATGTAATGAGATGCTGTGAAAAACAAAAATAATACCAATACACAGATAAATATTTGCAGGGGGTGCCTGAGTATTTTGATAAATAATATCTGCTCCACACATGTTCTTCCTTCCTTTACGGTCTATAAAGCCCCCAGAATGTCTTCCACTCAATCTGTCTTCATGTTACATTGCCCACCCATCCGGAGTTTCCATGCTTCTCTCACTCCATAGTGATTATCTTGACACTTTTTAATCTTATGCTCTGGGTCCTGCTGCTTTTATTCAAGCCAACACAATGGTCTCCTCTTACTTATCCCCACCCCCACCCCATCCCCGCCCCCGGGGCCATTCGCTTCCTTCTACAAGGTGGTTATATTCAGGAAGCTGGTCTCTCTTTTGATTCCCCTATCCAACTGCTGCTACTTGAGGAAGCCTGGAGCTGCAAGCAGAGGATGGCCACAAATGGGATCCTGAGGATGGAAGAAAAACCGCTTCCAGAACCTTGGAAGCCAGACTGGCAAGAGAAAGAAATACATATTCCCTGGTGACAGTTTTTGAGGAGGTGTGTGAGCCTTCACCTGGACCCTACACTTCCATTGGCATTTTCAATGCATTCCAATCATTTCTAATAACTTTTTTTTATTTATCCAGTTTGAGTTGGGATTTTCTTTTGCAACTGAAAGACTTTTAAACTGATAGTAATATCACCTTCTTTCGGGCATGTCAAACCACAAAGCCCCTTTTGGCCAAGCCCGTCCCCCAATCTCTCTTTACAACATAAACTTTTCCACATTAAGAGAATTAAAAACTGACTTCCTGTGAATCTGATGGAAATTTTTAATAATAATAAATACAAAAATAACAATAACACCAATAACAGTGGCTAATATTTAGCAAGTGCTTATTAAATAGCAGTGATAAGTTAAGGCAGCGGTGCTCAGATTTTGCTGCAAATCTTTTCAAAAGCCCTTTTCAAAAATCTACACTACACTTGGAACACCAGAATCTTTGCGGGTAGGAAACAGGCATCATCGGTTTTTAAAGCTCTCCAGGTGATTCCACAGCAGTCAAATTTGAGAACTCCTCTACTAAAGATTTGCTAATGAATTTTCATTCAGTCCTTATGGCAATGATATGAAGTGCCCATTCATTATTCTTCTTATTATTATTATTATAATTACTGTTATTGTTGTCATTATTATGATCACCATGTCGCCCATGAGGACGCCTGATGCAACAGAACCCGGGTTTTAAAATACTAAAGTCAACTGAAGTTCTTGAACACCAGCAAGGAACGGAAAGGAAAGAAGCCAAGAACATTGATAATCCACAGAGAAAGCAATCTTTGGTGGAAAAAAAAACAAAACAAAAACGGTAAAAGCCAGAGTATTCTGAGTGCACACGTCTGTCCTTAAGAAAAGTATTTTAGGATCTAATAGTGGTTTATCAGCTGAGCACAGAACAGACCCTGGTTCTGTTCCTTTATCATCATTCAATAGACATGTATCCCATGGCATCCATAAATGAAACACTGAACTGATAAGCAGGCTGGGTCCTGCAATGAAGGAGAGAGACAGAAGCCCCAGAGCTGACTTGGCCTCTGATGCTTGCAGACAAAGGGAGTCTGACAGCGTGTAGGCAGCAGTTTTAACCAATATTGATCATGAAATTTCAAGTTAGGCCAATACACTTGCATTAAAAGGCAAACTTTATGACTATGTTATCAATAAAGTTCTTGGAACTAACAGGTTCCTGTGAAACTTGGCTGGAACGCTTTGGGGGAAAGAAGAAGAAAATTTCTTTCCCACACTAAAAACTGAACAATTCTGAATCACCAGTGAAGCATTAATAATGACAAGCTTGCTGCAAAATTAAAAGACCAAACAACTGCAATTCTATTATATTACAAAGAGGTGAAGGCAAATAAAAGACTTTGCCCATGAAAATACTTAGAGAAACCTTTGCGAAGTAATTCGGATTTTTCTGTCTTTTCATTTTTCACATTTTCCTATAGATGGGCTTAACTCCTACAGCAGTAAAGGCAGTATTTGGGTGTTTTTCCATGGCAGAATTTGCCAGCAACTATTGCACTGTTACATATCTGAAGAATAATCATTCTAGGTGATTTTTTTTTCTCTTTCTGCCTCTCCACAGCAACAGATCATTTTTAATGTCAAGGAAAGTATTTTGACTTTTAAAGAATAAAACAAAAGTTGCAGGCAGATACTCAAATAGAAAATCGCTAGTTTTATATCAATTATGGTAAGAGGCAGGAGTTCCTGAATGGCACCTGTACTTCCCTATTTGACAATATTATCTTTGCTAGAAAGGAAGTATTTAGAATACTAAGATTTAAATACAATAAGGAGTAGTTTCCCACTTTCATGACAAGTCAACACACTCTGTTACTAGACTCCACCAGAGAATCTAAGTTAAAAAAAATGTATGTATGTTCTTTATTCAACATTTTTAAACAATCTTCAAAAAATAAATAAACTGCAAACACTGCTTTGAATATGTCTGCAGTAAGTTTTTCAAGCGAAAATGAATTGATGGGCCCCACAACCGATCCAATCCCAAAGTTCTGCAGATCTTCACTAGTGACATTTATAGAAGAACTTCAGAGCCTTTGGCTTCATGGATGGAATGATGGCAGTTGCAAAGTATTAGAACTACAATTCTAATTATTCTAATTATACTATAATTATTCATCTTGTCTAAAGGTTAGTTCATGTATGAATAGGAGGTTCAAGGAAGGTTTCAAGTAATTTCAAGCACATCTTAACTATTGAGAATTACCCAGCATCTCTAGCATTGTGATATATTTTTCAAACAAAACTAAAATTAGAGCACAGACAGCAAGCTCCTATGTCCAACTGCCTATATATTTACTCCCTGTTACCTTCTTTTAACAAAAGTGGGAATGTTTAAGGCATAGAGGCTTCTGGAAGGACTGGCTGTTTTATTGTGTTTTACAACATCGACAGCAGAGAAACTTTTAGTTGGGGCAATTAATTGATACCATGACACAGCTAAACAATCAAAGCAGCATCTGGTGTGGGCACAAGGCTCCACTTCCTACCTTGGGAGCTTTGGCATGCTTCCCGCATCTGGCATCCTTGACAAGGCTGAGATCTAACAGCTCCGTCTCCTGGAAGGCAAAAATGTGAAATTGTTAAGCATCCACACAGATCTCTTTTCTTTGTTTTATATCATTGACATCACTTTTTAAAAAATAATGTTCTCTTGGGATCTGCCTGGAGATTTCTCTGCAGTTAGGATATTTTTTTTTTCTCTCACATCGTTTACCAATGGAATTGGAATGGAAACAGCAAGATAGCTAACTTCTAACTGTTCGGTTTACTGTATGTTCTAAGACATTTTGAAAGTATAATGGGCATGGTTAGGGGCCCCAGTCTATACTATGAGCCATTCCTAAGTCATGATGAACTGGGCCTTCCTGTCCTGTAGTTGAAAAAATAATCCCGAGAGTCGGTCTTAGTGTGAGGATATGTGAATGGCATGGGGTTTTGGGGAAGAGGGGTGGAAGAGGCTCCCATCAGCTCACCTGGCCAAGGGAAAGAGATAAATCTGCCTCACCTACCTACCCCCTCCCTAGCCTTTAGCACACCTATCTTATGCCCCGATCTTTTCATTTATTCATTATATATTACTGAACACCTATAAAATGCAAGTTACTCTAGGATACAAGATACATACAATATGATAGTGCCTCTGGATGTACCTGCCATCAAACAGGGGAGTAAAGAAGTATATATACATAAGACATGGGAGAATGTGCTCATGCCAACTTTAAAGTTAACTGCTATGGGGGTCAAAAGAGAAAAGAAAGTTGTTCCCCCAGGGTCCCAGAGAAAAGTCCTTGGAAGAGTCATTGAGCATGGAGAAGAGGAGTTGGAAGGCATAACATTGGCAAATCCAGATGAGAAAGGACTAGAGTTTTGGGCAGAGCCTTGAGATATTCACAGCCTTTAGATGTTTAGAGATGGAGAACATTGCAGGTAGGGAGGAGGACAGGGATAGAGGGGCATCCAAGAGGAAGAAAGAGCACAGGGAAGATGTAATGGCACTGTGGGAAGGGATTCTCATGGGCAACATTCATTGTTCCATTCCTGGGGCACAGAACATATGAAGAAAAGTCATGGGAGATGATACCAGAAAGGGATACAGGCAAAAGGATGGAAACCCTGAGAGTCCATCTTAGAACACTGAGCCATGAGGTTTGTGACACCCACATCACCGAGTTATACAGTAGACCCTACATCAGTGAGATGGAACTATACTGCAACGAACAGTCATCTTAAAGTGACTCCAGCCATCCATCCAACCCATGCTGATAACAAAAGAGTTGGATGCAGCCATCCTATCCCCTTCTCCTTGTAGGAGGCACTACATCATTATTTAGCTACTCAGACTCTCTGGACAGGAGTGGGTGTAATTTCTCATAGGTCTTAATGTCCCCAAGTTCTCGTAGCTGGGGTTCCCAGACAATTCCTTCAAACAGCTGCCACCAATTCCAAATGTTCTATGCAAAATGGTCTGATTCATTTCTTGCACCTAAGGTTGATCTCATGAGTACAGTATAACAGTCATGGGGGAGGTAGAGTCTGTCTGCTGGGATGCACAACAACCACACAGCAGGTCCAACAACACCTGGCTCCCGCATACCTTCTCTGTGAAGGCAGGTCAAGAAACAGTGCCTTCTTTTCTTTTGCTCGCCCTAGCTGTCTAAGTTTGCTTTTCCTCATTTTAGCGGATCCCTCGACCCGTTCCTTGCCAAGTGTGACTCTGGAAATCCTCCCAAACTCTGGGGTGTGACAGGGAGCCACCCAGCAAAGATCTTGCAGGACAGAACAACTGGTGCCAAAGTTCCCCTAAGGCCATACCATCCACAATACTGAACGTCACCTCATGAGTGCTAGAAAAGAATGGCATCAATGCAGGGCTCAATGCCTCACTTAGGGAAATGCATAATAAAGTCCTCAGACTTGAGGAGTTGGAACATCTGGTCTGGGTTTCTTATCTCCACAGTAAGACTATCAAAACTTGTGTTGGAAGGAGAGACACAAGAAGAGAACCAGGCTTGAAGAAGCTTCATCCAGAAAACCAGAACCAAGTGGACATTTGAGAGACAGGAGACCAAATGAAGCTACCTTCATTAGGTAGGTAACTGGAAGAAAGATGAGAACCGTAATATGGAGGAAGAATTGCCTAAAGGGAAGACAGAAGACATGGATAGCCCGAGGGTTTACATATTCCAAACTGGGACTTGGAAGGATGGACAAAATGATGATGCATTTTGGAGATGTTGGTTTGAGGGGTTTATCCAAGTGGAAATGCCAGTCATCAATTCCCTGGAGTATTATTTATCAAATGCTGCAACATGTCAGGTACACGCTTGGTACTGAGGAATGACACCAAAATAGAAAACAGACAACTGTTTTGAGCAGCTCCTTCACAAAGCCAATTATTATACTCTAAAGGAGACATTTCAAAGTATACTGCAGATGTGGGCTATGACATCTTTTCAGCTAATACACAAGGATGAGAAACAGTTTGCCAGCCTTACAATTCTGTGGTTTTGAGGGGGGAGGAGGGTTACAGGAAGAGGAAACAGTAGGTGCAAATGCACAGAGGCAGGAATTGTGTGCAGGAAACTGCAAGTCACTCGAGATACACAACAGGGGTTCATGGAGAGTTATCACAAACACTTCTGGACGTGGTAGGCATTACATGTGTGTCCTCTTTATAATTATCCATAAGACACTGACATTTATGTGTAGTACACTTTTCCATATATGTTACATGATGTTTTACATATATGCAGGATAGAAATCAGACACACACACATAATACATGCACGTAATTTTATAGCCACATTTTCTTTTCAAAGAAGTTCCTCCCAGTTGAGGAAACAATAGACTTAAATTTCACTTATTTGTTTATACACACAAAACCCAAATTGAGTTCACAAAGAACTAGATCTTAGCAGGAGTCATTATATAGACTTTTACATTACAGATAATGAACACTGTTTTCTACTCTCAACTCAAGAGGAAACATTCATTCCCCAAGTCACAGAGGGGTACTTAACAACAGCTGCCCTGGGGATTCATTCCAATACCACAGCGACTAAGAAACTTCTTTTGCTTGCGTGTAAAATTGTGTGTGCAGAAAAACCACCGCAGGGCACTATCAACGTGGGTAATGTGGCATGGGAAAGACCCAGGTGGAAAAGCTGTCCATGGACTCACTGGAGTAGAAAGCAATGATTAAAATAGTATCTCCCACTTCTATTAACATGCAATAGCCTCCCCTCTGGGGTTTAACAATAGCCCATTCTGTCTCCTCCAATAAAAAGAAAATGTGGAACCCAATGCACAGGACCACAAAAACATTGTTTGTGTCATTAAAACTTTTTCTAGGTTAATTTTCTCAAGTAAATAGTTTGAACAACTCACTCTCATTACTAGAAAGCAGTGAAATGGTCCCTTTCTCGGTTCATTTAAGAGATACTGATTTCTGGCTTTATGGAATTCACTATTCCTTTACTCATTTCTTTAAGAGAGGGAGGTCACATGACGTTTAAGTAGGAAGGGCCCCCCATGGGTTCGAAGAAGGGCCCTAAAATTAACTGGTTATGTATTCAACCAATCATTGTCCCATACCAAGCATCAACTGTATCATCTATAAAATGAGTATGATAACACTTTCTATATCAGTGGCTCTCAAATCTTAGCCTGCATTAGAGTCACCTGGAAAACTTAAAACACAGACTGGCTGGGTGCCATCCATCTGTTTCTGGTTCAGCAGGACTGGGATAGGCCTGAGACTCTGCATCTCTCATAAGCTCTCAGGTGCTGTGGATGCTGCTGGTCCATAGAACACACTTTGACAAGCTCCAATATACACTCATTCATGCGGTTGTTATTAGAAGGCTTTTTAGGTGACTATGATTGATAAAATTATACATTACTTAATATGTTATAGTACGTTCTAGGAAGAATCTACAACTGTCATTTCTTTATACGGGAAAGTGTCAAATAAAAATATTTACCTACTGAATGCAAACACATGCCTAGTGGTGAATAATCTAGGCTTTAGTTCAGTTTAATTGAAGAAAAACCACTGAATGACAGATGGCATCAACACCAATTCTAATAAGTGTTCTTAGCATTAAATTTCACCCTATACAAGCAAATGTCTCTGTTCACAAATTTAAGCAATCACTGACATTAGTTTGTTTGCTGAAAATGTTATACTAGATAACCTTTATTTTACACTTAATAACGTTAGAGACATCCTTAGAAAAGTGAAAGAAGGAAACTGGTTCTCTCTCACCTCTAAACCCATCCAACAATGGAAAGAGGGTTGGAGTGTCCAAAGGCCTGCGGGCTACCTTGACCAGTAAAACAAGATTGAACTAATAGACCCCCTTTATTTCCAAGGCACACAATGCCCCCCTACAAAGCTTGGAAACCACACTCAGAGGAACCCTTCCCCATTTATCCACTGAAGTTTTGACAGATGTGCCTTCTCCCTTTGTCAGTACGGATGAAAGTGAATTAACAGTAATCAAGGATTTATTTTTGATATTTTGAATGAGTGATGAGAAAAGCTAAGGGAAGACCAAATTATCTCTGATGTTTACTATTCAGCAGAAAGATTTCAATCCATCAGCCACAAACCCACTGTGAGGTAGATGAGCCATGAAATGCACTGCAAACTCAGGAAAGAATAAAATTCAAAAACCAACTCTTTTCCAGAATACCAATTCCTGTGCATTGTCATCAAATTCCATTGTCACCCAATATAATAACGTACTTCAAGTTCACACAATATATAATCAGAGCAGCAATTACAGTCACAAACATTTCACAGGGAAGATATTAACGGCTGGGTGTGTGTGGTGGGGTGGTGGGGTGATTGTGGACACCTCCACATATGTTGTATTCATTAAGTTGTTCAACCTCGATTTACCAAAAGTAGAAGACATTAATATGTTGTATTGACTGTCAAACCTCCCTAAAATGCCCAATGTTAAAGAAAAAAACTATTTTAGAATCCTTTAATGAAGGGTTTTAATTTAAAGAGAAGCAGATGAAGTAGATTCAATTCTTTGTTCCTTTACTTTATTCCACTTCTGAAGGACTGAAAACTGCTTAATGTACCTCTCAAAAAAAAAAAAAAAAAATCCCTGCAGTCTCTCTCACTCTCTTGTTTCCTTTGTTTCTAGCCTTCAATTTTGTCTTCTTCCCCAAAAGTCTATAATAGAGGCTCAGTGTAGGAAACTCCAATGGGAGATGAGGCGCATGGGTCATCAATACCAACTACAGCAGGGAAAAGAGAAAGGCGATACGTCTGGATTTCTTTATTTAAACCACCCAACGCTTAAAATGGAGAAAATTTCATAAATCTAGGGGGCAGAAAACTTGTTTCTGTAAATTTGTAATCTATGCATCATCAAACCAATCACTACAGAAGTCTGTGCCTTGTATTCTTGTCTGTCAAATAGAGAAATAGATGCCAACAGCACCTTCCTCAACGGGCTGCTGTTAAATCAAACCAAGATCTCTACTTAGTGAGCAGGGACTAATGCACAAATATCAAGTCATATGCTTGCAACATTTCCCATTCCAAGTGAAAGGCAAAAGATCCTAGTAGAAAAGCCAAAAATGGACAGGTAACACATGTAGAAGAAGAACATGGAATGCAAATGAACAAAAGGAAAAGCATCTGAAAATCTAAAACTCTAGAGACATTTCGTAAAACCCTGAAACCAAAATAAGAAAGACCACTTCTAGAGAAAACTGATTTTCACTTTTATGTGTCACAGTTAAATGCAAAATTAGATTAACATCTGAAATCAAGAAAAGGCAATGAGATAGCTCATGTATTATGGGTAGTATAATAATTATCGACATAGTTTGAGCCAACAAGATAAAAACTGAAAAATTATAGCAATTCAATTAAAGTTTCCTGCCATGGAAGGAGGCAAAGTCAAGTAATATAATTCATAATAACAACAGCAATAGTAATCATGGCCATTCACAATGGAGAACCAACAAGGTGGCAGGAATTGTAAGACATACTATTTGCATATATCACCTCATCATATATCACCTACAACACCACTGTGACATGGGTCTTATGGCCTCCACAGTGCAAACAAGAGAACTAATGGAGAAGCAATGTGAAGGGATTTTGTAGGTGTCGTTAAAGTCTTCAATCAGGTGACTTAAACTTAACCCAAAGAGAGGTATCCTGGGTGAGCCTCTCAAAAGAGGGTCTAGAAGTGAGAGACGTGAAGCAGCAGAGATGCTCACCAGCTTGCTGTGTTGTGTGTTGCCTATGAAAAGGGAAGACCTCTAAGAGGTGAGGGCCTCAGTCTTACCATGACAAAGAACAGAATTGCAGCAACAACCTGAATGAGCTTGGAAGAGGAACTCCAGCTCCAGATGAGAACACAGCCCAGAAGACACCTTTAATGCAGCCTGTAAGACGCAAAGCAGGTGAGACCCTGACCCACTTAAAATGGGAGATAATAAATGTTTGTTGTTTCCAGCCTCTAAGTTTGTGGTAATTTGCTTTACAGCAACAGATAACAAATACATTGCCCCCCACTGTTTCCATATTTTAACGCACTTTATAAAAAGGGATGTAAATGAATTTACATATCTTGGCACTCTACCCAGCATAAACATGGCTGCAATAGTGTCATCTTTTTTGAATATGTCCATCAGGAAACAATTACTCTAATGGAATTGCAGACTTACGGAGTTGGGACAGATTGCAGGTTAGAAAACTGAGTCCAAGAGAAAACATATCAATTACCTGATATCACTGAGACTGAGTAAGAACGGAAAAAGAATCCACATGCCCCCAGACCTAATTATTCCTCTACAGAATTATTTTTCAGTATTCACAAAATAGCAGGGACATTAACTGAGTGATATAAATTTTAAAAAGAATGCATTTTTGTTCATGTACAAAAAAAAAATATTATGATAAATAGAATGTAACACTGATTTTCACAAGCTGTGTCCCCACGAGGCAGCGTGAAATATGTTAGCAAATATCTAGTTAATTTTTTCTGTACATAACCAGAAAGGTAGTTAAGCCCCTGGTTACACAAGAGCCAAATTTCTTCCTTCTTACTTCCTTCTTTAGCTCCCTAGGAAACTTTTATATATTCGTGTAATAACAGAAAGTTGTGTAAGTTGAAAGCTAATGCAGGTAAACATAAAATTATACCCATAGCACCAAAGCTGTTTTAGGACATAAAATTAATAAAACAATTCTAATAGCATTTATGTTTATAACTTGATGCATTTATAACCTAATGCATCTATGACCAGGCAGGTGGAGGGAGGGAGGTCAGGGTGGGGGTGGGGTGCAGAAAATGCCACACATGATTCCTAGGTTCTGGAGCATTAGTATATTCTAAATGAAGGCTGGTAAAATTTAAAACAATACTTACTGGCTTTATTTTAAACTTATTTTTTTGACACTATAAAAAATAGAAAAAAGTCTCCATAATCACCATGGAAAATCTGTGTATGTTCTAAAGATGAATAAAAGCAGGAATATATTGGGTATTTATAAACAATATATTTTATTTTCCTAGTTCTTATTTATTAACAGGCATAGAGGGATTCACCACATTTTTATGGTTTAAATATGATATCGCAGTTGTTAAAGACTCAGAGTATTTTTTTAATTGTGACTACAATGATAAAGACTGTATTGTCACAGCTTTCTATTATGCCTGTGCTCAGCAAAAGTCCTCATTTCAGGCTAATCAGATTAACTAGAAAGAGCATCCATCATTTGGCAAATAGTTTCATAAATGCTTAAAACTATCTTTGTGGATATTTTGTGGGAGCATAAAATCTGATCTCCATAAAAAGTCACTTGGAAAGAAATATGGAAATAATATAGATTAATCAGGCACACAAGCTGTTTCCGCTTGAAAAGTCCAGATGATGTAAATGTAGCCAGATTTTCCCTTTAAATCATCTAAAATGTTATCTCTGGTCTACACCTATTTCACTATGGTTGAAGAGCAACGCCAGCTAAGCTTCGTTATCTGGTAATGAAAGCCACTTTTAATTCCTTAACCTTAACTAAATGTAATATTTGAGCATACCACCTATCTACTTTATGAGTTAAATTCTTTCATTTCCCTAGACCAATGGTTCTTAAAGCGTGGTCCCTGGAACAATACTTTTAGCGTCAACATCACCTTGGAATATATGAAAATCACAAATTCTCAGGTCCCACCATAGACTGGCTGAATCAGAACCTCTGAGGTGGGGCCCAGAATCTGTATTTTAATTAAGCTTTGGGGCGATGCAGATGCAATGTGGAATTTGAGAACCTCTGTCCTAGATTTTGAATGGAGACAACAACTGCCCATAGAGAAGGAAAATTAACCAGAGCTAGAGCTTGTTGTAGGGCATTCTGGACAATGGACAAGCTGCCTAGATCCATTTAAGAAATTTTTACATCAGAGTCATATAAGCAACTATAGAACTGATAATAAAATTGAGGAAAGTCTTCTTCAGACCACTGTGTCCGTCAATACCATCAATTTCACTATAGATTGAAGCAGTCATTTCCACATTGGGCCCTAGAAACTAGACAAAGTCAAGGGGAGGTTCTAAAGATGCTTGGCCTATTTCCAGATATTCTGATTCAACCCTATGCATGACATACCTGGGCTGATAAATAATGTATTTTCTTTTCTTTTTAATCATACTATTATGGCATGCCTAGTGACTTCCAAATTTTCTGATGTATGTAAAAATGGCATTCATCCTTGCCTTTCTTGGTAGCCATTTTGTAAAATCCACCCAGATAGTCTCACTTTTCTCCTTCAGCTATTATTCAAACATATGTCACTAATTTTTCTGCCTAAAGGTTTGCATTTTATCGTGCTAAGCCTCTCCCCATGTTCTGGTAACCACAGAACTTTTTTTTTTTTTTTTTTTAAGATTTAATAGAATTTTTACTGCTTCATCAAGGACATTCTAAGGCTTAAAAAAACTGTGATTCATGGAAATTAAACAGCATACTCTTGAAAAACTAATGGATCAAAGAAGAAATCAAGGGGAAATTAGAAAATATCTTGAGACAAACGAAGATGAAAACACAATATACCAGAACTTATAAGATGCAGCAAAAGTAGCAACCACAGATTTTGACGGCCTTTTAATCTCACATGACATCCTGAATATGCAAGGAGTTAATCTACCTTCCAAAATGAGATATTTTAAGTTGACAAGTATGCAATAATATGTCACTTTTTTTCTTTTCAAAGAAGACTTTCTTCTTCAGATCACTTTTGGTTTTCTGGTAAGTCAAAGAAATCCAACTGAGCTTTTTTGCATGCTAATTAGTAGGGATAAGGACTGGATATGTCTAATGGGGAGTGTTTTCCCCAGAAGAAGACCATTCACTGAATTGATCAACAAATCGTCCCCAATGTCCTGCCTATGTGCTGTAAATTCATCAGAAGTAAACACCTTTTCATTCAACTGTTGATCAACCTCAACACTAATGCAAGTACATAAATAAGGCTAGCTGTTCCTATCAAGAACTATAAATGACTGAAACAGTTCACTAAGTCCAGGCTTATTTTCTAGATCCTCAGAAAATTTTCATAAAGCTCCTATAGGAGTTCTACTGATGCCCACCTAGATCCTTGCTCGTCCCCCTTATTGGCTAGATATCCATCCCCCCATGTTTGCAGGCTTCCCTCCTAACAAGGGACAGCCTTTGACTACCTTTGGCCTCATGGAGGCACTTACCCAGATGCAGAGAGAGCAGGAGGTGTCTGAGAGGCTATTTCCCCACAGAATGCTCAGAGCTCATGCCTAGGGTGCAGGAGCATTAAAGCCCATCAACCTTACCTTGGGGCAGAGCAACCTGCCAGGCTGAGGCAGGGACTTCACCTCAAACCTCACTATTGGTTGGCTTCTTCCTCTTGACTGTCCTGTTTCCCTCATTCTCTGACAGTTGTGTCCTAGGAGCTCCTCCTTAATAAGGCTCTTGCAAACAACCACTTGTCTTTGGGTCTGTTTGGAGAATGTGATCCAACACAGCTATCATTTGCAAATAATCAACTTGGAAAATCATGGTAAACCTAAAAATATTCTGAATCCCATACAAACTATTTTTAAAAATCACATTTTTATCTTAATCCTTTTCTTTGGCTTTTGATAGATTTCTGTAGATTTCTGGCATTCTTAAATTTTCTGTGAAAATAGTCATAATCATTATGATCAATGCACTAAATGAGCATTCTTCCAGAGCGTTTTCAGTCACTGTACACTGTATTTTATCCTGCATTATTCTTAATCAGGTTTTAAAATACTTTAACCATTTCCTGGGAAACAGGCATGAGTATGTATCATCTAACCTAATGTGCAAATAATTTTTCTCAAAAGCTTTGTCACATCACATCATAATCAAGAGGCAGTGCCTGATTCTAAAGAAGAAATATTTCTTCCTGAAAAAAAAAAAAGGAAGAAAAACTATAAAAAGCATCAGCTTACCTAATTCCCAAACCAGAGTTCATTTTTGTCATATTCAGAGCTAAAAAGAAATATGTTCTTATCCTCTATATTTTAGGTCACTTTCTTTTTGGTTAAGATTTATTCCAGTTTCAAGCATCTATTTCTCCAGCTTATTTTTTTTAATCTATGCCTAAGGGAACATACAAACTTTACTCCAAAGATGAATAAAAAGGATTCATTTCAAAAGTTCATCAATACTTTACTTAAAAATGAATAAAGATGACTCTTTACAAAGATTTTATATAAATAACATCACTCTTCTAGGCATTTTCACAAACAGCATTAATTTAGTACTATCTTCTCTTTGTGAATGGAAGGGAGTAAGTGAAAGGCAATCAGGGTCAGATCCAGAGTGGGATAGGGCAGATTTGAAAGACCACGCATGGGCTGGGGCACCTGGGTGTCTGACTCTTGGTTTCGGTTCAGGTCAGGATCTCAGGGTCGTGAGATCAAGCCCTGCATTGGGCTCCAAACTCAGCAAGGAGTCTGCTAAAGTTTATCTCTCCCTCTCCCTCTGCCCCTCCCCACACTCACTTGTTCACTCACTCTCTCTCTAAAAGAAATAAAACTTTTAAAAAAGAAAGAAAGAAAGAAAAACAACACATGGGAAGACTGTAAAACTGAGGAGTTACAGTTCTTGAGAGGGGAGACCTGTAGGAAGAAGGGAAAGAAAAGGCCTGGTAATCATTAAGAGATCAAACTAATATTTACTGCAAGGCTAAAATTCAAGAACAAGTGACTACAGAAGGCTTACTCACCAGGAATCTTGGGATAACTCAGAGTTGGCACAGATTTAGAAGAGAGAGATGAAATTGCTACCTAAAATTGTAGGTACAGAAATAAGACTTCAGTAGTTAATATGACCTTTCTATACATTCATTAAAAAGTGAAATGTTTTAAAGAGAGAGTGCAAGATTTTAAGTTACCAGATTAAGATCTGGACAGATTTGGAAGATGGGCAGTGGGCTACTTGTCAAGTGGAAGTCTGAATAAATGATCTTGTTGGAATTCTTGAGCTTGGAACCAAAACGGGAACAATGGAGCAATATAGCTGTATGTTTCAAATTCACACTACATAACAATGAGAAAGAAAATATCCTGTAAAAATCCTTTTACAAGGCCTTCTGTTTACTCCAATTTCAGCTTCAGAACAGTAGGCAGAAACCAAAGAAAGAAAGATAACTAATAAAAGACATTTATCTCCTTCCAACACATCTTTGTCTTGACTTTCACAAGAAATTCCCTGAGAAAATCAACCATTTACTACCTTCATTAAAAAGGTTGCAAAGTGGCAACACAGTGCAGCTTATTTCTATCAACTGGTGGGAAGTATAGAATCTTTCAAAAATTCAGTGACTAGAAATTGGAAACGAGAATAAGCAAAGACAGAGTTAAGGAAAGAGAATGTTAGTGCAAGCGACAGAGAGACCAAAGTATAAATTGAGTAACACTGCAGCCTGAAAACAAAAGTACATGAATTAAGTAGTTTCTTAGGTAATGCAAACAACTAAAGCAAAAACAGTTGGAAGATATGTTTTTCTGTAATAGTGTATACTTTTCTAGTATATATCAAAAACATTTCTGGAAAGAAAGCTAGGGAGGAAAGAAGGAAGGAAGGGAGGGAAAGGGGGAGGGAGGGAAGAGAACAAGAGCAAGGTGGGTAAGGAGGAACCAAAGGGCATGCCATCTCTCTTAGCTAACAAGATTATGGCCCTAGAGCACAAGGAAAGCTGATACACTGGGGTCATCTCAGAGGCTGGCCATTCCTGGATGGAGTTAGGGCAGGAAGGAGGAACCCAGACAGGGTAAATGGGGAAGGAGGGAAAGAAACAGAAGGGCCCCAGGGCCACCTCCCTTCCTTCTACCTCCTGGAGGTTGCTGCTGAGGCTGCTGCTTGATGATGGTGGCAGTTGTGACATGATTCCCTGAAAAACTGAGGACGCTGACCATGGGTTTCTGTGCATGCTTACACATTAACTTCACTTTCTCAAGGCAGAATGCTGAAAAAAACACAGAAGCCAGTAGAATGGTGCCAAGAGAGATAACCACAAAAGCCAGTCCTTGGATAATTTTTCTGAAATATTAAGTTGGGCAATCAAATAAGGAGCAATTCAGAGTGGAACTGCCTCAAATAAAACTGTCTTTGGCAAAATGCTGGGCAGAATTTCTTTGTGTCTTCTTCTTCCTTCAAATCAAGACATTCTCACGTTTGGGGACGCCTGGGTGGCTCAGTTGGTTAAGTGTCTGCCTTCGGTTCAGGTCGTGATCCCAGGGTCCTGGGATGGAGCCCCATGTCTGGCTCCCTGCTCAGTGGAGTCTGCTTCTCCCTCCCCATGCTCTTGCACTCTCACTCTCTCTTGCTCTCTCTCCCTCAAAATAAATAAAGTCTTTAAAAAAAAAGACATTCTCATATTTAATGCCTCCTCTGTAAATGGAGTTCAGGAAAAAAATAATTGTATTAGAATTTTTCATCAAGGGCAAAATAGACGAAATATCATTAGCTTCCTCTGCTGCTTGAGTATTACCTTCCTGGTGTAGGAGGCGTCTCATTCCAGGTCATCTCCTCAAAGAATCACATTATTGATCAACACCAATATTTGTCTTTTGAAGTGAGTCCTGTGTACTCATTCCAGGAAGGCTCCATACTTTCAAAATGGAATCCACTGTAACTTTTGTTCTTTCAATCCACAATATTCATTTTATGATAAATTACTTTATTTTTTAAAGACTTTATTTATTTATTTGACAAAGAGAAAGAGAGCACAAGCAGGGGGAACAGCAGACAGAGGGAGATGGAGAAGCAGGCTCCTCACTGAGCAGGGAGCCTGATGCAGGGCTCGATCCCAGGAGCCTGGGATCATGACCTGAGCCGAAGGCAGACGCTTAACTGACTGAGCCACCCAGGCGCCCCTATGATAAATTACTTTATTCTCTAGAGTCTAGAACAACTGAATTTCATAATCTCTTACGAAGCTCAATTTTGACGAGATTCACTCTCCCTGGGTATATAATCTTTCCAAATAAATGACTCGTAAATCCTTAACATAAGCATTGAACATTCAAGGGACAGACCATTTGTTCATTATTGCACAATATATTTCTTCCCACTTAGATAAAAGTAAACCCTAAAAATAAATCTGCCTCAGAATTACTTCCTCTGTAAGTAAGTAAATACTTAGGACAAAATTCTTAAATCTGTATAGCTCTGATCCTGGATACACATTTAATGAAAATATTCTACCTTGTTTGTCCATGAAGTTTTTGTAATTGTCTTGCTTCTTTCCTTAATGTCTGAGCAACTTATTCCCTGTATACCTTTGGCCTAATCCCTCCTATCACTCAAATAAGCAATCTGTTTCCCTTTAGGCGCCATTATAAACACCTACTGTGTTTCACAACCTAGGTTATTTGGGTTTTTCAATTTTGAGTCAAATGAATCACACTTGCTCTATGTGGGTCAGTCAAAATTAAGTACAGAAGTCTCCACGTACTAAAGTTGCTATTATTCTGCCTTATGATTATGGAATTAAATTAACTTGAGTCTTAAGCACTTTATGTCTTTCGGCATTATTATTTTTTTTTTTTTTTAGTACAAAAGCTGGGACACATCAAATAGTCCAACCTTTGAGAAACTGCCTCGATGTAATACCTTTATCATTACCTCTTTTGGTATTACTTGATAGAATCATCAGTGGTTCTCAAAGTAGGATCCCTAGAAGAGCAGCAGCATCACCTGGGAACTTGTTAGAAACACAAATTCCTGGGCCCCATCCCAGACTTACTGAGTTGGAAACGGCAGCCCAGCAATGTCTGTTGTCATAAACTCTCCAGGTGATTCTGATATACTCTGAAGTTTGAGAACCACAGGAATGGACACTTAGAGATTCATAACAAAGAGCATTTGGAAAGAAATACCAGGCTTTCTGGTTCTTAATAGTTCCCTTGTAAACAGTCAGATTTATATTAAAGCCCCCAAAAGGAGTATATCTTCCTATTTAAAAAAAAAATGATTTTTATGACTATCAGATGCTATTTTTAAAGAAAATATGTTAATTATGGAAAATTGAGAGACTAAGGGAGAAAAGAAGAGGAGAGAGAGAGAGAAAATATCAGCGCAAATACAAGGAAAAATTAATTCCAGACATGATGGTTCTCACTTTATCTCCTATTTTGCAATTCTATTTTTAAAGTTAAAAAGAAAAATAGAGCATTAAGAGGCTTTTTGTTACATGAGAGAGCATTGCATCCTGTGACTGTATGTAACTGGTGTTTTCTTAACATTATTTTGATAATATATAAGCATTTCCAAGTGCTTTAAAAACATTTTCTGATGAAATTATTAAACCATTTAAAGGGTATACAAACCTAAGGGGCCAATGTCACCATTACACTCAGTGATAACCAAGGAGGACTGTATTATAATGGTACTCTTTTCTCTACACAGGTGAGTGGGTTTGTGCAGGTCAGCATTAACAGGCTGCAGACCTTAGCAGAGGCAGCTAACTCCACCAAATTTTGCACTTTGCCTTACATAGTGTAGAGAACGGCAGAAAATCACCACCTAATCATGAACCACAACTCACAGCACCCCTTTCATATAAGGAGTCCTATGACTAGTTCTCACAAATGGAATGTAAATGGAAGAGATGAGGGTCATTTCCAAGTCTTTTTCTCTCCCCTTCTTCCTTTACATAGTGCTCAAAGAGACCCTAAGAAATATTGGAACCACTATATTGGACAAAGCCTAGGTCCCTGAATTACCATGTAAAAGAAAGCCATCTTTAGACCAGCAACACACACACTGGACTCTTACGTGAATGAGAAATACTTGTTAATTTGGGGAACAAAGGCAAAGGAAAAAATTAAACTTCCTTACAATTTACAACCCATTGACAAGTCCTGGAGACCAGCAGAGTGACCTTCCTCTAGGAACTCAACTGCCTCCATGTTAATACTTTGCTAAGGGCTAAAGGCAATCAGCTTAACATTATCCCAACCTCCAGGATCCTGTAAGTCTACTTTAACTTATAAAAATTCCTGTGGAAACTTCCTTTATCTCTATCCCCCAAGATCTATGTTAGTAATCATCCTCCAAGCAGATGGCCCACCAATAGACATCTGAAGGGTCTCATGACTAAGTTTTACGAGACAGTAGTAAATGACCTTTTCCTAATGACAGGTAGCCCCTCAAGGTCCTGGAAACCTTGCTTCCAAATTCCTTAGAGACTTATGCTATCCCCCTCTCAGCTTGAGAGTATATTATCAGCCACTCCTCACAACCCCAGTGAAGCCCTTTCTGCCCACGGGTCCTGTCCCTATGCTTTAATAAAACCACCTTTTTGCACTGAGGACATCTCATGAATGCTTTCTTGACCATCCTCTCTGAACCCCAACATTTCCACATTACCTGTGTTAAGACATCGAAATTCTGGAGTTTATCTTTTATAACAGTATATGCCAGTTAATATAGGGCTTTTTTTTTTTAAGGCCAAATTCCACTATCTCAGAACATAAAACATCACAGGCACATTGTGATGCGTAATTTTATGTGTCAACTTGACCAGGCCACAGGGTATCCAGATATTTGGCCAAACATTATTTCTGAGTATGTCTGTGAGGGTATTTCTGAATGAGATTACCATTTGAATCCATAGTCTGAGAAAAGCAGATTGCTCTCCCCAATGTGGGTGGTCATCATCCAATCCATTGAGAGCCTGAATCAAACAAAAAGGACTGTTTGAGCTGGGACAACAATCTTCTGCTCTCAGACTGTGTCTTATGCCATTAGCTCCCTTGGTTCTCAGGACTTTGGACTGGACAGTAGACTCTGGGATTTCTCAGCCTCCACAAGTATGTGAGCCAATTCTTTGTAAGATAGACAAATAGTTTGTTTCTCTAGATAACCCTGAAAATACATACATGGAAAGTTTAAAAAGGGGAAAAACTGTGAGAATTAATTTTATCTCCATTTTATAGATGGTAAAACTGAAACCCTAAATGACTGTGGACGGTGATATCTCAACACACCTGACTTAACCCAGTTCTCTGACTTAGAATATAATTAAAGTTACAGCAAGCATTCATGAATACAAGTGTGTTGATTACTGTGGCTTTATACTAAGTCTCAAAATCAGATAGTGGGAGTTCTCCAACTTTGTTCTTCCATTTTAGTATTGTGTTGGCTATTCTCAGTTCTTTGCATTTCCACATAATTTTTTTAAGTGTGTTGATTTTTTTTTAAGTTTTCTAAGATTTTAATTGGGACTGCACTGAATCTATAGTTCATTTGGGAAGAACTGACATCTTTACCATACTGAACCTTTCCATCCATGAGCAGAGAATATCTCCCAATTTATTTGACTTTTTCATCAGAAAGATCATCATCAGATCTTCTCTGACTTTGTTTCATCAGTGTTTTGTGGTTGTTTATGTGCAAGATCCTTGACATATTTTGTTAGACTTAATCTTAAGCATTTCAATTTTGGTATGATTATGAATGGTGTTTCTTTTTTAAGTGTCAAGTTCCAGTTGAGCATTGCTGGAACATAGAAAAGCAATTGACTTTTATACATTGACATTATATCTTACAATCTCTCTGGACTCATTTATTTGCTCTAGACAGGATTTTTTTGGTAGATTCTTTGGGGTTTCCAACATAATGTATCTTGTCATCGTGAGATAAAGACAATTCTTTTTCTAGGTTTCATATGTTTCTTTTTGATTCACTGATTCTCTTCCTCCTCAACTGGAGCGTGTTTGGTACTTCTCCCACAGCCCATTGCAACCTCCATCTTTTTCCCCCAGAGTATTGATCTTCCACCTGGTTCTACTAAACCTCCTTGTCACATTTCTCCCTCTTATCTTAGGTCCTCTCGCCTCACCTTCTCGAATGCTCTAACTTTCTGATTTCCACCAGCAAGGCAGCCAACAATAACCAAAACATTCTGTCGAGTTTCCTCCTTCCCAGACACGGTCACCACACTGCAATCATTCCCTCATCTCTTGACTGCAGAATTGCAAGTTGATATAGACACAATAAGGATTCTTCATAGAAAAAAATCAGATCCCAGTTGCACAGTTTTCCTGAAAATGCCACCAGAGGAACAGTGTGGTCTCTCATGGCAGCTCATGAATTCCATCAAGACCAATTGAGAGAAATGAGCATTAGCAAAAGATCCTTTTACCAGAATTTTGACTGAAAATATGTCATATTGAGATAACATAAAATTCTTTCATTTTGTTGACGATATATTCACTGTATCCCATTTCCCCTTCTTGTCACCTGTCTAATCTTTCATTCTCATCTTCAAAACCTAATTCTCTGCCAAGATTCCCCAGTCTCTTTGAGCAGCATCCTCTGAGCTGTTGAGGATTTTATTGTATGTGTTAATCTTTTGCTCCTTGCTCCACTGGTTCAATTGGATTGAACTGCCACACAGTGGAATGTTCTACATTGTTTTGCATGTATGTATGTGTGTATATAAATGCGTCTATGTGAATGTGTGTGTGTATACACATTTTTTATGTCTTGTTTTTTCACTTTACAGAAAATCACTCGAGGGTCAAAATCCCATTTCATGCTTCTTTGCAATCCATACACGTTCAAATACATTTGGCTGATTGATATCTGTTTTTAAGCAAAGATATTGCCCTCATTTTAGCAAAGACTGGGAAAATCATATAACTTTCTAAACATTAATTAAATATCTTTTAATCCTACTTATAACCATAGTCAATGTGCATCAGTAACACTTTATGTTCAGGTATAAGTAAAAAAAAAGAAGAAAAAAAATGCCACAACAACAGTAGTTTAGACAGGATAAAGACTTATTTCTCTCTCAGATTAAAAAAAAAAAAAAAGCCCAGAGGTAGGAGTCCAGGCTGGGCAGGGCTGCATGACAAGGCTGATTGGGTCCAACCATTTACTAATGGAGCAGTTTCTCAACCCTCAGCATGTGGTTTCTCCCTCATGGTACAGATGGCTGTTCATACAGTTCATATTGATGACAGAAGAGAAGGAAGATTGAAGACACGCATGCCCTTCCCTCTAAGAAAATGTTCCGGAAGCCTCACGGGTTTCGTTTCCACCTCTTGGCTAGAATTTAGTCTCCCAGACACACCTAGCTGCAAGGGAAGCTGGGAAGTGTACAGGGAGACCAGATACTAGATCAATTGCTAGCAGGCTTCCTCCATCTAGAGGGAGAACATTCTTTCCGTGTAAGTGTGTATCACCAGGACTTCTATGTTCGATAGTAATCAGATGAGCATTTGCTGAAAGACTGGAGTACCAATAATACTCCCTCTCTTTGGGAATGCTTTGTGGTCTGCTTCAGAACATTACCGCTCAGTCACAACGACACACATCTCTCCTTCAACAGAAACTTACAGTGTGTCTACAACCACATCTCTCCCCAAAAGCCTCCCCATCTTTTTTCTCTGTGGAGTGATTTACCATCTTACCACTGAGCTTCTTCAAGAGCAGGGTCCTTTTTGTCTTCCAACTACTTGAAATTAAAGTAAACCTGATATTTCATAGATGTCTCTTCATAGAATTAAATTGAAACTTAACTTTAACAATTCATCATTCTTGTGTTTTCTCTTAACTTTAAGGTCTAAATCCATCCATTCTAATAGTAACATAGTAAGCATTTCTAAAAGAAACAGGAGGTAGAACAATATTTTAATGGACCACTCCACTCACATTTTTGGACCATTTCAACTCCCTTAATATAGCCACATTCTCAAGTTGACAGCAAATAAACTAAGACCTCTGTCCATTATGTGCCCAGTGTCACTCGACTCATGGAAATTTCCATGAATACTGATCCAAGAAAATGAAAAAGAAAAACACACATGAAGTGTACTTTAAACACATCATCTAGCTCCAATTAGATTCTCCCTTCATGCTCTCTTCTGCCTTCTGGTTTGATTTCAGTCCTGCTTCATCAGAGCTCATGTCCAAGGTTTCTTTACTAATCAGCAAGCATGATTAGTATAAGGTACCTACCCTTTTAAAGGTGGCAGCAAATTATGTAGTAGACATTTCGTGACAATGGACTCCATGCCTTTTTCCCTCCCTACACTCCAGAATTTTAATTATACAAAATGCTTGCTCTGACATTCTTGCCTTTTATTCCATAAATAGCAAAATCCAGAGGTAAACCATATTTGTTTCTCTTAATCAGCATATTCTTAATTCTTTCCTGTTTATAGCTTTACACAGGAACCCTTTTGGAGCTGCTTTGCAGCTTAGCATCAAAGCTTAGGCTATCCAGGGAGCATGGGCTATTTATTTCCATAGTTTCTATATTTAGTTCTTGGCTTTGTTTACAGTCATCTCTCCTCCACCCCACAAACACTTTAAAATTCCTTTTTTTTTTTTTTCTGCAATTCTGTATCTTTCTTCTATCTCTCTAGCTAGCTAGCTCTCTACCTAGCTTAGCTGACCATTTTCTTCTTGAGTTCTGGTCCAGAAGATGCCTGTCCTTCCTCTTTGATTTCTTCTGGAGAGGAAGGAAATTGCCTTTTGGAACTGGAGAAGCCTTCAGGGGCATGACTACTACTGTTGCTCTTCTCTTGGGGAGAAGAAGCACACTTCTAATTGTGAGTCACAGGCAACTGTGGAACGCAATTTGAGCTCCTGGGACAAGAGAATGTTTTCACCCCCAAAAGTCAGTGGATTTGTTTAATAGCTCATTTAAAAGTGAACATTAGTTTTACTTTAAGGCAGATTAAAAGTTCTGGGACTAAATCGTGCTTGTCACTACCTTGATTAATGTAACAACCCAATACCTGCTTAAGGAGGTTTGTATTTAATAGTTCAAATAATAACTAATGATTACTTTGGGAAAAGGCTCAGTGTGGGCAGTACAAACTAAAAAGAAGGGAACATTAGGAAACATTATAAATGAACTCTTTATCCGGCTAAGGGTCTTGCTCTGATGCACATCTTTTGCATTTAATTTTCATCACTGAGCAAAGAACAAGGTCAGCATAACATTCTTAAAATGCCAAAATCATAGTTATTAATTATTCAAGCCTTGAAAATCAGATTGGCTTAATTATCTTTATCTTAGGCCTTCTATCACGGACAAATATGAAGGAGTGAGTTGCACAGGCAGGCAAAATTGATGAAGAACACTGGAAGGGTGAAATTTGTCAGCAGGAAAAAGTTAAAATTAGTCTAGTCAGGGCTATGTTTGGGGGTAACGTTGTGAATAGTGTTCCTATTTCCATCTTTATAATGCCAGGAAGTTATATTAAATAAATTATTTTCTGGGGCACCTGGGTGGCTCAGACAGTTAAGCGTCTGCCTTTGGCCTAGGTCATGATCCCAGTGTCCTGGGATAGAGCCCCGCATCAGACTCCCTGCTCCGTTGGGAGCTTGCTTCTCCCTCTCCCTCTGCCTGCCGCTCCCCCAGCTTGTGCTCTCTCTCTCTCCTCTGTCAAATAAATAAATAAAATCTTTAAAAATAAATAAATAATTTTCTTTTGAACAGATAACAGAAGTCTTGAACACCATTAAACCTGCTTTAAAATTTTGTATCTTGCCACAATCTGAGGTAAAACACGCATGTCCTCAGCCTCCCTACTTTATAACAGGACCATTCTTAACCTCACTGAACTCTTCCAAAACGAAACCATGGCATCTTCTCTCTTTTGCCATTTTAGATGCTTGAGGAGCTCTTCACTATAAAAGTTTGGCTGAAATTGGGGGTGGGGGATGGTGATATCATAAAAAGAATGCAGTCTCTATTCTGCAGAATACTTCTACTCTCCTTTGTGCTCGGACAAGTTTCAGTGAGAGTCCTGGCTTTCGTCCATCCCACTTTCTCAATAGACCAATCGTTCTCTGTAGGGAGCCATTTTGCTGCCAGAGCTTTTCCCTCCAGCCTTGGGCATTTGGCAGTCGGGAGACATTTTGGTCATCACTCTGATGGGGTGTTACCAGCATCTAGTGGGTGGAGGGCAGGGGTGCTGCTGAACATCCTCCAATACCCAGGACCTGTGCCAGCACCTGTCACAGCAAGGGTGGGGTACCCTGACCCCAAAGGTGGTCTGGTCGGGTGACTGACATCATTGCTCCTCAAGACTCTGGATTTCATAGTCCTGAGAAGGGAAGCTGCCGTTCATGAATACGCTCATAATTAAGAATAAATTATTTTTACACATCAGGCCTGATGAATTTTTAGCTCCCTTTTAGGTGTACAGACATTCAGCAGTGATCGCTGAGAACATCACAGTTTTAAATGGTGCCTTGTCCCCTGACACAAATGACAGATAATATCTATCAAGGATACCTATGGGTGAAAACCTAACTGATAAGAAAGAGTAAAAGGAACTCAAGTTTCAAACCGTAATCCATTTCAAATCCTTCCAATGTGTCTATGTCAACGCATAAAAGCCCAAAACAAACAGCCCACCTCTTCCATTTTTCTACTGAAGGGTAGTGAACAGTGAAGGCAGAGCTGACTCTGACAGTTTTGAATCGATTTTTCAAAAACTCTAAAAATATGGAGAGTGAGTATACTATGTATCAAGTATACTAAAAAAAAATAAAATAAATGTCAGTTTGGTTAGAGTAGTTTTCTACTTTTAATGGCTTCAGGTCTTACTTACAAAAAGCAAGCAGAGATCATTAGGGGCAAACATTCCTTTCAGCGTGCCAACTCTGCATCACTGTGCCCTCGTTTACCAACCCTCATATGCTTCTCCCCCTAAGTCTGCCTGAAAGTTCAAACATTTGCCTGCAGCAAATACCTCCTTCCTCCCTCACACACATTCCTCTGAAAACCAGACAAAAAAACCCACAAAAAACAAAAAACAAAACACTGAGACGAGTTAGAGGAGTCCATTGCCTTTTGGGGACCCACCACCTGATTTTCATTGGGCTCAACAAGATTCAGTTCAAGACCTGGGTAAGACTGCCTGTGTGGGCGTAACCAGGTGGGAATGGGGACCAGGAGAGGAGACACCACAGTGAGGACATTTTGGGAAGGGAACTAAGTAAGCAGAAGTAGAGAGGCACACGAGTTTCTGACTTCTTGGGGAGTGGCTGGACTAGAAGCGCCACAGTGCCAGGAGCTGAGGCTGGAAAGGAAGACCGAGGCCACAAGGGGCCTAGAAAAACCTGGGCATGAAATGGCAAAACAGCAATGGGGGTGGGTTTACACAATAAAGCCAGAGCACCTTGCAATGAGGAAATCAAATTTTAGCTCAGACTCCATAAAAAATGTGACTGTTCCCATCCAAGGGAGAGGAGTAATAGGTTGCCTTCGGTACTTGTGTGCAAAAAAGGTGGACTAAGGACATCGTGCCCACTTGGCACAAACTGTGAGACCAAACACACCCACAGAATCCATCTCTCGGATCAGTTAGCAAAACTGGAAGCCAGCATTTGGCAATGCGTCCTGGAGGCCAGTCAAGCCTCTTTAAGGACAGCACTTGGAGTATTTACAAATGCAAAGAAAAAGAATTAGGATCCAAATCCCCACAACAAAACAAACAGCAGCAGCAACAAATAACCCTTGCATCTAGCAGCCCAGAAAGGAAATGGCATGGGTCTCCCAGCAAACAATTAGCAAAACTATAGCAGAGCAAGGACAGGTACAGGTCAGAACAGAATAGGGCAGCTTCTCTTGCTGACGCTGGCCAGTTTCTCAAGACATTGCCCATGAGGGTTGATGGTGGGATTCTGCTGTATAGGATGATGGGTTCCCAGTTGATACTATGTCTTAGTTACGGATCGCTAACACGTTGGTAACGCCATTCTATAGTGGATGTTTATTCCTTCTCAACAAAAGCTTTTGTAGTCTGCATAAATCCCTGAAATAAAGAAACACTTAAGGCGCTGGTAAATACAGATAAAAGTGCGCTAGGTAGACGATATCTCATAGCCATTACAGAGATAGGTCCCTGAAAAAATTGTCTAAGGGATGCTTATTTCTAACCATGTGTCACAATACATCAGAGTCTAGAAGTGTATTAAATGGCCCATTGCAAGTCATTACACAGTTTTGTAAACAAGAAGAAAATATACAAAATTATCATCTTAAGAATTTTAAGGGTAATTCTGGTGGTAGGGAAATAACAAAGTAGAGGGCACAGAAAGACAAGTCAGGGGCTCCTACAATAATCTAGGACAGTGGTTCTCAAAGTGTGGGTCCCAGACCAGCAGTATCAGCATCGCTGGGGAACTTCGTTAGAAATGCAAACTCCTGGGACGCCTGGGTGGCTCAGTCATTAAGTGTCTGCCTTCGGCTCAGGTCATGATCCCAGGGTCCTGGGATTGAGTCCCACATCGGGCTCCTTGCTCGGCGGGGAACCTGCTTCTCCCTCTACCTGCTCTGCCTGCCACTCCCCCCTGCTTGTGATCTCTCTCTCTCTCTCTCTCTGACAAATAAATAAAATCTTAAAAAAAAAAAAAAGAAATGCAAATTCCTGGGGTCCATCCAAGATCTACTGAATCAGAATGTCTTGTAGCAGGGCCCGAAAATCTGTGTTTTTAGCAAGCCCTAGGACATTTTGATGCATGCTCAGGTTTAAGAAGGGCTGACCTAGGAACTTGCTCTGCAATGAGCGATCTGGTAGACCAGCAGCATCAACACGACCCCACCTTCCCAGAGCTGGTTAGAAATGCAGACTCTCAGGCCCCACCCAGACCTGCCGAGTCAGAATCTGTGTGCTATCCAAAGCCCAGGTACATAGTGGGTACATTCCAGTCTGAAAAGCTGGACAAATAAGATCCTCAAAGAGGGGGTCTCTGTGGGGATGAGGAGGAAGTGCAGACTAGAAGAACATTTTGGGAAGATTAATGAACAGCTCCAATACTTTACTGGTAACCCAGTTGTATAAAACTACCCCTCAGATACCCACATGGACTGGGTTACTGGCCTGTTGGATCTGAGGTCCCCAGAGTTTACAGTAACTGAATAATAAAAACTTTTCACCCTGTGTGGCTCCACATCTGCCTCTCTAATTGTCCTCTTCCCCAAATGCAAACATTTCTGGGAGGGGCTGTACATGAAGTCTTTAGTCTAACTTCCAAAGAATTGTTGGTCTCTTTTTGCAGGAAGAAGCAGCAGGTGGGAGATGAGGATGCCTTAGGGAGTTACTCAAGAGGCAGTGATGGGATTTACTGGAAACAGGTTAGACCTACATTATGGTTTCTGGGCGGGTTGGCTCTGGCTCGGGGCTATGCAGCCTTGGCAGCAACAAATCAACAGTTTACAGGAGCGCTAACAAGCTCACAGAGTGTGCTGTGGATTTGTGTAAAGGAGGCAAAGTTCAACCTGGGAGTCGAAACCGAACAGGTGGGAAACACCTGCTCTCGCTAGCTGCGAAATTCGTTGAAACCTGCTTTCCCTTGCCAACAATCCATGAAGGCCTTGGCTTTAATGATTAAGAGTCAAAGGAAAGAATATATAAACCAGCTCATCTTTCTTAGTTTGTTTTAATTGGGAACTCATTCTGGTTCATCTTAGATTAACGATTCATTAACGAGTAAACCAACATATATCTTGCTATTTATAAACTACAAGTTTTAGAAATTTATATCCTTATTCTAAGACTTACACAAGACTTACAATGCACTTTATCATTTAATAAACCCTTGCCACACTCAATGAAAATTGAGATGGATACTTTGTTGTGTATGATCTATTACTTCCTGAGTCGTCACAAAGCCAAACCTTGAAATTCTCAGGGCTCCAGAGGAAACATAAAATATTAGTTCTCTCCAGTGGTGTCCTTTGAAGATGTTCTGTTGCACCAAATTTCTCAGTGTACTCTCAGAAAGCATGAGGAAGCAGCATAACCCAAAGTTTTTCATCTCAGTAATTTTTATCATGGGTCCTGGCATCAGAATGGCTGTGTCTGAATTCTCACTCTGGTACCTACAGCTCCGAGACCAAGTGCAAGTTCCTGAACTTCTCTGTCCCTCAATTTGCACATATGTATAAGGAGGAGCATAATTCCCACTTTGTATTTTAAGTGAGTAATGAGCTAACTTGCAAGTGGCAGGTCATCAATAAATGTCAGCTATCATTTTTTGCCAAACGAGAGATTGGAGAGTTACAAACTCCCCTATGAAATAATGACACGTATATAAATAAATGAGAATGTCAGGAATGGATAAGTGTTGTTCTTTTTTTAAAATTATTATTATGTTATGTTAATCACCATACGTTACATCATTAGTTTTTGATGTAGTGTTCCATGATCCATTATTTGCGTATAACACCCAGTGCTCCATGCAGAACGTGCCCTCTTTAATACCCATCACCAGGCCAACCCATCCCCCCACCACCCTCCCCTCTAGAACCCTCAGTTTGTTTCTCAGAGTCCATCGTCTCTCATGGTTCATCTCCCCCTCCGATTTCCCCCCTTCATTCTTCCCTTCCTGCTATCTTCTTCTTCTTCTTTTTTTTTTAACATATAATGTATTATTTGTTTCAGAGGTACAGGTCTGTGATTCAACAGTCTTACACAATTCACAGCGCTCACCATAGCACTGTTCTTGTTTTTTTTTTTTTTTTAAAGATTTTATTTATTTATTTGAGACAGAATGAGAGAGAGAGAGAGAGCACATGAGAGGGGGGAGGGTCAGAGGGAGAAGCAGGCTCCCTGCCGAGCAGGGAGCCTGATGCGGGACTCGATCCAGGGACTCCAGGATCATGACCTGAGCCGAAGGCAGTCGCTTAACCAACTGAGCCACCCAGGCGCCCCACTGTTCTTGTTGTTTTTAAGTTTAAAGTGAAGCAAAGAAGTAAAAGTAGCTACTTGGGTTAGGACAATATGGAACCAAGAAGGCCTCCAAAAACAGGTGCAATCCATGCGGAGGAGGGGCATCACCATGACGATCTGGAAGAAGAGAATTCCAGCAAAAAAAAAAAAAAAAGCAGCAACTATGGTGCCCCAGAAACTTCAGGATAAATTTCAGGGAAGAAGGAGACCCATCGGCCACATCAAGTGATGCTTAAGGGGCCAAGTAAGATAAAAACAGATGATAAGATATTGGACTTTGGTAACAGCGATAAGAACTTTGCAGCAGAGTGTGTGTGTGTGTGTGTGTGTGTGTGTGTGTGTGTGTGTGTGTGTATGTAGGTGAGAATGGAGGGGAGTGGGGAGAGATCCTGTGTGCAGACCACTCTCTGAAAGAGTTCTGCTGTGAAGGGGAGCAGCAAAGTCAGGGAAAGAGTGCCTGGCAGTGCTTTCGAGTTGGTGAAAGTAAGTCCTCACCAGCCACAGGGGGGCTGTGTGTAAAGGTGCGGAGAAGAGAAGCATGGGATATATGTGCTGGCAGGGGCGGGGGGGATCCCAAGGGGACAGGACAAGGAGAGAGGTCCACATGCCGGCTGAGGGGACCCAAGCATAATGCTGGCCCAAGGTAGCAGGGAATGAGCATGAAGAGCTAGACTGGCTCGGGGGGGCGTCCTGCCTGAACACTAGTGAATGAAGAGCTTGCAAGAAAGTGTGCAGCTATCGGATGACACATTTAAAATAAAAAACCATGACCTTCCTGTTCCCAGGACTCACTAAGTCCTCTCTGCTGTGAATAAGAAAGGCACCCGAGATCCTAGGAGCATCAGGAATGAAGAATAATAGTGTCCAGATACTCCACATTTGCTCACAATTTTTAAAGGAAAATACTCTTTATGTGTCAAAATTAGAGTTGAATGATCTGTTAAAACCCTTGAAAATGCATAATGGAGATCTCCATTGAGCAGATAATCCTTAAAATTTCATCTTCATCTTGGAAATATGGGATAGGAAATCCAGATCAAGCTGGCAGGAACTTTAAATTCTGCAGTGGAAATGGTCATATTAACTACTTAATCGCTAACTCTCCTGTGTCATATTACCTATTTCTCAGAGTGACAGTTTGTGGCTGAGCCTTGGAATGGGGGAGACCTCAATAAGAATGCCTAGGGCAGTTCCAAAGAGGGCCTTTTGCCAGAATCATCCATTCAGGAGACCAGGGCTGTAGAGAGACAATCACATGTAAGAAATACAGCAAGAGGGGCTGTGCTGGGAATAGAACAGTCAGCATTTTCTGAGCATATGCTATGTGCGCCAGGACCCATGCAGAACCCTTTCTAGGCATTCACAGCAGCATTAACTTTTTAACACTCAACAGCATTCTTAACCCCATTTTACAGACGAGGAAACAGAAGCTCAAAGATGTTAGGTAATTTGCCCAAAGCTACACACCCGCTATTAAGTGGGAGCACTAATGATGACAAGCCTTCTGTAATAACAGGACCAACCAAATAATTGCCAAAAACAGAAGGGCAGAGTATATAGAGCTGGATGAATGCAGTGTGGGTGTAGAGGGAGAAAAAGCAGAGATGAGGTCAAGGTGCGGGTGGGCTGAAAGCCAGCCTGGAGTTGATTCTGTAGCACAGCCGGTCTGCTGATGGTGGAACTCTTAATGGAAGGTTGGCAGACACCACGGGACTGAGGAGCGGTGCTGGGAGCAAATAAGGCTTGGCCTGCTGGCAGGGGAAGGATGAATTACCTCTCCAGCGCACTGGTTCTCTAATTCCATTGCCTCCCCTCTCCAGTCTGCTACTCTCTCCTACTCGCTCCAGCTCGGTGATATTTTAAGATTGAGGAACTGCCCACATACGGAGCAGGCGGCAGCTTATCACTGCGATCAGGAGCATCTATGTTCATTCATACACTGCTGGTGAGAATGGAAAGTGACACAAACACTTTGGAAAATTGTTAGGGAGGTTCTTATAAAGTTAGACATCCACCCTAGTAGACTCAACAAGCCCACTCCTAGGTCATTACCCAGGAGAGATGGAAATGTATGTCCACAAGAAGACCCAGACAAGACTGTTTGTGATAATGCTATTCGTTAAAAAAAAAAAAAAAAAAAAAAAGATAACTCTATTCGTAACAGCTCAAAACTGGAAACAATCCATCAACTAGAAAATGGACACATTGTGATAAAAATCATCTGAAGGAATACTACACAGCAATAAACAAGAGCAACATGAAATGCAGCAACATGGATAGATATCAAAACCATTATGTTGAGTCAAAGATGCCAGATGCACAAAAATATGCTATATAATACCACTTAGATGAAGGACAAGAATAGGTAATGCTAAGCTGGATGACAGGATAACAGTTGTCTCTGTGTATTCATGTGTATGCAGGGCTAGCAAGGAGAGGTAGGGCCTGGAAGAGGGCAAAAGAGAATTTTCTGGGGCCATGATAATATTCTATCTTGATCTACTCTATGGCTACATAGGTGTATACACTTGAAAAAATTCATTGAGGGATATATTTGAGATTTGTGTTTTTCACCCCGTATAAATTATGTCTCAAAGAAGAACCTTTAGCATACAATATAAAAATTTTAAAAATCGCCCTTGTTCTGACAGCTGGGTAAAGAAAACCTCATTGTTGGGGCACCTGGCTGGCTCAGTCGGTTGGGCGTCTGCCTTCAGCTCAGGTCGTGATTCCAGGGTCCTGCGGTTGAGCCCCGTGTGGGGCTCCCTGCTCAGCTGGAAGTCTGCTTCTCCCTCTCCCTCTGTCCTGCTTGTTCTCTCTCTCTCTCTCAAATAAATAAATAAAATCTTAAAAAAAAAAAAAGAAAGAAAACCTCATTGTCGGTGGCTTTCAAGTTTACCATCCTCTTCCCATCTCTGCTAATCAGGCTCTTGACCATCACTATACATCACAAAATGCAAAGGGAATCCACATAACAGAGAACCTGCACCACAGCTGCACTTGACTCAACAATCATCCCGGTACTGGGCATTTTATTGCTTTTTCCTTGCAAAGGGGCATTGATCAAAAGGCATACTTGCCATTAACATTAACAAAATAATAAAAATGAGCAGGATATACTCTCATGGAGAAACAGGACAGTACATGAACTTTCCTTATGAATGTGTCAAGTAACATGAATAATTAACTGTCATTGTTAAAATCTTGCATTTCATATTTTTGAATCCTGTGAATGTATTGTCTACTAATAAAATTTAATAAAATTAAGTATCTGGGAAATAGAAGCAAACGGCCCCTGGTAATTTTTGGAACCATGAATTGACCCGGAAGGACCACCACTGTCCCCCGCTCCCGCCCCCCCATCACTGACACTCTGGAGTCTCTACTTTCTTGGGTACCAGAGTCTTAGTCACGGGCTTGTCATTGGCTGCCCTTACTTCTCTGCTCCCCTTTCTCTGTTACTAAGCAGTAATAGCCACAATGTGCCAAAATGGGCGGATCTCCTCACTATGGACTACTGCATGGTTTGAGATGCAGGAACTCACTCGTATTCATGTAATTACTCTTTTCATCTTGCTGACAGAAAAAAAAAAAATATTAAGGAGTGAATACTAAGTCTTAAGCATAGTTTGCTCACTGAGAAAATAAGCCTCTTTAGAAAATAAATTGCATATCTAAATTAATTTCCCTCTTAAGAATGGTGTGGAATACTTCAGGCATTATGTGTAATTTTGCCAAAAAAAATTTTTTTTTTAATTAGTCAAACCAGTACTGAAACTCAGGTATGCTTTAGCTTTAGCAAATTACACAAAATTATAATTATGAATCCTAAAAAGTCTCATATGCATTTTACAAATGCTATTTTGTAATTGTATGAAATTGTTTATGTAAATGTATGAAATTGGTTATTCCAGTAGATTCCATGTGTCTTAGACAATTCCACAAATAAGTTAGAATTTATAAAATGCAGCATGGATGCTCTCAAAGGCTAAGAAATATACAAGACTAAGTTATCACCAAAGAAGGTACTCTGATGATAATAAAACAGGAACCCACACTTTGATGTAAGTTTAAGTTACTATCTTATTTCACATCATCCTAATTAATTTTCCCAATGCGACTATTAACTAATTGAGATTACCAACTCAGGAGCCTGGGTTCAAATTCTGCCACTCACTAGCTGGGAGACCTTGGGCAAATTACTGAATTTCCCTGTATCTCACTTTCTTTTTCTATAAAATGGGATAATAATAATTACTATTTCATAGGTCTGTATTTTAGATTAAATCATATATGCATATAAAATCCTTAAAGCAGTGTTTATCATGTAAACTGTGGTCAATTGTTTTTAGCCATTTTTATTTGTTACTTTTTAAAAAAATTCCGGTTCCTTCCATTAGAATTATTAAGGACATCATTAAATACAATGCTTCTATTACTATGGGAACTTAGACACATAGAAATGATCCTAAATTATAGATACATGATTTTCAAAATAAAGATACAAGGAACCAGTGGAAATTAAGGGCTACAATGTTTGCTCTGAATGTTAAAATGGGAGACCTTATAATCACAGTTATCATAATGTTACAGACTGTACTAGCAAAAAGAAAGAGGAAAGAACAAACTGATGAGTAATGGTGAGACAGCAAATGAAGATGTTTATATATAATCAACATTCTTTTCCATAAATGTATATGTAAGAAAGATAAAGTAAATCATTCAAGTTATAAGGGAACTTAGAAGTATTTTATCCCAACCCAAGACAGGTATTTGTTCTAAGTGTCCCTGGAGATGCTCAGTTAGACCCTTGCTTCTCAAAGACTAGCATTACCTGGGAGTTTGTTAGAAATGCAGAATCCCACACCCCACCCCAGACCTAATGAATCATAACGTGCATTTTAACAAGATCCCCAGGGGACCCGCATGCATATTAAATATGGAGACATGATGGCCCACACTATCTTAATTACTTGCGTTCATGGCAAACTCACTACTCATGACGCCGCTGGTCCACTATGAGATATTCCCAATTCCTAACATGTCTTTATTATATGGAGTCCAAGTTTAAGAAAAATAAATAGGCCATGATCTTATTTTTAAAATGCTTAAATGTATCAGTGGTACCAAATACGTACATATGCGCATGTGTCTAGACTTCGGTTTAGGTTTACATAGAAAAACTTCTGGAAGGTAACATCTAATTGCTGACACTAGTAAGCTACCTTAAAATGTGCTGTTGGAATTTCTTATGGTGACTCCTTTTTTTGTACCCTTGAGTCTTAGTTTGATCATCTAGAGAATTCAAGATCAGTTTTATTAATTCTTCCTCAGAGAGCTAAAAGCAGCTTCCAGCCTCCCCAGGACTTCTTTTCTCCAGGCTAAAGGCTCCAAATGTTCACACTGGCTCCTGCTATTCTACCATCCTTACTTCATCCTTCTGGGTCCCTCCATGCTATCAACAGGTCTTCGAGAAGCAGGTGCCAGAACCCAGCTCTCTCTGACTGCCATTAGTAAAAGCAATCATTTGATTTCCAGGAGTGTTTTCTTCTTGGCAAAAAACTTGTCAATTTTAAAATGTCATTTGCAAAGTCATGGAAGAAATTAGTTCTTAGGTCACATAAATTATTATAGAGCTTTTCTTCTGAGATGTCCTGAATGTATTGGAGATGCTAGGAAGAGCCCTGCAATGGTGTTAACTGCACAGAACTCAATATTCACTTCTGAAGCAAAAGAAGAGCCATCATGTGTATAGTGTTTGAAGGATGACAGTGCAGGGGCACCAAGTAATTCCTAACAGGAGGAGAACAAGGAATGTTGGGGGATCTATTCATGTGCATGTAAAGACATTCGGTGTAGCCAATAGTATGTGAACCTTCAATTGAGCTCCTATAGATAAGATGACAATTGATATAATAACAGAAAATAAGAAGACAAAACTTTAATGGGAACTATAAAGGAGATTGATGGTAAAAACAGGGTAGGTAGAACTTTGTGTTAATTTTTGTTTTATGTTCAGTCTAGGACAGAGTTCCCCAACAAGTCAGTGTGTTATAATGGGTATAACGAGTCTGCCTCTTGGCACATTTGGGTGAGGCCTGGCCAGTACAAGACCTCAGCTGGCCACATCCAGCACCAACGAGCCTGCAAACACATTATATTTGTCCTACGTATGTTGTGCCACTGCTCCCACCAAAATATATATATATATGTATTTGGAAACACTGGTAGAAAAAATACTCCTTTTCTGTCAACTTCCAAGGCTGTTTTGAAAACATAGATCACAGCAGTGGAGCAAATACAGCATCTTCCAGGCCAAAGACAAAGACATTTCTTGTGCAAGCATTGATGGCCACACCCCCATTCACTTAGGCTTAGCACTGCATTAATCTGTGCTGATACCATTTGGTACAGAAATAGATATGGTTATAGGAAAGTTGGTGAATACTCTAACTCATTGTCTAAACATTGAGCTATTGCAAAGAGCACATGAGAATGTTCTGCAAAAGCATATCAACCTTGATACAAGGACACAAGCAGATATGCATGGAAAAGCATGATCTAGAGGTAGGTGTGGGACTTAGCTTGGGCTGTGAAAAAAGAGCAAAAGAAAAAAAAAAGTCCACATAGAACCAGAATGGCCACAGAAGAAATAACTTGGACTTCATCAGGATAATCACAATTCTCTAAGTCACTAAAGTCACTAAAACAGAGTTTTACCAGTTCTTTGTCATGGAGGGACTAGAATTAAAACTGGAACTGTATGAGTTGGGGTTGAATATTAACTTTAGTTTAGCTTTTTTGGGGAAACCAGTTATTTATTCAACCAATAAACTGACAATATATAAATATATGGGTGAGCACATTCTGCCATTCAGTAAATTATTTCTGATTTATTCTACCGTATGATTTCAGATCTTGTTAGCAAATTATTTTTGTCACATTTATGAAGTCTTGGGAAGGAAAACAATATTTATATTGAGTGCTTGTTATATGTTGGTGATTATAACAAATGCTTTAATGTGTATTATCCCATTTAAAGCTTATAAACAAATGAGGTAGGTAGGTAGTCACAAACTTGTGATATTATTCTCTTTTATAGATGAAAGAAGCGAAGCTTAAGGAGATTTGTTAATTTGCCCAAGCTCATAACTTCTATTAACAAGAAAGATCTAGCTTTAAAGCCAAAGTTTTCTACTCCACCCAGTGTTTATTCCACCACAACATGCTACTTAGGACTGAAAGTCTTGTTGTTGAGACTGAATGATGTACCTTGTAAACAGAAACCCAATAGACTAGGGGCTGGATGGTATCTCTACAAGTTCTTATGTAGGAAATGTCACAAGAACACTGCAAGTGTTCATATCTGTTGTTCCGGATATGCTTCTAAAGCAGGGTTTCTCAACCTCAGCATTACTGACATTTTGGCCCAGATGATTTTTCTTTTGTTGTAAGGAGCTGTCACCTACACTGTAAGATGTTGAACAGTATCCCTGGCCTCTACCCACTAGAGAACAATAGCGAGCCATCCCTCAAATTGTGACAACCAAAAAATGTCTCCAGACATTGCCAAAGGCCCCCAGCAGGAAGTAGGGTAAAATTACTCTCATTTGAGAAACATTGCCCTGAGGTCATGAAAGAAATATTTTCCTTATTGAAGCTTAACAGAAGGCATGGCTAAACTCAATGACTTGCTCAGCAATTTAAAGGCCGGACATTAATAGGATCTCCAGTTCTTTACTCTGGACCTAGACTGAAGCCACAACAGTTTGTACTTTGTTTTTAGTAGTAGTTAGGCTAAGTGACTCCAGCTGCTGTAACAGATAAAATCTCAGTGCCTTAATTCATTGCAAGATTATTCCTTACTTATGTTACAATTCAATGTAGGTGTGCCTCCAAGTGATCATTCAGGAACCCAGGCTACTTACATCTTTGGCTCCACCATCTTCAACCCATGGCTGGAATTTCCTCCATTCAACCAACGGGTGGGAAAAAGATGGTGAGGAGAACACTTCCTCTCTGGACCACATCAGCCTGCAAGCGTCACACATCACTTTTCACATTTTATTGGTAGTCCTTCACTGGGAAGATTTTTCCAGCAATAACCCTATACTATGAAAGAAGTGTATGTAATTTTAGTGTTTTTTCTAGCCATCTGTTCTGTACGTTTCAAAGCAGGTACATAAATATTTCAACCTGATAAGAACCTTGTAACATAGGCAAATATAATTCCAGGTGTGTGTGTGCGTGTGAGAGAGAGAGAGAAAGAGAGGGAGATCTTCCCATGTTATACATGGTAAAGTTGGACACGGATACTTCCTTTAACTTGGGATTGATATCTTAGGGCTGGAACTCCAGTCTCTCACTCTTGAGCGTTCTTACTTAAGAAGGCAGGTGACACATATTCATCAGAGTAGAGAGCGCCATTAGCCAAAGAAAGGGACAATGTTATAAGCACCGTCTCTGGATTAGGTCAAGTCTTGGGCTTTACCACCGAGTAGTTGTATGTGACCTTAAACAAGCCCTCAGAGCTTGCATTTTCACATCTCGGGACAATCATAGTTACCGTACTATAGAGTGGTATAAAGTTTAAACGAGATGATACATGGAAAGTACTTAAAACAATGTCCAATAAATTTTAGTTATTGATATACCACAAGAAACAACTAACACATGATCTATAAGTTTACAGAATTTTTTTGCTAATACACATGGCACTTAAGTTCTATCTATTTGGGGGTTGATTTAGGTTTCTCCACGTTAAGCTGTTTACAAAGACCAAATCGATTCTCATTGACTTTGGCAGATTTGCTCAGTTCTACAGTAGAAACTGGAAGAAGAGGCATCTGGGAAAGGCAAGTGTCGATGATTCCGCATAAATCCATACCCAATGCTGGAACACAGCCCAGAGTGCAAGCCCTGCTGACAGCAAGTCAGGAGAATCTTATTCATTTAAACACCAAGGGCAGCACAAAGCATTATGAAAGATGGAAGCAAGGTCAAATGTTTTGTGTGTTCTTCTACCAGGGTAGCTGTCAGAAACTCTAGGGCCAAGAATAGAAACACAGCACCCAACCTCACTGTCCATTTCATGGTATCAAATCATCTTATTTTATAGATGAGGAGACAAATGCACTGCAAAGTTGGTGGTTAAAGAGGAGACGTGAATCCCCGCACCATGTCTTGTTCATTCTTGTCTTACCTGTGTTGCCTCCATATGTGTGTTATTTTATATTCCCTAATTCTACAGAGTGCACTGATATTGCCCCATGAGGCAAAACACAAAAGTTTACAGAGTATATTTCTGGAAGCTGCCAGTTTTTCCCATACATAAACACCTCTTCAAATTTAAGAGCGATTTCTCCCAACCTGAAGGTGAGTCTCACCTTCTGTGAGCACTTTGCCTTATTTCTTTAATAAGAAAGAGAAAAAGAAAGGAGGAACAAAAACTGGTCACTTTAACAAGCTCTTTGTTTATGATCAAAATAATCCAAAGCCCCTCTTTCAGTTGAGTGCATAATAACTGAAGAAGTAATGGTTTGGTGCACACGGACACCACAACTCAGTAATTTCTGTCAAAAAGATGGGGCATGAAAACCCACTCATATTAGTGCAGAACAGACATCCCCCCAACGACAAGCCCCTCCGAAGAGCATCAGCCTTCCAAGAGAAGAGGTTTTGCCTTCAGCAGACTAGTGTAAAAACAACTCAAAATGTCAGCTTTGGGTAACACGTTTCTACTGATTTTAATACAGAAAAAAATTCACATGGATTGAATCTTATTCTTTCAGGGTATAAATTTTGCTTTGAGAATGTGATGGTGGGCACAATATGCCAAAAACAAGTCTGTCTCGGAAACATTCTTTTATTATAAAAACCTAAGAATGGGTTCTTAGAACAGCCTTTTAATTTCAGTTTTGCAAGATTTTAATATCGCCTGGAAGTCAAGTAAAATTCCACTGGGTAATTTTGAGCTTTGTTTATTTGTTTTACTGACTGAGTTGGCAGCATAAATATCTTCAGATACATATGTACATATGAGTCTGTATGTCTGTGCACGTATGTAGATGAAACTTCTGCTAGCTGACTGTTTCTGACCTACAAAAATGCCTAATTCATAGGGTTCATCCTCATATATTCAAGAAATGTCTAAAAATATTAAAAACGCAACATACTGAAAACATACTTTATGCCTTAAGAGAATATGACATCATACTTCCTATTTCTCTCCTTCTTAGTTCATTCTATTTTACACCCATCCTATATGATACAGCAAAGGACCCAGATGCTGTTATCATAGACCCAGATTATATTCCTTCAACTCAGCCAGTAACAAATGCCATCCAAATGCCCAGAAACGGTCTTTCAGAATCCATAACGTGCCAATGACTTTGTCCTTAAAATAGACTTGCAGAACACTCTGCTGACTTTGCAGGAAACCCTGAATGCTATCAAGAAAATAGAAATCCTGAACTCGTCTTTTCTGCAGAAACAAGCAAGCTCCGTAGAGTGACATATGTTCCTCAGAATTACAGAACTGAAAGCTGGCCACTGGATATAAGATATGAGCACTGAACCAACAGCTGAACCTTCAGCTGAACCGGCAGAAGGGAGCAGACGATCCAGTTAGCTAAAGTATCATTTGAGAGCCTTCTAAGCAACACTCAGTAGTAATACAGCATGACTCTTCAATGGCTACAAAATGCAGCTTCTGGAACATCTACATGCAACACTTGGAAAAACAACAGCCTTCTTACAACAGTTAAGCACATAGGCTCTAGAATCAGCTAAATCTCAGCTTTATAGCTATACCTGTGAGATTTGATACAAGTACTCAACCTCTCTGTGATCCAGCTTCCCATCTATAAATGAAACTATCTGCCCCCTAGAATTGCTACAATAATTGAGTTAATACAGTGTAAAGTGTTAACAGGCCCAGCACATGATAAACAATTAATAAGTAATAGCTATTATTATCGATTCGATACCATTGTGTCCATTCATTTTAAGGTCCCATAGTTGTATCCTGCATTTTTTACCAGGAAAAAGGGAGGGAGATCTTTGACTAAGTGATTTTTGCCTCAGGAAAGAATTATTCCTGGAGACCTGCTTGTCACCTGCCTATTTTCCTATTTTCAAGGGCAAGATATGTCAGCATTTAATGACAAGAAGGAAACCTGAAACACAGCTCCTTTACAAGCATTTAAATAGTACTTATTTTAATGTGCATTTCTGCTGCATAGATTTCAGGAAATTCATAAGGCAGGGTCCTCATGAAGTCGCCCTGTGGTGGGCCAGTGCAGGGTTAAAGAGATCGAATTCTAATTTAAGAACATGCTGGGGCACAGCTCTGAGTATGGCACACGTGGACTCTATAAGGGAACCACAGCCCAAACCAAATGATGATTTTAATAAGGGAGCAATGCTGAACAGTCTTATTGTAAATCTAGCAGAGGAAGATGTCATTGTCATTAGTGGTACTATTATTGCACATGGGACACAACATGGTAGCTTCAGAGAGGACCCTGGATCACTGACATTTCTGGCAGCTGAAAGGAGGAAATGTTCCAGTTGCCTGCATGCAGGGGTGAAAAGGAGAGGATAGTTGCAAATGTGGCAGATAAAAACAAGTCTCTATTTCAGGCCGGCAGGACAAAATACTGACTGTACTCAATGACCTGGCGGCTCGGGTTGAAAGGCTTTAGATCATTTCCAAACAAATTTGGTAGAAAAGCAAGTCAACGTTTTAGAAGTCTTGTCTGAAAGAGGCGAGGGTGAATGGGGACCTATGCAAAATAGCTTCATCGAACTTTTCCTTTTATAGAATATTAGATATAAATACAGGAATACAGAATTAAATGTTGTAGCTTAAGACCTCCCAAAGCTAACTGATTGAGTAATAGCAATGAGTCAGATCATCGCTTGGATCTTGCATTCTGACTTGACACTGGATTTTGAAAACAAATGGGGTTGTTCAAAGTTGGCCGTTTTTCCTTGATTTTGCACCCAGTGCTGTGTCTTAGGCATATCTGGGTAGTCAATTGGCTAGGTGTCCATGATTACCTGGCCAGAACACAGTATTACACTTATGGTTCATTTTCTTTTCTGAGCCATGTCCCCAACCCCTCCCCTAGGGAGTAGTCTAGAAACCCTAGAGCAGCAAGAACTCTTGGAGACATTGTATTTGGGTGCCTCTGTCTCAGAGCATATCAAAACTCAAAACAGCATCAACTTGAATATGCCCAAAGTTGCAAAGTAATAGAGTAGCAGTAAGCTATTGTTTTACATACATATATACGTATTTAATTTATAAAATTATGTCTTTCCTATGCAATAATACCTAAAAGATACATTTAAACATCTTTCAAGATGAAGAAATAACAAAACATACCAGCTGAAATAATGCAGAGCAAGAAAAATTAAAATTAAAGTGGAATGGTTAGGACCACCATCAGGCAATGCTCCCAAAAGACACTAGTCATATGCGGGCGCCTGGGTGGCTCAGTCGTTAAGCGTCTGCCTTCAGCTCAGGTCATGATCCCAGGGTTCTGGGATCGAGTCCCACATCGGGCTCCCTGCTCAGCAGGAAGCCTGCTTCTCGCTCTCCCACTCTCCCTGCTTGTGTTCCTGCTCTCGCTATCTCTCTCTCTGTCGAATAAATAAATAAAATCTTTAAAAAAAAGACACTAGTCATATGCTTAAAAGTGAAGCTAAGAAGAGCCAACACAGTGACAAGAGAAGCTGGCTGCAGATGCCAACATTCCTGCATCTACCTCCTCTTTCCATTTTGAGCACTCTGCAGAAGCAGCAGAATTCACATTTAAGCTATGACCAAGGAGTTCCACAAGAGAAATGAGAGAAAAAACACTGGGTGAACAATATAAGAAAAATAACCCCTAGTCATTTTGGGGTATGTGTGTGTGTACATGTAGGTGTATTACTATATATGTGTATATGTATATATAACACTATATTTGTATATATTAACTACATAGATATATATACATAATATATATTTGCAGTTAGTGAAATGAATGAAAAGATAATCAGTTTTATATGGGGACAACTAGAAGACAATATAAATTTTCAACTATGTGTGAAATAATTTACCAGCCAGAAAAGCCTCAGAAAAATATCTGGGGTCTAAGTAAACCACAAGCTCATTAAAAAGCTAGAACCCTAGGCGCTTCGGTGGCTCAGTCAGTTAAGCATCTACTTTCAGCTCAGGTCATGATCCCAGGGTCCTGGGATCAAGACCCGCATCAGGCTCCCTGCTCAGCAGGGACCCTGATTCTTCTTCTCCCTCTGCTTGCCATTCGCCTTGCTTGTGCTCTCTCTCTCTATCAAGTAAATAAATAAAATCTTTAAAAAAAAAAGAGCTGGAACCTAAAATAGTGCATAAAGTAAAATTAGTTAGAGACTTATATCCGCCAAACTAAACTATGATAAGCAAGCCCTCTATGGCAGGGACTGCTAACTGTTGTCTAATACCAATGTTACATTTCTTCCCTTTTGGTAAGAGCAACCTTTAAGTGTTGGTTAGACTCTTGGCCACTGAGCCAGAGACTATATCCTCATTTTTCCTTTCAACTAAGCATAGTCATGTGACTAAGTTCTGGCCAATTGGACATGAGCATCAATGATGTATGAGCATTCTACATCACATCTTTAAAAGGAAACTGCTCACCATCCACATTCTTCTACCGTCCCACAGCTGGAATGAGGACATGGTGCTGTGACCCATATTCAGCCATATGAATACTCTGGCATACATATGGTAGAACAAGATAAAAGAAACCAAGATACCTGGATAACCACATAGAGTAGGGTAAACTGCCCACTGGTTCAGATGTTAACATGCAAAGAAAGAAACCTTACATCTGTTTAGATCTTTTGTTTGGGTACCATGAAAATATCATTGTGGCAAATAAAATGTATTGTTTCGGAGTTGTGTTTCACTCTTGATAACCAGGTATACCTTTGAGAAACTTCAGGAAGTTCACCGAAGCAAAATAAAAAATAAGATACAACCTGGCTCTGATATTTTAAAAGCTTTGTTCTTAAAAAGGACATTAGCAAATGCTTTGACAGAAGATATGATTTGTAACAGGTACCTTGTAGCTTCAAAATTTCATGGGTTAATAGTTAAACTAAGTCACTAGCCAAACTTTGAAGAAGTAAATAATCTGCACCAAGAACAATTTTCTGACTCAAGAGAAAGAAATGTCTTTTTGAAGACTGGTTAAATCATACACCAAGGAAAATCAAAACCTATCGTTCCTAGAAAGCCTTAAAACAATTGTAAATTGCCTACTCTGACCTTCAGGATTGTTCTGCTGTGCCATAGGAGCTGGACTGGAATGCAAATATTGCAGCTCCAGAATCGTATTAAAAAATCTATTTGTACTAAAAATCTATTCTGTAGAGGTCAATATATCACTCCATAATTTCCCAGAGAATTAATACTTAGTATCAAGAGCTGGAAGAAAATAGGGTAAGAATGTTTCTGATGTTGGAGAGACACATGTAAACACATCAGCAGGTATTTACACTTCCAAGTAGGAACACTTAACAGAGAGCAAAATATTTACTAAGATAACCCTAAAGGGTAAATCTCTTTAAAGAACAAACTTTTAATAACTCTTAATTAGATTACATAAGTGGGTAGAAATAGCTTCATACAGATTTTAGAAATATTCTAAAATATTTTCTCCCTGCAAACAACAGCTTGTCCAATGTGCTCTGTCCTTTCCAATTCAGGTCAAGGGTGCTGTCCTCTGTGGAGCTTTCAAATCCCCCAGGCAAAGTCAAGCCTTTCATACTTTCGCTTTCTAGCACTTCCTGAACATTCTACTACACTGCTTAATCCTATAAGCATTTGTTTGTCCTTTCTGCTTTCCACTTAACTAGAATTCCTTGAGAATATCCTTAGGTGGAGCCTCACATATGTTCAAGAACGTAGACTCCAGAGACAGGCTGGGTTCAAACCCTAGCCCAAATCATATGCATAACCTTAGGCATGTTACTCTACCTTCCTGAGCCTTATCCGTACAATATACGAAATTTTCTCTTAAATGAATTTCTGAGAACTAAATGAATTAATATATGATAAATGTATTAATACATGACAAATTTCTCATACCTGTGCCTGGCACACAAAAAATGCCACAGACGTGTTTTTTCAAGTCAGTTCCTGACCCCATAGGTGCCTAATTAAAACTTATTTGAACAAATGGTGGACCATTTCAAGAATGGTGTGAATCTTATAAAGTAAATGTTGCTTGTTAAAATATTTGAAACTTTACAATGGAAACATAACTTCATAAAACACTGGGGTGGTCACAACACAACAAGATTATCTCAAGGGCTTACCAGAGATGATTCCAGAATATTAGTTTAAAACGCAACAATTTAGTTCAGAATATTAGTCCTTCCTTTGAAAACCTGGAACTTGAAATGGAAAACACTGCTTTTCGGAATACGCTATTTATCTAACCAAGAAAATTTATGTTGTACTTTTGAGTCATTTCTTCATTACAGGGACTATCTGAAATGTCCCTTCTTTTCAGTGTCACCTATTAATTCCCAGGACTTCGCTCCTGTGAATAGCTGGTGTCTTCTAATTGTTTGTATTGTAATTGTTACAAGAAGAAACATCTGTTTAAATACATTTCACAAGGAAAGTACCTAAATATCTGTCTGTATCTTTACTGTACCGGCATCTAATATTATCAAAAACTTTCATTGACCATTTTCATCCTTTGAAAATTATTTAGAAATTCTCCCCAAGTGGAAAGTCCACGTGAGCACCTGGTAAATATCAGCACTGCTGTCACAGGTCCTTAGTTTGGGTTTCCCAAGAAGTAGCAGTTATGACAAGGATGTGAGCACAGGAATTCTTTTTGGAAGGTAACCTCAGAAAATCCTGGCTCAGCAGTGGAAAAGTGAGGGAGAATGGGAAAGAAAGCCCATGAGAGTGTGACATCCCGAAATGCAGCTCGGTACACCCTCAGGGAGATCATGTGTTCATGTCCAAGGCAGGAGAGAGCCGAGGCATTTATACACTGATTCCCAAAAGTCATTGTTTGAGGACTGTCTTCTGGCTATAAACATTCTGTGGCATGTGGGCTACCACACACTCTAGCAGGACAGACTTTAGAGTTTTGAGAAAAAATAAAAGGAGAAGCATTCCGACACATTATCTGGCGATAATGCCTGGGCTGGACCACAGTGATAGCTGTGAAGGATATGGATGGAGTACTGACAGCATTTGCTACACCTAGCTCATCCTATGTCCGTGTGCAAACTCAAGACAGTAAAATGGCTTAATAATTACAGGAAAGATCCAAACAAGCACGCACAGCCTGTGTGAGGAAGTAATTCTGTAAATAGGTTGGGATGCTGACGTGTACGCATTCATGAGAGCAAAAATAACACTGAAGGCCAATGAGAAATTGCCTCTTAGCATCAATTACACTTTAATGCAACAAAGTGAGAGGAAATGAACGTTCTTAATCTCCTTCAACACTTCTACCTCAAAATAGTTCAGGGGAAGTCTCCAGTCCCTAGATAGAAGACCTGCTGATGTCAGGTTTTGCCCAGTGACACTATGTGAAGTCTCATCGTTCATTCAACAAACCTTTGCATGATATTTATGACACATAACTCATAATTTGAAGGCGACCTCTGTAATGGTGGGTAAATAATCCTTGACAATGAATTTTGCCTGTGAACATGCACATGCACAGACACATGCACACACACACACACACACACACACACACACAAGCACTCAAGCTCTTTCGGGACCGTGAGCTCCTGAAAGACCTACGACTAGGTTTTGTGCATAATTTTAAAGCTTCCTATACCTAGCTGTATTAATCACAGCAGCCTTGCACAGTGTTATGCTTATAGAAATCACTGGAGGTGTCAGTTGAATTCGACAACAAAAGCAGTAGTACATATTTCTTCTTGATTTAGAAGTCAACATTTTCCTTCTGAATCTCCAGTTCTCTCACTTAATCCATCCCTCTTGATAAATATGTTTAAAAAAACAGCTGGACAACATATGAAAATCAGCAAATGTGTTGCTTTATTATAATTTTGACATATTAACTTAACCAATTTTTTTTTTTTCAGCCATGAATGAGCATGATACTATAGGCCAGACGCAGCTGGGCTTACAAATACTGATAAGGCCCTGTAATGATGAAAGGGAATCATTATTAAATATGGTGGCTTAAAAAAGCCTGCAAATTCCTTCACAATCCCTCCAGCAAGAAGTAGAATCTATGTCTCTTCTCAAAACATAAGCTACCTTAGTGATTCCCTGCTAACTTACAGAAGCCTGGGTCTCAAAGGGCAACACAGCTTGGTTCTCTCTCTCTCGAGACATACCTCTTTGGAGCACTGAGGCACCAGGTGAGAAACCCACCCATCTTGAATCCACCATGCTGGAGAGACCACATGGAGAGAGGAGATAGAGACAGAGACACAAGCGCAGGAGGGTCAGGTGTCCAGACCTCAGTTATCCTTCCTTCGCTGACTACTTGATGCCCAGAACCAGAATACAGGATAGTAGCAAATGATTGTGCTGTTTTACAAGAGCAAGTTTGGGGTGATATGTTACACATCAAAGGATAACTGGCTGTTAACGTATTTTATAAATATATTTGCCCACAAAAACCTTATCTATAACTGAGAGTATCCATGATTATATTGTAGAAGGGATATAAAACCTATCAGAAAGAAAAGAATGGCCAACTTCTGCAAAGGCGTGTGTAACAAAGTTCATTTTGGTGTCAGAGCCCTCTTGGGAATACCCAGTCAGTGAGCTGGGTTTGATTGGAAACCCTTCTCACTCTGTGGGATGGAGATCTGACTGGAGCAGATGTTTTTTCTTTTTTTTTTTTTTTTTTAACTTCCCCTTTCTAATGAACAAGAGCTGTTCCTTTCAATTCCAACACGATGTGAGGTATATTTTTTATGTCAGTTCTGTCAAACCTTGACATGTGGTACAGCCCCAAACAATTCAACACATGCCTGGTCAGTAACAGCTACTTCCCTTCCTCTGACAGACCAGGGAGGCTGCCCACGCTACCAAGCAAAGAATTTTAAGGAAGCTTTTCCAGATGTATGCCTTTGTCTGTCATTTTAAATTCAAAACACTGGACGTAAGTTTGGGGGCTCTTCTGCTTTCTGAGAAATACCTTGTGTTGATCTAGATAAGTGGTTTGGTTTGTCTGTTTCACTGTCTGATGATGTATGTCTCTTTAAAAACTGATTTACGAAATGCTCGTAGAATATCTTTTTATTCTATATTCATAAGCATCTTCTATCTTGAAATTTAATGGGTTTTTAAAGGCACCATCCACAAGAATTATGATTCCGGTATCATATTCTACAGTGCTGTATTCTATCTACCTACTCTCTTTTATACGTTATTCCTTAGCTTGTGGTGTTCCTTATACATTATTGCAAGGAACTTTGCTTTGTAGGATGGGACTATATAACCTTAGAATTCAGGGGGGAGGGGAATGGAGAAATAGGAAAGGCTTGACAAAGGAAAGAAAAATACAGAAAGAAAAAAAAAAAATTTAAGTAGGCTTCATGCCCAGCACAGAGCCAAACATGAGGCCTGAACTCACAACTTTGAGATCAGGACCTGAGCTGGGATCAAGAGTTGGATGTCCCATACCTGACAAGCCACCCAGGCGCCCCATAACAGGAAGAAAATTTTCATAAAATAATTAGGACGGCTTCAGTAATCTAATTTTTGGAATATTATGGTAGATGTCTTCAATAGGGTTCCCCCAGAAACACATCTGAGATAAAGGCTGGAGTGCAGGATGTTTATCAGAGCAAAGTGATCCCAGGAAGCAATGATAGGTGAATGCCGATGCAAGGCAGGAAGGTGAAGGAAGCCAGAAGAGAGTGTCTAATGAGACAGGAAACTGTGGCCAGTAAGGAGGCTCAGTCCTGCTGGGGAGAGCATACCTCAGATCTGTCCCACCTGAAAGCCCTGGGGCTTGGGGTCCTTTGCTACCAAAGCCCATCTGTAATTGGTGGAGGGCTGTTTCCAGGGGCTTTAACTTTCTGACACTTCCAGTCTGCCCAGCACATGGCTGAGAGCTTTGCGAGGCCAGAGAGATCTCGCAGACAGAAAGTCACAAGTACTTGCAGCAAGAAACTGGCAGCATAGCCCAGATGCCAAGGGAGCATGGACGGGGCGCTGACATGTCTGCTGTGGTTGCTGAAGTTCTCCCCGACACCCTGCTGGGGCGGAGCAGATAGGGCGGGGGTCTCTCCCGGACACCCTGCTGGGGCGGCGCAGATACATTGGGGGTGGGGTCTTTATTTGGGGATTTTTACTTATTTGGATACATCTTAGTGACTTGGTGACAGAGTTTTAGGATTTGTATTATTATCAAAGCCAGTCTAATGTCGTTGGGGACCCTGTACCAATGGGGTTTTTAAAATACGATTTTTGAGAACTATGGAGTATTAATAAAATATTTAACGGACCCCTTGCCCTCTTTGGCCTGTTATCAGAAGCCTACTGTTCCCATCCCAGGACCCGTATCACCCCTCCAGTTGTTTCAAAGTCTCTCCTAAACTCTAGGGCAGCAAAAATGTTTATTTTAGAAGTCAGTTTTCATTACCATACACCAAACCCATAGACAGCAGAACATGGAAGTTTATATGAGAAAACACAGGACTGAAAAGCACATTTATGAAGTGCTTGGGTGGGGGGGGCCAGCATAAGGGGTTTGATGAATAGCAATTAGGAGCAGGAAAAGGGCCACCTGGTTTAAAATCTGCTTCGAATCAGAATTTTTCTCACATAGGTTTACATTTTGCTATAAAAGAGTACAAGGGGGCGCCTGGATGGCTCAGTCGGTTAAGGGTCTGCCTTCAGCTCAGGTCATGATCTCGGCCTGGGATTGAACCCTGCGTTGGGTTCTCCACTCAGTGGGGAGTCTGCTTCTCCCTCTCCCCCTCCCTCTGTGCTCTCTCTCTCAAATAAATAAATAAAATCTTTAAAAAAGAGAGAGAACAGTACACATCCATACAAATAAAAAACACCAAGGAGAATACTTTCACCAGTTGCTGGAATTGTGTACTATCTTCTCTGAAAATTTAACTTACTACCTAAATAATTTATTTCAGTAATGTGTGCTAACAGAGGAGTGCATAGGGATAAGTGGATGCACCAAAAAAGTGAGCAGGAGAGAAGAACCTAGCAATCCACTATGCTTGCTTTTTTCCCTTTCCTTTCTTGTCTTTTCCTCTCCCTTCCTCCCTTCTGCTCTTCCCCTCCTTTCTTTTTATTCTTCCCTTCTTTCCTTTTTTCTCCATCTCCTTTCCTTCTTTCTTTCGAGTGGTGATGACCAGAGGCTAGGAGGTAGGAGAAAAGGTGAGACACTGATCGAAGGGTATAAACTCTCAGTCATAGGCAAGTAAGTGCTGGAGCCCGAACGTACAGCATGGTGACTACAATCAATGATAATGTAGATGGGACATCTGCTACGAGTGTAGAGCTCAGGTGTTTTCACCATTTTAAAAAAAGTAACTGTGAGGTGATGGATTTGCTGATTGTGGTACCCATTTTACAGTGTAAACGTATATCAAAACATCATGTTGTACACCGTACATATATTCAACTTTTATTTGTGAAGCATACCTCAGTAAAGCTGGGGAAAGAAAACTACTTTTCATTAAAATGGTTTTGCATTCCTTGATAACGGGCACGTGGATGGCAAAGGAAAGTCTTATTAGTTCGGTGTCAGGACAAAGCCAGAGTGGCATGAAAAACACCCATGGAATGATACACAAGTCACGGTTTGGTTTCCCTGAGAGCTGGCTTGAAGGAAGACAGCCAGGGTAACAAGACTGACCACATATGGAAGTCCTAATTTAGGCAGCAGGGGCAGAGGCATGGTGTTTAGGGCTCTGGGCCGGGAGCAGTCCTGCCTAACGGCCAATCTCCTTGTCATTTGTGAGCTTCGTAATGTGGAGCGAGACCACCTCTATGAATCTGAATTTCCTCATCTGCAAAATGGGGCTGTGCATGATGCCTGATACCTACCTAAGAAAAATCAAATGTGCTAATAGAAGTGATCCCCCTGGAACAGAGTCTGCATATAACACACACCTGGTACATATTAACTGTGGTTCCAGGAGCTGCCACATGTTTTGTATTTGCTTCCCACAATCTTCAATTTCTTATGTCTGTGTGTCTATGTTACTCTGAAAACACACCTACTTTATTCATTACAACAAAATAAGGACATACAGAGAAGAACATATATTCATGCATCATATAGTTATTGAAAAGGTTGCATGCATCATGCTAAACCCTACTATATACTGGCAGCCAAAATACTGTGTCACACATCTCACCCTTGTTGCTGAAAACCTGATCCTAACACTTTTTTCTTAAGATTTTACTTATTTACTTGAGAGAGAGAGAGCACGCACAAGAGAGCATGAGTGGGGGGAGGGGCAGAGAGAGAGGGAGAAGCAGAATCCCCACTGAGCGCAGAGGCCAACCCTGGGCTGGATCCCAGGACCCCAAGATCATGAACTGAGCCAAAGTCAGACCCTTAATGGACTTAGCCCCCCAGGCGCCCCAATGCTAACACTTTCAAGGACACTGCTACTTCCACCATAGCTTGGCACGGTGATACCATGCATGTAGCTCATTCAGTGCCTTGGTTTTGAGTGAGTAGGGTCTTTATTTCACCAGAGTAATGCATCACCAGAGTAATGCATCACCATCCATGGAGTCATAATAAGGAAAACAAAAAGGTGAGGCTTTAGCACCATGGAAGATTTTTTTTTTTTAGAAAAAGGGCAGCTTCTATAAAATAACATTTAGTTTAGTACATTAAGAATGTTCTGAAATGAAAGGGTCGGAAGACCTAAAAGATCTGCATTTGAGTGGTCATAATGATCTTTTTTTTTTTTTTTTTTTTAAAGATTTTTTTTTTTTATTTATTTATTTGAGACAGAGAGAATGAGAGCGAGAGAGCACATGAGAGGGAGGAGGGTCAGAGGGAGAAGCAAGCTCCCTGCTGAGCAGGGAGCCCGATGCGGGACTCGATCCAGAGACTCCAGGATCATGACCTGAGCCGAAGGCAGTCGCTTAACCAACTGAGCCACCCAGGCGCCCCTGGTCATAATGATCTTAATTCAGACGCTTTATATTCATTAAATGCCCCCCCCCAAATCAAACAAGGACTTAATGAACATGAAATACTGTAAGGTCAGAAAAAAATGCAAATGCGTATCTCCAATGTGGCTAAAGAATTTTTTTAAGCCTGGAGGTCACATAAACTGTATAAAAATTTACCAAAAAGATTTTTTTTTAATTAAAGACCTAGTATGAATGCTAGGGTGTACTGCAGAGATAAGACTTTAGAGAAATAATGTCTGGTTATAACTCTCATTTTATTTATGAGTTCCAAACTTAGTGTTGGTCTCTGCATCCCAATAGAGAAGTTGAGATGCCCAATTTAAAAAAAAAAAAAAAAAAAAAGAAGAAGAAGAAGAAGAAGAAAAGAAAAGAAATATTCTTAATGTATTCTCAATGGAAGAAAAATAAGTGGAGCCAATAGTGCTCCCGGGAAAATAAGGAGAAATAATGAGAATTGCACACAAACGACAAAAGGACAGATGAACAAGTTATTTATTTATTTTAAAAGATTTTATTTATTTATTTGACAGTGAGAGAGAGCACAAGGAGCACAAGGCAGAGGGAAAAGGAAAGGGAGAAGCACTTCCTGATGAGCAGGGAGCCCGATGCGGGACTCGATCCCAGGACCCTGGGATCATGACCTGACCCGAAGGCAGATGCTTAACTGACTGAGCCACCCAGGTGCCCCTGAACAGGCTATTTAATAACTGACTTCAAAACTACAGAGTTGTGTTACAAGGTGAATACTAACATTTTACCCTTTATTTCTACAGTGAAAACAAAAAACACCAAAACCTTATTAAACAGAACCAAGATGAGTGAGTAATGAATAGCAGGTACCAAAAGAGGCTTTAACAATAATCTGGGTTTGGTGTTGAGCTCATCTATACAAATCAAATCTGGTCACTATTGGGAGATAGGAACACCTTAGGATTTGCATGTTCATTTTATGATACTAAGAATCTGCAAGTTCCCCAGTTTCACACATTTCCATGGATTTAATGGGGGGAGGCATAAAATTACTCATTCAACAAATATTTGCAGAGTATTCACTTATGCCAAGGGCTCCAGTAGGTGATAGGAGATAGTGTTTGTGATAACAGTGAGGCAGCCCCCGACACCTTGGAGCTCACAGTCGAGGATGACGGACATTCCTTAAGGATAGGATTACCCAAATGAGGCTCTGATTACAGAATGCCTATTGCAGCGAAACACAGTGGGTCTTTTTCGAGTCTGGGAGGCACAGGAAGGCTTCCCCAAAGTCTTCCCAAGTGAGTTGAGATCTCTAGGGTGTAAAAATCTCAAAGCCAGAAGATAAGAAGAAATTGCTCTTGCCAACTGCCTAATTCAGAGAGGATCTTGATGAATCTGAGGACCGAACTGGAAAGAGACGTTGGTGAAGGTAGCAGGGTGGGCATGGGGGATGATGACAGAGGATAAGACTGAAAACCTGGGGGGGAAACCAGAGGCAACTTCTAAGCCCGTGTGAACCCCAATGAGCACAGCAACATCTTCTAGGAATGTATCAGAAATGCAAAGAAATGAAGGGGGGGAATCGGAGGGGGAGACGAACCATGAGAGACTATGGACTCGGAGAAACAGGCTGAGGGTTGTAGAGGGGAAGGGGGTGGGGGGGATTCGTGAGCCCGGTGATGGGTATTAAAGAGGGCACGCACTGCATGGAGCACTGGGTGTTATACGCAAACAATGAATCATGGAACACTGTATCAAAAACTAATGACATAATGTATGGTGATTAACATAACATAATAAAATTTTTTAAAAACTCTTTTAAAAAATAAAAAAATAAAAAGAAAGAAATGCAAAGCGTGGGGCTCTACCCCAGATCTCCAGAGTCAGACACTCTGCAGGTGGGGTCCAGGAATCTGTGTCTTAACTCCACCAGGAGATCTGATGTAATCTCAAGTTTGAAAACTTTCTGGTTTTTTAAAAAGCACTTCAGTGTAGTCTCTTTGTCCCAAATCCTTAGAATCACTTCTCAATTTCATTCTGTCACGTCACTCAGCCTCTATTGCCACTCACCTTTGTTGTGATCACTACCTCCTGAATGGTCACCCTACCTGTACTTGTCTTTTCACTCACTTGTTCATTCATTCATTTGGTATTTATTGACACCTACTATGTGTTTTAATACATTAGTGGACAAAACAAAGATCTTTGCATTGGTGGGGTTTACATTCTTGTTTGTGGGTGTGTGGGCAAGACAGAGGGTGAACAGAAAGTAAGCCAAAAAACATAAAACTTAATCAATGAGCAAATTATATAGGATAGAAGGTGATAAATGCCATTGGGAATACAAAGAGAGCATTTATGACTACAGCAGGGCATGGACATCTTTACCAACTGAGCTTCCTTTAATCTACCCCTCAATATCCATTTTATAAATGGGAAAAGAAACTCAACTTCCCAGGTAGCTAGCACCTCAGATGTTCTGCCTCCCAGCCCTTGACCTCCCTCCATGTCATTGCAGCTGCACTTTTGGTTACCTGGAAAGTAGTCACCGAGATAGAGATTTTTATACAAGCAGAGGGATAAGTGGATGTTTATGGGATCAGCACCTATTGAAGTGAATGAATGGGGAGGGAAGGGAAAGGCTAGGGCAGAAGGAGAAGTTAAGCTCTGATACAGTTGCCAAAGAAGTCTCAGCCAACCCCGGTGGAGTTCTGCATTGAGACGGTCCTACAGAGTTTTCCTGAATTGGGGATGAGGAGCCTGGGTCTTACATACTGGAATCAACACTAGATTGGATGTGTACTGCCCGAGGGGGCATGACTGTAGACAAGTTAGCTTTCGTAGGCAGTGTCAGTTCCCAGAGAGTGGATTGTCAGGAAGAGATTGTGAAGCTGTACGTAGTACCTTACCAGCACTGGCTGATTCACCAAGTGTAGGGGGAAGGCAAAGATATGGGCAAGAACACAAAAAATTAACACCCTTCATCTTTCTCGGAATCTCCTGTTCCAGAGTATCCCGTGATAACCTCTTCCCCCAGAATGCCCAGCAATGTTGATCTGTGGCTCAAGCACTTTGTAGAGTTAGCATCAAAACCATAAGTGAGTCTTTGCATGGAGGGAATCAGCCCTGCCAGGTATCAATAAAGTGTACAAGTGCTCATTCAAGAAGAGTAAAACTGCCAAGATTATAATTGCTTGTAACTGGAAGTAGGCAAAGAAATTAATGTTGCTGAATAGCATTCAGTCCCCTGAGAGCTGGCAAATTTAGTCAAGATTGCATATCATTAGAAAAACTGGAGCGAAACGTTTCAGTCAATATGGTCTGTTTTCTCTGAAATCCGCGAGTGGTCATAGTTAACTCGGTAAATATTTAATTCCATCACTTACGACTGCCCTTTGCCCCTAGCATTTGACTTTGGCGGCTCTGGGAGCTTAGGCAAACACTCGAGGCTCCTTTTACTTGCCGAGCCCTCCTTCTGCCTTTGCTGACTGCCTAGGGACAGAATCACAGGAAATGCGTAAGTAAGACTGGCAGGCACAGGAAACTTAATGAGGTGGGAAGTAGAATGACTAATGTATTCACTTTGAGCTGGAAAGGACCTTAAGGATGAAAAAGTCCACCCTACACTCCCTTTTATATCAGAATGAGAATATTAAGACATAAAACCCAGAGAGAAAGGTTAAGTGGTTTTGCCCAAAGTCACACAGCCAGATCTTCGGATGTGAAGGCCAGTTCTGTTTCTGTCGCCAGAGGTGTGTGGTGACTCTGCAATGTGTGGACTTAGCTGGACTGAACAAAATTTCCCAGTTGCCTTCCTTGAATGTTTCTGACGAGGGTGGGCCACAAGAGACAGTACCAAGGAGAGTTGGAAGAAGGAAGTGAAGAGGCAGCCATACTATTCTTCACTCTCACAAGGTCACACAGTGCTTTGTAGTTCATGTCCGCTTATTTGATGGCTCCCTTATTGAGCATGCAACTGCTCCACCTTTTCCTGCTCTCTCATGTTCTCCACCTCCTTGTTCAGTCCTGTGTTCCACTCCATGGTGAAGCTTCTCCTGCAGGACACTTGCTCTGCCAAGGTCAGAGGAAGTAAGAATTGACATAAGTCCAATCCGTGTTAATGGGGGTCCAGTTCCTGCTGGGGATTTCCAGCTTGTCCTTGCTCTCCCTCACTTTATGCCCACCCTCCCTTCCCTGCAGACTTCAAGCTCCAGCCTCAGATGTGAAAACAGCAGACTTACAGGGACTGTTCAGTATCTCCCACAATTGCATACAGTCAAATCCCTGTAACAAATCATTCGTGGTTCTCCATCTCACACAGAACTTGACTGAAACTAGGTGCCTGTAGCTGATAGAATCTTTGCTCAAAATGGTTCCTGGTATTTGGGGAATGGCCTCACCCACTGTTAGATCCAGGGTCACTAACCTTCCAGCCTTCTCATCAACTATCATCATCATCTAAGATTTCCAAATCCAGGAGTTATATTTTATTTTCATTTTAAAGTTGTTTTAATTATTTGTAATTTGTCCTACTGCTTAATAATATTTGAATAATACAATAGTAGCTAGTATTTATTGAGTGTTTCCTAAATGAACCCAAGAACAATTTTAAGCATTCTGTGTCATGTGGTAGCTTTTTTTTTAATTTTTAATTTTTTTAGCATATGGGGAAACTCGGGCAAACGAAGGTTATATAGCTTTCCCAAAGGCACAGAGTCAGAAATCAGCAGAACCAGAATTTAAAGTCAGGTTGGTTGATGGAAGGCCCCAATCTTCACACTATACTGCCTCTTATAAAGAGATTTTGCTTAAATGTATGATTTCTCACATACCTTATAATATTTTGGTATCACCATGGTTTCCCTTAATGAATATCACTACTACTTTCCTCCAGAGCTTAGAGGATGTAATGCCACTCAAAGAAGAATTAAGAACTACTGTGGGACCAAATTTGAATGGCTTATCCTTTTCTTGCATCCATGGCAGACATTACTAATCTATGATGGCACTCATTCCAACTCTTCCTAGTTATGGCTGCAGAGGCGTTCTCAACACAGTACTCTAAGGCAGCTGTTACTAACTGACTGAACATGGCACTCAAGATGCTAACTCAGATGAAAACGGATAATGTTGGTAGAGACAAGGATGAGATCAGCATAGAATGTGGAAACCAGACCACCCGTCAATCAACATATTTATTCAGCTTTTACTATGTAATAAGCCCATTGGAGGATACAAATAATTATGACATGGTCCCTGACTTTAAGGAAATTATGCTGTATCAGAGTAACAAAACATTTATACACATAAAAAAACCATTAATAGTCTGTAAGTGTTGAACAATGACACAAACATTAGGTTTCCAGAAAACTGTGAATTTGGGCTGGGTTTTGGGAAATATTTAGGCTTTGGATAGATAAAGGGGAAAGAATAAAAGATATTCCAAGAAGGAGAATGAAGTATGCAAAATTTCTGATGATGAATGAAAAAGGTAAAAATGAGTCGGGACAGGGATCTGGAAAGGAAAAGACAAAGAAAAAATATGAAGGGACAATTGGAGGTTTAGGGATCTAGCTGGGAGGTTCGTATTTCCCTTGATAAAATTATATATAATAATATAAGTATAATATAATGAGTATAATAAATAATACACTATAATAATGTATTACAATATAATAAATAATATAATATACATAATAATATTTATATATAATTCTATATATAAATATAAATTATTTATAATTTATATATAATTTTATCTATATAAAATTTTATATATGTATATAAACCATATATATATATATATATATATATATATATATATACGGTTGTGTAAAGTAGATGTCTCCAATACTTGTCTCTCCTGGTATTCATACCTTTGACTATTAATCTTGTAGTATTTTCCTGCAGTGACCCTTGGCTTGACTATAAGAGATGCTTTAGCTAATGGAATCTTAGGAAATATGGTATAAGCAGTGACTTGAAAAGTGTTTGGGTAAGTGAAGTTGCTTACTCTCATCCTTGCTTTCCTGCCACCATCACGGGAACATGTTGAGGTTAAGCTGCTGGAGAATGAGAGAGAAGTGACTCAGTTGTCCCCATTGACCCAAACAATAACCAGCTATCAGGCACAGGAGTGAAACCAGCCAGGACCCGAAGAACCGCCAGGTAAGTTCAGTCTCTGTTGGTGAACCACAGACTCTTGAACTAATTAAACCAACTGAAGTTGAGGAGGTTTGTTACACAGCACTATTTTGCAAATAGATTATCAATACATTTCTTTTTTGTCACTTCCCTTTATCTAAAAAACAAAAACAACTGCTAGTGTTTTCTGCTTTAAATAAAATTTATGCTGCAGGCAGACTGACAAGCCCTTCATGGCACCAAAATTTTACTCTAAAAAGCAAGAAATGGTTTTCCCTTCCTCTCACATTTAATTAAAAAACAAATACACATAAACCTCATTTTCAATGTAAGTAAATAAGCAGTGTAAATAGTTACATTTTTTTGTGACTCTATAATCCCAAATATTTGGAAGGGAACACTCGCTCTGCAAGAAATGGTGCCACCTGCAAACACAGGAGAGTTTGTGACTCTATAATCCCAAATATTTGGAAGGGAACACTCGCTCTGCAAGAAATGGTGCCACCTGCAAACAACTGAAGGTTGAAGCCATTTTCCCCCAGAGAAAAAACATGGAGGCTCCTGGCTCCCAGGAGCTACAAAGTCTCTGGCATATTTTAATGACTCAAGGTTAGGGTTTCTATTTCTTCTGTATGTTTCCCTCCTGTTGAAAATTCTACAGATGGAATGAGTATAAATTATGCCCTTTCTGATGGGGTAAGGAAGCAAGAGGAGAAAAATATTAAAAAACATGCTTTTTCCTATTTTTCTCTCCTGTATTAATATGTGGGAGGGTAATTACACTTGGTTCTATTTCATACAAGAAGAGTCCCACTCCACAAACACAGCATGCAGCTGGTTTCGGAGCGGGAAAAACATGAAAATAGCCAATACCTAATTACATGTACCCACATGTAAAGTCATCTTAGAGGCAGTCATTGTTGCTTTCCTAAGGTGGGCCCGCCTTGGTCCCTTTGAAGTTCTACTGAGGATCTTCACCATTTTCTTGGGGAAGATAAACAGGAAGACAAGTGTTTGAGTACAGACTTTTTGGCCTGATCCCACAGAGAGCTCTGGAGCATAAATCACCCTACAGAGTTGTCCCTATTTGTGGCAACAGAACTGACCTGTTGGCTGGGGGCAGAGGGGTGCATGATGTGCGTCTGCATTGGGGGATGGATCTGTAACCTCCCTGACTAGACAGCTTCCACCAGGCAAGGATAATTCTTTGAGAAGGAGGCAGCTGTGAGCCTGAGAAGCCATTCCTCACAGAAACTGGGATCTGTAAAAGGCTCTGGGTGGGCCGCCTACAGTACCTTCTACAACTGACTGTTGTAGACACAGCAACATGGACTCGGAGGTTCAGTGATGAGAGAAGAGAGAGGACATCAACAGAGAAGAACATCCACAAAGCAGGTGCAGATGAAGTACTCATTCTCTTTCTGCATGGACATTATTTAAGGTTGACTCCACTGCTCACATTCTAAGCCTACATCTGTACATGCGTGTTTCTGCCAACCGTGTAACAGGGACCAATCATGACTTCAGGACCGGGATTCAGAGCCACCTTCTACAAGGTGACCTGGGCACTACTTCCTCAGCTTCCTAGACACCTTCAAGTGGCAACTTAAAAAATTCAAGGCATTGATAAGGGCAAAAGGTCACTCTGGAGTTATGGTAGCATTTCAGAAAGTCAAGACTTTCTGAATCATCAGACATGCCAATGTCTGAGAACGGGTGCATTTAACAGAGACAAAAATTAAACTTTCCCTGCCCTGAAGAACAGTATTATCAAATGCCACCTAATCAAAGGCACAATCACAAAGGCCTTTCCTCTCATTTCTAAAAAGGAAAATGGATCAAAATGAAGTCCAAATGACCCACTTTCCAACTCAATCAAATAATTGCTGACCACACAAAACCAGAAATCAAGACATTGCTTTCTGGAAGCAGACCCCTTTCCACAGGGATCTGGAGATTCTGGTAAATGTTTGAGGTAACAGAGTAGACATATCCACACATAATTTCCAATATTGCTGACTGAACTGTCACTAATCACACCACTTTTTGTCAGTGTCTAGTTTTTCTAAATCTCTTATATAATAACTCTAGATTTTGCAATGGGGAACTTTATTTTTTACTCTTCTGAGGCAAAATTTATATAAGGTGAAATGCACAAATCTTAAGTACACATTCATGAGTTTTAATGCACACACACACACATCACTCAGACCCCATCAAGATATGGAGCGTTTTCATCACCCCAACCCTTGCTCCCAACATCCAGAGGCAAGCACTGATCTCTTTTTTTCACCATAGATTTATTTTCCTTATTCCAGAAATTCATCAAATGGAATCAAACAGTATATATTCTTTGGTAAATGGCTTCTTTCACTCAGCATCATGTATTTGATTCATCCTATGGTTGTATCAGTCCTTCATTGCCATGTATTGCTCAGTATTATTCAATGGAGAAATTTTAGAACCAAACATTTTCCAAGCTTTTGTTCTGATAATTAAAGCTGATTTAAAATGCTGATTTAGATAATGGCTAATTTCTTTTTTAAAAAAATGATGCCTTTTAAGAAAATATTTCTTAGTGAATGAGGCAAAATTTTCCAACAGAGAGACTCACAGCCATAAAAACAAACAATATCTCTAAAGCTAAACTCCTAGAAATCCATTCCTACCCCACAATAAAACCACATACACACACATAAAAATTTCTCTTCATCGTTTGTAAACTGCCTAAAAGATACAATAAGAAAAAGAGATTATTACTGAATATTACTGTAGACATTTTATATTTAAGACTCAGGGCTGGTCTAACAAAACCAATCAGCCATATTGTCAGTCCTTGGGCATAAGAGCAGCAAATAACCTGAAGAATAATTCCCTGCGTGCTTTATTTCTGGCAAACGCTTTTAATTGGCTAGCATGCTAATCCCTTTCTTAGAAGAACACTTAGCACTGGAAATGTGTGAGGCAAACACAAAAATATGAGTCCTGGTTTGGTATGCAAATCAGCACCATGGAAACTGGCATGGCATTGCTGAGCTCAGGGCAATCAGCAGGGAGCAGATGAGCTATGAATCAGAGCCTGAAGAAAAGTGCTGTCAACAGGATTATGGACACAGATTGCTCCTCACCCTATGGCTCCCTTTAACTCTGAACCAGGAGATTTAAACTTGACACTTCAATGGACTAAATCATCATGGGGCCTCTATTTCTCCATTTTAGCCCCCACTAACAAAACTCTCAGTCATTCAGAATACAGATGTCGAAGTATGACATAGTTTAACTACTATTTCCAGTTATAAGGATATATTTGTAGAAATCCTCAAAATATTATATTTCCTTTTTCAAACAATAAAATAAATGCTTTTCTATGTCAGCTGTTACGTGAGCACAGGAATACTCTTGGCCTTGGTTCTATTTGCATGAACCTCGTGGTTGAGAAAGGTCTTGGGCATTCTTCTGGGGGCAGAGAGAATTTCACTCTTAGTGTCTCATGGAGGGATATTTCCAAAGACTAATCAAAGTACTCTTAGAAAACCATACTCCCCTGTTCACAGAAGTCTTGTACCAAGTTCCTCTACTAGTCCACTCAGAGAGAGAGCCACCGGCTACTTAACTGTTGTATGAAACCAAAAACTTAAGATCTTCTGGCCATAAGTTCCCATTTACGTGTAAAAGAGGAGGTGGATGGAGCCAGTTGTCCAGTCCCCGAAGACTGCATTAGAGATTTCAAAGGCCAAAAATAGTGAGGGAGAAGCCAAGGAACCATGCAGCCAGGAGAACCATCCCATGTAACAACCGTATATTACCAGAGTTTACCACAGAGTGTCCACAGAATTCAGGGGGTCTGTGAAACAGAATGACAAAAATATCTTTATTTTTATTAACCACTAACTAAGCATTTTCTTTAATTAAGGATGTAAATAATAAAGCACATTAATATTGGTAATATTTGTTATTTTGCCACCAACGAAAAATGACAGATGTTTTTATATGACTCTACAGATGTGACAGACATTCCTCATGTATGCTTATTGCTACTTCTAAATTACAGTAGTTATGAGATCAACTGCAAGAGCTTGCTATTAATGCATTAATAAAGGGGCACACATACTAACCTATCCAATAGATATTTTCTAGAAATATGCCGACAACTGCATTTCAAAATAATTAGTGTCCCTTGTATGTATATAATTATATACTTAAGAACTTTATTCAGTTATGCAGTAATAGAAACAATAAACTGATGTGCACAATAACATGATTAAACTCAAAAACTTTAGAAAGAGGGAAAGAAGCTATACAAAAGAGTATCTATAGTACGGTTCCATTATATGAAGTTCAAAACTATCTATAGTGACAGAAACCAATAGTGGTTGCCTCTAAGGTAGGGAGGGTTGATCGGGAAGAGAATGGGGAAACTTTCTAGCATGATGAAAATGTTCTTGTTTTGGTCTGGATCATGATGGCTATGTATACATTTGCCACAATTGAGCTGTATTGTCAATTATACAAGACAGGTTGACGTGATACCCATCAACCATCCATCTTTTAAAAAGACAAATGGCTCCTTTCTGCCAAAGAATCAGATAGTCCTTGCACCCACCATGCTCTAGGTCCTGTAAGCAAATACTGAAACTGCTTGGGAAATGGAGAAAAGACCAAAGATCAGAAAAGATTCAGATTTCAGTATGTCCTTGGCCTGTCTTCTGGGCTGTGATACGTGAAGGCATTTCAGGAAGATGGCTCAGCAGAAAGGCTGGACTGGGAACCGTGTGTCCAGGCGGAGCACCATCAGCAGTGAGAACTGATCCAGCCTCTCTCCCTTCCCTAACTCATATTCTTCATCTCCAAAAATAAAGGGATAAGAAAATCCTGAGCCTCCTAGCCCTAACAGCTGATGATCCCAAGGACCACACTCATTTTTCCTCCTAATAATATTTGGTTCTAGGTCCACAATTTTTTAAAATTTGTTTGGATTTTAATTTTAAATCACCAAATTGAGATTTTGTTTTAACATTAAAAAGAGAGAATATGAACGTTCCTACCTGGGATTCAAACCCAGAAGAACAGCACCATAAAGACAAAAGAGGTACAGTGCTAATGTTGGCAGGCTTCATTATTGTTAGTTTATTTTTTTTATTATTCTTAATTAGGAAGTAGACCAAAAGTACTGATAGAGTAGGATGAAGCTTACAGACACTGCCCGGGTTCAAATCCCACCTCTTCCACTTCCTAGCTACACAATCTCGGGCAAGTTACTCGACCTCACTGTGTTTCTGTTTTCTCATCTATAAAATGGGAGAGTCATTATGGGAATTAAATTAATTAGTGTTTGCAAAGAGTATAAATTACCTGGCAGATGGAAGTGTTATATGTGCATGTATTTAATAATAAATTAAGGGCAAGTGTTTTGTTCAGAAAGAATTTGTGTACGGTCTTTCAGTTGTTGTATGATTTCGAATTGCTGGCCATGAAAAGCTGTCCCCTCATGAGAAGGTCTTGTGCATAAAACAGTAATACATTTTGATGGTTTAACCCACATTAAAAGTGGATTTACCACTTTGATATTTAAAGCTCTCTTAATGCAGACAATAAATAGCTCTACTGTGTAATTTGTAGAAAAGAAATAAACCACCATGAGTCAAGTACACATGTTCTTAACTAACAACATAATTAATGATTAATGGGGTAGTGTGGGGGAACTGCTGGACCAAAACAAAAAACAAGACCCAAAAAAAAAAAAGAAAAAAAAGAACCAAAAAAAACTTATTAACATTGAAATACTCTTTGAAGGCTTAAAGAGAACAGTCAGGTCTTGGGCTGACTCTTGCAATAGATAACCTGAAAGAAGTCAGTGGATTGTTCAGTAACGTCTCTAACGTCCATAACGTCTTTAGCTCGTTTTACCTCTATAGATTTATCCCTAATTCATTTGAAGATGACACCAGAGAGACAAGGAAGGCCATTTTTACTTCATTTTTATGGATCCAATTAAAACTGAATCCAGAGACAAGACCTTTTAACTGACTGTCCGGAGTGCCCCTGCCTGCGAGCACACACCCCCCTACCCACCAGCACCCACTCCCACCCCTAAGTCTCCAAGCATGCTGTGTCTAAAATAAACAGTATTTTTAACTACTGAAAAGTGGATGCTTTTGTTAATTCTATTTAGAGACAAAGCAAGATGCCAGCAAAATGTCCCATTTTACATCATTCCTCACCAGACCTGACAGTTGGAAACGCTTAGTTCTGCTCTGCTTCCATTGTGTTTCTGAAGTCATTTGAATGATTTAAATCAGAGATAAGTATTTGCAAATGAGCTGAAGAAAAAAAAAAAAAAAAAAGATGTGTCTGAAAATTCCAAACTGCCTCATGAAGAATGCTCTCAGTTCTAGTTTAATTCTTGGGGATTTGGTTAATACTTATAAAATACAATGCCAACTCTCTGCTGACGGTAACACTTCACAGTAAAGCTTTTAAAGATTCTGTTTCCAAATCAAGTATTAAAAACAACTCCATAAAAAAATGGAAGAGAAGATTGCATATGAGGAGGGTGCTTTATTCACTGTTCCATAAATCTACAGACTAATATTAAAACCACAATACTTTTAATAATATCCCATTTTATTGAGCATCTATTATGTGTCAGCACTCATCTGTTGATGAATCACGTGAGGCATGAGCACACTGAATTCCTAAGACAGTCTCAAAAAGTAAGCATGACTAGCTTCACTTTCAGAGGAAAATCCTGAGAATTGCAGACATCAAGGAATTTGCCCAAAGCAAGAAGATGACACAGGATTCAACCTAAAACTTAAGGAAATGTGACCCCAAAGTAACAAGTTTACAATAATGTAATACTTGTCTGTGTAGAAGATTCCACACTTGAGGTATGGAAGTGCTCACTAGACTCACTAGAAACCAGAAACTAATATTACACTATATGAAAACTAACTGGAATTTAAATAAAAACTCAAAAAAAAAAAAAAAAGAGTCCACATTTGGACATGACCAATGAACTGCAGCTGGTATTTCTGGAACACTCCTTCTACATGTCCCCAGGAATCCAACTGGGACCTCCTGTCATAATGAATTCATAATTAAGATGGAGAGGAAAGACCTGGAGAAAGCCAAGAGAAGGCGTGTCTGAGATGTTGCATCTTTGATCTTTCCACCCTATTTTGTTCCTGCTTTTCCAACAAATCACTCATTCCCTGCAGGCAATCTTTGCAAACGGCAACCCAATAAAGCAATTCATTCTATAATGAGAATTATCCACCAGCTTCACCTCCTCTGAGAGTGTTTAAACTTCAAAAGAGGAATGCATTCATCTCCATAAATCCTTAACATCCCATGGGGGGTAGCTGCAAAAGAACAGGCCCTCACTTTTGCTCCTAGGGCTGGTGTCAGGTAGCATGCCTGCCCACTCTCCGCTTCTGCCTCCCGATCATTAAAATTTACTTTAGCAGCCCACAAATCAGGCTTCCTACTCGGAGACCCTCTCTTCTTTGCATGCAGCTCTATAAAAACCAAAGCTAACCACTGCATGGGCTCAGAAATGAATGTTTCAATACATAATTCCATCATTTACTAAAGGCTGAATCTGTATTGCACCAGACATAAGGAGAAGGCCTCAGAATTGAGGAAGAGATAAACATCAGGGTTTATGGGAGTTCGGAAACCAACTCTGGTGATTTTGCCTCTGAAGGCCTGACAGGAAACCAGTCAGAACTCACCTGAACCCCTTTCTCATACCACTAGAGGGCACTAGTCGTGGACGGCAAAGCTAGGCTTTGCAGGAAGCTCATTCATTCACCACAGGTGGTGGGCAGCTAGAGCAAATCTCACCTGGGTATGGTCCTTAAGGCAGGTTGGTAGAATGGAAACTCCATGCTTTTGATCCAGAAGTGACTCAGTTCCGATCCTGATTCTGCTGCGTTCTGTTCTCTTTAACCACTTTGAGTCCATTTCTCATCAGAAAAACAGGGCTGATGTGTACTGCGTGTTGGGAGAATGGATCGGGACAACACATCTAAAGGTGCTAGCACATATCCAGTGTGGAGTGGATGTTAGAAATGCCAATTTTCCACAGAAAACTGAAAATGGCTCCTGTCTTTGGTACAGGCATGGTTGAAATAGACAAATGAGGACATGAGAGGCATTAAAATGTTGTGGTTAGGACTGTGAATTCTGGATTCCAATCCCAGTGAGCAAGTTACTTAACCTCTCTCTGCGTCACTTTTCCTCATCTGTAAAATGTGATATAATCCTAGTACCCAGTTCATACCCTTGTGAGGATTCCATGAGCACTGAGAACACTGCCTGGCTCACGGTGAGCACTCTGTAAGAATTGGCTATTTATGATTATGACAGTTATTAGTATCATTTGTACCAGACCATCTAGACATACATATAACACAAATCATGCCCAATGAAGCATGTTTGAAAGGTGCAGAGATGTTTTGCCCACAGAAGAGTCCCCTCAGGGGGAGTTTGAGACCTGTCTTCCTTTTATTAAAAAGCTATCAAGCACAAGAAGGTTTTTGATTCATTGTGTTAGGTCCTCAGGGATAAATCAGCCTCAATGGATCAAAGCAGCAGGGGATTTGTTTTGGCTCAATTTTAAGAAAAAAAAAAAAAGGAAACTGGCTGAGCTGCTTAGAGATGAAACAGGATGCTCCTAAAGGGAGGGAGTTTCTGGTCCCAGGGGAGTTCAAGCAGCACTTGGACACAACTTTGGCACAAATGGCCCCTAAAAACATTGACTGAGTGATGGAAACAGCCAACCTTCATGAACCCACCCCCCCCAAGACAGAAGTCCGTGATGATAGGCAAATAATGTAGCCATGTCAACAGACGCTCCATAAATATTATAGCTTTACTACTGCTGTGGACACTGAAAAAAATGCCATCAGACTTGGTCCCCATTTTCCACTGGGCCAGAACTTACTGCCTTGTGTTTTGCTCATACCATCCACCCCACCCCTTACACTCAGAGCTGGCTCAGGAGCTTGCTTACCTCTCAGTCTGAGATGATCTTTCAAGAAAACAGCAAGAAACACTATTCATTTGAGATGAGAACCTGGCCTTTGGTGCACTGTTCCATTTTAATTCATGGCTTATTGGCAATCACTCATCTCCTGCTGGAAATTAATTAAGGCTTGTGTTCAGCAGGAGCTTGTATTTGCTTTGAATCCTAGACCCTACTGTCGAAACTTTGAAATGACAAAAACATGTCTCCAATTTGGGGCTCGATGAGGCACATTTGAAGAGCCCCCTGTCGTTCTCAGCTATTCTGTTCTGAACAATGTGCTATAAATGTTCTCGGCAACAATGCACAGGGTGGATTTCAGCCACCTGGAAGTTCCTGCTGATTTTGCCAGGAAAAAAAAAAAAAATCTACCTAGGACTGGACGACATAAAAGGCCAATGTGAAGGAAAAAAAATTAGTATTTTCACTGGAGATTTAAAAATTACCCTCTTCATATTGTGCTTCTCTGGTCCTTTTATAAAAGAAGCAATGCACCATGTACAAGAAGGATAGTAAAAAGTTAATGATTTATCACCCACAAATTTCTCTTGTTTCTCTCCCAACCTCTTTTTAAAATCTTTATCTGCCTTTGTGGCATTCTTCTAGCTTCCATCTGCTCAGGAGGGAAAGTACAGGTCTTTCGTTAGTGTCGAGAACTAGCAGCTCCCCTTGCCGTAAAGGCAAAAGGGGCCCAGAGACAAAACAACTGAAGAGATAAAATCATGACCTTGACTCCGAAACCCCAGATCTATATAAAGAGTAATGTGACAAAGAGGGAACAGGACACCTTTCAGCCTAGAATGCTCTTCTTATGTTTTCAGGAGCTGTGCATGGGAACAGACCTTCTATTTCAGGGATGCACACAGGATATTAAGATGGAGTCAATCCTGTCTTTCCAAGAAAAGGCTATTCCTCACCTCTACTTCTTCTCCTAGTAGAGACCACCAACCCTCTCCAAGGGCACCAAGCTCTGGCATAGATTCCCTACCTCACAACATAGCAGTGTGACCAACATGATTTTTTTAGAATTCTATTTGCCTGTTTACGTGACTGTCTTCCACCATCTGCAAGTCACCATGCCAATGTCCAGATGCTATATTAATGACACAATAGTATATTTAGTAAATGAAACTGTTCTTCAGGGGAGAAAAAATAATACCTCAGTTAATTTAATTGACAAAGAAGACAGAAACAATTGGTCTTCTGACACAGTGTGTATATGGATAAAGAGACATGTTAAAAAATAGATTTAAAAAGTTACAAGTGGAAAGCAGCATTAGAACATGTACCAAGCAACTTCTATCAGCAGCAGTGATTAGAATGCTCTTTAAACAAAGGAGGAGAAAAGCTAGGTAGTTGCACTGGGAACATACAATTGGAAAATGCAATGCATTGCTATTAAATTTCTAATTGAAAGCCAAAGTTTTAAATACCTAAAGCACAACACTGGCTCCTGACATTAGTTAAAATACAATTAAAAGGTTAATTCTGACCCAATTGAGTCTATTTAAACAATTGTACTCATAGCTAATTTAAAGTGGCCACGTATCTGAGTGATATTATCAAGTTGCCAGGGTCTTGAATAACTGTCACAACATTCGCAGATGCTATCATGAAAGAGTAGCTCCCCAAATTAAAGAATTGGCAGGGGTTCACCGGAAAGAAACAGTTTAAGAGCCTACATTCCTTTCCTGACAAAGTTACCAATTGTTCATTGAACATCTACACTAGCTAAAGCACAGGACAGGTAAAAGATAGCAGAGAATACAAAGAGAGTCTGGTATTAGCAGCAACTGCACAAGAAAAAAGAAGAAAAATCCACAGAGAATGAAAACACATCTGAAAACACTAGGCGCTTACATGCACTGAGTTCTTATTGGGTCCTAGGCACTGTTCAAGGTACATCACACTCTACTGACACTTTTCATCTTCCCAACACGCTTAGTAGGTAGTTGCTAATATTAACTCCATTTTATGTATGTGACAGTTGGGGCAAAAGGGTTATAAGTGATTTAGTCAAGATCATAGAGCCAGCCAATGGTGGCGCCAGGATTTGGATCTAGGTAATCTGATGACAATGCCACAGTCTTGACCTCCAAATTCCAACTTCTGGAGACGACATTAATACTGCTAACGTTCTGGAGTAGTGCCATGCAATCTCAAAGCACATCTCCAATTATACCCTTAGAATAAATCACTCAAAACAAATGTACTGGGTCAAAGGTATGCCCATTTTAAATTTCGATCATACCTGGTACCTAGACTTTGAGTAGACTCAACTGGCAGGGAAGGTACAGGAGGGTATTCCAGATGGCGGAAACAGCATGAGCAGCAGGATGGATGGGCATCATGATCCAGCAGCAGCAGGAGCTCCATTTGTCTGGTGTGTGGAGAACAGGAAGGAATGCATAACGGCAGGTCTGGGTAGAGCAGTGGATGGTTCTTACCATCATTCTGAATACTTTTATTTTTCTCAAAGGATTTATATTCCCCTTGAATCCATGCAATTGTACCCAATCTTATTGATAAAGCTTGCATTTGTTATTTGATAGAAAGAAAAAAAGTAGCATGGATCTTCAGTGCTTCCTATTCTTAATGAATTATCCTGAAACTTTTTTACAATAGACAGCAAATGATTTCACTATTAAATTGTGAGTTACCAAACAAAACTCTTTGAAAGGGGCCTACTTTCTTTGAACTGCAGGAAAGCTTTACTAACAATAATGCTGCCCTTTGAATGGAAGATGATACCATTGAACATGCCATTAGTGGGATAGACATTGCCTTAGGTTACATTCTTTGAAGGAGAGTTGAATTTCCAGGAAGCCATTAGGGTTTCTCCCACTCCTTTGACTGGTCCCTATGATTCCAGGCAGGAATCTAACAAGCAGAAACAGGCAAGGAAGCCTCTTCTGAATATAGTGTTATGGCACTGACTCCTGCCCCAAACTCTGATCCAGGGAGAGAAGTACATCACGGTCACGGTATCAGGAACTGGGACATCTCTCAAAAGGCTCAGGTGGGGGGTGGGAGGGATGGGGTGGTTGGGTGATAGACACTGGGGAGGGTATGTGCTATGGTGAGCGCTGTGAATCGTGTAAGACTGCTGAATCACAGACCTGTACCTCTGAAACAAATAATACATTATATGTTAAAAAAAAAAAAGAAGAAGAAGAAGAAGATAGCAGGAGGGGAAGAATGAAGTGGGGGAAATCGGAGGGGGAGACGAACCATGAGAGACGATGGACTCTGAGAAACAAACTGAGGGTTGTAGAGGGGAGGGGGTGGGAGGATGGGTTAGCCTGGTGATGGGTATTGAGGAGGGCACATTCTGCATGGAGCACTGGGTGTTATGCACAAACAATGAATCATGGAACACTATATCTAAAACTAATGATGTAATGTATGGTGATTAACATAACATAATAAATAAATAAATAAATAAATAAATAAATAAATAAATAAATAAATAAATAAATTTTTTAAAAAAAGGCTCAGGAGATCAGGGGCCTTGTGGTGGATGGGCTGATTCATTAATCTCAAGTCCTTATCTCTACCTGCAGATAAGCCTAGGGTAGATCTCCACTTAGGAAGCAAAGTGTAAAAACCTGTCCCTTTACCCCAAGTTCAGAAATGTGATTTACTTCAGCCAATAGGATGTTAGGAGGCATGACATGCCAGAGCACTGAGAAAACACTTGGTGTCTTCACTTATGCTCTTCTGCCTCTGCTTCCCCCATGAGAATGTTCTCCAGCTGGAGTGCTAGAGGATGAGATGTGGAGCAGACCTGAGTCTTTCCGGTCTTCCTAGCAGAAGCCATCCTGAATCAGCCAGCAGACTGATGAGCACCAGTCACGTGAGTGAGCTCCTCCAAGACCAGCAGAGTCATCAAGGTGAACTCCACCTTACCAAAGTGTGAACAACAAATGCCTACCTTTGCACTGTAGGCCCGTGATGTTTTATGGTTGTTACACAGCGTTACTGTGGCAAGAGATAACCGATGCATAAGGCGACATTAAAGCAGAGCCCTGAGGAAGAAGCATCCAACTGAAACGGGAAATCCTTGAGTCTTGGGAATAAGTTAAGGTAGAGAGAAGTGGGTGGGTTTTAGATGTATATAGGATATAAAATTGAGAGGACACTGTGATAGATTAGATAGAGGGAGACAAGGGTCTAAGACGTACCCTAGGATGACCCTTAGGTGTCCAGTTTGGGCAACTAAGTAGATAGCTATGAAATTTATCAAAAAGGAAGGATGGAGGAGGGGCAGGTTTGGGGTGTATGAAAACGGAGAGTTCACTTGTAGATGAGGAATCAGGGTGTGCGGGAGACATGTAAGTGGCAATATCAAAGAGCCTCAAAATCAAAAGCAGCGCATGGAAGAAATGGTCATAGGAGTTTGGGAGTGGACAACAAGTGTATTTCCATCCATGAGATTGAATGACATGATCTTGAGCAAGAAGGTTGACTGAGAACGGGAGAGGACCTGAGCCTAAAAGTAGTGTGAGTGTGCACGTGTGTGATGTTTATCTGTACACTGAGGTACATGATAACATGTAGGTTCAATTGCGACTTCATCAGGAACAAAAACAAAACTGAAAAACACTGTTATGGGGTGGCTTGGCTCCTAAGGCTCTAACTCAGGGTAATGTCAGAATAGTCTAGAAAAGGAGACTCATCTAAGAAGAGAGTCCATCAGAAACGACAGGGAGACACTCCTGGAAGAAACAAGATCTAGAAAGCAGTAGTTGTGGGATAAAACATGGGACGAACAGCTGCTACAAGAGTCAGACTTTGCCTGAAGAGGATTTTAGGAAGTTTTACCGTCTCTCTTTTGCTACTTTTTCGGTAAAAAAATAAATGAATAACTATAGTCCCTCTCTCTCTCTTTCTCTCTAATTTAATGAAATATGTTTATAGTTAGAGTGGTACTTTAGATATCTTTTCTATTAGCATAACATATGCCCCATGCATCTGCTTGGTTGTTTTGGAGACTCAACAGCATTTAAATCCCCATGTGTTACATAATACCATCAGAGTTTGGATACAAGAAATGCTGAATAAAGAGTGAAATTAAAGAATAGATAGTTTTTACACGCAATGATTTATCTTTCTGAGCAATCAATAAATAACACATGCAAACAAAACACAAAGCAAAATAAGACTCCAATATTCAAATGAATAAAGAATCAGCATTTTACATGGGCTCATTTCATGGTAAGGCCAAAAAAAAGTCCAGATCACACACTTCTAAACAGAACTTCTTTGTTCAGTCAATAAACAAAGCCTTTTTCGGTACATTTATTCTAAAGTATATCAGTTGAAAAATAAATATTAGAAATAGAGCCAAGGTAATAGTTCTTAAAATAATGAGTGGTTTGAGAAACAGGAATACAAAATGTATTGGATTTTTTTTCCTCCGCACCTGTGGGCGCAAGGGTTCTTTTTTTTTCTTTTTTTAAGATTTTATTTATTTATTTGATAGAGAGAGATACAGCGAGAAAGGGAACACAAGCAGGGGGAGTGGGAGAGGGAGAAGCAGGCTTCCCGCAGAGCAGGGAGCCTGATGTGGGACTCGATCCCAGGACCCTGGGATCATGACCTGAGCCGAAGGCAGACGCTTAACGACTGAGCCACCCAGGCACCCCGGGTTGCAAGGGTTCTTGAAATGAGAATGTAAACTCTAGCAGTGACTCTCCTAGGGTTTGAGCTTTATAACTTGATTCCAATTCTTACTTCATCTTATTAGAAAGAACAGGCATTTGGTGGTGCTGTGATTCAAAAACGGCAAGAGAAGAGCAGCTCTTGGTAACAAAACCGAAGAGAGATCTCCTAAGCCAGTAAGACAGCAAATGAACATGGAGGCTTAGGATTGAAGGTGACCCCTCGGGGGCGCTGCTCAGGATGCCCTGAAATTAATAGCTCTTGACCAACCAGACTGCCACGAACGTTCCTGAAACATGTCTTGCTTTTACTTCTAACAGCAGTGTCTATACCTCACCTTTTAAAAACCTTCACGATGGTTGTGCACTCATGATAGGAACGTCCTCAGGATCCCAAGAAAGCTTTCTTTTGCCAATCAGCAGCATCCGCTCTCAACCGTCCCTCAATGGCTCTAATTATTATTACTTGGCATTAAATTGCCCTTCCCCATTTTCTCCCATTCCCCTTTGGAATTTTTATCAATAAACAATTAAAGAGAACATGTTATTTCGTGGCTTTTTCCTCTACTACTTTGAACATTATTACCCACTAATATGACTAATCACCTTTTCTGAGGTTAAATTTATCTTTCTTGCAGAAAAAGGAAAAGGCTAATAGTTTTCAATATAGGAAAAAAAAAAACAGGGCCATCTAATTCTTGATTTTATATATACATATATATACATATATAATATGCATTTACATATATACATAAGAAATATATATTTAAACTCACTGTTACCCACATCCTTTCAAAACAAGGGGAAAATGATACACTAATATAGCACAAGCTGTCTCTGGGTAGAAATTATTTTATATCAAAAAATAAACTTTGAAAATCTCACTTTCCATATAAATGGCTACTCAAACATGTGGTTGCTTCATCATATATAAATAAGGTCTGGATGAAGCTACAGCAAGTGCAAAGCAATTGTGCACCTTTATAACATTCCTCTGTCCCTGCCCTACACTTTATGAAGATTCCCCAATTACTCCAGAGTTCTTCTACCTGTTTCATGATTTGCTGGTGAGAGAACAGGATCAATAAAGGTTGGGTAGGCCTTGGCTGACTTGACAGAACACCCAGAGGAAGAAACACAAAACAAGGAGACATAATTCAAAAGAAAATGACTATGCACATGGTCCCTCCCTTTCTTTGCTTGTTTTCCTCAAATCATCTTTCCTTATAGCCTCCAGACAATCGTTTACAACTACAAAGTTCATGGGAAGGGACCGAAAGGAGGTTTTCTAGGCCAATAACCTTGTGTGATTACCTCAGCTGGACAAGATGAAGAGAGCTCCCAGTTCTTGGTGAGCATGTACCTGTTCTACTTCTCCACCATCATGATTATATGAAGGTTTAAGAGGGCAGGACACAATAAGGAAATGAGGACAATGATAATCCATATGTTTCCCTAAACAACACTGATGGGCTATGGGAAATGACTCCAGATAATTTTGCAGGATAGATAGATACGCTCTAAACACATGCACACACACGCACACACACATCATTGAAGATACAACATTGCACTAAATAAGCATGTAAGTTGCTCATATCAAGCTACAGCAGGGCTCAACTGATGTAATTAAATTAACATATTCAGTGGCTAGTTACTGACAGAATACCACATATTTGGTTTTTAAATGCAGTATTGTTCTGACAGCTGGTCTTCACATGAAAATAATCACGGTAACTATCTTAGCATATATTTCAATTCCCCGTATTATTGGGTTGAGGCAAATTCACTCAGTAAACTTAATCAAAATCAGTTCATTAAACTTTCTCCGATTAAGGAAAAAAAAAAAGTAAAGTGTATTCATTGTCTTATTAGGTTGAATGTATTAAGCCAAACACAAAAAGACATTTCTTCTGGTTTTGTGTGAATGTGTGTAAACTCTAATCCTCAGAATATTTAACCTAAAAGCCTATATAGAAAAAAACAACTGAGGATTTTATGTATATCCTGACTAATGGCCAAATGATAGCTAATGTCTTCACATCAAAACATAATTGAAAATGATCAGTGAATTTGAAAATAATCAGTAAATTTTTTGGTTACAGATCAATCCAGAAGATAGATTTTTTTCTTTCTTTCTTTCTTTCTTTCTTTCTTTCTTTCTTTCTTTCTTTCTTTCTTTCATTCATTCATTCTTTTTGGTAAGCCAAGATAGATTTGATTTATAATATATCCTAGGAATTTTTTTTTTTTTAAGGCCGGATAGAAACGTGGCTAAAATAAGGTCTTTGCCCTGGAAGCTCTCATAACTATCAGAAAACATGGAGATAAACTCATACTTATAATACAATTGTAAAATACAAAAAAAAAAAGTATTGAGGCAGAGCCTTAACAAAGAAACATTTCCTTCTATCATATTTTAATATCATTTTTTACAAATATAATATACACTATATATCATACACATGTGTATATTCTAAATCATTATAATAAAAAAACACCCATTTACCTACCTCTCCAATTGAAAACATAGAAGATTACTAACACCATTGCATGACCTATATATCCCTCCCATATTACATCTTTCTAACTATATAGCTGCCAGAATAAAACACTTCCTTAAAATTCTGGGTTGATTGCAAGCCTAATAGTTTTATCAAACAGACATATATCCATAAATAACATTTTAAATTTCTTTGTTATGAGCTTTATAAAAAGTATATCATCCAGTATGCAGTCTTTTGGAGTTTTCTTTCTTCTTTCAAGCTTGTATTTCAAGCTTGTAAGATATCCAGATATTATTGCATGTAGCAGTTCATTCATTTTCATTGTAGTATAGTATTCTAGTGTAGGAATACCACAATTTATTATCCAATTGATGGTCATTTAGAATGTTCCGCCCAACTTTTTTTTTGCTGTTATGAACATGCTATTATCCATTTTCTTATAAAGTTATCTTGGGGTGCTGTACTAAACTTTGGGTGGAATATATCCCTAAAAGTGAATTTTCTGGATTGCAGGGAATGTAATGTTGATTTTCACAAAATACTATGAAATTGTTTTCAGAATGGCAGTACCAATTTAATCTTCCAACCAGGAGACAACAAGCTGTCTTCATAATGCACCTCATCCATAACACTTGATTTCATCCAACTTTTAAATGTTCATCAATCCATTGAACATAGAACATTTTTTTTAAAGATTTTATTTATTTATTCATAAAAGACAGAGAGAGAGAGAGGCAGAAGGAGAAGCAGGCTCCCCACTGAGCAGGGAGCCCAATGCGGGACTCGATCCCAGGACCCTGGGATCATGAACTGAGCCGAAGGCAGACGCCCAACCATCTGAGCCACCCAGGTGTCCTTGAACATAGACCATCTCACTGTGATACTAATTTGCATTTCCCTGATTAATGATGTGTATATCAATCGGGCCAGGAATAAAGGGTGGGTGAAAAACAATATGTTGTTGTGGGGGCAGGAAGGCAAACTGGGATCACTTTTCATTGCCTTGCACTGTGATAGGCTCATAAAGAAAATCTTTTCTAAATATATGATTTAGGTCATCCTCTAAGGAAGCTTGCAATTTCATGAGGAAAATGACTTTTTGCATGAAAAAAGTTTGGAATGAAAGACATTCTTATTGTCTCAGGCACACAGTGGGTGCTCTCTAAATTTTTTCTAGAATGAAAAATTGCACAAGATATCCTAAGATAAGCAATTCAAATAGGATATCCTCTAGCTGTCTCATGCCCTAAAATAGAAATAATTTTTTTCTACCCCAAACCTATCCTCCCTCTAGCCTTCTCTGCAGTGGCATCTGTGCCCACCCACACTCTTAGAATGGAAAACTAAGTCATCCTTGACTCTGCCTTCATTCATGAACAACAGCTTCCCGTCAGCTTTGCCTACTGAATGTTTCTACAGCTCAGTAATTCTCAAAATGTGTTCCACAGATCACTGGGTTTCTCTAAGACCCTTTCAGACCCTGTCTGGGGTTATGCCTCTTTTCACTATGTTGACATTTGCACTTTGTACAAAAGTAATGGCAGATAAAACTGCTGGTAGCTTCACATGAATCAAGACAACGGCACGAGAGTTCTAGTGTTCCAGAAGTCAGTCGTTGGATTTTTCATTCCCACACACTGACTGTTAGAAAAAATACACTTAAGAATGTTTTTCTTGAAGCTGTAAAAATTATCAATTTTATTAAATCTTAACTCTTTTTTTTTTTTTTTTTTAAAGATTTTATTTATTTATTCATGAGAGACAGAGAGAGAGAGAGAGAGAAGCAGAGGGAGAAGCAGGCTCCCAAGGAGCAGGGAGCCCGATGCGGGACTCGATCCCAGAACCCTGGGATCATGACCTGAGCCGAAGGCAGACGCTTAACCATCTGAGCCACCCAGGCGCCCTCTTAACTCTTTTTTGAAGATTTTATTTATTTATTTGAGAGAGAGAGCACAGAGGAAGAGGGAGAAGCAGACTCCCCGCAGAGCAGGGAGCCCAACGTGGGGCTCGATCCCGGGACCTGAGCCGAGGGCAGATGCTTAACTAACTGACTGAGCTGTCCAGGCGCCCCTTAAATCTTAACTCTTAAGAGCATGCTTTTTTTTTTAAAAAAAAAAAAAAAGAGCATGCTTTTTAATATTCTATATAGCAAAATAGAAAGCAGGCAGAAATATTACTTGTGCAGTATACTGAAGCACTTATTGGATTGTCTGAGTTTTGAACTAAAGGAGTCATTCTTCCCATGTAACATGATTTTTACTTAAAAGAATGAGTGACAGGCAAACTAGGGTTATTCAGAGTTGGGTACACAGCAGATACTTTCTTCAAAATGAATGAAATGAGTCTGTCACTTCAAAATAAATAACTGACAGTATTTGTTGCCAATGATAAAATTCAAGCCTCCATGGTAAAATTCAAATTTTTGAAAACCTGTATCCACGACCACGAGCTTGACAGCTTGTCAATACTTACAGACGTTTCTGATAAGCGGTAACATAAATGAATGTGACCACATATGAAATCAGTTCGTGCTAAGACCAAATAATATGTCTTTGAAACTACAGTATCAAGGAAAGATGACACTTTAATGTGAAAAATTCCTCCTTACTATGGCTATTGAGTCCATCCCCTACTAAGTCCGTTCACCCATTTCACCATCAAATATTGAGCATCTACTCTGTACTGGGTTCTGGGATAGAGTAGTGATAACAACTAGACAAAAATCCCAGACACCGTCTGAGAAGTTCTGCATATACTAACTTAATGCCCATAACAAAGTTATGAGAATATTCATAATCTCATTTTACAGTTGAGAAAATTGAGTCATAGGGAGGTTGAGTGACTTGATTAAACCACAAACTCATAAGTAATGGAAACAAGCACTTTTTAAGTCCATTCATCATAGTAGTATTACGCATCCTAGCAATATGATACAGTTGAATGTCATCAAATATGCTTTAAATTACCCCCTAACTCTATAACAATAACATCATCTGACACTCAGAGCATCCTAACTAAGTGCCTGGTACCCTTTAAAGAACTGTGTGGGAAGTAATCCTCATACTAATCTTATAAAGCAAGTACAGATTATGTGCCCCTTCTACAGATGAGGAAACTGTAGGTCCACATATTTTAGATAATTTATCAGTGTTAAATATCTAAGAAGAGGATGGGAGTCAGACTCAGGCCTCCTGCTCCTTGAGACCCTTTTCTTAACTTATTAGTCTCTACTTCTTCACAAAGCACAACTGTGCTTGAGTTCTTATTCTCAAAGGTAACAAATAAACCAATCACCAGGTATTAAGATTTTAGAAGCTTGATGTGAAATAGAAAGAAATCAACCTTACAGGCAATTGAAACTTTTTTGGTTCGTTCATCTGATCCTCATTTATCCCTAGGGATTTGAGGGCTATCTTAAAAATTGCTGACTAGAAAGGCCAAACATCTGTCTAGACTATCTCTCTGTTCCTTTCTTCAGTCGATTTCTGTTGTTCTAGAACTTCAGCATCTTTAGAATTACCACAGAGGATTGTACACAGGAAAATCACATCACAGTGTGGAAATCTGGAGGTGTCTGAAAGCATTTTCAGGGCTAACTTTGGCTCTGTGGCATTTTTTTTCCTTTAGGTACTGACTGTACAGCCTATTCTTTAATATCACAAAACCAGGGTAACATTTTTCTTATAAGAATCCAGAGAGACCACAGACAAACCCTCTAATACGTACTGAAAAACATTCCTAAAGCCATCTGGAGTGGGAGCAGGGAAAAGCAGGAGGATTCATCTAGGAGTCAAAATTAGTTAACATATACATTCCATCAATCTTAATGCCATTTTCATGAGCATACCATCAGGACACTCTAGGTGCTTTGATTTTCACATCTCTACAATGGGGATAAAAACAGCACCTACCTTGCGGCCAACTGACAAAGACTAAATAAGCTTAATTCGGCAAGGGCTTAGGATATTGTCCAGCATATGGTGAACACTACGCTTCTGTTAATTAAAATAAAACGGAAATGTGTCATTGAGTTACATCACGAAGCACACAGAGATAGATGTACATCTCCAAATACCAAAGAGTAAATCAGAGATGGGTTTTGGTAGGTTCTCCTGGTCTGTAGTGTCTATAAAGTCCCATTATTCCTAAGGAATCAGTTGAGGACAGGTGGTTCCTGGGCTGGGCTTCTATGAGTAGCTTCACAGTGGAGAAGAGAACCAGAGGGGAAAGCTTTTCTTGAACCTGGAGCCTGGTGTCAGTGACCACACTGCTTTTGTTCTGTTTTTCTTCCCACGGGCAAGAAGAAGATACACAGGTGGGCAAACAGCAGCAGGGCTGGGAAGGTGGCAAGACAACCTGTGTGGTGCCAGTCAGAAGGTCTAGATAATGACGCCACAGACAGCACGCCCTGGGAAGGAGCCGGATTTATTTCTCTTGGGCCTGGAATGCACTTTGCTATTTCTCCTTCGCCTCTGACAGTGCGAAACATAAATGTTGCATTTTCAAGATTAATTTTTAAACCCATTAAGAATGACACAGAAGCTTCTATTCAATTTTCAGTTTGGCTGAGCATTTTTTTCTCCTTCCAAAAAAAAAAAAATGGTTACTGAGGGTCCACTCAAAGCCAAGTCACCATCATGATGGGCACTCTGAAAAAATTGATGAACAATTTTTTTGCTTCTCCCTCTGCCTATTTCTCTCTCTACCTGTCACTTTCCCTGCTTGTGCTCTCTATCTGACAAATAAATAAATAAAATCTTTAAAAATAAATAAATAAAGTGTAAGATGGATAACTGCCTTAGTTAAATGTCTCCAAGTCAAGGGGGCATATGTTTTCCAGATGATGGGTTCCATGTAAGGTCAGGGGCAAGAGGCTGTGAACTGGTTGGCGGCGGGGGGGGCGGGGGGTGGGGAGTCGCTGGTACGAAAAAGAAGATCAAAGCAACACAATTTATAGATGGATATTGTATTAGATGCTGTAGGGTCCCTGCCACATCCCCTTGGCATTGACTATCCCCATGTAGGCACAGCCCTACAGCTACAAGTGCAAAAGTACCTCTTTTTCTTTGATCAAGGGCTTTCTCTGGCTGCCATTGCCAGCTAGGCCTATGCCCAGAAGTGCTGGGATTAATGCCCTATCCCTCAGGGAGCAGCCCTCTACTGATGACTGATGGGAGGCGTGAATAAATACCCCAGCTGACTTGTTCCTTAGTTGGAATCATTCTGAAGTGCAAGATCCACGGTGTCTCCCAGAGAACCCCAGAGGAGAGCTATCCCTGCAGTCGCTAGCTTGATAATACACTGTATGTGTTGTGGACTCTTCATTCCCTGGCTCTCTTCCCATTCCTTATAGGGGTTTTCTGGCACCACCTTCCAGAAAGCTACTTGCACAGAAACCCTTGTCTCAGAGTCTCCTCCTGGAGGAGCTCAAATCAAGACAGGGTAATCCAGCGTGCTCTGTTGAGTTTTAGAGTCAATTTTCCTCCTTTATGTCTGGACCTCAACAGCAAAATCAATTTCTATTTACCTACCACATAAAAGGCAAGTCTCAATTTTTTCATAAGCTGTTATACAGCTGCCTTCTGACAGCTTTTAAGAAGCCTAGTGCACCATTTTAGGGTACACAGGAAAAATTAATTGGACCCAAGGAAGCCAAGAAATCAATTAGAGTGAATCAGGTTATAAATCTCCAGTTGCTTGCTGTTTTACATTACGTGTTGAAATATCACAAAAGACAAATCAAATGACCTTTGAGAAATTACAACTGTTGGCATTCTCCTCTATTGGGCGCTGGCACCCACCCATTAGTTACTTTTAAGCAGTCGGGAAACAATGTTAGAACACGGCAAGGCTCATGGTTCAAAGTCCTGGGAGACTGGAAGAGAAGCTGAAGGTGGGACAGGCGTGAGTCACGTGCGCTCGGTGACTGAGTGCACTGGGCAGCATTTAGGCTTTGTTTGTCTCGAGATCAACCACAGTGATGCCTGTCTTCATTTCTCGGCCTAATCAGCCTCATTTATCACTGCACTTTCCAGCAGAGATCTTCCTTTAGAGCATTTAAGGTACCATATTTGGGAGCCTTCTGCCTGGGTTCAAAACCTAGTTCCACCTCTAACCAGCTATGACATTGAGTAAATGACTTAACCTCTCTGTGCCTCACTTTCCTCACCTGTAAAAATGGAAATACTAATAGAATCTACATCGGGGAGGGGCGCTGGGGTGGCTCACTCGGCTGAGCGTCCGACTCTTGATTTCGGCTCAGGTCATGATCTCGGGGTTTGTGAGATCAAGCCCCATGTGGGGCTCTGGGCTCCGTGCATACTCTGCTTGTCCCTCTCCCTCTCCCACCCCCTTCTCGCTCTCTCCAAAATAAATAAATAAATAAATAAATAAATAAATAAATAATCAATCTTAAAAAAAAGAATCTACACTGGGGAGCTGCTATGAGGATTGATGAATTACCCCTTTGTTACTCTCTGGAGCTACACTGGAGACACACAACAGCAGTACCCCCAGTGGAGCAGGCGACCAGGAAGTTGGATAGAAATGCAGTTTCTCGGGCCCTGTGCCAGACTCACTGCACCAGAGTCTGCATTTTAACAAGATCCTCGACAGATGTGTGTGCACATTAAAGCCTGAGAAGCACTGACTTAACACACGTCAAGTGCTTAGAGAAGACCTTGACAGGCTGGAAATATCCGATCAATTTTAGCTATTATTATCTCAGTTAATGAGACACTTCCCCTAGGAAAGTCTTTAGTAATCTCCAAGGATAAGGTAAGTACTTCTGTAACACTATTCTTTCATGGGACAAGCCACAGTCATACTTTTGCATTCTTTTTCATAGTTAGTTGATTCATGTTTTTGTTGTGGGTTTATTACATGGTGTCAGTGATCTGATGTCCCAGAAGCATGTGCTTGAGGGAAAGGTAGATAAGCATGTGACTTATTCACACAGCGTTCAAAGGAGAATCGGATGGTGGAGAGGTGGAAACCACATGGGATAGGGAAGAGAAAGAAGACCAGCAAGTTATGATCTCAGGCAAAGCCCTGGTCTCAGCCTGATCCTGTAGGGAACTCCATAGCTTAAAAGATGTCAGTGTCTCCAGCCTTGAGGCAAAGGACCTGAACATTCATTATCGCGCCCCAGTCACTCACTGGCTAAAGACTTCCCCATGAGGAAATTCCCAGGCATTCCAGGCACCTTGGAAGGGTAGCCTAAGGATGGTCCTCTGAAGAGAGGAGCAGAGATTAGGACTGAAGCTTGCAAAGCTGGGGGTTGGGAACCCAGGACCAAGAAGCAGGGATCTAAGGCCATCTGGGTGAGTCACTGAAAGTGTCCACTACATTGGGCACCACACAGATAGTCCCAGATGGGCCTCTGCCATCCTACCTCACCGCACTGCCCCTCACTCACTCATGCATTCAACAAATTATGTTCTGAGTACCTCCTATGTGCCAGGCACTGTTGGTGATACAGTATTGATAGGGCTTATGAAACCCAGTGGAGAAGAAACTGATAATAAGCAGTAAACACATCAATATATCAGAGACTTCCAGCTAGTGATAAGCGCTATGATTATATAAAACGGACTACTTGAAAGAATGACTGCAGAGGGCAGGGACAGGAAGGTCAGGTTGGTAACTGGAGTTGACGCTTCAGTGCCCCAGGCAGGTCCCCTGCACTGGGCGGGGGCCCCCATTCCACAGATGCCACAGGTGCTACCTAACAGCTCCCATCTGTGATCTCAGGAGAACTGCCCTTGGCCGAGGAGTACCACTTTGGCTGGAGGGGGCTGGAAGGTGATGCACCCACCCCTGGGTTGGGGAAGGTGCTGGTGGCCAATGACCCTCTGCATTGCAACTCATACTCCAGAACTTCCTATGGGACCAGGCTAAAGCCAGACCTCTCCTGCTCCACCTTTACTCACCTTCTATCCCTCCCCTATTCTCATTTCCTCACTCTTTCTCCTGAGAGCATTCCCTCCATGAATCACTTACCTGAGAACCCCTATCTCTGGCTCTGCTTCTAGAGAATCTGACATAAGACAGTAAATTTTCTCTCCTGAATTTTCTTTCCCTGCCAGCATCCCAGGGCCAGAGTTCTAGCTATCTAAATGGGCAGCCACTTGCCATTTTCTTGTATGTAGCCTCTGGGCTCTCCAGGTAAGGAAGCAGGGTAGCAAAAGACCCCTTTCCCATTTATGTTGGCCTCCTGATGGGAATACAAGAGTGGAGAAGAACAGACCTGAAACACAGATGTCAAGATCTGCTGAAAGTTCCCTATGTACTGGTGGGAAGGCTCTTTTGTTGTCTAGCTGGCGCTAGCCTGAATCATGGAGAGACACATGGTTGACAGTTACATCTTGAATAAAGAAGTCTTCTAGTTATTGTACACTTAATGAGCTGCAACCAACCATGAGCATCAAAATAGCCAAATCCACCACAAACCTTCTTCCTTTTCTCAATGAAAGCATCTAAGATCTTTCTTAACGGTGACATAAGTAGAAGCTACCTAAACCCTTACTGCTTAAGCTTCACTGGTTATAAATAGGTTTTTAACTGCCCACTGGTTTCTGGGGCAGTAATGAAGCAAAGATCATTGTCACATGTAAATGCCATAAATTTCTTGAGCAATTACTAGTCTGTGTAGGTGACATCGAGGTGATGAACAAGCCAGGAGGGTCCATGCTGATTCTTTGTACATCCATCAGGAGGATGCTATGATTCTGTTGGCTTAATTATTACACCTTGTAGAGATGAATGCAAGGAACATGCTTGCCTTGTCAGCAGCCTCCCAGGAGACTGGTACTGAGTAATTGCTTTCCATCCCTGTAGGAATCATCGACATGGAACCACAGGCACCATCTGGCTCTCCGTCCCTCCCCCTCATGCCCAGCAAGCCTCCTAGGGACACAATGAAGTGTTTGGGGTTGCAGTTCTCATCAATACGCTGATGACATCTTGTCTCCTTCTTTATTCTAATCACAAACTCTATATTTTTAAACATTCCTGACACTTGAAAAACTGTGCTAAATACATATATAAAAATATATAAATTTGTATTCACATATCAAATAAGATATAAATAATATACAGCAGCAATTATGAAGAATTGTACAAACATATGTATACATAAATGGAAATAAATATTACATATGTAAAAATATAATATTGAAGTGTGATCTTTTGGGGTATAGGGTAAAGAAATTCATACATGAACATGTAAGAAATATTTAATAAGCAGCACTGTAAAAATTGGCTGGTGATTTCTGAAGAAAGTATATTCATTTGAGTCTCACCTATCAAAAAATCAAACTAAATTCTTGGATTGAAAAAAGTAAATACTAAAATAAGAGATAAAAAGTATGGGTCTGAGCATCTGTAAGCTTTATGGATGACTTGAATGAATTTTTCTTTGTACATAAAACAAATGGAAGAAATATAGAAAACCTTACTGGTAATTTCAACAGCACAAGATTTTTCAACTTCTTCAGACCAAAACCATCATACATAGTTAAAAAGAAAACAGAAAACTAGGAAACTATTTTATTACATATACAACAGACAAAAGGATAATGGCCTAATTATAGAGAGACCCTGTCCTTAATATTAAGAGCTCTGAGAAATGAATCTCTGGAATTTCATTAAAAGAAATCTTTTAGAAATAATCAAGAGCTCTAACATATAATAGGCATTCAATAACTATTTGTTAAATAATTAGCAATTAATTAATAATTGACAAAGGGGGAAATGGATAAAGAACACACACATACAATTCACCCAGAAGGAAATGTATAGAATTCATACATGGGAAGCTGTGAATGATGGTCCCCACTCTCTAGCTCCCGGGAGTATTGGCTGCTAACAGCTCATAGTTGTCCCTTCTAAATATTGTCTTCCTCCAAATGGGAGTCACCTCACCTGGGAACCTACAAGTCTCACCTGGGGCCAACCTCAGCAAATCACTGACTCTCATGAGTGGGAGGGAGCCAGACAACAAGAGGAAGTAGAAAAATAATGTATGATACTTCCATGGGCTGGGACGATATCATTAAAATAATTTTTTGCCAGAACATCAAATAATATGAAAATTGTATTACTACGGGGATTACAAAAGTATCTATAGTCTAAGTTAATGGTATTAATATAAACTTGGCACTTACACATAAGATGGCAGCCTGAAAAAACCTATCTTACCATTTAGTGCTATGCCTCTCAGATCCATTCTGAAATGGCCGATGGACTACAAAATAGACTACAAGTACAGGGTATACTACATCAGCCTGGACACAACACCAGCAATATTCAATATCGCACTTCTGCTACATATAAGTGGGAAGGGATACACTAAGGGCTATCTTTCATGCCTCTATCTTGAGAAATAAACACAACATGATTGGAAGCAATCCTTCCAGGATCCTGGGAACCCTGCCTCCCCCAGCTGGTGTGTATAGGTGAGCAGGCCATGGGAGTAGCATGCCCCAGTGGAGAGTCTTATGAAGAGGCTATTCAAGCAAACTTTAGATCATCTTTCTGACCTGGAGTGTATTTTGATGATGTAGCAAGTAGAAGAAGGTCCTACGTGCTCACACTATGTACTTGGTAAGGAGGATAGGCTAACAAGAAAGTTAAATACAGAAAGCCACCATGCCCTTCAAGCAGCTAGGTCACTGAACTCGCAATATAAATATATTAATACAACATCCAGGGAAGGATTTCTAAAACAAACAAACAAACAAACAAAATTTTTAAATATAGACATACAAAAAGATCCAACCATCATTATTTCATGCTCATGGGCAATGGTCAGGTCTACATCAGAGATGATTCTTTATTCAAGAATGAATAAATATTAAAATGAATAAGAAATTTTAAAAGCTTGAGCCCCAGAGATATAAAAAAAGACAAAAAAACAAACAAGGAGAAGGAGCATACATTTGGGGAAATATTTACTAGAGCAAAACAAGTGAAGCATCTGCCTTATAGGATTAATAAAATTCCTGGAAATAAGAACTATATAAACAATGAGAAGATAAGGCCAGAGAATGAGAAAAAACAGGAGCTAAGACATAGGCAGAAACAAAACAAGAGTTGGATAGGCTAGAAATACAATGTCCAGAAAGAAAAATACCATAGCAAAATTAAAATCTTTGTTAGAAATAGGACACATAATTGTCAGAGCAGAAAAATCGAACCACTGGCGCAGGAGCAAGCCTTTCAAACTCCCAGAATGGGGAGGAAAAAAGAGATAAAGACAATGGGAAAGAAGATAATACCTATAAAAGCAAAGGTAAACCCAAATGGTGATACTCCAAAGAATGAGGCCAGATAGACCCAAGAAAAATAAGAATTAAGAACAGAAAGGAAGGGAATTTTTCCAAATCTAACTCCTGAAATTCCAGGAGAAATTTATGAAATATTATTAATGTCTGCACATGTTATAATGAGCTGATTTCTTTTTATTTTTTAGTATTTCAGGAAAAAAATCCTTAAAGCTTTTGGAAAGATAGAACAAAAACAGCAACAATATCTTACAAAGAAATAAAAATCAGGATACCCTCACCTCTCCTATCACATACCAGAAGGTGACAGGAAGGGTCTAGAGAGTTGTGAAGGAAAGCAGCTGTAATGAAGGATTCTATACAATCACCCAAGTACTTGGGTAAAGGCAATAGAAAGATATTTTGATATGCTTGAGCACCTCAAACATAACGTGTATGCAATCTTTCTCAAAAGTTATCATTAAAGTTTCTAATCTAGTCAACAAAGATACAAATCAAAATAAAGTTTCAGAATGGGGGAGTCCTGATTAAAGAAGAAAAAAATAGCAGTAAGTATTAAGTACAGTAAAATGTGGGAATAAGTCTTAATTGTTTACTTCTTGACTTCCTCATTAAATGAACATTTAGTGATCACTGACTAAATATAAATAAAATCTTTGTAGTAATTATGGTAACAGAACAAATTTTCAAGAACACAAATACTTATTGAAAGAGAAGAGGGGCGCCTGGGTGGCTCAGTCGTTAAGCGTCTGCCTTCGGCTCAGGTCATGATCCCAGGGTCCTGGGATCGAGCCCCGCATCGGGCTCCCTGCTCGGCGGGAAGCCTGCTTCTCCCTCTCCCACTCCCCCTGCTTGTGTTCCCTCTCTTGCTGTCTCTCTCTCTGTCAAACAAATAAATAAAATCTTAAAAAAAAAAAAAAAAAAAAAAAAAAGAAAGAGAAGAGTAACTCCAAACTGGGAAAATATTTAAGCATATTTGAAGAAATATAAATTATAATATCTGTAAATAAACTATTATGTCTGTATCATACAAAAAGCTTTCACAAATTAGCAAGTAGAAAAAGAGAAAAAGATCACTTAGAGGAAATTAAACTAAATGCCCAAATTATCAATAAAAATTATTTAAGTTTTCAGTGTTGTTCACTATCAAAGAAGTTGAAATTAAAACAATAATAAAAGACCACTTGTTAACTCTGAAGTCTTAAAAAGTCTACTATTTAGTAGTAGGAAAAATTTGGTGCAGTAAGTATTCTTCGACTTAACTGCAGGAGTATAATTTTGTATCACCTTTCTAAAATTATTAATAACCTTAAAATATTCATTGTATCTCTAAGTTAAGGATCTTAGCCACAAAAAAATATATTTATAAATACTGGTGTCTTTAGAAAAAATTCTAAATATTCAAAAGTATGAATTTAGTTAATTACATTATGATATGTACATAGTATGTAATATTGTTCAGCCATTAAAATAATGTTTTGAAGGTTGTTAAATGTTGGGGGAAATATTCAGGGTACGTTATAACAGTAAACAAAACCAGCATATTTTAACATATAGCATAATTCTGTTTTACAGTATCAAATGCATTAAAGTAATGGAAGGAAATATGCCAAAATTCAAAAATAAGATTATCTTTAAGTGTTGAGTTTATGGATGATACTTGTTTTCTTCCTTATATTTTTATGTATTGTGGCTACGATTGCCAACTATTCCCCAATATTCAATCTTCTTTTCTTCCTATACTAATAGAACCACTAATTTGACCTGAGCACATGACTATATGAAATCAAGGCTAAATTATCCAGTTTCCCTTGTGTGGCTGAGCACAGAATAATGGAATTTACATGGAAGTGAAGTAGAAGACTTCTGGGAACGTCCAGAATACTCTTTTCTCTTTTCTACTTCTTGCTGCAAGGCTGGAGTTGAAGCAGCCTCTCAGACCGTGAAGTGCAAGCAATATTTGAGGATGGCAGCATGGTAACATGGAAAGAGTCCAGGTCCTGGACACCATGCCACACCAAATCAGCTCCTGACTACTTATTGCACAGTAAGTAATGTGGGATAGAAATAAACTGTAATCATAAGACACTTGGATCTTTGTTACAGCAGCTAGACTCATATTCTAACATGCACACCTTCCAAAATTTCTACTTTGATCCCTTATTATTTCATGGGAGAAAATAGTATGAAAGAAAAGAGAAATGGAGGTTTAATTAAAAGCAGTTGAAAAAGAAAGAAAGAAAGAAAGCACGTAGTTGGGATAAGACCTAACTCGTGCATACACAGTCAAAAACAAAACAAAATAAAATGAACCACTAATGGGGCGCCTGGGTGGCTCAATCGTTAAATGTCTGCCTTTGGCTCAGGTCACGATCCCGGGGTCCTGGGATCAAGTCCCACATTGGGTTCCCTGCTCTGCAGGAAGCCTGCTTCTCCTTCTCCCACTCCCCCTGCTTGTGTTCCTTCTCTGGCTGTGTCCCTCTCTGTCTCTGTCAAATAAATAAATAAAAATCTTAAAAAAAAAAAAAAGAACCACTAATGAACCCTTGTGATTGATTATTTTCCCTTATTTTGCTGTTTTTTAAAACAAGTGGATTTAAGGCAATGAAATCTATAAAATCCTGCCTCTAATTGCTGCTGTCATTTTTCTCCCCCCGCTGGAAATCACACAAAATGAAAATTATTTTATTATTTACCAGAAATCTTAAAACAGCTTCTTTCTGAAGATCTAGAGGAAGAGAGAATGTTGATTATATCTCTTCATTGCTTTCCAGTGCAAATTCAAAACACCAGATGACTTAAAAGCAGAGAGCCAAAGAGCTGTCTTTCACCCAACATGGCCAGCTAACCTAACCCAGGTTTAATAGTGTGGGTATATATAACCTTGTTCCTCAATGAGGCAATAAAAGTCAAGATTGGGATCTTAAGGATAGAAAGCACAATTTATGCACTTTAGATTGTTTCTGTTTCATCTTTATACTCTTCCTCTTTTTATTAAAAATTAAAACTAGCAGGAAGTAGAATATTAATGCTTGACATACAGCTGATCCCCGTAGTGGGTATTATCTGTGCTGTCAGAGAAACTGCACTACATAGAAATAGTACATTCTAGTAGGAGATCACGTTGACCCGTAGTAGACACAAATCAATGTATATAATAGTTACAAGGTATGAAATATGAAATGATATATTGAGTTTTGAGTGTTTTAACATATATATAGTATATAATGTATATATCGTATATATATGTATATATGTATGTATATATGTATTTAACATTATATATAACATATAATGAATATACTGTATATATATGTATAGATGTATACATATATAATGTGTATATATATGTGATATATATTATGTATATTTAGAAAAAAATTTTTAATGTTTTTGAAATATTCCAGGTCAGATTTCCTATGATAGTTTATCCAAAGTTTTCCTTTTAATGAAATAATAAGTAGCTGCAAAATATACTAGTTATACTAGGAAGACATAACAATAAAGTGAAAAATCAAACATTCCTAAATTTCTGGGTTCCTAGGCAGACAGCATTTAGAATAGTGCCTGTTCTTGTGGAAGGTATGCTCTATCTTCTCAAATAGAATTCTAAAGGATAAAAGAAAGGCACACTTCTAAATAGAAACACGTATTTTTTGCATGATAAGCATATCAGTTGTTATCTGTTAATTTTGAAGTAAATTAGCAAAAAAGTAAAAGGCAAAAGCTAAAACACAAGCGTACCGAAAAAAATAACACTATGAAACATCTTCATATAAACTCTACCTACACTTTTAAGAATTTTTTCAGGCCAAAGTCACAAAGTCAATTTGGAAATGAATTAAGAAGAGTTACCTTATTGAACTATCTCTGCAGATCTCTGTTCTCTGGTGTGTAAAGATTTATTGGTAAAATGGGTCTAAAAGTTTAAATAGATCTAGCGAACGAACATCTTCATCTCTATGCACCTTTAAAAATCTGTTCTTTGCTGCTGAATTATTTGCTGAGGAGAATTCAAGGTTTCTACAATAAGGTTTTGAAAAATAATCGAACAAACAGCACAGGAAAAAATTTTTTAAAAAGAATATTAGGTTCCCTTACATGACTTCTTTTTTTAATACAAATAAAAAGTCCCAGTGATTTTAAGTGAAAATGGATGCCAGGATATAAACCATGAGTGCCCCAAAACCTATCTTTTCCTAATCTGACTATGCTTGAAAGGCTGTCCCACAGATTCCCAACATCGTACTGCTTTGATAGTTAAATGCAAAGTTTCTAAAGAAATAGGCTGATATTTTTTATCGTGATTCTTACTCAATTTTCAATGCCATGTTACCCCAAAATAAGATTTCTACTCTTAGGATGGGTTATTAATTTTCTGTGCAGTCATGAAGAGAGATACCTGAACAAAATCCACAGGCCAGGGAAGAAATAGCCACCTAATGAGCCAAGGGTAACAGGTGATATTCTCACGGAGGAAGCTTAATCTTCTTGCCCACAAATGCTTCCTGAATCTCTGTGGGGAAACGGCTTTATTCAGAAATGTAATGCGTGATCCAAAGAAGGAAGTTAATTTGGCTTGCTGCGAGACTTCTCTGTGGGAAGAAATGCTATCCTGATTCAAGCCTTGGCCAAGCAGCATTCAATCTCAAAAAGGAGCAAATGAATCCATCTTCCTTCGTATTTTTCTTTTTATTTGTAATATTTAAAAGCCTGATGTTTCATGACCTAGGTTGGATTTTGGAGATAAATTAAATTTAATATTTGTATTTAAGAGATATTTGTTTTTATTTACACAAAGCAAGTCTTTACATTTTCTGGAAGGCTGTATAAATTAAATATGTAAAATCATTTTTTTTTCCAGTTATCTAATCCAGGTCATTTGATAGCTTACTAGGATAGTATTTCAAATTAAAAAAAAAATAAATGTAATAACCTCATAGTTAAAATATTAAATTGAAATGGTATAAAGTTAAGATAATCAGGCCCACTACTTTCAGTTCTTCCACTAACATACTCATGACCTAACCACTATTAGTATTGTTTTGAACATTTTATTGTGAAACGTAACACTTAAAGAAAAATGCACTTAAAATGTATACTTAAACAGGGGCGCCTGGGTGGCTTAGTCAGTTGGGCGGTGGGCTCTTGATTTTGGCTCTGGTCAAGATGTGATCTCGGGATCATGAGATCAAGCTCTGCCTTGGGTTCTGTGCTGGGTGTGGAGCTGCTCAGGATTCTCTCCCTCTTCCCCTGCTCCTTCCCCAGCTTGGGCTCTCTCTCTCTCTATCTCCCTCTTTACCTCTCTCCTTCTCTAAAATAAATAAATAAATCTTTAAAAACCGTATACCTAAGCAAAGAATTATACAGTATACCTAAGCAAAGAATTATACAGTGAATACCTAGATAAAGAAATGGAACACTGTAAGCATCCCAGGAGACCCCTCATTTGCCCTCCTGATCTGTACCCACCCTCATCATCTGCCTTCTATGGCAATTGCTTCAGTGCTTTTCTTTTTACTTGAATCACTTTGCTCTCATCCCTACACTCTATAGTTTGGTTTCACCTATTTGGTCATTGATATATATGAATTTACATATACTTAATGGTATGCATTATTTTGTGTATAGCTTTCATCATTATATTTGACAGATTCATCATGTTGAGTGTAGCTGTAGCACATCTTCATCGCTATATGATATTCTTTTCTACTGAATAGACTATAATTTATTTTTTTTCATTATGGAAAAACATACATAACATAAAATTTACTTTTTAACCCTTTAATGTGTACAATCCAGTGACATTAACTACATTCACAGTGTTGAAACCATCACTACTATTTACAGAAGTTTTTCATTATCCCAAACAGAAATTCTGTACTCATTAAGCAATAGCTCCCCATCCTCCCTTTGCCCCAGGCCCTGGTAACCTCTACTCTACTTTCCATGTCTACCAATTTGCCTCTTCTAGATAATTCATGTGAGCGGAATCATATAATATTTGTCCTTTGTGACTGGCTTATTTCATTTAGCATGTTTAGTATGTTTTCAAGGTTCATCCACATTGTAGCATGGATGTGCCAGCACTTTATTTATATTTAAGGTTGAATAATATTCTATTATATGGATACACCACATTTTGCTTATACATTCATCTGTGTGAACCCTTGGATTGTTTCCACCTTTTGGCTATTGTGAATAATGCTATGAACATGGGCATACAAGGACCTATTAGAGTCTCTGCTTTCAATCCTTTTGTGGGTATAGCTAGGAATGGAATTGAGGGAGGATATGATAATTTTATGTTTAACTTTTTGAGGAACTGCCACACTGTTTTCTACAGATGCTGCACCCTTTTACATTTTCACCATCAGTGCACAAATGTTCCAATTTCTCCGTATCCTTTCCTCTGCTTATTATTTTGTGTTTTATTTTTTAAATAAGAGCCATGTTTATTTGACTGTTGTTGGTGTTTGGGATGTTTCCAGCCTGGAGCTATTGCAAATAATGCTTGTACCTGTAAGAATACATTTCCATCGGGTATATACCTGGAACTGTGATTGCTCATAGGAATGTGCATGCTCAATTTTATTAGAAAATGTCAAATAGTTTTTCGAAGTGCTTACACCAATTTACACTGCACCACCACATATCTGATTCCTGGGAACTTGCCACTGTGAAGATTTTTTATTTTGGCCATCTGGTAGGTAGAGAGTGATAGCTTCTCTTGGCTTGAATTTTCATTATTATTAATGAGGTTACACAGTTTTTCATACATTTATTGGCTATTTGATATCCTCTTATATGAACAGCTTATATCAATAATGAACAGCCCATTCAATAATCTTGTCCATTTTTTCACCAGTGCATCATCTGTCAATTTTTTACAGAGTTTTAGGAGTTACGTATATGACCTGGCAAACTCTTCAACAGTTACCTGTATTGCAAATACCTAATTTGTGGCTTATGTGCTTGCAGAGTTGTTTGTTTTGTATTTTTTTTAATGCCCATACAGGTTAATTCAAATGTTTATTTTTGGTTTGCTTCCTTTGTTCACACAAAAGATAATAAATATCATAATCATTTTTCTGCGTCTTGTTCTCTTCCCACCCAATCCCCAATTCCCAGCAATACCAGTGCCAATTTCTCCACAGCCCACAAGCATATTGCCATCCCTTTGCATTTTTACCAATCCATTAAGAGTGTTTAGCTGTAGTTTTAAATTGCAATTTTTTTTTATTATGAGTAGAAAGCTTCTGCTTCATATGTTTAAAGGCCTTTTATGTCCATGTTTCTTTTGAGTGGTATGGCTTCTTCCCTTATCAAAGGAGGTCCCAGCAACAACAGTACAGTGACATGAAACATTAATGTGCATATTAATTTCTGGGGGACCTTGGTAAAATTCAAATTCTAATTCACTAGGTCTGGGCTGAGGCCTGAGATTCTGCATTTATAACAAACACTCAGATGGTGGCAAAGATGCAGGTCCAAGGAATATTCTTGAGTAGCATGGATGGTATGAAACATTCACAGCAACTTAAAGAGAAAATTCAAAGTGAATCATCAAGTAAAATAATTGTTTACTGAAAATAATCCAGATTTAGGATGATATGCTCAAAATACCTTCTCTACTGTGGGTGGCTCGAGATGTGGCATCTTCATGTAAAAAGGACTCAACATATAATTTTCATGTGAGCAAAGGGAATAAAACTCTCAGACAAATGCAACATAATGCATAATGAGCTACACAGGAGCTTATGGAAAAGCTATGGATGTGTTCTTGCATATATGAGCTCCCTAATGCCCTGGCCTCCAGACACAGACTCAGAGAACTGAACTGTTATGAAGACACATTAAGGCCTGTCTTCATCAAAGTCCAGAGACTTCACTTACTTCAAGTTTTGACCAATGAAACCAAGACATCCCACACAAAAATTCAAATGGAAAATTAATAGAGTTTATGTTTTAAAATACTATGCTAAAATCTAATTTAAAGCATAAATGACCTCAAAAAGAATGTCCAATAAGAGCAAAGCCAAATGAGGACTAAGCATTTACCAAGTGCCTTCCATATACTGGTTCATTTAATCCTCACAACCTCAGTATGAGGCAGGTTTCTCAAGTAGCACTCCACACACAGTGAAGAATACAGCAGGAAAATCTAGTTACACTCTGTTATTTTCACACACGAATAGGATGTATGCTCAGAAAAAATATCTTCAATATTTTCAACTAATAGCATTTCAAAGTAAAACACAGAAAGCTAGCTCTTCCTCTGGAGATGTTAATCCGATGCAATTCTACCTTTCAAATCAGTGAGAATTCCTTCAGGAACACATATTGGAAAGGAAAAAACCTTCCAATCTTAAGCACATTTTATTTAAAGCTACTGTTTTTTTGTTTGTTTAAGTTTTTTCTTTCAAAACATTAAAGATGGAGGAGTTTTAAAAACAATCTTGATAGTGATTTTTATCTGAATGTTCCCCTCTTCCTTCCAATTTGTAAATCTTCTCAGAGCAAGTTAAATCAAGAGGGAAATAGGAAGTTCCCAACAAGAAAGTCAGTGAGGTGTGAATCTTCTTATTTGGCTTGTAAGTGGTAACAACAGCAACAACAACGACAAAAAATCATGGAGAAAATACAGGACCCTTGACACTGGCAGAAGCTAAGAGTAAGAAAATAAAAGCCAGCATGTTCAGTTAAATATCCTTCTCAGAAGCTTAGCTCAGACAGGCAGGTCTACTCCTCTGGAAAGCTTCCCCACAGGGACAATACACCATCCTCAAAGGCCAGAGGAGCAACTTTCAGGGCTTCGGTCAAAATCCTGCACTGACTTTCAGTTTAAGATGGAGGATGAAACTGCCTTGCAGAGTACATTTTAAAAAGAGCAAAAAGAGTTAAACACGAAATTAAAGAGAAAAACAAACAAACAAAAAAACCAAGAAATGAAGCTTGACCCAATGCAATAACTCTGACAGCTAAGAAAATAACACAAGTTTCTGGGGCAGAGAGGTACTGTGAGTCACAGATTTCAAACACCAATCCCTCCCCCAAGCCAACGGTTGAGTACAAACTTACTAAGAATTCTCATCCACAGCCACGAAGTGAGAGAGAAACAAGTTGAAGAAGTGTCCTTATCTGAGGAATAGCAGAAATGACTCTGAGTGAGGAAAATGGGAGAGAATGATTCTCTTTGAAGTCAGGGAGGAATCCATCAATGCTTCATATGAATTGATAAAGCTGACTGAAGTCTAAGGATGCCTCCCTATGGGATTGGGAGGCACCCCTTCGCCCTTACACATGCACAAGCACACAGACAGTGATATACAGCTGGTAAACCCGGTACAGGACATTTAGCAAAATGTCATAAGAGAAAATAGACCCTGGTATTTTAAGAAAGAATGCAATGTATATGATATCAATACTCCCTCCAGAAAAAACTCAAAATATTCAGGTCTCAAACTATCACTTGTGAAGGGAAAACACTCTAGTCTCAGATAAAGGAAGAAAGTCAAGAAGTCACCACTACTTTATTAGAGAAACCAGGATGTTTGAAAAGGGCCATTCAGGCAAGATGAAAGAAAGGGCGAAGCAACCATGCAAAATATCCCAATCTAGAGGAAAATGAAGGAAATAACATTTAAAGCAGCCAGGCATAAAGACAAATGACCCATTTCAGGGAAAGATTAAGTTCTCCTTAGACTTCTGGACATCAACACTCAGTGCTAGAAGACCATGGAGCAGGGGCTACAAATGCGACCTAAAAATATTGCATTGAACTAAAGGTTCACATTCAAGGTTAAAGTGTAACACAGACAAAAATGGAAGACCTCATGAAACACAGGCACCTATCAATCTCTTCCTAAAAATATCTTTTTAAATAGAACTGTGACAATGAAATACAGCCAATTTAGAGAAGAAGTAAGATAAACACTTTGGGAAAGCAATGCCATGGTAAATGGTGGATGGATCGTATTGATTTCATTGAAATATAGTGCTAATACCAATCAAATATGGAAATTACAGTTCTAGGACAATGTGAGTGTGTTAAGCACTCACAATGTAAACACAAGTAATAAAAATTAAGACGTGGAGGCAAGTGGAGAGGGAGAGACATACTAGGACGTGAATGTTCTTGTGTTCATAGGGAGGTAATTAATAGAAAATCTAAGACTTCATCTTTAAATAATATCTGCAGAATGATCCTATTTTTATAAAACTATGTTTTAATCCTTCTACCTATTTTTATATCTGCATATATGCTTAGGAGTATATTTGGAACGACATTAGCCAAATGTTAATGATCGTTTCTTCTGGGTGGTAGCATTTCAGATGACATTTTTTAAAAACCTTGATTTTTGTATTTTTTTCATTATCTGACATATAAACAATGCATACATACCTAAGTGTGTGTGTTACAAAAACAGTCTTAAAATAAGACTGAAAGCAGATATGGAAACTTGCTAATACTGATGATTCATCATTTCAAATAAGTTCCTAAATTGAAAGTCCCAGTCAACTTTACTTACCATCACTGATGGTATCTATAATATTACTAATATCAATATGATGGGTTTTTTTTCCTGTATTTCCCTTTCTATTGCTTTCAACAGTGTTTATGTATGGAGATATGTTTGCATCCTCTAGGTTATTCCTCTATGAACTATTGTTATCTGAACATTACAGATCAGGAAACAGCTTTGCCCAAGTACACCTTACGCGGAAGAGGTGAGATCAGAACCCAGATCCGTCTCACACCAGTGCCTATGGTATTTACACCCTAACATTTTAGGAACAATTTTCATACTTTATTTTTAAAAACTAATCCATGTAGAAAAGTCATATCTCTGAAGTCTACTGGGAATCAATTTCTTGAAATATATGAAAATCATTACCATCCCTAAAATCCAGTATTTTGAAGGAGCTTTGAAAAAAATCCCTATCTAAGGGAGGATATGGGACACAATTCTTCACCTTGGTTGAGCCACTGGGAAAGCTGCCTGCGTAAGAACATTCTTAGCCTGAATGCTTTGAAGCAGCAAAGCAGCAGCATTTCACTGATTTAGTGCCTGCCTAGATTACCACCCAATTGGTGCTTTATTTTCCAATGTAAAAGTTTACTGTTGCCCAAATGACATGTATAGTCTCTACCTTAAAACAAGTAAAATTAACAATCATAAATGAGTTTAAAAAGTTATCCAGTGTTGCCAATTTCAATTTTGAGCCATTTAGATTTAAGCCCATCTGAGCCAAAAAGTAAGTAGTTGTTGGTTAATATTAATGAAATAAAAAGCCAAGTCATAAAATGAGAGACAAATACTATGAAATGATTAAATTACCCACCAAATGTGTTTAAATATGGACTTGGGTGTCCTCCCTTGTTAAGATTTAGTTCATCCTACATTAATGATGGTAACTTGTACAGGGCAGAATTGGAGGCAATTTTTTCTCATCTGTTAGGCAATCTGTTTTTTCCATCTACGGCCGCCTCTGTAGCTGGGATCAGCCCATGTTTCAGGAACTGTTCCTACGTGTCTATCGTCACTGCTTACCTCTTGCTTGTTCTCTTCTGAGTTTCAAAATTCTATCCCTAAGTGAATAATGACCTTGAAAACAGGGAAGTTCCACATGTACTATATCTTCATGGCCAGATGTTTGGCACTCAGAAGGAGCACAAATGCAAATGGTGGCACTGTAGCTCTATGTTGATTATAATGTTGGCAGTTTCAGCAATTACATTTAATTTAGCAGGGACTTTAATTTCTTTTTTTTAATTTCTTGGACTAAAGGTTGTCACCTTAAATTTGAGACAAGCAAAAGGCACTAAACTTTTGGTGACTGATAGAATTCATATGTGGACATGTTCCTAGCTGGTTCATCACTGGCAACAAACTCCAACCTTGGGGAAAATAGTAGAAAACAATCTGGGAAACTGGTTCAAAATTTAATTTTCCAACTTGGGTGTACTCAAGGAAAGTTAAAAAAATACACTTCTTCATCAGGAATTACAGTTGTTTCAGATTTAATAGCACAACAGTGAGTAAAGTCTTATCAAGACTGTTGTCGAATGAGAAACAAAAACAACTGTAAGCACAGCAGTTGGAATTATTCTGCTACATCGATTGCCCATATCAGAACCATCAATTTCCCCTTGTTGCCGTCTTTCTTTTCTTTCTCTCTTTTGTATCTTCCCATGACATTGTTGGTAACAAAACATACAAAGTCCAAGATGTGCTCTCTATACACCTAAGAACTCTGTTTCCCCAATACTGAAAACAATCTATCCAAATAAACATGTTCTTAGTTATTCGTTCTTGCCCTCTTTCATCAGACTTTGTTCTTAAAGGGTAAGCATTGGCTGTTCCCCAAATAGCTGAGCTCCTAGTTTTGCCCCAAAGACTGGCTTGACCAAAGCTTTTAAAAAATAAAACTGTAAGGTCATAAGCACCTAAGTTAGATTGTGCATGATTAAAAAAAAAAAAGTTTGAAAGGATGATACCAATGCACATATCAAACTGTTCTTAGTCATTATTCCTTAGAAATCTTTGCCTGCCCACCTCCTCCCTCTTTCTTCAGAGCCTGTGTAGGTGGAATGTGCTAGTTGATAAATGCAGTCTAATTATATAACTTCACTTCTTCTTTTACAAGATGTTATACCAGGGTTACCTTATTTTGTCCCTGTTATGTAATTGGGTTGTAGGATGCTTGAGCCCATACGCCTACATAAATATTAATTTTATTTCTGTCTTGTTTGATTCCAAGATATTCAAGCTCTAATTTTACACTTTTAAGGACAACTTTATCTTTGAATACAAAACACTCTGCCTTGCCTCTTTTCTCTATTAATCAAACAATTTATAAGTCAAACTCCCTTTTGCCCCAGCTATTATATATGCTATATGTCTCGGATGATGATCTTATGCAGAAATCTTCCTACTTTAGATCAAAAGAGAGTCAGAAAGTTAATAATAATGTAGGAAACAAAAAAAAAAAACCTGTAAATTTAAAGCAATATAATTTGTTTTCCTTAAACTAAATTTACTCTGATTTTAAGGTTTTCATTAATTTTAGAACATGGGCTTTTAATTCTATCAAGGGTGAAAAGGAAACAATGGGATTTTGTGATTATACTGGGGAAGGGTGTGGACCAAAATTTCATGAATGCCCAAAGGGATTAGTCAGATGACCAGCAGTTTCAGTCATAGAACCTACTACCGAATGCCTTAAATGCTAATATGATAAAATCAACCCAAAAAAGGTGAAGAGAAGAGACTAAACCTCGGCGGGGGGGGGGGGGGCGGGGGGGGGGGGGGAAGAACATGGAAAGAAGCCAGAGTCTAATCTTTCCAATCTCTTTTATTCTTCCATTTATTCAAGGCAAACCAAACATGTGAAAGGGAATGATGCTTACCACTTACAGTGAAACTTAGTGTAAAAGAAAAATTTTAAAACAGCAAACAAAACACAATGGCGTGGCAACAAGCACACAGCCCTGGTTAAAAGAATGTTCAGTATTTTCATCTTGAGTTTAGGTACAACAATGCATTCTACTGTGTGACACGGGGGTTGGTATCTGTTGTGGATAATTTCTTCCATATTTGCGTAGGTTTGTTTTGCTCTATCAGCAGAAGGGGTACAACATGTGATTGAGGCAGCAGCTCTAGGATTTTTTAAACGCTGCTGTAGGACTGAGGCACTTAATCAAAAGATACATCTCTTACTCCAAACGTTATCGACAGAAATAAGCAAGAGTCTTCTACCTATTTTCACTTTGAAAGAGTAGAAAAGCACAAGTTGGATTTTAATCCCAGGCAGCAGGATTAGCGCACACCAGAGGGCAAATGTCAAGGAAACAGGAATTTAAGAATCTTAATCTTAAGAATTCCCATCACTAGGTTTTCTTTGCAGAATTCCTTCCTCGAATTTTTCCTCAAATTAATCAATCTGCTGGTTGATCAGTCTGTTTAAACACATTGTTCCCTCATTAAATGAGGATTCAGTAACATATGTGAACATCTGTGTCCAAAGTTCTCCAAACATTGGCAGTATCAGCAATCTTGGAAATTTTCATTCCCATTTACCACACACCCACTTATTACATCATAATCTGTCAACCTTCACTGAAATGCAAGTGTGCGAGCATGTTTCCATTTTCCTGGCCTTTTCAAATTCCTGAAGAAAATATTTCCAACAACAACAACAAAATTCTTTAAGGAAGGAAATCGAGTATGTATTTTAGCAAGTAGAGGAGCAGAAAAAGAAAGGAGTGAAAAAGTCAGGAAAATGTGCTTAGAAAGGTGATTTCAAGAGAAAATCTGTTTGCACACACTGGCATTCTGAGCCTGAGTGTATGAATCTGGTTCACGGTTCTTTGCAAAATCCCCAGCAGCGTTTGATTTTCATTAAATGGTTATTTTGGTGGAGGTTGGTTAGTCATCAATTTGGCCATGACCCTAAAGAGCATTACTTTCCACTTGAGCCTGGACTGACCCAAAATACAGGTAAATTTTACCACTTTTTAAAAAAATTTTTACCACAAACAAGTGTCATTTTCAACTTGATTCTACAATCATAAGATCCAAGAATTTTATAGTTCAGCAGAATTAAACCAGTTGGATTTTTTCAGAAAATTATCTAAATTTCACAAAGAATGTTTAAATCATTATTTATGCCTCAAAGCTTACTAGTTTTGAAAGTTTATTTTGTCATATGCCTAAGGTAGCATTCAGAAGAGGAAGTCAAAATATAACATTAAAATGAAGTGAACATTCCTTGATGTTACTGAGCTGATGTGATGAAAGCCAAAAATCTGTCTTCATATCCTCTAGATAGAGATACAAAATACATTTCAATTTTGACTAAATGATAGAAATAGTAAGCAACAAAATCAGTTTGGAAAAAAAAATAATAAGCAACAAAATCATTTTTGAAAAAAAGTAGTAAGCAGAAAATCATTTTTCTTTATTACTCCACTGCTCTATATTATAGTCATTCAACAAATAAAAATAACAGCTCTGTAGCCCCTAAACAAAGCCCTTTGATATGCCTTGTCACATTTCATTTAATTCTCAACATGATCTCTTATAATAGGAAACATTATTCCCATTTTGCATATGAAGATATTGAAAGTCAAGTTGAATGATCTAAGTTCTCAGAACCAGTAAGTGGCAGAGGAAGAGACCTGAGCATTTCTGCTTCCTCTTTTGCTGCTATGTGGTTGAAATGAGAATATGACTAGGCTGGTCACCACGCAGGAGCCATGTGAGAGCCCAGCCAGGTTCAAGGACACCACCTGGCTAACCCACAGCTGACTGCAGATGCATGAATGAGCCCTGCCGAGACGTGTTCAGACCAGCAGAGCCACCACAACTGTATTGCAACAAAAATAGTAAGTGGTGGTTTTAAGCCATGAAGTTTGGGAGTGGCTTATTACACAGCATTATCGTGGTGATAGTCAACTAATACACAAATCAAAGCTGCCAACACAAAAAGCTTCAGCATTGGCAATAACCGAGCAAGAAGAATCCAGAGGCTCAGCAGCACATTAACACAGTGTTTGATAAAGAAAGTAAGGGACTCAAAAAGTTAGGCAATCTCACATAGATTCTGCATAAATATTCAGGTCAATATGGTTCATTTAACAATTAAAAAAAAGTAATTTTTCACCCTACTCCATTGATTTATTTCTACCATGACACTCGTATGATTTCTTAATTGTGATTGTACACAAAAAAATAAAAACTATAAAATAATGGTTCAGAAATCACTAAATCCTGTTCTTGTCATCTTGGCACACGCTCTTATTGTTAAATAACTAAAGCCAGTGAGCATGATATAATTTTGTTAATAATACTGCGATAACCTAGCAAATGTGATTGGAAATGGAGACATGCATTTATGCTCCAAAATTCTCTATTTTAGAACTGACTTAAGTGTGTACAGTATAGAATCAGAAGCAAGGTTAAGCATAAGACACCAATAAGATATACACTTGGGATATCCCCAGCGAACAGTAGTGCTCCAAAAACATTTTTTTAAAAGCATACATGAAACAATGAAAATGCTTCTGAAAGTCTAGCACATTCCATCAAAATTCCCTTCTAGCTAAAAATGTGTAATGACCTCAACTTAGAAATTATCAGTGATATCATTATTTGGATATTAAATAGCTCCCCCACCCTTTGGCATGTCTTAAATGGTACTTCGTCATTCCTTTGTAAAAGGAAAATTTTTTTGAGTTAAGCAAATCCAACAGTAAGAACTACCCTAGTAATATCATCTGTCAGATTCAGGACTGAGTGTTTAATCCTCACAACTGTCATATGAGATAGATATTTTTATTCTCATTGTATGGGTGAGAAAAGTGAGACTGTCCAAAATCAAACAGCTAATGACTAGTGTAATTGGTAGAGCTAAGATTGAACCCAAGTGTTCTTGCAGTCAAAGCTTATGCTCTTAAACATTTAGAATTACACACAGTGTCAGACAAATGCCAAGTTATTCTCAACATGGACAGATCCTGGACTTAAGAAGAATTTCCTCTCTAAGTGCTGGAGAATCAGGGTCCAGACCTTACAACTTCTTCCTTCATCATCCCCTTCCCCTGATGATCCATCCCCAACCACACATGTTGGACACTTACGTGGAAATGCTTTATTTCCCCAGAGCAATGGGAAAAAAGCACCAAAAATTTTTGGAAGCTTTATATCTGTCTCTTACTTAGGTGAAAACACCCTTTGATGCCAATAAATACTGACATTCTATATCAAATTAATGAAGAATCCTTATCACACCTGAGAAGAAAAAAAAAAAATATATATATATATATAGCTACCCATTATATATATATCAAGAATTGAATTCTCAACTTTTTTTTTTTAAAGATTTTTATTTATTTATTTAACAGAGATAGAGAGAGAGCAGAAGTAGGCAGAGCGGCAGACAGAGGGAGAGGGAGAAGCAGGCCTCCCGCTGAGCAGGGAGCCCGATGCAGGGCTCGATCCCAGGACCCTGGGATCATGACCTGAGCCGAAGGCAGCTGCTTAACCGACTGAGCCACCCAGGCGCCCCTGAATTCTCAACTTTTGCTTTATACAACATACACACCCAAATTTCTACTGAAATTAATTGAGTTAACTAATGCTGTCATATTAGAGGAAATAACCTTGGCACTTGCAATAAAAGACTATTTAATGTCACAATTTAAAATATTAGACCAATTAAAAATTTTGTTGATAACATAATACTCAATATCTCCTTACTAATAAAATAATTTTGATTTCTCAATTACTCCAGGGTCTAAGCTATTGATTAAGTTATTGAATATTTACTATCAGGCACATTTTTAGGTGCTGTAGACATTAACTAATTTGTTCCCATTTCACAGATGAAGGAATTGAGGCTTAGAGAGATTAAGTAACTTGTTCAACATCACCTAGGGAGTCAGTTCAAAATGTTAACTCTATTACCTCTCTACTGCATTCGGGCATTTCAAAAAAATGGAAGTAAGCACCTAAGTACCTAGAAGAATCGGTCACACTGAGGGTTTTCCAGTGACTGAAGGCAATTCTAAATTTGATTCTTTTCTGCTTAGTCCCATGCTCTAAGCTGCTTCTCTTCACTCATTGGAGTTTTCATAAAAGAAAGACTCCATGGATTATAAATTCCCCTTTCCTCCAGGTATCTGGGTATTTCTTGTGCCAAGAAGAGAAGGAAAAAGACCCAGCTGCTATCAAGAAGAAAGCAATTACTAGTGCTCTGTCCATGATTCTAGTTAATAATACAGCTTTGTATACTTGAAAGTTGCTCAGAGTAGCTCTTAAGCATTCTCACCACAAGAAAAGGGGGGTTAACAATGAGAGGTGATGGATGTGTTCGTAACCTAGATCTTGGTAATTATTTACAATGTATATAGAAGTTAAATCATGTTGTACACTTCAAATATATATAACTATGTCAATTATCTGTCCTCAATAAAGTTAGAAAAACTAAGATTTCCCAGTCAGAGATATCTGTGGGGTTGCCACTTAGAGATTTGTATATTTAATATAATATGTATTACTGATTAATCTCAATTACTGATTACTAATGAATCTCAATACTAATTAGAATATTCATACTCTCTGCATAAGAAGGAAAGCAAGTTTTCTGTCTTCATTTGTCAGAATCCAGAATTTTAGTATATTTTTGTCCTTTTAATTATTGTAGGGTATCAAGTAACTCACCAGCAAGCCTCACCAAACACTTTTCCCCACTAGCTCCTTAAATCGATTGGGTGGGTTAATTATTCTCTGGCTCCTACATGAAAACTCAGGCAGGCTCCATGACTGTTGTGGTTACACTCTCCCAGCTCCCCACTTAATTAATGTCTTGTATCATGGAAAAGTCATATTGTTTTATGTTAACGCTTCTCTTCGTAAGGCTCAAGGCCAAGAGCAGAGCTGGAATCTTAGCAGAAGGAAAGGGGTATGACTGACGTATGCTCTCTTCCCGAAACTAGTTTGGTTAGACATCCCCTTCCTTACCTCCTAGCACTGTTTCTGAAACTTAAACTTAGTGAAGAGATAAGGAGAGGCAGAGAAATTCTACCCTGGTTGCTGTAGTAGAAAACTGAAATTAAACTCTGTATTTTATTTTTTTATTTTTTTATTTTTTTTAAGATTTTATTTATTTATTTGACAGAGAGAGACACAGCGAGAGAGGGAACACAAGCAGGGGGAGTGGGAGAGGGAGAAGCAGGCATCCCGCGGAGCAGGGAGCCCGATGTGAGGCTCGATCCCAGGACCCTGGGATCATGACCTGAGCCGAAGGCAGACGCTTAACGACTGAGCCACCCAGGCGCCCCTAAACTCTGTATTTTAAACATCCAAGGTCCCTGTCTCTTGTCTCTAGCTCTGTCTCATTTCCATTTTTCTCTCATGCTTTTGAGAATTCTTCAGAGACCTCTATCTTGGGTCAGGTGCCCTAGATATGGAGCCTGAGACAGTGATTCTTGTGCAAATAATTTTGGAGGGAGATCCCTTGAAGAAACCTCAGGGAGACTGGGAGGAGCAGGCTGGGACAGGAGAAGGAGCTCGGCAAAAATGTTGTTTCGGCTGAAGTTTAGTCTCAGCCTGATCCCATGGAGACCTCTGGAACATGCACTGCAACACAAAGGTTGTCAGGCCTTGAGGCAAGGGGGTTGAGCTTTTATACCTCTGCATTTTTTAGTCATTGGCCATGGCAGCCTCCAGATTGGTGGGAGACATGAACTACAAGGCACATCTGGCCAAGGGGGCTCCTGTCTGCCAAGGGCAGTCCTCCAGAGAATGGGGGCAGCTGTGAGTTGCTAGCTCACAACTCGAGGATTGGATGCACCTCCTCAAGTAAAGAGAACATAAACAGAGCACTAACAGGATCTGCTAACCCCACTCCCGTGACTAGAGCTGTTCTGCCTGCAGCTCTTTTGATGGGCATGCTGCCATTTTCCTGTAGCTCATCTTTTATTCTTTCCTCAGCATTAAGCATAGATAGCCTACCTTTTCTAGGCTAGACCCCGCTCACGCCACCTGGTGGACCCTTGAAAAGGATATAAGTAGCTCCCATGGTCCGATTAGACCCTGCTTCACTACACTAGAGGTGTATGATGGGGATCAGTCAAACCCTTGATGACTCCCCAAGGGTCCTTCATCAGGCTCTACTCTCCACTTTCTCAGCCTCTCTAAGTCTCTCTAGCTGTGCTTGGTGATCTTCAAGGAGAAAAGCAGCAGTCATTGTCTTCATGCCTTGGCCAAAACTGGCACAAGAGTCCTATTGCAATTTCCTGATAGGTTAATTTAGAATATTTTCCATATAAAGTACTCTTTTTGAGGGATGGAGCAGTTGGAGGTTACATGATTATGCGGCACACCCCAAAATTACTAGATTAAACTTCAGGAATATCAGTGTAATGATTTTGTGCTAAACCAGATACCACTTTCTGCTCTGTGAGATACCAAAGTGTTTCAGTTTATTAGAAAAACTTAAGATTTGGAAAACGCAATGTATCAATGGCGAAAATTTGAAAAAAAAAAAAAAAGAGAGACCCTGGCAAATCTTGGATTAAACAACAACAGAGCAGTGTCGATGGTTGGTAACATAGTTTAAGAACTACTGATGTGTCTGATTATACTAGTTGACAGCAGATACTTACTCTAGTAACACCTTTGGACTAAGACTTCCCTCCCTGACTCCCCCTGCATACATAAAAAGTACTTCTTTCACACTATTTTATTGGGCCTTTTCCAAAACAAATAAGAACATAAATTGATTATACTTGTAATTACCAAAAATTAGAAACAAATGTCCCTCAACTGGGGAATGGATAAACGGATCAAGGTGTAGCCATACCATGAAATACTACTTAGCAATAAAAAGGGATGAACTACTGACCAATGCAACAACAGGGATAAATCTCAAATGCATTATGCTACGTGAAAGGAGCCAGATCCAAAAGGCTACATATTGTATGATGCCATTTATATGGAATTTTGGAAAAGACAAAATTATAGGAAAAGAAATCAAATCAGTGAGTACCAGGTACTGAAGGAAAGAGCTGCAAAAGACTATATGGGAATTCGAAGGGTGATATAATTGTTCAATACATTGATTGTGGTGATGGTTACAAGACTACATACATTCGTTAAAACTTACAGAACTGTGGACTTACAGAGGTAAATTTTACTGTGTGCAAATTATACTTAAATCTTAAAAAATAATGCATGGCTTAGTAATAAACCTATTGTTACATAAACCAAAATAATATTAAGATTAAAAAACATAAGTAATATATTTATTGATCACTTTTAAAATTCCTGCCCATTTTTAATTTGCAAGCGTCAGAATCCTGAAGTCTAAGAGAAATTTCAAAATATTTTCTCCTCAAGAAATTAATTTTAATCTATGATAAAGTCCTCCTTATGAATAATTAATCCCAGTTCATACAGATCAGATTGTCAATTTATTGAAAAGCCATTTAAAGCAGCTCTCCAAAAAAAAAAAAAAAAATCAATCCAACTAACCACCTGTTTTAATAGGTTTCAATGATTCTTTTATAAGGAAGTCGCTCAGACTTTGTATCTTGGACCTGTTCTAATGACCCAGGAGCAGGTGAAAACCAAACTGAGCCCATCCTTTCCTAATTTCTTTCTTATGGAAATTCTATTGACTCTACATTTCTGGGATTGACAAAGGACCTGGCACTTGACAGGAAAAGGTTGACTCAAGACCACTTCTTCAGTGAGTGAATGAAATTAATATATCACACTTTTTCCTACCACATAGCTCACCAGTTCCAAAGCAAATGTAAATTCATGGCAGGGAAAGGGATAGAACCAAATCAAGAGTAGCCAAGTTAGTAGTAAAGATTTTACGGTATGGAGACAGCCTGTTTTCCAGGGATGCTCCACTGATCAATGCTTTGCATGGGATCCAAGAATCTATGAAGAGAATTATGGTCACTTCCTTTGCTTTGTGGCAGAATCCAGTTAATAGCAAAGAGGGGTCATTTTCAGGGGACAATGAGAAACCACCAAATGAAGATTAAAATGCTTAAATACTGTAAGAATGAAGAATGTGACACTTTTCTAAGGCTTAACATACTCTATATAAAAAACATGCCTTACATAATATTCGGAAATTTCTGTATAATAAGTTAATATATTCAATAATATAATATTTACCAATATAATATCTGTATATTTCTGAGAAATATAGAGATTGAGTATAAACTTGAGTAAATCCAACTAATTCAATATACCTTAGTTAACAGCTAGAAGTATGTACCTTGGTTCAGAGAATTGTATACATAAAATCTCTCTCTCTCTTTTTTTCCTAAAAAGAAACAAGTCTGGTGGACATTCTGAATGACCTTCAAGCTTGGTTACCCTTTATGGGTGGCATCACCTGTATGCAGCTGTGTGTGTGTGTGGTAGGCGGATATTCATCCGATATTTCTAGCTACATGGGGGCTATACTTTGTCTTTTGTCTCTGTCTCCCAGGCACCTCACACAGGCACACAGCACATGAGATCAAACAAGTGTGGAATGAATCAGTGAAAATGCATGAAGGTTGAAATAAAAACAAACCGTAAGTATTGATAGTGAGAGTTAACATTTATTGAGTGTTTACTATGCATGGTCATTGCCCTAGGTGTCCCACGCATGCAGTCTTACTGAATCTTCACATCAACTTATGAAGTAGGTACCATTATCATCCCCATTGTACTGGGAGGTTATAAAGGTTGAGTAATGTGGGATGCACAGTTAATACATGATGGAGTTTAAATTCAAATCTAAGCAGTCTGTCTTTGAAGTCCATTATACTAACTACTTTATAATATCATCTCACTAATTATATTAGACTACAATATTCACAGGCAAGGTAGATACACACAAATGCCATATTTTGCTCAATTCTTATGAAAGGACTACTATATGAGTACATAGTTGGTACTATCCTTTCTAATTTTCTTTCTAAATGAAACAAACTATTATGTAAAAAATCACTCGAGTACCTGGTTATTTCTAGACTTAGTTGATGAAACTATTCTCAGCAGATTATATTCATTTTATCTGCAAGTTTTAAATGACATGTTAGCCTTTCTGGCCCACGTTTTGGGCTAAAGATAGCAATTATTTTCCACAGGTGAAGGTCACTTTGGGAAATGCTCCATCTAAAAACTAGGACTTTTAGAGACATCTGGAAAGAGAATGCATGGCTGTCTTTAAATTTTAGGCTCAATATACAAAATCTGGTTTCAGTTGCAATTCTTTTTATCCACACCTTTTAGGAAAGCATTTATTCAGTAAGGCATGCTTCATAATGTTCTCAGAGCAAACACAATCCTTCTGTTAGCAATGATAGACTTTTAAAAGCATCATATTTATTATAATCAAATTGAGAGAAAAATTGACCAGTTTAAATAAGTGTTCTATTTATTAATGCATGGATTAGATTAATTTCCACATTAATCTTTTTACTAGAAACTCAGACAGAAGCCGGAAAGAGAGTCATTATGGATATTTGTCTGAAAGATTCCATTATATTGCTCTACAGAAAAGGATGGAGGAGAAAAAGCAACTGTTAGGTTGATTGCATGGATGGTCCCAATGAATGGCGTCCTTGTAGCTCTGTATTTTGCCCTGTGACTACTTTGCCATCTCTCCTATCAAGAGAGAGTGTCTATTTCTCCTCCACTTAAATCTGGCTGACCTGCGACTTGCTTTGGCCAGCAGAATGCTGCCAAAGTGACACTGTCTTAGTTCCAATATAGGCCTCAACATACCTACATCCCTTCCATACTTTCTCTCTCTCTCTCACTCTCCCTCTCTTTCGTCTCCCTCTCCCTCTCCCTCTCTGTGTGTGTATCACTCAGCGCCCTGGCTCTGCTCCCTGAATAGGCTAGTCAGTTTAGGATGAGAAGTGATTAGGGTAGGGCAGAGCTGAAATACCCCAGCCAATAGCCAACCAACCCTCCAAACCAGAGCGGCTTAGCAGATTAATGGCTGACCATATATACAAGGGAGCCAACCATGGCCAGAACAACCCAGGATAGCCCACCTTAAATTACTGATCCACAGATTTGGCACTCAATAAATGGCTGCTGTTTAAGTCACTATGTTTTAGGATGGTTTGTTACACAGCAATAGCTAACTGATACAGTCTCTGTTATGAGAAACATAGTAAAAATAATTCAAGCAATATTTTGAAGTTTTTAGCAGGCTTTTAAACATCAGCTAGTTACGAAATATTCATATCCCACAGAAGAAACTAAATTGTCATTTAACATGAAGTATAACAATATCTTAATTTATTTCCCTTGATATATTTTTATATATTCCTAATTCTCAATAAATGTGTTGAATTGAACTGTATATCTCACTGTCTTTAATAACTCAGTGTTTTATGAGAAGAATATTAATTGAAAAAACTTTAGGCTCTGTCTGGATTGAAGAACAATAAGCATACGATATATAAAATCCTTAACATTTTTTTATCAAAATTTAATATAATAATTGCTAAGTCAAAGGACAGCAAACATGTTCCTAAAATTTTTTAAAAAGGGTCAGGGCAATGGAATTCATTGTTATTGGATTTATTTGTTTTGTTTTTGAGCAGTGATTTGCAAAACATTTTATATTTCCATCCAAAATATGTGTAAATTTATGCATATTTCTAAATATGTATACCTGCAAATCATCTCAAACAATATTTATCCTTACCATATCTAATATTTTCTAGTATATTCTGGTATATTCTATTATGCTTATTTTTCTTTAATGCTGGTCTCCAACCAAAAAACTGATTTCACAACCTACTCATGGGTCAAGACCTCTAGTTTGAAAAACACTGGTTTATGGGTTAGTTTTCATCTGCTATGAATCACAATCACTGGAAAATGTTTCAATGATAAAGTACTTGCCTAAGGGTTGAGGTGTTCTTTGCTCAGAGTTAAGACTTTTTCTTCATTCCTGGTGGCCACAGGTAGCTTTTCCAATATAGCAATGACAACGATTAACAACTACCTAGTGCTTTTGAGATTACAAAGCATTTTTCGTTATTTATTACCTCAAACCTCCATTGGGTTAATTGGCAAAGGAAACACAATGTTTTACAATTAAGTTCACTTCTAGGTAGATCCGTAATTTTAATTATTCAAGATAAAGCGAACCTTCAGCAAGTGAGACACATCACACCATTTTCCCATGTCATGGTAATTTGGTTAGTTTTGAATGTGTGATATGCAGGGATCTTCTGGAAAAGGTACACATTATTTGAACCAAAAAGCTTCTCATAGTTATATAAAATAAGTTAACTGGGTTAGATTGCTGTTTTCAATAAACCTACATGTAAGTGGAGACTTTTTTCTTCTTGATAAATAAGAGTGCCTCAGAAAAGAGAGGTTGGATTTATAGTCAAATCGTAACAAGTTCTAGCAAGTCACTCATGTTACCAGTATTTTCTTGATTACTTTAGTTTGAACAACAAAACAATAAGATACCTTAGCTTGAAATTACCTCAATTAGTCTAAGTTTGGACACCTTTAAAAATTCTTTGCTTAAACAGAACTAGTATAATAAAAAGTTTAAAAAATATATATTTTATTAACATAGATTTAAGAATTATTCCCAGGTAGGAATGACCTCACAATTGCAAATGCTTTGTACAAATTAAAAGGGCCTTTTCAGGGTCACTTTAAAAATCAATATAATAAGTGGTTTCACAGATCCCGCCAATATATACAGGATTAATGGCAAAAAAAATCCTGTCCTATTTTATGCAAATGATACTTAACAGCTTGGGGGCTAAAATTTCCTTATGATTGTATCATATAGGGTTTCTAAGATTGCAAAATCTCAAACCATATAAGTAGCGATGGATAACATTTGTTCTGGAAAACTCTATTAGATGACTCCCAAAGATGTTCCAGTGGTAACAAAGGCAATGTGCCCAAAAGTCATTTGAAGATTTGCAGGTAAAATTTCTATAAAATGAGTAAGATAAAAGCATTATTCACTAAAAAAAAAAAAAAAATCGCTTTATATAACATATGATTCAAATATATATGTAACAGAAACTGTTTTCTGTCAACTCAATACTCATCTCTTCTTCTTTGTGAATATAATCCCAATTTTATTTAGATCAGCAATGCATTCAGCCCCAGGCAATGAATCATGATTTGTTGAAACTGCTGATGTTCAAACATGATGGCAAATGGTAGTCACTTGGGACTAATTATGGCTGTCTAGTATTGGTAGAAGGATAGCCCAGTGGATCCAAAGACAGTCCAGAAACAGACACGCACATATAAAGTCACTAAACACGGCTGCCCAGGTAAATCTGGATATACGGTCACCTAAATATAACAAGGCAGAACAAAACTATAATGTGACCATAGATAACTGTTTTATCTCAAGCCTATCGAACTGATACTAATTTTAGCCATGAGAGGAAGACAGGGTATAGATAAAGGCCGTACCCTCCATGCACTTCTCCTTCAAATAGTACGTGGACTGGCCAATGAATTTCTACACTCAGTGCTCTATACCACAGAGGTAAATGAAGGATAGTGGGATGGTTAATCAAGTGAGGATTCCATTTGCCTTGGTGTGCTAATGAGGTATTATTAAAAGCAACCTTAGGAAGAATATAGTCCACAGCCGTATTGTTTATGCATGAAACAGGTATTGAGTAAAACCGAAACCTTCTTCAAAACAAAGTTCACATTTATTCTAATGTTATGTACCATCACTGGATCAGAATTAGCCATTGCCCATTTAAAGGACCTGCTTTTCATCTTTTCTTCCTCTGTGCCAACGCTGCGCAGGCATTATAGAAATAGGTGCCATATAAGACTTTCTTGGTATTAGTGACCCTGTAGAACTTCACTAAAATGTAGACATAGTTTTGTCAAGTGAAGCCAGCAGTTTCACACCATCTGAGAGACCTGGATAAGTGTCCATTACAGACAGGAAGAGCTATGCTCCCACTGGGCACTAAGACCAGCCGCTGCCTGATGCCCTGAGATGCCCCTTGGGAATCAAGCTTGGCCAAAGACAATACGTCCATGCCTCTGGGGCAGCTGTATCTGGAGCCCCCAAGTTCCCCTCAGAGTTTCTTTCCTTTCCACTCTATGATGGATATACCACTGTATCCTCACTCTCTCTTTACCCATATTTCCTTACTACCTGTTTTCTGGTCCGGAATATCTGGAGCTGCAAACTGAGTCTTCAAGTAACATCATAGAGGCCCTTCAGAACTCCCTGCCTTTTCCAAGCATTTGCTAAGGGCATGTTGTCCAGTGTTGACCTAACATTGAAAATATTCATACCTACATTCCTAAGTCAAGGGCAATAGAAGTCTTTCATTCATGGACATTCTCAATTCCAATCATCTTTACTGCAACAAACAAATCACATCATCTCAAACTTAATCATAAAGTCTGTCCCAACTCTGAACATTTTAGGGGCAGGAAAATCTGAGTTTGAGTCTCACTTACAAGTATGTAATCTGTGTTGTTGGAAAATTCTCTTTCCTGTGCTCTTGGTGGTAACAGATGACTCCTACAAGGGCACATGCCCTTCTAACAACTGGGAGGCAAGTAAGGTATGACCCGCTTTGAACAGTATACACAGCTCTTTGTGATCTCACCTCCACCCAACCAGGCCTCTCAGCTGCAGCCATTCCTTGGAGTCACTGGTAGATCCTGGGAGCTTAACAAGCCTTTGTGCTTTTGACCGTATTGTCAAGATCCCCAAGCTCTTATCCATCAGGCAAACTCCTCTATGTGCAGCGAGCTTCAACTCCAAGGCATCCTTCCTTACTCTCTCAGCCTAGCCCTTCATCAAAGTATGCATCTTATATCTACCACATTGCTTCTGTTTGTGTCTCTTCTATAAATTCTGTGAATAAAAGGAACTATGTCTTTCCAGCTCTGAATCCCAGCAGGTAGCAAAATCCCTGACATATTGTTCAGGCTCAGTAAATATCTGTGGGCTGACAGCCTCCAAGCAAGTTGAAATGCATCAGTGTCCTTGCCCCCACCCGACCCAGCAGCCCGGTATACTGTTGGGGTCAATACCTATGTGTTGACTGACAGACAGAAATACACAGATGAGATGCATCAGTTGGCTAAAAGCTTAAAATGGAACTTCTGTAAATATATGTTACTGGTAGTTTTTCCCACTTTGATGAGACTGTAGATTAAGGGATTTAAAAAAAATAAGGTTAAAAAGGCCATTCAAAGATGACAAAAGATATGATAATGAGTATCTAATTACCAACTACCTCACAGATGCAAATTCATGTGAAGCACAAGGTCACAAAGCCAACAGATCACAAATAATAGAGAAAAATAAATGAGATATTGCAACATAGAAGATGAGGTATTTATAGTGGCAATCTATGCCACATGATTAGTACATGATTTTCTCTTTAATCAACTAATGAAAAATTGCAAATCATTAAATGGGGAACACCAAAGGAGTAAAGACCACCTCTGACACCCACCTTGAAAGCATCCTTCTAAGGCTGCATTGCACATCTCCAGTGGCAGATTTTCACAGATACAGGGTGATGCCCATCAGATATTGAATGATAGGCTTAAGTTTAAATCCCAGTTTTCAACACCTCCCTGTGTGTTTAATTTTCCAGCTGTGTTGGAGAAAATGCACGCATTCTCGGTTAATTCTACACTCAATGCACTAAGCCCAAGATTGAAGTGACTTGGCTTCCCTGTTAATACTTTGTACCTAAAACAATGACAGTAAATCTCTGGCACAGATCTGAACCTCAATTCCTTGGGTTTCTAATCCACTGTCCTTATGGTCATAAATTTCAAATGGGTAACACTGGAAGCATGAATAATTAGGGGAAGGCATAGCTAATATGCTCAAACAGTGACATTAGGCACAGACAGCAACCTGCCAATAATCAAAAGAAACACACTGGGGCTCAAGGCCTCTGGTTACGGGACTCAATGGAGTCACATACACAGACAGACTGTCTTTGCCACTTCATACTGACAAACATGAAGACATGGCTTCAGTGGAGGCACAGATTTCGGAGTGGATGTGACCCCAAATCACAGAGAAGCACACAGCAAAGGGAAAAATGAGCTCTCCGTTTTGTGATACTTCCTGTCAATCAAAAGACATCATATCATTTCAATAGCCTTCATAATTAATTTTGGCATTTTGCCACCATTCACCATTTATGATTCTGGCTCCCATTCTCATGCAGCTTCAGGCAAAATTTTCTTTCCAATTGCTTCCACTGATGAACAGGTCCTTAACCCAGACAAGAATGGGAGGATGACAAGCCACACATCACAGATAAAGTGTTTTATTAACTTACCTCCAAAGTCTTAAAAATTTCTTATCAGTCATTTCTAATTTCTCAGGAGCCCCCCAAATGAGGAACATTAGTTTAGTTTTTCACAAACATAAGTACCTTTTTAGTATACCAAAGACCACGAACAGCTCTTTGGAAACTTGCTCTTTCTAATAATTATTTGAATTAAACCCCCAGAATTTTTTTGAATATTACATTTCGTCAACGAAAAACTGTACCTGAAGATTTATGTCACCAGAATACTTCGTTTTGATTTTGACAAATACCCATAAAACTCTTAATATTTCTCAAAAGAGGAATTTCAAAATTCCTTCTGAATTCTGAATATTTCCTAAAACTCTCTCTACTTTTTTTTTCCCCTAAGCTCCTCATCCCTAAAAACTGTAGTTAAAACAAAAAGACTGTGCCCTTATGGGGTGCCTGGGTGGCTCAGTTGGTTAGGCGTCTGCCTTCAGCTCAGGTCATGATCTCAGGGTCTTGGGATCGAGCCCCGCATCAGGCTCCCTACTCAGTGGGGAGCCTGCTTCTCCCTCACACTCTCCCTCTGTGCTCTCATTCTCTCTCAAATAAATAAATAAAACCTTAAAAAAAAAAAAAAAACTGTACCCTTTGATATGTAAATCACTATTTAGCCATTCTTTTAGAAGGATAGTCTTATATGGCCTGAAAATTAATCACCAGTTGTTTCCTTCTAAAAGGGATGATAGTAAAGCTGATTCTTGAACAGGGTCCTCTTTCATCCCTAATGCTCTAATCAAATACCCCTAGCCACCTTCACCTCATGCCTGGCAGAAGATTAACTGGAGGGACTAAAGCTTGACACAGATTTCCTGTGTGTTTGATCTTCACAGATAGACTTGTTTCTGTTGGCGGATACTACTTTAATAGCTGCTCACAAACATAATGCACGACTTTGACCTAAAAGTTAGCCTTGCCTTTCCCTCAAGAAGGCCACCATTTAACAAGAGATTTGTTTATCTGATCATTATAAACTCTGAGAGGGTGCAAAAGATACTGTTTCCTGCCTAGATCTGCCACCTCTGTCCCTTCTATAGGTTCCATGTACCCACCCCTAGCTTCTACATGCTTTATTCCCAGCAGCTTATACCTGCAGCCTTCTGTGGAGATTCTCCTTGGTCTCCTGGAGCTTCCATATGAGTATGGAGAGCTAAAATGCCTGGGAAGTTACACCCCACCAGGACAGCCCCTAGCCAATGACAGACAGATGCAGGATTATGAAAGGAAAGCTCCCTTGAGTCAAGGCAGAATATATTGTGATGTAGGGTTATGCTCTAGAGCACCCCAAGAGATTATGCTGATATTAAGTCTCCCCTGAAATGGAGGCTTTATTTGGCTTTATTCCTCGTCCCTGGCCTGATCCCACCACTCCTTTGCCATTCTCTCCTGGGACCCTTCCCTAAAACTCATTTGATACAACCCACTTCTCAGGGTCTGCTTCTGGGGAACCGAGACTAAGACAGAGGGCTGGTCTAAGAGCTGTTCAGTCACCAGGAGGAGAGGGAGAGCAATAAGAAGAAAGCTAATATTTACAGACTGTTGACTCTTTCCAGACCCTGCACTAGGCACTTCACATGTATTATCTCATGGGATATTACCCAAGGGTAGTTAATATATCTATCATATCATCTGGACACTTTACAAGAATCTCGATAGCTAAGGTGGAGAAACACCAGGAAGTCTACACAAGTGATCCTCTGTCCTACAGTCGCCACTTCTGATCTAAGAAAGTCATTTTCCCATTTTGCCCTCTTGCTTTCAAGAGTAATAATAATGAATATTTATTGAGCATTTACTACAATGTGCCAACCTACTCTGTGTGTGTGTGTGTGTGTGTGTGTGTGTGTGTGTGTTGTATTAAATTGCCTAAGGCCATACATCCTTTAAGTAGTGGAGCTGTAATAGGAATCCCGTCTGGCCAATTCCTGAATCCATGCTTTCATTTACTGTGCCATGTGACTACAAACCAATGAAAAAGGAACATTCACTAAACACCTAATTTAACATGGTTTTCTAAGGCTCCTTATGCAAAGGCACCACCAATTCTATGTGGCCAGGCCTCCTAGAAGAAATGTTATGTTGAAAGAATGAGTTAACAAATATATCACATTAAGCCTTCAAAAAAATTAAAAGAGATGGTTCCTAGAAAAACCAGAACAACCTGAAAATCAAATTAGATGATGTACATGATCAAGGGCCAAGAAATGAGAAACTCTTGTATCTTAGTCCATGAACCCTTTATGAAACATGATACGTTCCTCTGCCTCAGTTGACTCACCTACTAAATGGTTATCCTTCTTTAGCACAATGGGGCAAGGATGCTGAGAACTGGAGTATGATATTGTAGAATGCTGAAGGCATAGGAAGGGTACCCTTCTTGGAAAAAAACATGACATGCTCTTCAGGAAATGTACAACTTATGCACATTATCAGCCAACCGAGTTAGAGAACTTGGTTTTGATACATGGATTATGTAGCCAAACAGTCCTCCTTCCTGGAAAAACCACAACACAATGCCCAAGAAATAGAGATTAAAATCAGTCAGTACAGAAGGACTTCAAGAATGTGAGAATAGCTCTAAAGTGTGGGGAGATTTGGTTCAGCTTAAATATTCAGAGCAAGCGGGCCACTATCTCAGAAAGAAATACCCCCCCAAACCACCAGCTGTTGGCAAACTAAAAGGTAAATATATAAAAGATATTCTCAGCAGAAAATACACACACACACACACACACACACACACAGTACTCATAAGAAATTGGTGTTAGAGCTCTATGGGATGAGTTAAACTAGTAAGTATTGTTTTCTTTTGTTCCCACACTGAATGGGATAGCTGCAATTATTCATCACCCTGTATCTTTGCCTCTCTGCCATGTGACTTGGCAGCAATTCCCAGAACGTGGCTGAATCTGGGTTAGCCTTGTGACTTCCTTTGACTTACAGAAGGTGGTAGAAGCCATGGTGTGCCAGTTCTAAGTGTAGGCCTCCAGAATTCTCATGTTTCCACTCTCCTTGAAACCAAACCACCACTATTTGCATGAGCTTGGGAAGCCTGCTGGAAGATGAGAACCTCATGGTCCAATTGCCCCCAATATCCTAGTTTAAAGTCCATCGATCTCCAGAGCAGCCTTGCCCAACTGACCAAGCACCTAACCACAGATGCCTGAGTGAGCCCAGATGAAATCAGAAGAACTACCTAGCTGAGCCCAGCCCAGATGGCTGACTCACAGAATCATGATCTACATACATGGTTATTGTTTTAAGCCACTACTTGGGATGGTTTCTTACACATAAATAGTTATCTGATACACATCCTTTCTTTTGTTTTTAGATTTTAATATTGCTCATGATTTACAATGTAATTACATAATTTTCTTGAGAAACCATTATAATTTATATTATCCATGTTACTCACGTATAAAATAAAGTATCCAGTGAATATATTTGAGAGACAATATTGCATGAAAGATAAACATCACAGGCTCTCAAGTGGGCTATGCAGGATTTGAATCTGAGCTCTCCTGCTGACTTTGTGTAAGTTACCTCAATTTTTCTCATTTGAAAAATGGGAAAAAATAATACATAGAATCTCACTTGGTGAGAATTAAATGAATATGCTAAAAGGTCTTGGAACACCGTCTGCCATATAGTAAATCTGTGATGTTTAACAATGCCAAAAATCTTCCCATCATAACAAACATATATACTCCTATACACCTTCTTTTTGATAATGGGAGGGGGAGGTATAAATTTATCCCCCTCTGATGGATGAAAAGACCTGGGCTCAGACAATTTAAGTGACATAACCCTGGCTGATGTTTCTGAGTCTAAAACTCTCTCACTGAAGGTCACTAAAAGACCACGCCCAACCAAAACTCACACACAAAGGTTTAGTTGAAGAAATTATGGTATATCAACACCATGGACTATGGACTAGGCCACCATGAAGTAAGAGTTGACTTGCAGGGATTTCCATGGAATTTTGTTGCGAGGATAAAAGCAAGATGCAGGGAAATGTGTATGATACACCATTTTTGTAGCACAAAGACAAACCTGTACTTATCTATGGGTGTGTGTGTGTGTGTGTATCCATACACATACCTCTCTAGGTATATATAATAATCGTGCCTTATTATATGAGTTTAAAGAAAATTATGTACGGCACACAATGGGTTGTCAATAAGAGGGGAAGCAAAATAGGTAGAAGAAACTGAAAAAGCATCCTCCAAAAAAATCTGCCATAAAAAAAACCCATAAGCATTCATATGATCCTATTTATAGGAATGGTTATATATACAGATATAAATTTTTTTTAAGAAAAAAAGTGCTTAAAATTGAATTCTTCTCTTTTTCAACTTAACTGATATAATGTGGTATAAAAGATAAAAATATTATTACTTGTTCTACAGGCCATAAAAAATAGGACCTCTGCTTAGCCACATTTTAATACCTTCACAGTAGAACAAATTTACCTCTTTGCAATAAATATAGGCAAGTTAGAGCCCCTTTGTATTTTTCTCAATACTTAAATTGCATCATCTCCTCCCCAGCTTGGCCCAGGATCAACTTTTTGCATTAGATTTAACCTCTCTCTTCTCTGAGGAATCAGAAAGAACAAAAGTAATCTGTTGTGAATCATTTTGAGGCATAAAATGCATATGCGTACGTTTACTGAAGTATAATGTACACATAGTTAAGTACTCTAACCTCAAGTGCACAACTGAGTGAATGTTTACATCCATGGACCGCTCATTTGGACCAAAATCTAGAACACTTCCATAGGACCCTAAAATTCTCAGGTGCCACTTTCCAACATTACCCTCGGCAGGAACGTGGTTTCCTACTCTGACCTCTATCACCATCGATCACTTTTCTTGAATTTCATACAAGAGGAACCACGTTTATCTTTTGTGTATGGCTTCTTTCATTCAACATGACACTTAGGAGATTTCATCCACATTGCAGCATGTATAAAGAGGTCATTCTTGTAATGTGTTTATCCGTCCTCTTGCTGGTAGACAATTGGGATGTTTTCAGTTTAGGACAATTACAAATAAAAATATTCTGAACATTCCCCTAACTGTCTTCTGAAGAGCATATATGCTCATTTCTCTTAGACTCATACGGTAGCATGTGTGTTGCTTTAATTAATACTAATAAACAGTTTTCCAAAGTGGTGGCAACCAATTCACACTCCCACCAGCAATAATAATCTTTACCAAAACTTGATATTGTCAGTTTTCTCAATTTTAATCATTCTGGTGGGCATGCAGCACAGTATTTATCATTATAAGTTTGTTATATTAATTTCACCATAAAAATACTCTGATACAAAGCAGTAGAAATCTGATCATAGTTAGTAGAAACCAGTTCTTTTAATTCTTCAAAAATTAGACAACTACAGCATTTGCCACATTTAGTTTTGAGGTAAAGCATAAAAATAATGAGGAAATCAAAATTATAGCATACAAATACATTATTAACAATACATACTTTGGGGATGTTAGATACCATTTGTTTTCAATTCTAAGAGAACAGCTAAAAGCAATTATTATAAGCTTTTAGTATTTGACCTTACTACAGGTTTTGGAGAGGAAAGTCTTCTTGGTTTTTGATTCCACAGCCAAGTTACACAGCACTCTTATGGGCAATGCATATTCTTAATGAATAAAATAGAGTGGTTTTTAGGAATTAAAGTGATTGTAAATCAGATCTGAAGTTAAATTAAGTAACCACTACAAAGCATATGGCTTGTCTCCTTAAAGGTTCTATTTATATCCTTTGGATGACAACCATTAGGCAGTACATAGTTCCCTTAGCCCGAGTTATAGAGGTCTAAAAATATATTTCCTGGCTTCCACCAGGAACTGGCAGAGTCTCAAAAAGGAGTTTGTGGCTTGGCCAAACACAGCCATTCTTTCAGACCAGTGCTGTCTGCATTTGGGAATGGCTAGGTCCCATTAGTACAAGAGGAAGAAATATTTACCCCGTGTTTGAAAATTAACCTTTTCCCGTTTGCCTTTGTGGTCTAAGGCACACTTTGGGAGTCACTGGCCATGAGCCAAGCACAGGCTCTAAAGCAGGTTAGCCTTGTCCACAGTAAACATTGGACTTGCTTCTAGAGTCTCCCCTACTGGAGGGAACTTAGGCATTATCACTATACTTCCACAAAATATTAAGTCATGACATTTTTCAGGTGTTTTGGTTTTGATTCACCACTTCAGGATTTGATCTATCCATCTGGAAGTTCAGGAAAATCCTGTCACAAACTCAGAGATGGCATGTCCCACAATGAAAGAAATTTGGATGGTAGGCTATCAGCCATTGACTCCCCCATTTTCCTCCAAAGCTCACCCCCAACTCATCTCCCTAACTTCAAGCTAATATGGCTTCATGTCTTAGTCAACTCACTTTGCACACCTCACTTGTAGCCTTATGGTCAGTATTTACATACCACCATTGAATGGTTGAATCTGAGACATTTCCCTAACAGATGTGTCATCTCTGTCTTGACAATCAGATTCCTTCTCCCTCTCCTTTCTTTATCTCCCAAAGGCACACAATCTCATCCCAATCCCTGGGGCTGAAAGCTCCCCTCTCTTTATAACCAATGATTCCTCCTTGTCCTTCTTTCTAAGTATTTCCTGTCTCCTCCCAAATCACCATTTCTCTCCCGAATCTCAAAGTCTAGTTACTTTGCCCTGTGTCACTATGCCATAGCTCACCTCTGGGCCTCGGTCTCCCCACCCTTTCAACTCACCCCACACCAACCCCTTCACCTTGCAACCCTTCTCTTCTCAATTAGAGCGTCAAGTTCATGCGTTGCTACTGGGCCCTCAAGTACTCCATAGTTAGTCTGACCATATGGACCTCCCAAATACTCCTTGAGATTCAAATGCCAATCAGTTCCTTCTTAGAGATGCTGCCTAAGTCAAATGATCAAAAAAATCAAAAACCCTGCTCCCAGGCCAAGGTAAGTTAGCATTCAAAGTCATTCCCCTCATCACAGCTGATGGGTCCAGGGATGGACATCTGGCCCTTGGAATCTGGCATTGAGGCTCAGTGATGCTAATGCATCACTGTTGTGATAGGGTGGCCATACACTGGGCAAAGAAAGCAAGACATTTGGCAGACAAACAAAAATGTATGTAGCAGTAAAGTCAAGAGAACTAGGGAAGAGACACAAAGTTCTCTATAGACACATGGGGAGTCATCTGAGCTCCTGACTCCTAAGTTCTGGTTGCTGTTTTTCATGAGGTCCCAGTGAGTTTCTTGCCAAAGGCTTTATCCTCCAAAATTACACCTTCCAAAGCCAGCTGGACAGGGCTCTGTTTCTTGTAAATAAATCTGAATAAACTGCATTTGAGCACCATGCCTCTCTTCTTGTACAGAATCTCCTCCCCTCTTTAAACACTATCCCCCTCCCTTTTATCTAATTCTTGGCCACCTTTTTGGAGTTAACTCAGGCTCTACTTCTTCCAAGAGGATCTTTTTGCTCCAGCTTTCACTGATTTCTGCCAAGGTGGGAGGCAGGGTGATGGAAAGAAAGAGGCTTGGGAGCCTCAGTACTTAACTTGTTATATAACCCTCCCCTCTCTCAGCCTCCATTTCCTGATAGGAAAATCGAGTAAAATATAATTTACAACATGAATTTTTGTGATTCTACACTAGATAACATACATGAAAATGCCTAACCCAGTTCCTAGCCTCTGTTCAGCTGAATATATCATCACATTCTTGTATTTTTTTTATTTCTACAGAATTTTGTATTTCATTCATTTCTTGTATCTATTCATTACTGTATGTTTGTTATTTCTACATAAATTTGCTTCACTGTCAAGCTGATACTAGCTGGCTACGAAGATATAAACAGTTATCCAGAAATACATTGATGTGGGCCCAATTATCTTCAAATATGAGAGAGTTGAAGTGATGTGTTTTTCTAGTTCAAGAGGCAAACAGAACCCAAATGAAGTTAACTGAATGCCTAGCCTGGATAATGGACCTGTTTACAACCTGGCCTGACCCCAGGCTATGGAAGGGCCCTTAGAGAGTGAACCTAAACTCCATTAAAATTACTTTTTCTAGAAAGTAAAGACTCCATTTTTCAAATAATACTTGTGTTTTTTTTCATCAATTTACTCTGAATATTTTCTTACATTTGGAAATACATCAAGTGAAGAAATAAAGATATATTCTGTTGATAAGTTCATGAAAATGAAATTTCCTAACAGGAGAATTTCAATTATATTAGGAAACACCCAAACCATAAAAATTTTAGCAGATGTAAGAGCACAAGATCACACAACCTGGAAAAATAACTTAAAACAGACAAGTAAAGAATCTGTGTTTATAATCATTTCCCATAACCCCTAAATTGAGAACTATACTTCTGTTATTCTTCAACCCATTGATTTAAATGACCAATTAGAACTGGTTTTGCAAAGGTGGTAAAGGATAGGAAAAATTCAAGGCAAAGTTTCAAGGCAGCTAGTCTCATATATATTCATTTCTTCTTCTCTAAATTTGGAGAAAATTTGGTGTGGGCATTAGAAATCTATCAGGGACATATCTGATTTCCATTCCTTAGATTTTTATGATATTTGGCAAGCTATATAATCTCTATGCCCCATTTTCCTCATTCCTAAAATTGAAAGGTTACTGGTGGGAAAGAAAATTAGTACATTAGTATAATCACTTTGGAGGGTAATTTGGCAATGCTTATTAAAATTTAAAATGCATTCACACTCTGGTCCAGCATTTCCCTTCTCTGTCTATCCTAAAGAAAGCCTGCACAAGGAAGTATGTACATTCTAGCATTATTTACAATAGGGAAATTTTTGAACAAACCAAACTTCCATCCGTCCATCTGAAGGGAAGGAGATGAAACAAAAGATGGACCATCCATAGGACGAAATACTCTGCCTCAGATGAAAAGTGTGGAGTAGCTTGATGTCCAGTAGTATGCAAAGGTCTCTAGCATGTATCATTTAAGATAAAAAGCAAGTTACCTAAACTGTGGTGCTATTTATTGAACATAGACTAAACAATATTGCATATTTTCTGCAGATAACATATATTTTTATGCCAATGCTCATGAAAAGTTTAGAAGGTTCCATAGCAAATAGGTAACACAGTTAACCTGTGTGCTTGTTTGGGAGAACAAGACGTGTCAAAGGGGACACTGATTTCATTTGTATTGTTTTCAATTTTTACATGAAGAAGATATTCACAGATTACATTTGCAATTACAATTATTTTTTTTATTATGTTAATCACCATACATTACATCATTAGTTTTTGATGTAGTGTTTTTTAAAAATCAGAGTCATAGTCTAGAAAATCTCTAAGTCCTCTCTCAGTTCTATGTTTATTGGAAAAGTATGGAGAATTTATTATTTGGAAATCTTAACTTATATCTAATAACTCATATCTAAACGTAACTAATGTCCTTTAGTCTACTAATATCCCTTAATCTACTATTTTGTAAAACCATATCTGTTTTATAAGCAAATCATTGGGAATTACCTGTCACCTCAGAAGGAAGTAACATAAATGTGAAATGGCTTTGTAGATTTGTAGCCAAATCCTTAGAGCTGTGGGCAAGATATTTAACAGTCTCCAAGTAAGCACCAACAATGAACCTGTTTTAGAGGGGATCAGTGGCTACAGTCCTGGGGCTCTTTTGAACTGAAAGAGCTCAAAGTATACTGTCGGGGCCAATTCTATCACAGAATTCCAAGGCATAGAATAAAATGCTATTCTTTGTGCTTAATAAAAGGATCTGCTATAAGGCATCAGATCCTTCTAAAATGCTAACCAGCAACCCCAGTAGCCCATTCAATATTCTATTCTCAAGACTTCTCTCAGAGTATACTTGGATGCCTTTATCTTTTCTCCCCAAGTATTAGAAAGAGGAAACAGTTATAGAAAACACAGAAGCACTATTTGGTAAAACTAAATACAATTTACTAGAGGCAAAACTCAACACTTTTGCAGACTGCATTTAGCACTATCTCCAATTTATCCACAGCAATCACTGGCCTATTGGTCAAAATCTCTAAGTTGGTCCCCTATTCCTTACAAACGGATGATGACTTTACTAAAGCATATTATTAGTACTGCTACTTGAATAAGATGGCTAAAAATGATTATATTATACCCTTTATTTCACATTCCAACAAGATTTTAAAAGTTGAAGTCGAGCCCTTCACTCATTTCTCTTCTGGAAGGAGTTAGTTCCTTGTCTACCTCAGTCTCATCCTGAGAAACTGGCATTCCTTCTCTTTCTGGTGCCACTCCTGGCCTTGGCATATGGATCCAATCCTGGCCTGCCTTCCTCAAGACTCTGTGTAATTAACCCTCCCCTCTTCCTCTTGTACCTCTAATTTCCGCCATCCACCCCCTCCCTTTACCCTGATTCTTTTTGCTCTACTTAGCAACCTGCTTGAGTTTCCCCAAACAGATGTAAAAGTCTTTCCATCAATGATAACACACGCTGAACCCAGGATCTTCCATTCTTCCCCAGGCCCTGATTTCGGCTTCCAGATGCCTTGAGTTCTTCCTCTCTTTTACTCAGTGGACTCCATCTCCAAGATATTGGTTTCTTCAGACTTGTAGGCCCAGTGGCCTGGCTCAGTTCTCACTGGCTTAGGTCCATCTAGAACATGTGGCATCATGGGACATATATTCCTTGAAATGTTGCCCCATATCATTCTTCCTCTTTTTCCCAGTTCACAGACTCCTGTTTCCTCCTTTTCCTGGTTATGTGTAAATGGGAGTCTTGTACAGCTCCTGCATTGTTTCTCACCCTGCCCATGTAAATGGGAATCTTTGTACCTCTTCTGTCTTGCTCTGCTGAGAGAACTCATCTAGGTATATGCCACCATGCATGATGAAGGGATGGATGGGAGGTTGTTCCTAATGTCACTTAGATGAGTTGTATAACTCCAGGAATAGAATGAGGAGAACGTTCCCTGGATTGGAGCTGTGCAACCAGGGGGATCTGAACTCACCTGGAATGCATGCTTTCACAGTATTTCAGCAGTCACTTCCGGCAACTGACTTCGCATCAGTATCATCACCCCTGATGGGTCTGATTCAAGGGTCAATTCCATATTCCCAAACGCCTGCTGGATATTGTCACCTGGGTCACCTGCCAGTTCCTGAGGTCAATACTGAACTCAAAGCTGTCTATCTTTTAACAGTCATCTTTAACTTGTATATTCTAATCTTTTCTCAAGACAATACACAAGCTTTTTACAAGTTAACAGGATCAATTTTAAAAGTTGGTACTTCATTGGTTTTGTAAAGAAAAAGACCTTCTTTGCATAGGTATGATTGTTGAATCTGGGATCTAACTTCTGTAATGAGTTAGCTAATTAATTCCATGCTTGGTGCTTAGATTATGCTGTGGATTCTATTTGTGTCTACATTGGACTTAATGAAAAAGCTAGATTATCCAATTAAGTAGTAATAGAGAAACTAGTGAATAGAGATTCCTCTCTCAAATTCTGAATTAACAAAATGCTTTACTCATTCAATTTCTGATTTCTGTTTTTAAAAACCAAAACAAATCTCTTATAAAATAAAACATAATATGATTTTATTGTGATAAATTATGAAAGTTATGTATGGTCACTGTAGAAAAATCACAAATGTGAGGCAAGTACAAAAAAAGCAAATTAAAATCATTCATAATCCTACCAGCCAGAGAAAACCACTGTTATTTTGGTGCTTATCCATATAGCTTCTAGGCATTTTCCTTTTTTCAAAAAAATAAGATCTTTTTGTTCATTTTCCTTTGTAGTCCACATAGTTCTCTTGACAGCAGAACATGAATATTTTTGTGTATGATTTCATTTGGTAACATGATTTTCAATGCCTGCTTGAGGTTCCATTATAAACATATATCATAATTATTTAACTGATTTCCTATTGTTGAATAGTTAATTTTCCAATTTGTTATACTGTTGATCAGTATCACAATGAACTTTTTTGTAATTTCTGCCCACTTTCATGATAATTTTTTTAGAATAATGCATTAAAAGTGAAACTGTTGGATCAAAGGACTTGAGAACTTTTATGCTTTTGATAAATATGCCTCAAGCTACCCAGAAAAATGGAACCAATTAAATTCTCCTCAAAATAGCTTACAGTCGTGCTTACCCTCACCACTACCAACCACTAGATCTCTTAGTTTTGGGAAAAAGGAAACTCTATGGGTGAAAATAATTATTTTTTTAAATTTGTGTTTCTTTGGTTAGTAGTGAAGTTGATAATTTTCTTATACTTTTCTGTACTTGTATTTCTTTTCTTTGTTTCTTTGTTTTGTTTGTTTGTTTGTCTGTTTTAGTTAATGGTCCCTTCATATTCTTTGGCCATTTTTCTGTTTCTCTTACATTCTAGTAATGGAATAAGGATTTAAAGCTTCTAAATGTCACCTAGTTTGCAAAAATTATTCCTAGTTTGCTTTGTTTTGTTTTGCCTTTACATTTTGTCTTTTAATTTGTGAATTACCTTTTGTGGAAGTCTTTTTTAATAATGCTGTCAAATTTATTTTTACTCTCCTTTTTTAGATTCTGCCTCTTTTAGAAAAATCTTCTCTTACCCAACTGATTTAGTACCTCTATTATGTGTTCTCTTTTTAAAAAAAAAAAAAAAATAGCAGTTAGGTGTGTTTATGAACTTTTGGTTCTGTTTTACTGATGTGTCAGTTTCCATGTCAATAAAATGCTGTATTAATTATTTTATGCTATTTTTCAAATTTGATTGGCAAAATTCTCTCTTAGTCTTTCTCAAGTAGTTTCTTCAAAAAAATTCATGTTAACTTGAGTTATTTCCCAAATTTAAAAATAACTTTCTAATTTTGAATTTGCATTAATTTAATTTGGGAATAATGTATATCTTTAAAATATTATTATTCTATCTAGAAATATGGTATCTCTATTTATTTAAAACTGTTTTTGATTCCCTTGAGATTTTTTTAAATATATGGATTGTATACACCCCACTAGGTTTTTAAAAATGTAGGTATTTTGTATTTGGGGTTGCTGTTTTGAATGTCATCCTTGCAAACTTTTAATTACTGAACATAAAGAAACTTCTCCTTTCATAAATTTATTTTGGAAATACTCTACTTATTGAACCCTTAATTAGGATTAATTTTTTTAGTTGATCCTATGTTTTTAGAGTAGACGACCATGTCACATGTAAATTATAAAATGGCTTCTTTTTCCTGATATTTATAGGGCTCATTTAATTTTATTGAACAGTGTTCACTAATACAAGTAACATTGAAAAAAATCTTGGCTCCTTCTCAATTTAATGGGAATGCCCGCAGAGTGTTACTATCATATATGATGATGTTGGTTGTCAGTTTGAGATAGTATGCTACTATTCTTAATTCATAAGATCCTTTAAAAATTATTAGGAATAGATGATGAATTTTATCTCATGTCTTTTGTCTCTTTATCAATATGATCATGCAATTTTCCTCTTTTATGTGTTGAGATAGTGATTAAATGGATAAGTTCTATAATATTACAATATTCTTACATTTCAGGATCAATCTCTACTTTATTACATTGTATTTTTATTATACTACTAGATTTTATCTATAGACACTTTCAATCTTATTTATCCAATAGAATAATTCTGTAGCTTGGTTTATAAATGGAATGTATTACATGAATTAACAGGAAATACTGCATGTAATATTTTCATTTTCTCAAAACTCCACATATATTTCTACATGGTTGAAACAAAGGCTACAAAATTATCTTAGGTAATACTTTTCAAGAAAGTCACATATAAATGAACCCTTAACTCAAAAAGGAGTTACATGAATTCAGCTGGGCAAAATGGCACTCCTTTGCTACCTTTTACGGAAAATGACTTTCCTAAATGATTAACTCAGAAATCACTACTCATCATGCACATTCATTATGTGATTTTGAACCCTGCCAAAAGTATAGTCTAACAAAAAGGAAAAATGAATTCTAAGCATAATTTCATAAACAAGAAGGGTTAAGCCAGTCAGCATTATGCTCTGGATGATACTTAACATCATGGTAAATAGAAACAGACACTCACTCACGTTGTCTCTTGAGACACTGGTAATCAGCCAAGAGATCTATTTTTAGTAAAATACTATTTTCAATCTAGTAATCTTCTACTCCAAAACAATTTATCAATTGTTGCCGGATCCACAAAGCTGAAGCAAAGACAATTGAGGTCCCCCAGAAAATCTGGATTTTCAAACAAAAATATTCATGTTCACTAGATCTTCCCATGACAAGTAAGTGTATGTCTTTGAACAGGGGTAGCATTTTGAAGTATCATATCCGGTTCTAGGAATGGTATTTAATAGGATGTGGAAATTTTACAGTTGACCTTTAAAGTGGTACTGCGGTGAAAAGGAAGAAGTTCAAAAGGGGTAAAGTGTTACATTCCATTAGTGACTGGAAATTTCAGGCAAGAATAAGCAAGGCGAACCCATGGCAGGGTTTCAAATACATGCATGTGGCTAAACCAGTAACAACCAATTTTGACAATCATACACTGCACATTTCTGGAATGCTCTTTCCTGCTGTTTTCTTGGTGCAATCAACCTTCTGGGTCACTCTCATTTGCTCCTTAAATCTCAGCCCTGGGTAAAACAAGCCACATTGGAAAGCTGTTTGGTAGTACCTATGAAAGCTGGCCATACCCACTGCCTGTAACCAGTGGTATGTCAAAGCTGGCTGTCAGCTCATTAGCTGATTGTACACATCTCTTCTCCACTCGGCCTTCAAGCTCATGACTGCTTTTAACTCAGCAATTCCACCGTGAGGTACATGCCCAGCAGACATGCTTTCATACGTGCAACATAGATATACACCAGAAAATCCATAGCAACACCATCAATAATAGCTCCAAACTGGAAACCATCCCAATGCCCATTACAGTACAATGGATAAATACATGTAGGAATATTCACACAATGGAATATTACATAGCACCAAGAATGCAACTGCATGTGACAATATGGATCAGTCTTACAAACACTGTATGGAGAGAAAGAATCCAGAAACAAAAGAAAGCATGCTGCCTGTTTCCACCGATACAAAGTACAAAACAGCTAATCTATGCTGTTAAAAGTGAAGAGATCATCCTTGCAGGCCGGGAAGGGCCATAACACGTGGAAGAGAGCAGGGCGGGAGGTCAAGGCTAAGGTTGGGGGGAATGTGAGGACCTCTGGGATGCTGAAATTGTCCTTTTTCTTAATCTGAATATCAGAGTGATAGTTATATGGACATGCTCCAGTTGTGAAAATTCACTGAGGTACACACTCAGGAACTATGTGCTTTTCTATTGCAATATAGTAGAAAGTTAAAAAGAAAAGGAAAACGAAAGAAAAAAGCTCAGCCAGGCATCAATTTCTGGAAGGGGTTTCCCTTATCACAGATACTTGTCCACCTAGCCACATGGTGGTGAGACTTTAAATACAAGTGTAAACTGTATGGAAAAATGACCCATGTGGTGCCTGACATCAAGCACACCCTTACAAAAGAGTATTTATTCTCATCATCACTCTCCGACTCCCCCATTATATGTGTTACCATATCACTTTGTATATTCATTCCCCCACTGTACTGTAATCATGTTTTTGCTTCATTTCCGTTCCCACTAGATGACCAGCAACATGAAGCACAGGACAACATCTTAATTGTATCCACAGGGGCTAGAACAGAGTGGGTACTTGATAAATATTTGATGTGACTGAATAAAAGTCTGTCACAAAGCTCCATGACTCTCTGATTAGCAGTGTCCCAGGTGACTTGGTGGTCGTTCTCTGAGTCCATCTAACTGACCATGTGGTTGAGTTACAAAAGAAGCTAAAAAAAACTGCCCAGGCGGAGAATGTGCTAAGGCTGAGACAGGCATCTCCTGGAGTGGGAGAGAGAGTGCATATTTTGTGGCGAAGAAATGTATACACGTTTCCTCAAAATACTCCCATGTTCACTGTAGCATTCTTCACAAAAATCAAGGTATGTAAACAACTTAAATGTCCACTGAGAGATGAATGGATAAAGGAAATGTTACACACACACACACACACACACACACACACTGAAATATTATTTGGTCTTCAAAAAGAAAGAAATCCTGCCATCTGCAACAACATAGATGAAACTGGAGTACATTATGCTAAGTGAAATAAGTTAGACACAGAAAGACAAATATTGGATGATCTCACTTATATGTAGAATCTTTAAAAAAAAAAAAGCCAACTCATAGAGACAGGGTAGTAGAATGATGGTTACCAGAGGCCTGGAGGGTGGAAGAAAAGCAGAGATTTAAAAAAAGGAAGTAGAATGATACGTGCCAGGGCCTGGGTGGAGGGGGTCTTGGTGAGTTATTATTAATGGGTACAGAATTTCCATTTTGCAAGATGAAAAGAATTCTAGAGATAGATGGTGGTGATGGTTGTGCAACAGTATGAATGTACTTAATACCATTGAACTTACAGTAAAGATAGTAAATTTTATGTTATGTGTATCTTACCATACACACACACACACACACAAAGAAATATATACACATTTCTATTTAGAGCAGACCATAGCATCATGGCAGCGTCAGAGAGAAATGCCAGCATAAGTTGCTGGAAGGTCATCAGACTACGCCTGCTGGGATCAAAGGTGGGTGAGGTTCTAGGAAGGCCATGGCAAAAGTGTTGAACCAAGATGGAAAGAGGACTGAACCATTTTACTGCCAGTCCAAAATAAGAGATGGCATGAAGGCATAATTCTTGAGAATTAGAGCCTGGCATAAAGACACACGTGGAGAACCTCTGGGTAGAAATGATTCCCAGCATGAAGGACAAATGTTATGAGGTACAGATTTTCAGAATGTGGAGTGGGGGACTCATTTGTCTGAGAGGATGAAAGAGTGAAGAAGAAAAAAGTGAAGCAGAGAAGAAGATGAAGAAAGAAGAGCAAAGCAGAAAAACAGACTCCAAAGCTGCTGCAGACCTGCCATATAACTCCTGGGCCCTTTGTACTTGGCTGGTGAGTACCACAGAGCCAAGCTGGGTCACCATCCCATACCACTGCTCTGGTGCCAGACTACAAAGCATAGGGCTTTCTGACCATGAGCTTCACTATCCTGTAACTCAGCATTTGATGGCTATAATTAATGGAGCCTCAAAACTGTGTGTTCTTCTAGGACACTAATAAAGACCGGAGCAGAACCTAACAAGAGCACCCACATGTAGAGAAATTGGGGAGGCTGGAATGCAGAATCATTTAGGTTTCCTCCAAATTCTAAAATCCTTTGCTGACAGCTAGTTGAAACCATGATAGATTTGGAAACTCTGGCTCTTGGTTAAAATAATCAAACTGAGCATCACAGGGACACTGTCATCTCGGATTCACTCCCAAACAGTCTTCATCTTGGGAAGCTGATGACTTTGTCAGTCCATCTACTATGGATCAGCCAACCAAGCCAACTGGCCACGGTAGATACAGTGATTGTCCTTTCTGCCGGGCCCTCCCTCCTGGTCAGTGGATTCACGCAGCAAGTGAAATCTGATATAAGAACATGTTGCTTAGGGGTGCCTGGGTGGCTCAGTCGTTAAGCGTCTGCCTTCGGCTCAGGTCATGATTCCAGGTCCTGGGATCGAGCCCCACATCGGGCTCCCTGCTCAGCGGGAGGCCCGCTTCTCCCTCTACCACTCCCCCTGCCTGTGTTCCCTCTCTCGCTGTGTCTCTCTCTGTCAAATAAATAAATAAAATCTTTAAAAAGAAAAAAAAAGAAGAACAATGTTGCTTAGTGTGCAAAGAAACAGAATGTAAGAAAGAAAAAAAGAACAAAAGAAGGAAGCAAGGAACAGAAACATCTGATGATGACAGATTTTCCAGACAAACATCCATTCACCATTTGTGCCAACACAGTGCCATTTGTGTGCACAAACTGTTTGTAGTGCTATGGATTCAGTGTTTCATAGACCTTAAGAGGCTCCCCTTATAGAGTGTGAAGGTCTAAAGTAGTTCTCAACCACTGGGGATTTTGCTCCCCATTTGACACAGTCTGAGGACATATTTGATGGTCCCAACTGGGTGTGTGACTGGCATCCAGTGAGAAGAGGTCAGGAATGCTGCCAAATATCCTACAATGCACAGAACAGCTCCCTACTTCCCCAACAAAGAATTACCTGGCCCCAAATGTTAAGAGTGATGAAGTTCAGAAATGATCTAAAGGGAGAGAATAAATCAACAATGACAAAGAGTGCACTACGTGCACATATAGGCTTCTATCTAAGTAATGAAAGGGGACAATCCAAATTGTGTGTGTGTGTGTATGTATGTGGTGTATGAATAGTTTCACAAAAAGCTTTTTGGAGCAGCTGACCCATAAGATGAATTTTGACACAGATATGAGTTGAAGAATATGGGGAGGTAGGTAGGGAGAAGGGAAGGTAACAAATTGTGTTCAAGACAAAGGAATAGCAGGTGTGGAGGCACATAGGAAATAATTACATGATCACTCATTAGAGAGAAGGGTCAACCTGGGTCACTATGGGATTTGAAGTTTGAGAGGCAGGGAGGGGCTAGATGATGCTGAACAATGGATGCTAACTCAGAGTCTAGATCAGCATTGTCCAATCAAACTTTTTTCAGTGAAAAAAATGTTCTATATCCTCACTTACCAATATGGTAGCCACTAGCCTCATGTGACTATTGAGTACTTGACATGTGGCTAGTGAGATTGAGAAAATAATTTTTCTATTTTATTTTATTTTAATTAATTTAAATTTAAATAGCAACATGTAGTTAGTGGTTACCATTTTGGAGAGAGTAAATCTAGACATCTATGGAAAGACGAGAGAGGAGGCTGGTCAGATTTAGACTTTAGATGGCCCTGGAAACATCCTGGATATGGCTTCTAAGTGTTTTTTTAAATGGTAGTTTTTTGTTAGGTTGTTTTTAAGATTTATTTAGTTATTTTAGGAGGGGCAGAGGGAACGGGAGACAGAGAGTCTCAAGCAAACTCCCGACTGAGTACGGAGCCCCACATGAGATTCGATTCCACGACCCTGAGATCATGACCTGAACCAAAATCAAGAGTCCGATGCTTAACCGACTGAGCCACCCAAGAGC